>NC_051220.1:32270218-33470218 GCF_015220715.1 Pygocentrus nattereri | reverse complement strand
GAATCCTTGAAGAACCATCCACAACATCATTTAAGAGTATATAGTGATGCAATAAAATTCTGAAGGTCACATGTTTAGATCCCATATTCCTAATTATCATATTAACGATGCTCTTTTATTTTGTTATAATAATTAACAGCTATTATTATTGTTATTATTATTATTGTAATTGCTGGTGTTGTTGTTGATGTACAGTATGACGTACTGTATTTCTTTATGTGGCGTCATTCAGTCCTAAGCTGTATGGCCATGAACTTGGGATACATTTCAGCAGCATCATTTGTTTTCCTTGGTATTTTACTCTTTTTTCAGACTTTTTTTTACATTACTCATACATAAATATGCACCAGAACTACTGCTAGCTAACTAGCCAGCTGCCAGTTCCTGCAAGACTGGTGTAACGGGACAATAAATTAACCATTTTAGAGGGAAATGACAAACTTCTTCACAGTCAATAATTTTGCAATCAAAATAACATCACAAAAATATATACATATATTTAAGAATACATTCCTTATTAGAAACACCCATCTAGAGCTTCTACTCACTGGACACTTTATGAGGTCCACCTACCTTATATGTCAGAGACATAGCCAGAATTGTATTATATGGAGTGCCTGCTTATAGGTTGAGGGCACAAGCATTAACGCAAAGAGATATCACTATAGGATGATGACCCCCATGTAGATGATTAAAAACTGTTTTGAATATTAAACACTACATATGATTGTTTACCTGTCATTAAACGGGTTAACATTAGTTATAACAATGGACAGAAATATCACTGCAGGTAAAGGTTAATTAACTTTTTACTGTTCATTACAGACTCCTTATGTTTACAGTGCTAGCTGTAGGTGTATAGAGTGAACAAATGAAAACTGCAATGTTCTCATAGCTTTTTCACAGCAAGAAGGTGCTTTCTTTACCACAGTCAACCACTATTCTCCATAGGTAAGTAGTCAAGTACACACTTACAAAAGATGGTTCTTTAAGAGTTCTTTAGTAATGACGGTGGTTCTATATAGAACCATGAACACTCAAGAAACCCTTTGCATGATGAAAGGGTTCTTTGCATCGTGAAAGGGTTCTTCAGATTGAAGGAAAATGTGCTGTAGAGGGTTCTATACAGAACCGATTCGAAAAGAGTTCTGTATAGCATCAGAAAGGGTATTTCTGTTGTTGCTTGATATCGTACCTTTAACCTTTTTGGTGCTATATAGAACCACTTTCAAAAAGGTTGTATATAGAACCATCTACTGCACATTCTCCATCAATCTCAATAAGCCTATCATCATGCAAAGAAGCCTTCAATCATGCAAAAGGTTCTTTGAGTGTTCTTTGAGTAGTTTTCTTTACTAAAAATATCTTTTTTAAGAGTGAGCACAGCTCATCTAAGTTCTCACCTGGAGAAACAAGCTAATGCTGTGTTTACATGGTATCATTAAAAGAAGCGTATTTTCGTGTCTTTTTGTGCACATTGTCATAGTGTCCGCTCAAACATTGAGTTCTTTTTCAGTCACTTTTGTTTATTAAAGTGGTCACGAGAATGCAAGAAAACAACACCTTTGCCCATGATGACTTTCCATTTTGTAATAGTATCACTGGCATTAAATAACTTTTTTCATCCACATATCTAGCTCTCACAGGTAGAGGGACCCACCCCCTCATTGTAATGATCACAATTACAGACTGCAGTTAATCTGTTATCAGCCCCCCACTATCCTATTCATGATTACTCACTTTCTGACCACAGGCTGCTGCTGACCAGATATTATTTGAGTGGTGTTCTGTTCTCAGCATAGCAGTAACACTGACATGATTAAGAGTGTCCACCACCAAAAAATATCCAGCTAAGAGTGACTCTGTGGTCAGAATCTGACCACTGATGAATGGCTAGAAGGTTAACATGTAATGCAACAGGCTACAGTCTCTAACTATACACCAGCACCTCGGACACAAAAGGCAGGTGTTTCAAATAAGTATGGTTATATAATTATATATTTTTATAATTATTATTAAATAAGTAAAGCTTTATTGTTCCAAAATGATTTCAAACTATGGGAAACTTGAACAGAAAAGAAAAATGACTGTGTTGCAAATTTCTTTACTAGTTCTTTAAATTTACAACCTGCTGGTAAACAAAGTCAGAAGTGTTTTGTACCATAATAACCCCGCCCCCTGTTTGTGTATATTTGATTTGCTGATTTTAAATGTATCTTTCCACGTTAGATCACCCTTTTGGTAGGTGTCCAATTTTTCTAATACATTTGCCACTTGAGTAGATGGGACTCGGGGCACTGAGTAATCAACTAAAAGCGAGCCCATCCACACGCAGACGGTGGGTTTGGGTGGATGCACAGCAGCTATAAATATGCATGCAGGTGCATTATCTCTGTTGGCCTGGCCCACTACTCTCTGATAGCATCATTAATTTGTTGAACCACTGAGGTTCTCCACTGCTGGTTTTATATGTTATTGCCAGCGTTCTCCAAGTGGCACTGAACATTTCCGGAAGGACAAACTATACCAGTCCTTTTAAAGGAATACTCCACTTTGAGAGGAATTATCATAGTTTGTTTACTCTCCCTCATGTCTGTGCAGCACCAGGTGAGATGTTTTTAAATCCTTATCTCCTTCACACAGCTATCACGGTGGCTAGAAGTTAGTCTTTCCATTAAACAATGGATGTAACCAGGGACTTTGGACAAGAAACAATCCAAAAAGCATCAAAATATCTAATGAAAATGTAATCCGTATGTCGCACTGTGCATATCACTGTTGTCGGTTCAAAACCTTGTATCTCCAAAATGGTAACTTTACAAGAGAAGGCCAAAATATACTTTACTTGCAATGTAAGTCAGTGGAACGAAAGGTCATTTTGGGCCATTTCTTTTGGTAAATTCATTTCCAGTTTTAAAGACTGAACTATATACATACACACACATATATATATATGTAATGTGTGTGTGTGTGTGTGTGTGTGTGTGTGTAATATATATATATTCATATTCTCATATTAGAGAACCTCCACATTCTATATCAGTTTAGCAACCTTTATTTTCAATAGTGATGAGATTTTGATATGTACAGCAGTGAATTTACCAGTTCAGGTGTGCATCTTTTAATGAATTAAATTGGCCATCATTAAAGGGGAATTCCAACTATTTGTAAGAATTTCAGCTTAAATCAGCTTGAGATGTAAACAAAGTCATTCAGAATGGTTTGATGTGAAATGATTCATTATAGAGAAACTCACTGACTCAGTCTTCACAGTGGTGGTGTAGGAACTAGGTGTCACAATATCTACAACACAAATGTAATCATTTTATTTACTATCCAAAACAACCAGTGAACCTAAACATGTCTGCAGAGTTTTATATCGCTGCTCTCGGCCCAAAACCTTGTATCTCCAGTGTTGCTGTTTTTCTGTTTTTGAGATATTTTGAAAATACCTATTGTCCTTTATATTGTATATAAATTTCAAGATGAATAGACCAAAATAAACGACCGAAAATGTCTGGTTCCATTGACTTACATTAAAAGTAAAGTCGTTTTTTTTTTCTTCTCCTGTAAAGTTACCATTTTGGAAATAGTAGGTTTTGGTCCGACAGCAGTGGTATGTAATATAGTGTAAAGACAAAATAGTAAATCTGGGATTATTTTGTCTTAAAACACCATGCATGTATCTTTCTGCCACTGATAGCTTTTAAAAAATGCATTTTAAGGCCAAAACCTCTTCTAAATGTATAATTTTATTAAGCATGAGGCAGCATATTCATCACCATTTCCTGTAATAAAGTTTCCCTGAAACAGAACATTTCACATCAAACCTCTCTAAATGACTTTAGTTTCACCTTAACAAATTAATTATGAAGAAATGTTCATTCAAATTCAAAATTGGTGGAATTTCCCTTCAACCTGACTCAGATTCTGTGTCATGACAACAAAATACAGGAATAGTTCAAACAGTGAAACGGTCAAGTGGCAGTAAACAGACCATACTACCTTATAAATTTGGCAGAAGGGTGCATGAGTGTCCCCCTTCCTTACGGACACTGGTGAGAGGGAACGTTGCATGCAGTGGAATGAAAATGCAGGCCAGCATGAGCTGATGGCTAAAGCAGAGGATGCTGGGGCTTTAGCTGGATCACATCGATGCAAGCGTGGGAGGAGGCAGAGGAGCTGCAGTGCTGCCAGAGATAGAAAAGGGCGTGGGGTCACCATCGAGTGAATTAATTTTGCAAAAATAAGAGATGCTGGAGAAAGGGGTAGAGCTTTGCTGGTGTATTATGAGAGGGGTGGAGTCTATATTAGAGTATAGAGCTGTGTTCATGCTAACCTGTCATTTCAAATAAGTGCTTTCTGATTACAAATCAATTCGTGCATACACTATTAGTTTAAGAGGGTGTGCATGTCTTTTTTGGGTGGGCGGCTGTTTCTCCTTAAACTGATCTCATGAAGAATTTACAAGGGCTATTACAAGCGAGGCCAATTTCATTGGATTTTCCATGAACGAAGCTGTAAGAAAAGCAAAAGCTATGGCTGCTAAAAACAACCCTGAGCCCTAACCTTAATGGTTTGTCCATGTGAATTCCTTCGGATTTGCGAATACAGGATCCTAATTATCTTTTTTACCTTTCCTTTTTACTTTTTTTTTTCTTTTCACTTTTTTGCTGCTCCCTCTTTGCCTGCTTTTATTCATCCACAATCTGTGTGCAACTCAAGGCCACTGGAGGGCACAGTCATTTACCAGAATGGAATCATGATTAACTTCATCAACCTACAACCCTGAGTGCTGGAGCGACGCAAAGCCAACACCATTTTGTGCGGAATTAAATTTCTCTCGCCTTTTCCATGAATGTCGAGAGACGTGGATCGATTTCAAAATCTCACCTCTCACAATCAATAATAAGCAAGGATAGAGAGACTGGCTATATGAGAGAGAGAGAGATGAGAATCTTCTGGCTGCCTCTCGGCCCGAAAAATTGACCTTCTGGCTTTGGGTGAAGGTTACTGGACCTTGAAGGTTGGGGTGGGGGTGAAGGGCAGCAGAGAGAACGCCCTAAGAGGTCTGTCGCTCTGGGTGACAGGCAGAGGAATGAACAACTGGAGGACGAGGTTGAACTGCATGAATTCATTCTGGATGCTTCTCAGGATGACCCCTGCAGTTGGAATGCAGAAGCTGGAGATTCTGCCAACGCTACTGGCAACGTCCACACAGGAAAGGGGAGGGGGCTTTGGAGAGAACTGTAAAAGAAAGAAAGAAGGCAAGATTTGAGAGGATATGTTTTGGACCCTTTCATACCCTTCTAACCCTCAAAAATGCAGCAAGCCTAATTAGTGCAGGAGCCCTCCTCTCCTGGAGGCAGCTTATGTGCCACCACTAAGCATCTTGCCTGCTTGCAGTAGCTGATGGTTTGGGTGAAGGGATTAAGAGACTGCCAGGCCTTCTGCTGCTGCTGGGAGGGAGAATATACATGCTAAAGCTTCTAGCAGAAAAAAAATCTCACTCCGTGGCTCTGAATTAGCAATTAGCACCCCCCCCCCAAAAAACCTCCCTCCCTCTGACTATCCCTGCTAAGACATCTAGAGGAAAAATCGCTTTAGTGAAGGCTTTGAATTAGCAATTAACATTCTCTCTCCCTCGCTCCCTCTCTGCTCTCTCTCTCTCTCTCTCTCTCTCTCTCTCTCTCATCTCTCACTCATTCTTTCTCTCTCTACATCACTTTCCATCTTTCTCCTTTTTTCTCACTCTCTCTTTGTCTTTCTCATCTCCTCTCTCTCTTTACCTGTCTGCCTTTCTCTCTCTACTGCTATATCTCTCTCCTCCCTCTTTCTACCTCTCTCTCCTTCTTTTCACAGGCCCCCTTTCTCTGTCTTTCTCTCCAGCTCTCTCTCTCTCTCTACAGCCATGTCTCTATCTTCTCCTCTCTCTCTATCTCTCTCTCCCTGTTTTTCTTTCTTCCTCCCTCTCTCTTGTTCTATTTCTCTCTTTCTCTCTCCCTCTCTCTTCTGCTATTCTCTGTCAGTTTCTACCCCTCTCTCTACTGCTCCCACTCTCTATCTCTCTTTCTGTATCTCTGTCTGTCCTCTGTTTATTTTATGATCTGCTCTTTCTTAATCTCTATCTTTCTTTCCATCTCTGTTTACTGTTTTCTCTCACCCACTTTCTGTACTGTAGTCTCTCTCTCTCTCTCTGCCTCTCTCACCTTTCTTTACCTCTGTCTTCATCTCTCTCTCTCCCTCTATCTGGAGCTCAGTCTCTCTCTCTTTCTCCTCTTTCTGTACCTCTGTCTGTCTGTCTATCCCTCTGTTTGTCTTACTCTCTGCTCTTTCTTTATCTCTCTTTCCACCTCTGTTTACTGTTATCTCTCTCTCTCTCTACATGTCTCCATCTGTCTCCCCATCACTCCCTATTGCTATCTCTCTCTCTCTCTCTCTCTCTCTCTCTCTCTCTCTCTCTCTCTCTCTCTCTCTGTGTCTTTCCTCTTTCTATACCCCTTGTGTCTCTCTAGCTCTTTTTCTCTATCACTCTCTACTGCTATTTCTCACTCTCTCTCTCTCTCTCTCTCTCTCTCTCTCTCTCTGTCACCTTTGCTATGCAGGATTACTGCAGACCGTACTTGCTCTTGTTTGTAGAAAATATGGTGATGTGATTATATTGTGATCACAGCATTTTGTATCCGCAGAGTATTTAACCTCAGTTTCATTTTCAGGCCCAGGTTCTGTCATACTTTTGGACTATCTTAATTTTGGACCCACCTCATGACAGTTTTTAATATCCAAATAATAACACGCCAATACGGCTGTCTGTCCTTAGGCGAAAGCTTGTTTTGGCAGTAGATAGCTTTATGTAGCTGTGAGCATGTGGGCTGAAAGTTGAATGGTGTCAGAATGCTTGATGCTGGCTTCCCTCACTGCAAACATTTATGTCACAGGGGATCAAAGATCTGTCATGCACAGCTGGCAGAATCTTTTCCCTTATACTATTAGCTGCACTTACACCGGGCTAGATTATTGTATCGCCCAAACAAACGTCTGTTGTGCCTTTGCTGACTCATGAGTTCTGCTACTTATCATAACACCAGCAGAACTTAAAATATCACCCAGACCCTCTTTTTTAATTGCAGCTGCTGGCAAGTTTAAATCCACTAAGATAACTCTCTGTGATGTGCAAAGAAGCCTTGAGGAGGATAAGAAGCATTGCGTGGCTCTGGACTTCCCCACAGGCTGAGCTTAAGAGCGAGAAAAAGCCAGAGAGACCAGCAGCTCTGAGGCCATCTCTGCCACACGAGCCCTTTATTGGTTCTGATTGTATGTACCAATGGTGCGCTAGGAGGTTCCAAGAGTGTCAGGGAGAACCAGTACATCATTGTAATATCAAATTCATTTTTTTATCTTTTATTTTTTGAAGTATTTAAAAATCCAGCAGTTCTTTGTATTGTGTGGACAGATGCACCAATACGAAAGGTCCAACATTACTCCTCTTACGTTAACATACACATAAGAACCCTTTTTCCCTATTCTAATTAAAGGTACACTCACCATTACTACATCTGCTGGAAATATGCTTACTCACATCCTACATCTGTGCTGCAGTAGTTTCTACAGTGACTTGTTCTGCTTTGTATACTAGGAAAACCCTCATCTGTTGATCCTAGATAGCAAGAATATATCGGTCTGCTGGCTTGATAAGGTCAGCAGCCCATTGACTGTTTGCCACTGCCGGTCCACCACTGGACTACCCAGATTGTCCTACATACAAGCTCTAACCCATAGATCAGTAGCTAGGCTAACAGTCAGGATAGGCCCTTTTTCACATTTTTTTCTGCTGGAAGTAGGCATTTGCACGGTAATGCTGCTTCCGCTAATTGAATGACAATAGCAAGAATGACGAGCTGAGTGTGATGCAAAAACCACCTTATCTCAGTTTCAGTGGTTTGTCAGATGACAGTAACAGAAAAAAAGAGTTTGTGCAATAAATAAAGGAAAAAACTTTGTCATATGGAGTAAAAGAACCTCTGCAGACAAACATTACATTGAATACAGTTTGTGCTTTAAAGTTGCTGCTAGGGCCACTTTTTCAGAGGAACAGTTCATTTGCTTCCTCAAAATTGATCACAACTGAGAGAGTGAGTGCTCAGCAGAGATGTTCCTTCGCTGGTGCTGGTGGTTCCACCTTCAATGGTGTCTGGGTGGCCAGAATGTAACTGCTGCACCATTTAAGGTGGAACGGAAAAATTTGAACAAAAAACTTGTGAAAAGGGCCTATTGGCAGACATCACAAGGATTCCTAGGGGTTGCATAATAACTATTTAGGAGACAAAGTTTTGAAACAACAAATAGAATAAAATTAAATGATGATCATGCATCCATGAGGCACGCTATTGATAATGAACTGAAATCTCTCCTGATTTCATGAATGTGTCATGTATGGACTGTATTTCTGATTGCCAGACTGCCACTGACTTCCGCAAAAGCAAAAGATCAGAGCTAGTTGACTTTGCAAGGCCTGAGAGCAGGGATAAGATTCACAGTTCATGCATTTCTGATTACCCAGGAGTCCACAGACCTTACAAAAAGAATCAACCCAGGGGTATAATTGAGTTACAATGCAGGATTGAGATTATGCAGCCCATGCTGAGTTATGTAAGATGTGTGCAGTACAATATGACCAAGAAAATGGAAGAGAAACATGTCTAGTCATGTTTTCACTGGGACAGCTAATAAAGACAGCATCTTATGTGTGCAGTTTATTGTTCAGTTGTCTGTTTAACACAATATGAATGCTCTTTGTGTATATTTATGTCTACTGAAACCAGGTGAAGCATGGTCAGGGACACAACCCAGAAAGAAAATATATGATACATGACTTTCACGCCAACAAGGATTGTACAAGCACAATTTCATGTTCAATGCTCTCCTGGCTATGTGATGTAACTCTTAGGCAATGGTTCGTCAGGGTTGGTTTGTGAACCCAGGCTGTATTGTAGCTTTATTTTTGAAGCTCCAAATGGTTGACCAAACGGTAGAATGTGGGGTAATTACTGGAACAGTGCAGTGGAGTCTGTTGGCACAAAAATGTTACTCTATTACATTGACGAAACTTCTTGGGGGGACTTTTTGAAAGTGTCCATAATGAAAATGAGCTGTGATTTAAGATCATGCCTGAGAGACAATTACATTACCCTCAGAACTCTTTTGTGAACAGACTTTTGTGCAGTACTGTACATAATATAGACATTACAAACAGCCTCTAAAGAAGGGTCCCCACAAACAGACTGCACCTGTGTGTCGTCCACTGTGGGCGAAGCCTCTGTCTTGTTTGTCCAGAGCAGTCTGTGCGGAGTGACTTTGGTCTGGTCTGTAGTGAGCTGAGGGGTGAGGGCAGTGCTCCTGGCTGCCTGTAAATGAGGGGCTGTGGAATGGGAACAGGCCTGACTTTGGCTGCCCTTGTGCATGGCTGTGTCCAGCTGTGGGTTCATTAGAGGGCTGCTTCAGCAGACACCACAGCCCACTGGGAGGCAGGGGTCACGGAGGCATGTGCACGCCCGGTGCCACAGACGCTCTCAGCACACACTGCAATGAGAGAGAGGCTGTGTCGAGGTGATAATACCAGCAAGGAGCTTCAGTGTGGAGTGACTGTGTGTGTGTGTTTAGAGCTGTGGTGTGCAGTAGCTATGGAGATTCATATTTTCTTGCAGACATTCTCACATTTATGTACATATTCAACATATGCAGTCATATGCAAAGCTTGAACACCGCTGGTTAATTTCCATGTTTTGCTAAATTAATTGCTAGCATCTTAAAAGAATCATTTTATACATGTTTTTATACACACATAAGCCAAAAGGAACAACAGATTTCGCATAATGTAGTGGAGTAAAAAGGAAGACATTTGACTTGTAATGGAGTGAAAGTAAAAAGACACCAAAAATGGAAATCCTTCAGTAAAGTACAGATAAATGAAAAACGTACTTATGTACAGTAATGAATTACATTTACTTAGTTACTGTCCACCACTGTTACTGAACTTGCATTACTGATATAACTCAGACTGAGTAACATATATTGCACGTTTTAAAAAATATCTGCGTCTGTCCTTCTACATAATATTTTGCGCACATGTGCTATCTGTGCTGACTGCATGACTTTGAATGAGTAAGAGCAGCCCAATTTGAGCGCAGGAAGTGCCATAAACTCAAGTGATCTGTTGAAGCATCTAAACCTGCTATAAAAATGATGGATAAAAATCCCTTTTCTGAAGAAAAGAGAACCTCACCTACCCAGACCAGACTAGATTTACATTCAGGGACAGCATTTAATTCATGAAGACTTCTGTTTTTAAACAGTTTCTAAGAACTAGTTTCTAGGTTTTTAAGCAGCATCAGCTGTTCATAATTTTGATCAAGCATCTTGTTAAAGGCAGGGCCAGTGACAGTGACCTTTAAATAATGCTTGCTGTGAATGTTGTTCCATCCATCCATCCATTTTCTAAGCCGCTTCTCCGTCAGGGTCGCGGGAGGATGCTGGAGCCTATCCCAGCAGTCTTCAGGCGGAAGGCAGGATACACCCTGGACAGGTCGCCAGTCCATCGCAGTGAATGTTGTTGTTTTTGTAAATAGAGTACAGAAAGGATTACTTTTTCCCTTGTACTTACTTGGTACAGATTTATTTAGGTTTTTTTTAGAGTAATATGAAGTAAAATAATGAGTATTGAGACTCCATTTCCATTAAAGTCTTAGAAAATAATCATTTATCCAGGCTGATTTTGTTCATCTTCAGGTTGTTCTTTACTGGACACTTCCTTCTAGCTCCTCCTTGCTGGTGTACAGTTAGACTTCTTGTATCTGCCAGTGAGGAACCTTTTCACGTCACAGAATCATCATGCTTATTGTTGTTGGGTGATTTCCCAAACTCAGATTAAGCCTAAGCCAGGACTAAAAGGAACTTCCATTAGTCACTAACCGTTAACTTTGCTACTTGAAGAAATGTTATCACCCTAGTTGATTTTTGGCTCCACTTTCATTCTTGTAGTGTACTAGTAATGTGTGTAATTAACGTGTACAGTGCTCCCAAAAAATGATCTTAGGAGAAATTAACAAATAGGCTAGGAAAGATTGATTTTGTTGTTCGGCTTCAATTTGCATTGAACATATGAAAGAACTCTATCCTTTTCAGTGAACTAATTCATCCAAAAATGATCCAACAAATAAAGGGAAATTTCTATAGTCTCTTTTGCTATTTTTTTTAACAAGAGTGTCAGTGTGCTGTGTACAAACTGAGAAGGTTGACAATAATAAAGTTGAAGCTTCAGATGTTTTAAAGTAATCCCTTACTGATGAGTCTAGTAGAAGTGAAACAGCTCACCCTGTGTAGCCATACCGCTCTCCAATGGGGAACAATCTTGCCCTTCCTCTCTCAGCACAGGCGTATCTCCAGCATTGTTTACATGAACGACCCAGGCACTTCCACTCCTCTACCGCAACCATCCATTTCCCCGTTCTGGCTGATGAGACTCTTTAATTGGACTATGCTGGGAGCCTGTAAAATGCTGTTTGTTTACTCAGCTGCATCAGAGCAAACAAACAAACACAGGCCGACCACCGAGTGTGGCAGACTAAGAACAGACGGATTATGGTAGTTTTGAGAAGAGGTAACCTAACCTTCCAGAGCATACTGCATTGCAGCCTCTTTGAAGATTCTATACACTTCATTACCAGCGTCAGTGCATGAACGCTGATGCTGATATGTTTTACAGAGGATCCAGCTATAAATTAAGCCTCTGTCGTATGACTCTGATTTGCTGATCTTCCGGCGAGATTTTGACAAATAACTAAATAAATGATGTGCTTTTGTATTACTGAGTTAGACTGAAGCTCCAGGACAGCAGCCAGTGCTTTATAATGAGAAGACCTTTTTTCTTTGTCCAACATGACGTATTCAGTGTTCACACATTGTACTGAGCAATTGTTTTATCTTGGTGCTTTCATACTGGTTCAAAGAAATGTGCCATCATGGAAGGCTTTATGAATATGTGTGTGAGACAGTTGGCTGCAGAAAGTGATTTCATGTTTAGGCTAATTTGTGATTAGATTATATATGGAAACAATAGGAAATATGATGGAAGTCATAAACCACTTTACTGGACACTTCCTTGTAGCACTTTATTGGTTTACAGTTGGACATCTTGTATCTGCCAATGAGGAGCCCTCAGGCCTCTTTAGGGAAGGCTTATTGATTTCTGGAAACTGAATGATTTTAAATTAATTTTCCATTTCATAGAATCATCATGTTTGTTGTATCTAAACTTTGTAGGCTGGTTTCCCAGTCCCAGATTGAACCAAGGCCTAAACTTGATACAGTCAGCATTTTTTCCTTGTGGTATCTAGGTAGATACAGTCAAGTTAGAACTTCACGAGCTTAAGATTTTAATGGAATAGAAATATGTCCATTCAACATTAAGGACATTTTTTCTTCTCCTGTAAAGTTATTGTTTTGGTGATTTCACGACAGAGACCATTTGTTGATGCCTGGTGCAAAGGTCAAATAAAATGTGCACCAGCATTAGCTTACTGACAATATAGTTTTAAAAATCCCAAAGGGGTGCTAGCAGAAATTAGTCCTACTATAGCTTTTTCATGTTTTTTGACTATATTCTGAAATTGATGGCCTAAACCAAAGACTTTTTTCTTTTCTTTTTTTCTTCAATATTCCACTCTATTTGTCTTTCTGTCTTTGTAGTGGCCTAATGTTTAGGTTCATGGTTCTTGTAGACAGAGTAGGGCTTGTAAGCAACTGCAGTTTTTCCCTCACCTTCTGATGCGACCTTCCCAAAAAAGCCAGGGAGGACATCCATCTTTTTTCCCCTAGGGCTAGTCAGCTCAAGGTGAGGAGTGCTGAACCTCTTCCACCAGCTGGGGCTCACCTGCCCATGTGGAGCACAGAGTCTTTTTAAAATGCACCGAATCACCACCCAAACACATCTAGTTAACTGTTCCCCCCACCTGGGCCGGAACACGCCTCAGAGACTGTGACCTCTACGGCATGGAGTTTTATGGCAGTGCTAAAACAGAATTAGGAATGATAATGAAGAAGATGCCAGATGCCAAAATTGGGTTTTTATTATGTGGTAATCACATCCTGACGTGCTTCTTTCAATCTTTTTATGTGATTTATAGAATGTTTTCATGTAATAAACTTTTTTTTACACAAAAGCATATACTAGCTAGGCCTAACCAGCAAACCTGGCTAAATAACGCCTTTCTTTATTATTAACTCACTATATACAGTATCAAAAGTAAACTAAAACAATGAACAGAATAGAAAATATGGGAATAGTGCCAGCTCTGTTTGCTGTCTAGCTAGGCTAACATTTAACATATTTAACAAGATCCAGTAAGGCACAGACTAAATATTTTCTGTCTTATAATTTTTTACATGATTGTAACTCAAGCTGTTATATTGTGTGCATAATACAACTCATCCAATACAAACTGGAA
This sequence comes from Pygocentrus nattereri, assembly GCF_015220715.1. NCBI lineage: Eukaryota > Metazoa > Chordata > Actinopteri > Characiformes > Serrasalmidae > Pygocentrus > Pygocentrus nattereri. The sequence goes on along the minus strand of NC_051220.1, from coordinate 33,456,716 downwards.
AAAATCTCATTGCATTGGCAAACATTACAGTTTAAGAATTTTTTGCTTTCTCTTGTAAATGTGCCAGTTTGGAGATACAAGATTTTGTTCATATAACTTTGATATAATCAGGTGTTTCTGCAACTAAAAGCAGTTTTAGCTATCCGTTTTTTTAGAAACTCAGGACTATAGCCTTTTTTTCCTGCAATTTATGTTTTCCATTAAATGTAAAACACGTATAATGTTTGTTGTTTTATGTACCAAAACCAGTCACAATTCATTTTTATATGGCCAGTTGTATCTAAGACTGATATAAGTAAACAAACTGTGTTCTGACAAACTGGGTGCTCTGTATTTAACTGTCCTCATTTAAAAGTCAAGTCAAGAGGCTTTTATCATTCCATTTATGTACAAGTACACAGTTGTAAATTACATTCCTCCAGGAACAACACGATGCAACAAGGAACAAAAAGTACAAAAACACTAACACACTGCTTGTTACTTCAGTGCAAGTGGGTGGTTTTAAACTGCTGTAGGCTGAATAGGTGAATAAACATGATATAGACAGTAGATTATTCCAGGTAATAATGTTATATACAGGTAAGTAAAATTAAGCATATAGCGTTGCAGTCTCAATAGACAAACACTGGCAGTAGAATGGTTCATACTGATGACCTCAGTAGCTTTAAACGTGGCACAATCACAGGATGCCACCTCTGCTACAAGTCAGTTTGTGAAATTTTCTGTCCGGTAGATATGCCCCAGCCAACTGTAAGTGCTAATATTGTGAAATAGAAGCACCTAGGATTAAAAACGGTTTAGCTGCAATGCACAATGCCAAATGGCAGGTGAGGGGGTTGGCAGTGTAAAGCACACTGCCACAGGACTCTGGAGCAGTGGAGACTTATTCTGTGGAGTGACAAATCATGCTTCTCTATTCGGCAGTCTGATGGACGTGTTGGGTTTAACAAATGCCAGGAGAACATTACCTGCCTGACTGCAATGTGCTTAGTGTAAAGTTTAATGGAGGAGAGTAAAGCTATGTGGTTGTTTTTCAGGGCCGAGACTCTTTAGTTTCAGTGAAGGGAAATCTTAATGCCTTAGCATACCAAGACATTTGTATGCTTGTATGCTTTCATCTTGATGGGAACAGTTTGGAGAAGGCCCCTTTTCTGTTCCAGCATGACTGAGCCTTAGTGCATAAAGCAAGGCTAATAAAGGCTGAGTAAGGCAGAGCCCTGATCTCAACCCCATCAAACACCTTTGGGATGAACTAGAACAGAGATTGTGAGCCAGGCCCACCAGTGTCCAACACCAGTGTGTGACCTCTCTTCTGGATGAATGGGGAAAATTCTGATAGACACACTCCAAAATCTTGTAGAAAGCTTCCCAGAAGAGTGGATGTTGTTATAGCTGCAAAGGGGGAATGGGATTGTGGAATGGGAACAGGCCTGACTTTGGCTGCCCACAGGGACAGCTGTGTTAATAATGAATCAGGGAGCAACTATAAATTTATTCATATGATTCTCAGTGGATAGTGTACTTTTTTCCAAAAATGTTGGCTTTATTAGGGAAGGACTAAACAATGTCAAAATTGTCATCTGACTATCATCCAGCAAACAAAGTTGTAGAAGCCCAGCACTAGCAAACAATGAACAAATACTTAAATAGCCATGGAGCTGATTTCTGTGCCTAGAAAGTGAAGCTACATGTGATGTATTGGAGAGATAATGGCTTGAAACAGCTTGGAATCTGATCTTCATGTCTATTGGCAGCATAAGCCAGATGGAAAATATTTGATATGGACACTGATCACCTCACTTTAGATTCACTTAGCTTGCTAGTTAGGAGTGTAAAAGTTTCATTATAGTCCAATGCCTGCTTCATTATTTATAAAGTGGCTGAATTAGAAAAATATTCCAGTGAATTTGTAGAAGGTAGAAGATCTAGTAGCTTGCCAGGTTTGTTCAGAGCCTTTGGCAAAGAGATGAAGGGCTCTGAGTGACTGGAGTTAAAGCACTGTGTGAAATGCCTTATTTATAAATGACTTTGTGAAACTTTGACTTCATGAAAACTTCAGTGACAGAAAATCTGTGTTTTTAAACATTTTCAAAGGCAGATTTATATGTATCTGTAGTATAAGTGGCTACTGTTATTAATATGTTTCCTTCTATACTGCAGCTATGCTAGTGCCTTCTGTGTGCCCTGCGGCCTTCAGCGAAGACCAAAACTTTGCAGATTCAGAAGTGGCCTATTACAAATCCTCACCCTAAATCCCATGAAACAAGCAAGAACCAATCAGAGTGGATGGTTTTGTTTATAGCAGTCTAATTAACATTGCAGAGAGAAAGATATTCATATTTAAGTAAAAATTCATTTGTTTATTACTTTAACTTTAATTGAGCAGTATTGTGCTTGTAATCTGAATTGAACCACTGTAGATGAGCAAATTAGCTCCTTTTAACAAACAAGTACAACCGAAACCCCAGGGTAAAGAAAATAGCTGACGGCATCAAAAGTTGCCACATTAAACCGAAGCTCACATGCACAGACGTTTGTACAACAGAAAAGTTTGTGTGACAAAAAAAGACTCCCTTAACTTCTAATCAGGTACTTATTTCAGTCTAAGAACTGCTGTGAAATTACTTTGCCACTCATCTGTCCAAAAGAGCTGTACAACAAATTCAGTGGAACTAAGGAAGCAGACAGACAAGTACATTTATAAATATGATTTTTTTTAAATTAAGCACTACCTGTCATTCTAAAGTGAAGAGAAATCTTTTAGCCACTGTGAGCTACATCAGTGCATGAGGGAATGCTGGAGCTAGTTCATAGTTTAACAATAAAAGAGCGGTAGTTGTTGTCTTCTACACAGGGTAAGTTATTTTCTGAATGATGAGGAAACATGTTGGCTTCTCAAGTTAACACTAACATAGATAAATCTAATCTAAGATACATTGGATTTTCTAGTCATGTGTGGCACAATAAGGCACATGTGTTTCGTAGTAAAATGATATACAATAGTAAAGCACTTCACTGAGAGAGAAGACACTGAGCTGCTAGTTTATAGATACTACCTTGTGGCCATTTTATCTTGTACACCTAATGCGGGGACATAAGAACTGTACCTTGGAATAAACGTTTTTAAGGTGTCAGTGGGTGCAGTACATGCAGAGCCTGCATGTTGTATGAGTCTGACTCAAATGCATGTGCTTAAACCTAGAGCTCATGAGGTCTGTTGTCCTATAGATCTACACACTGTTGATGTCACCAAAGTGTTTTGAGGACTGAGCTGAGTTGTGCTTTCAACAGTTCTGGTTTGCATTGTGGAGATCTTACTTTCAACAATGCACCCAAAAATGCAGTCTGTACAGTACACTGTGTTACGCCCAGCAAAAATCTGCTGGGCCTCAAAAACCAGCACAGGCAGTGTAATTTTAGAACATGTAGGACCAAACCCATTTCACTCCTCACACCTACCACTTAGCCCTCAGTCCTCCGTTTGGGTGTTCATGTGTCCCAGTTTTTGTTGAGATAGATGGGTAGGGTGTTAGGGCTACTTGGCCCTCCAGATGGGCTCCAAACTCCAAACAAAGTTTTATAAGAAAAAAATAATGACCAAAGGAACCCACAAATGTGAATATTTTTTCTGTTAATAAATTACGATAACTATTGTATTATCCTAGTGTATTGTCGTTTCAATCTAGAATGATCCATTTCTTCATAACAAGCATAGCTAGCTAAATTTCCTGTTGCACTTTAGTCCAACTGTATTGCAATAAAAGTGCTGCTCCATTTAAGGTGGAACAGGAATATTCAAACAAAAATCTGGCGAATAGCTGACTTCAGCTTAATATCACCAAAGAATTAGTGGAGGACGATAATAAAGAATTATTGCATCCCCCTCTTTGACGGCCTACGAGCCACTATTTAGCTAAGAGGTTGCCGAACCCTCCTCTGCTATCACTGCAGAGTGGCATGGTTGCCTAAAGAGCACTGCTAGTCACCTGTTAATGAACTAATGCATTTTCCAGTAAGGAATGTTTGATGATCTCTTTGTGAACTTTGATGGTCACTTTTTGATGAACTTTGTGAAACTTGTGTTGCTGAATGCAGTCTTGCTTTATATTTATTTCTTTTTTTAAATATGCATTATGGATGTGGATGTTGAATGCTATAATTTTTTTCTGCTTGAGTTCGATGTTCTTAGAAACAAGTTAACCATTTATAATCAGGAAGAGATGTTTTATGTTCTGATTTCTGTTTTCTAGTGTGTGATGCTGTATGATATGACAATAATTATATGGATTAACAATGTAACTGGAAGGTTTGGGGGCTGCAGAGCACAGCATGACTACTGGATCTGCCTTTGTGTTAAACTGGATTGTGTGTGAACACAGAAGGAAGACCATGTTGACAGGCAGGAGAAATGAAATTTGAACAGCTTTAGCCTGTGCCATTGACCCTTGACCCTTGAAGTGAGCCATTTAATGGTCTTGTGGCTCTTCAAAGTTTAGTTTGTTTATCAGCCTACTTTATTTTTAGCAAACACTGGTAGACTCAGACAGTGTGATGTAAAAATCAAATACTAGGGTTTCAAAAAGAAAGCAGGTCATTATTTGTTCACTGCACAACACGAGGATGTTCTAGTTTACGCATCACTGACCTCACACAGAAAAAACATTCTACACACGCAGTACTGGGCAAAAGTCAGAGACCACCCTTTAATTTATTTCTGAGGAGATTACATCTAAAACAATACAGATGTGTAAAGAAGAGGAAAGTCAAGGAAAAAGCAAGAATTTCCCAACAGGAAGGGATAAAAAAAAAAAAAAAAAAAAATATATATATATATATATATATATATATATATATATATATATTTATATATATATTTATATGCACTAGAATACCAAAACTGGACATATGAGGTGTAGAGTAAGCTTTAATGACCTCCTGAATTTGTAATGGAGTTCATGAAGATCATGAGAAGCAGACGATTCAACCAACTCCCAAGGCTAAATTATTGGAAGATATAAAGAAACAATAATAAACCTGCAGATTTCTTTGAAAAAAGTGAGGAGACATTAAATACTGAAAAATGTATGAATCTAGTTGTTAAGGCTTCTTTATAATTTTATGTTAAATGCATATTTTTTTGCTTTTTTCCTGATGCTGAAAAATGAACAACTTGTATTTAAAGGTTGTTTGATTGAAAATTAAATAAATAAAAGGTTGGTCTTTGACTTTTATACTGTACTGTATGTGAAAACAAATCCACATTATACAGTTGTATAATTTTGTACACGGTTGTACACTACTCTTTGTAGTTAGCTACAATTTTCTATAGCTAGTAGCTGTAGCCGCGACAGTTGTATGAAATGTAGCTAGTAGCTGAAGCACCTACATTTTTTTTGTAGCTATAGCGATAATTTTAGCTACAATTTCACTACAGGCTTCAGGCAATCCGTGCAAAATTGAACCATAGAGCACGATCATTAACTGGGCTGGTGGCGACTGTGCAATCCTGTCTGAGCCGTGGACAGTTTGAACAAATGGGTACGTGCCCCACACACTGATCACCCCTTACAGGCTTAGTTCAGGGGTCACCAACTGAAATGTTACAAAGAGCCGTTTTGTCCTTTCAACAAAAATGAATCCACCTTGGGAGCCACAATAGTTTATGTCCATTTTACCATTTTGGCTGTAAGTATGTCTCAGTGTGTGCTGATAGTACAGGCTAAAAATATAATATAAACACAAACACAGACTTACTTTGCTCTGTTTTAAGTTTCAGGAAACTTTTTAGCGAGTTTCTTGTAAAACGTCTTTCAATGTTAGACTTTTTATGAGGTTGAAGTCGCTTCTTATTCTGCTTCTCATTCGATTTGGCCCATTCCGCCTTAAACGTACTGCATTTATTATTTAGGGTGGAACGGGGAAATTCGAACAAGAGACAGAAGAATGAGAAGTAACTTCGGCTTCGCAAGTTGTTTCAGATTAAACTTATGAAGAAACCACCCGAGACGATGTTCATCTCAAATCTCTCCTCCCCAGTGGTTAAGACCATCTATTGTGAAAACTGTGTTAGAACTGTGTGTTATAACGATTTTACAACAAATGAGGATTATGTTATTTTACCTAAAAATACCGAGTTCTGCTGGGGGGCAGCAACAGTGGAGAGATTAAACAGAGCCAGGGTCAATGAGGAGAAAGTTAAAGTTTGAGGCTGAAATTTGTGTTGCTGAAATTTAAGAAAGACTCTGAATGTCATGTCTGTATATACACCGATCAGGCATAACATTATGACCACCTCCTTGTTTCTATACTTTGACTTTGTAGTTCTACAATTACAGAATGTAGTCCATCTGTTTCTCTGCATACTTTGTTACCCCCTTTTACCCTGTTCTTCAGTGGTCAGGACCCCCATGAACCCTCACAGAGCAGGTACTATTTGGGTGGTGGATCATTCTCAGCACTGCTGTAACACTGATACCACATCAGTGGGTGTGTTAGTGTGTTTTGCTGGTGCGAGTGACTGGCCACTCTGTTAGATGCACCTGTGTTGTCGGTTCACCCTGTAGATGTAAAGTCAGAGACGATAGCTCATCTGCTGCTCCACAGTTTGTGTTGGTCATCCTCTAGTCCATCATCAGTAGTCACAGGATGCTGCCCACAGAAAGCTGTTGGCTGGATATTCTCAGTCCAGCAGTGACACTGAGGTATTTAAAAACTCCAGCAACACTGCTGTGTCTGATCCACGTGTACCAGCACAATACAATACCACAATACATTAACACACATACAAATTTTGGAAAAGTAGCTACAAAGTAGCTATCTACTCATTTTCCAGTAGCTGTCCCAACCCTGGTCAAATTATATGACTGGTTGATTTTCTAAGCGAATATAAGTTAAAACATCCTCTGTAGAGAACACACTTCTGCACATTCAAATACAAAATCACTATTTATATTCTGATTTAAACATGACAAATGAAATTTAAAAAAAACAACACGTTCCCTGTAGAGGGTTTATTAGCTTAGTGGAAAATCAACAAAACATGTTGTTCAAGCAGTGTGCTGTACTATTTTAAACATACATTTCTTTGTAAAAGAAAACTTATTTTTCATATGTTTCTCATTGCTGGTGTTAAAAATTTACTTTGTGGGAATAGAAAAGAGTTTTTTAACTTTAATGTACATTAAAAAACTTTATAGTAAAACTTTATATTAAGTCATTTTGGAGCATTTTTATTGGTCCATTCATCATGAAATGTTCACATAATATGAACGGCTGCTATCCATTTTAAATTGTACAACCTGCATTTAAAGTTTTGTAATACCAACTGTATCATTTTATTTTCTCAAAATTTGGTCACCCCTTTAGTAATACTTGCACAATATTTACTTGCAGTAAAGCTCTGTGGGCCAGCAAGCTTACAACAATCACTGGACTTAAAATATACTCAATGTTTTAAACATTGAGTATATTTAAAAGTTTTATACAATTGTATTTAGTATTTCTCCAAACTGTTTTTTTTTTCCCTGAAAATTGAGTAAACCTGCTCTAATCCTGGGAGGGTTTTGCTCCACTTTTGGAGAGGTTTGTCCTAATCCGAATTTGCATGTACCTGCATTGTTATCAAAGTGGTTAAATACACATTTGCAACTTACCAGCATCCAGAAAAATCCCCCTTGTTTCCCTGAAGACCACCAATCTGTACATTTAACACTTCCATGCAACTCGTCTTTCAACTTTCTTGTTGTTTCTCTTTACAATAAGTCCTAACTTCCTTTTGGACAGCAGGTGTGACTGCCGTGGTTACTTTGTTGTATCATCTATACGCTCTTCTTCCTAAATAGAGAGCTCTACTGGGCACTGTGGTCTGTCCTGAATAGACATTGATGTGGTTTAACCTGATTGACATGCTCCAGTTTAAAGGTCCAGTGCGCAGAGGGAAATCAGAGGCTGCTGATCGGCATGTGTCCACAGCGTGTTCATACACTGTTTGTTAAAGCTGAGAGAGTAAAACCACTGCAGATGCCAGCTCCAAGTGGAAAGCCATTTACTCGGTTTCTTCAGAACTGGAGAGTATTTCTTTAGAAGTGCATCAAAGAATGTTATGACAGTGATTCCAGTAAAGACTGTGAACTGGACATTGTGAGAGACACGATTTCACAAAATAAGAAGTCACAGTGGTCGCCACCTTTGTTCAGGCATGGAAGGATTGTAATTGTATCTTTTCATGTCTTTGAAACAGCTTTTTTGGTACATATATATTGAAACAGCCTTTAAGGCAGGGGTCTCAAACTCAAACACTAAAAGGGCCATATTAAAACATCGCAGAAAATCCGCGGGCAAGCTGTGTTTTCATGTAATTTTACTTAACATTTGGCCATGACCTGAACAGGCCATTGTTTATTCAAAATATGCCAAAAATGCAACAGCAAAATAGGCACACACACACACACACACACACACACACACACACACACACACACACACACACACACAATCTAAGGTTACTAGTCCATCGCATGACAGAGAAAAGTAGGCATTAAATACTTATTCAAAAATAATTCTAAAATAAATTGTTTTAGGTAGTTTTGCCTATGAAACTACCTATTTGCTTGAACTAGACACCAGGCATTTTTCTTTTTGTGTGACCGCTGGCTCATTGTTGGGGGAAGTATGAAACTATGTTGCAGTGCATGCTCATAAGAATAGAAAATTTAAACAATCTGTGTCACAGTCCTGACTTGGCCCGTGGGCCTTGTATTTGACATTATTAGGCATAGTGTTATTTGTTGAGCGACCAACATAAAATCAAATTTAAAAACTGCTAATTTCTTAATTTCTAGTCCAACCTAGTTTCAGATAAAAATATGAAATTACTTCGGTATGCAAAATTTGTAGCTTTCACAGCTTTTGTAGGACGCTGTAAATGAAAAGAATGAAATATCTAGAAAGATTTTAAAATGACTCAGACAGTTGATAGCATTGAGAATGAAGTTATATTTTAAAATGTGGTGATCAAATAACTCCAGTATATAATTTTTCAGGATGTACAAACTCACAATATTCTATAAAACAGCGAGTAACTTTTTTGTCTGTTCACAAAATATTTAAATCTATATTGTGTGTTAGTATTGAATTTAAAATAACACAAATTATTAACAAATGATTCCACATTGTTAGTGATAGTGTAGTTACTTCAGTGTGGTACACAATCGCTCATCTACTGTATACAACTGTACTGTATTCTAGTAAAATTATGAGCAGGGTTAAAAAATCTTCATAAAGCATGTCCTTGATGGTTGATTGACCTCTTTTTTCAGAATCCAGCTGTAAGTCTCACGTAATTGAGTCGTGGCTCTTTGACTCTGTGTGTGAGGGCTAATCTATGTTCTGCAGTCCCCATCTTGGCTTCACACTGAGGTGGGCAGCTGCAGCCAGCAGCACATCAATCACAGACGAGTATGGTCCACTGCAGCCTGTACTCCCCCCTGACCTCCACTCACTGGCACCAGCCCCACTCCACATCCAGCAGAGAGGGACCAAAGCCATCCCCCCTGCTCAACCTCTGCTCAAATACTGGTGTAATATACCAGACTTCCAACTATCGTCAGAGAGTCTGGGGGATTTTGTCACTCAACACCACCAAGAAATTACTACTTTGACAGGAAATGGACTCAGACAGCTGTTTTTACATGATATGTTGGGAGAGGTGAAGGTTAAAATAATGCTACAACCAAACCACATCTGCAGGAAACAAAGTGTTATACTTCAGCAAACAAATGATAATATCTCCTTTATGAGCTACTTCTTCAAACAAAAATTCTGAATACATTTTAAAGAATTTATTTCATCAACTTGACTAATTTTTTAGTCTCAGCTACCATATCTTGCTCTGAAAGGCTCAATGCTGTCACAATTCCACACTTGTGTTTTTTTGTGTTTGTGTGCATTCATGTGCTTTCTGCACCCATTCATCTATACCACATTAAAGCAGTAATTACTGCATATGCCTGCATATCAGTTCAAACTATTGGTATTTTTCTGAATATTTTGGAAATATCATAGAAAAGTGTTAAAATCATGAGGAAATTCATGACCAGCTGTACTACAAAGACAAAATACACAAGCACATGTTTTAGCTTCTAGGTTTGATAGTAACAAACTACCAAGCGAGCTAGCTGATTAGCTTTTTGTAATACAAGCCATACAAGACCACACTCCTATCTCTTTGAATGGGGAGAGTCCTAAAAACATGAAACTGAAAGCCAAACCACCATTTCAAAAAACATATTTGAAAACACTGATAAAATCAAACAAAAATGTCAAACAATTTGTAGCATTTAGTTCAATAATGTAATAACTTGTTATCATAACCAGTACGCAAGCATAAATGGCATATTGAGCATTACAAACTTTCCTATTTCCTATTCATATTCCAACCTGTCTCATCTCATTATGCCTCTGGGTCCCATGTTATTATTTAACAGGGTTAGGGGGTGAAGTTATATGCAACTTCACTATATTAAAAAAATCCCAAGCCCGTTTAGTCAACTTTACCCAAGCTATACTTTGCTCAGAATGTCCCTTTTAAAATGAATGCCTGGAAACTGACGTGATTTTTTTGTATTACACAATGTTTGCCAGCTAGCTTACTGCTACTATAAAAATGTTGTCTGTTTTCAAGCAGTTCCTTCAGTAGCTAATGTAAGCTACTTAGCATTTCATAAGCAGCAGTACTTTGGCAAGCAAAAAACACACAGTTTTAGGTTAAAAAAAGAAGCTTACATTGGATGATTTTTTAAAGAACTATATTTGTAAATTATATGAGTGTGAAGAACCTTTTCAAAAATAAAACGTCCACATAATGTAAAGGTTACATATCAATTAAAGCGGTCTCCTAGAACCACATACACCTGAGCCAGAAAGCATTTAGGTTTATTTATAAGACTGTTAGGACATACTGTAAATACAAAATTCTAATAGTTGCATCCATTTTAATGTATAATATGCCTAGGATGGTCTGTGTACACTCAAAGAAGGGTTTTTCAACAAAGGGACTTTGCGTAATGCTAGAAGAGGCACTTTTGGTTTCCTAAAAAATGATCAGTTGATGGTTATTGATAGAACTATGCATGATTGTGAAGGACCTTTTAAGTATAAAGAACCTCCAAATAATGTAAAGGTTTTGAGAATAACCCTTTAATTGGTATTTAATTGGAACTTTTGCAATTTTTGTCATACTCACAAGTCTCCTGTTAGAAAAGCAGAAGTGCTTCTTCTATGGTTTCACTCAAAGACACCTTTATATATATATATATCTCTGTGGATGGAGCATTTGCGGCTGAGACTGCTCAAATACAACTCTGCTCTCAGGCCAGAGGAAGGGGCTCTCCTCTGCTCTGAGGCTGCCTCAGTCTTTCCTCCTCTGTAATTAGCTTCCATTTTTAGCCTGGTTTGTTTTGACGGAGGGCAGAGTCAATTCCCTCTGGGAGAGTAAAGGTGTCTGGAGCAGAGAAGCAGTCAGGTGACATTGGCCCATTCTCAGTCTGCCTCTCAGATATGTGTTGTGCAGTAGCATGGTGGTTCTCCCCATGCTGGGGGAATTCTCTTCTTGCCTGACATTTTGTAAGAGAATTGGCCAAATAAATGCATGGTTATTATTTGAAATGTCAGAGAGACTTTCTAAAATATTATTCTTTAATGGTGTAAAAAAAAAGAAAGAGTTTTGATACACAAAGCTGGAAAATTGCAGTAGCACATTCTTCTTGCCTGTAAAGAACGAACTTTACTCAGTGTTTTATAGTTTTGTAACTTTCAATTGTCTGATTTTAACAGTTAATTATTATATTTAATAATTATATTTAATGCTCAAAAGACTGAAAACAAGCATATGGTGAATGAAACAAAGAATCAAAGTGACAAAACAGAGATCATCATTCTACCCACGTCACATATATGTCACAGCAGTAAATGTGAATAGACCCTCACAGAGTTCATAAAATAAATTAGAGCAGATATATATCACTGCTATGTACAAAGCAATGATTTATGACTCTACTTTGACCTGTATTTCACTTTCACTTCATTAGTTGTTCAACTAAATTGTTTTTTTGCAAATATATGTTCATTCCAAAACATATGCCTGCAACATGGCAATTTAAGACTAGGAACATTGTCAGATGTTCAAAAAAAGTTTAAACAAGTGAGACAATCATGCTTAGGTATAAAAGGAGCATCCAGGAAAAGGATGGGTCGATGCCCGTCCTGTTGCCAAAAATGCATCAGCAAAAATCCAGGAGTTTAAAAATAATGTTCCTCAGCCAATGATTGTAAAGGATTTTAGGTGTTTCATGCTCTATGGTGCATAATATCATTAAAAGATTCACGAAATCTGGAGAAATCCCCATATGTAAAGGGTTAAAACTACAACTAAATACCTTTGACCCCTAAGATGGCACTGTATTTAAAAAACAACACGTTCCTGAGACAGATATCACGGCATGGGTTCAGGAATCCTCTTGTCAGTTCCCAGTGAACATCTTCTGTTGCTGCATCCACAAATGTGTTAAAAAGTTAAGACTGTACTACACACAGCAGAAGTCAATGTTAACAACGTCTAAAAATGCTGCAGTCTTCTCTGAGCTTGAGCTCATTTAAAATGAACTGAGGCACAGTCCAAACACGTATTGTGGACTGACGAGACAATCTGCCAACTGTGTATAGAAATAATGGGTGTAGTGTAGTCTGGGCTAAAGAAATAAAGGACAGTTTAGATTGTTACCAGTGTAAAGTTCAAAAACCAAGGTCTGTCATGGTATGGGGTTGTATTAATGGGTAACCTGCACATCTGTAAAGGCACCATTAATGCTAAACACATTTGGAACATATGCTATAACATCTTTTTCAGGGATGCCCATGCTTCTTTCAATATGACAAAACCAAAAAACATTCTGCTCACATGTCAACAGCATGGCTGCATAATCAGAGAGTGTGGGTGCCACACTGGCCTGCCTGCAGCCTCCTAGTGATAATGTGTGGTGCTTTATTAAGCTCAGAATACAACAAAAAAGAACTCCCAACAGTATGATTTCACAGACCTGTATGAAGAAATAACTGGAAAAATATGCTTTCAAACGTCTCCAAAAAAGTCTCCAAAATTTCCACTTTCAAAAGCTTTTCAAAAAGTACTAAACATTGTCAAAAGGAAATGTCCTGTAAACATGTGAGGTAAACATGCTCCTGTTCCAACTTTTGTGGAAAGTGTTGTAGGCATTTATTTGGAATGAGTGTATATTTACAAAAACAATGATGCTTATAATTTAAAACATAAAATATTGTGTTTTTGTATCATTGTCAATTAATACAGGTCAAACAGAATTTACTGCTCATTGTTTTCTGTTTTTTATTGTGTGCTATGCATACTTTTTGCCATTTTGATTTGACTGACAAGCTTTCTGCAGTAATTCATCAAAGAAGGTCTAAATTTCTAATTATGATAACTCATAAAACCATATTTTTTTAGTTAATTAGATCATTCAGGTCCAGTGGAGATTTTTTGAAAATTAATTTCAGGCACATTAAAAACATTAAACTTAAGAGCTAGATATTATGCTTTATTGACTCTCACAAATTACTAGAAATTATGACTATGAACTGCTCTTAAGCATACTAAAATAGTGAGACATAAACTGCGAATTGTACTGGACTATGTATAAATGTATAAGGACTCTTAATTGAAATAAGGATGACCTCATAACCAATGCAAACATGAGCAAGCAGAACTTCTGGTTCTAGTTCTGTTACAATTTCCACCTGCTTGAGACAGCTGGAACTGACTATAATGACTATGCTTAGTAATTTCATTGTCTTTTTGGTAATCTGCCATGTATAATGTGGCTGATTAGATATCTCGCTGGCAAGTTGACTTAATTTATAGGCTGACATGGAACAATATATGCACTATTCTGTGCTCCCATGCACACTCACACTCACACATGTCTACATTTACATGTGTCATGTGGAATCAAGCAAAACTTAATTTTCTTTTCTAAAAAGGATCAAATTGTGAGCAAGACATTCAACACAAATAAAGTCTAGCACAAAAGATCATTATGCCTGGCAATGGCAATAGCTTTAAAAATGTCTGTCATCTCAGCAAACTCTTTATAAAAGTAAAAATTCATTAAATAACAATAACACAAACCTTTCTTGCTTACATTCTGGTGCAGTTAGTAACAGTTAGTAACAGTGCTTGGTGACTTTATCTTCACTTGGGAGATTGTTTTTGGCTTAAGCTTAAGCATTGACAGTGGAGAACAACCCTGTGAGTACTATTAGTTATGAACCTTGAATAGGTACCAAATCATATCATAGTTGGAACCACCACTGGAACCTGTGGTACTAGACCGATGACTGATGGAAAACCAGTTCCAGTTTTCTAATGCCAAAGGTTCTGTATTTTGTACAGTAGAAAAACATCTGTAGTGGCTTTATTTCTTACTATATACTTAATATGTATGAACTTTACTAGAAACATGTACCTGTTAATTCCACACTTTCCACCTCTTAAGCTCCATCTACTTTGTAGGTCCACTTTTGGTGTACAGTAACAGACTGTAGATATCATGCATAATATGTAAGCTCCCTTATAACACATTCAGTGGTCATCAGGTTCTGACCACAGGACTCCTGTTCAGATATTATCTGGGTAGTGGACCATTATTTTGTGGTGAACACTGACTTAGTACTGTGTGTGGTGCTGGTACAAGTGCATCAGTCACAGTAGTGTTAATGGGGTTTTTCACATGTCAGTGTCACTGGATCAGAGTGGTCCACCACCCAAACATATCTAGCCAAGGGAAGCTCTGTGATCAGAAACTGGCCACTGATGAAGGGCTAGAGGATAATGCAAATTGTGCATCAACAAATGGACTACAGTCTCTGACTGTCCATCAGCAAGGTGGAGCTGCAAGTTTGGCATTTCTAATAAAGTGGCCATTAAATGTAATTATGCAAGCAGTGTTAATGCAGTGTCTTTAAAAAAAAAGTTATTTGAATTGTTCATGCTATATAAGAAAGCTTGTTAAAATGCTTCACACGATACGTTGGATGCCTCTGCAGCTGTTCGCCCAGGGGAAGCACTTACTGACATCCTGGCTATGCAGCACATGTTTAAATGCATGCATGATGAATGGATGGTGGGACAAATATAAATGTTTTTACAGCGATGAGAAGGCACCTTATGTGGCATGCTAATTAAACTGAATTTATCATTCCTGATAGCATGCTGATCAGTGAAAAATAAAATGTGTTTTACATCGTTATTGCCTATTATTTTAGAAAACTGACCTTGCCTAAGTCTCAGAGGGGCCAGTGAAGAAGAGTGGAAAAAGCTTTAGAGATTCAGTTCACGCTTGGGGTTTAACCTTAAGACAGTATCATGAGAAGCTGGAATAAAAATGATCGTTACTACAGCTCTGGGAACTTCCATTCATAAATTGTGAATAATTTGCTGTTATATGTCAGGTCTGTATATAGCCATTATCCATTGCACTCAAAGTGCCACATGCTGAGCAATAAACCAAAACAGACACAGTGGATGAATATACTGGAGGTGGCTAGGAAGAGTCCATCACTTTGTGGAGTGTGAGCTGAATAATGTATGGTGAAGTGGCTGGTATTGGTGATCTCTATGATTGGCTGCTGACAGCTTACACTTTGTCACATCTGGGAGTTGCAGCAGAATGAGTAGCTGTGTTTGCAGATTAGCTTAGCTCTGCTCAGATGGCCAGGCTTAAGTAATAGGACACTCACACACACATTCTTCATTCATCAAGGTACAAACAATGTAAATGTTCCCTCAACGGTACAACTGTGGTTTTGAAGTCCAACTCCATCCATCCATCCATCCATCCATCCATCCATCCATCCATCATCTTCCACTTCTCTGGGGTTCGGGTCGCGGGGGCAGCATCCTAAGCAATGAGGCCCAGACCTCCCTTTCCCCAGCCACTTCCATTAGCTCCCTGGGGGGGATTCCGAGGCGCTCCCAGGGCAGCTGGGCAATATAGTCACACCAGCGTGTCCTGGGTCTTCCCCGGGGTCTCCTCCCCGGTGGACTTGCCTGTGACACCTCCCAAGGGGCAAGTCTAGGAGGCATCCTAACCAGATGCCCGAACCATCTCAGCTGGCTCCTCTCGATGTGGAGAAGCAGCAGCTCTACTCCGAGTCCCTCCCTCATGAGCGAACATCTCACCCTATCTCTAAGGGAGAGTCCAGACACCCTGCGGAGGAAACTCATTTCAGCTGCTTGTATTCGCGATCTCGTTCTTTCGGTCATTACCCAAAGCTCATGACCATAGGTAGGGGTGGGAACGTAGATCAACCAGTAAATCGAGAGCCTTGCCTTATGGCTCAGCTCTTTCTTTACCACAACAGACTGGTAAAGAGCCTGCATCACTGCTGACCCAGCACCAATCCACCTGTCAATCACCTGCTCCCTTGTACCATCACTCGTGAACAAGACCCCGACATACTTAAACTCCTCCACTTGAGGCAAGAGCTCATCCCCGACCCAGAGAGGGCTCTCCACCCTTTCCCGCCTGAGAACCATGGCCTCGGATTTAGAGGTACTGATCCTCATCCCGGTCGCTTCACACTCGGCTGCAAACCGATCCAGCGAAAGCTGAAGTTCACGGCCTGATGTCCCCAATAGGACCACATCATCTGCAAACAGCAGCGATGTGACCTTGGGGTCACCAAACCGGACACCCTGACTGCGCCTAGAAATTCTATCCATAAAAATTATGAATACAATCGGTGACAAAGGGCTCCTTGACGGAGTCCAACTCTCACTGGGAACGAGTCTGACTTATTGCCAGCCATGCGAACCAAACTCCTGCTTTGTTTGTACAGGGCCTGAATGGCTCGTAGCAAAGAGCCATGTACCCCGTACTCCCGAAGCACCTCCCACAGAATACCCCGGGGAACACTTTCGAATGCCTTCTCCAAATCCACAAAGCACATGTGGACTGGTTGGGCAAACTCCCATGAACCCTCCAGAATCCTGGAGAGGTTAAAGAGTAGGTCCAGTGTTCCACGACCAGGACGGAACCCGCACTGCTCCTCCTGAATCCGAGGTTCGACTATAAGCCGGACTCTTTTCTCCAGTACCCCTGCATAGACCTTACCAGGGAGGCTGAGGAGTATGATTCCCCTGTAGTTAGAACACACCCTCCGGTCCCCCTTTTTAAAAAGAGGCACCACCACCCCAGTCTGCCAATCCAGTGGCACCGCCCCTGATGTCCACACAATGTTGAAAAGGCGTGTCAGCCAAGACAGCCCCACAACATTCAGAGCCTTGAGGAACTCAGGACGGATCTCATCCACCCCTGGAGCCCTGCTGCCAAGAAGCTTTTTACTACCTTGGCGACTTCGGCCTCAGTAATGGACAAGCCTATTCCCGTGTCCCCAGACTCTGCCTCCTCACTGGAGAATGTGTTGGTGGGATTGAGAAGGTCCTCAAAGTATTCCTTCCACTGCCCAATGATGTCTTCAGTCAAAGTCAGCAGCACACCATCTCCACTATATACAGTGCTAGTGGCACACTGCTTGCCCCTTCCGAGTCGCCTGACGGTTTGCCAGAATCTTTTCAGAGCTGCCTTAATGTCACTTTCCAAGGCCTCACCAAACTCTTCCCACACCCGGGTTTTTGCCTTGGCAACGACTGAAGCCGCAGATCACTTGGCCTGTCGATACCTGCCAGCTGCCTTTGGTGTCCAACAGGCTAACCATGCCCAGTTCTTCAGCTTGACGGCATCTCTCACTTGGGGTGTCCACCACCGGGTTCGAGGATTACTGCCCCGACAGGCACCAACTACCTTGCGACCACAGCTACAGTCAGCCGCTACAACAATGGTGGAGCGGAACATGGCCCATTCTGAGTCAATGTCCCTCACCTCCCCGATATCTGGTCAAAGTTCTGACGGAGATGTGAGTTGAAGATCAATCTGACAGGTTCTTCTGTCAGACGTTCCCAGCAAACCCTCACTATACGTTTGGGTTTGCCTGGTCTGACCGGTATCTTCCCCCACCACCTGATCCAACTCACCACCAGGTGGTGATCAGTTGACAGCTCAGCTCCTCTCTTTACCCGAGTGTCCAAAACACATGGTCGCAAGTCTGATGACACGACTACAAAGTCAATCATTGAACTGCGGCCTAGGGTGTCCTGGTGCCATGTGCACTTATGGACATCCTTGTGTTCAAACATGGTGTTCGTTATGGACAAACTGTGGTTTGCACAGAAGTCCAAAAACTGAACACCACTCGGGTTCAGATCAGAGAGGCCATTCCTCCCAATCACACCCCTCCAGGTCTCACTGTCATTGCCCACGTGAGCGTTGAAGTCCCCCAGTAGGACAATAGGACAATCTGGATCGGGCAGTGTCCGAAGGCGTGGGCCTTGGCGTTCTGATCCTCGGTTGCTGAAAATGGCTTTTGGAACTTGGAATGTTACCTCACTGACGGGGAAGGAGCCTGAGTTGGTGCGCGAGGTTGAGAGATTCCGGCTAGATATAGTCAGGCTCACTCAACACACAGCTTGGGCTCTGGGTCCAATCTCCTTGAGAGGGGCCGGACTTTATTCTTTTCTGGAGTTACCCATGGTGAGAGGCGGCGGGCAGGTGTGGGCTTTCTCATAGCCCCTAGACTCGGCGCCTGTATGTTGGGGTTTTCTCCGGTGGACGAGAGGGTAGCTTCCCTATGCCTTCGGGTTGGGGAACAGGTCCTGACTGTTGTCTGTGCTTATGCACCTAACAGCAGTTCAGAGTACCCAGCCTTCCTAGAGTCCTTGGGAAGGGTGCTTGAAAGTGCTCCTCCTGGAGACTCTATTGTCCTACTGAGGGAAGTCCAACTGTGTACCTTAAATAGGTTTTTCCCAGGGCAAAGATACATATTTCTACTTTCTCATAACCTAATGCATCAAAACAGAACAATAAACCAAAAAGTCTGGACAGGGTGCCAGGAGTCAATACAATATATAAAACTGCAGTGGGATAATGTACAATTATGTTCCCTAACTAAAGGGACTGAAGATGTGCTCTTGAGGGTCCTGCCCCCATGACAGTGTAGTGCCTTTTTGCTATACCCTCCTACATTGATAACTCTCAACAAGCTCCTTCAATATCTTCCATCCAATGACTGCTGGGATATGCTGCAGGACCCCCCAGGAGGATTAGCATCTTAGATCTTAGAAAATGAATGAATGAATTAATGAATATATGTAATAACAATATGATATATAGGATATAACATCCTTGATGTGTTATAAATGTATTGTAAATGTGTAAGTACCTATGCATAATAGTAATGTATTTCATGTATGCATATGTATATCCCCTATGTGATGCATATATGTAAGTATCTGTACGTAACAATAAGGTCTCATCTGTATCACATATACTGTATGTAAGTATCTATGGGCCGGTATCTCATACAGTGAATGAACATAATATAATAGTATACTAGACCTAATCCCTGTCTGAATTTGCTGACTCTCCCTAACCTTAATCTCAGTAATCAAAAAGAAATAATGTTGCTTTTTCAGGGTTAATTCAACAAATGATATAAAGATAATTTTGCCCTAATTTTCTCTGATGTACCTACATATTCACGACATTCTTGTTCTGGAAATATACAAAAACAAATAGACACATACACACCACATCATATCTTTTGGGATTTTTCTTTCAGATACACACAGAGAGCCCCGCTGTTACAGTGTATATGATTCAGAAGAGTGAAAAGCATCATAGCATTCCATATTTTCCTTTCTCTCTGTCTCTCTGTCTCGCTCTCTCTCTCTGTCTGTCTATGTCTCTCTCCTTCTACCTACTCTGGCTCTTCCACTCACTCAGCCCTCACTGATCCGATTCTCTGGCCAATGGGCTGGGAGGCAGCACGGACGTCATTAGCCACTCTGCTTCAGCTCAGCACACACCACTGGAGCTGCCTGCCTAACACACAGCTACCATTAACAAAGAGAGAGAGAGAGAGAGACAGAGAGAGAGAGAGAGAGAGAGAGACAGAGAGAGAAAGAGAGAGCATGAGATAGAAGAGCAGGGACATAGAGATAAGCGTAGCGAGGGGATGTAGAGAGATATGAAAACAGCAAGAGGAGGGAGAGACAGAAAAAAGAGAGAGGCTTGGCAGTCGGGTACCAATTAAAGCTGACTCCCTCTCTTTCTTTCTTCTCTCTGTCTTTCTCTGTCTGTTTTCCTCCATCTCAGGGCTCTGTCACTCCTCCTCTATGTCAGTGAATTCTAAGGTTAATTGTTGGGTGATCAGACAGGCTCAATAAACATAGGCTTCTGTTGTCTATTTGCACAAATAAAAACCAGTGAAACAGTATAATACTGATAAGCATGCAGGTAGCTCACCTGCTAATGCACTATATAATAGCAGTCAGTGTCAGGTTCAGGTTTGAGATGTATAATTTATAAACACTGAGCAAGATATATTCCTACTTTACCTATATAGTGATGGAGCGATGCAGAATCTCAGCCCCCTCCAGTCTGTTTGGAGGCAGACATGAGGAAGCAGTGCACTGTGGGTATCTCTCCATCTCTTTATTCCTCCTCCAGTCGGAGAGAGAGCGAATGTATTATTTACAGGGGCGGTTAAAGTAGGACACAGAAGCCTTCATAGACGGCCCATCTGGGAGCGCGTGTGTTCTCACACGTCGAATGCCTATCGCTCTGGCTTCGTCGAATCGGCAGCGTTCCTCATTCACTCATTACTGATGTATGAAACGTAATTACTGGATTTGGATGAAGGAGAGAGTGAAGAGGGAGGCCAGAGAGACCACCGTCAGTTTTCTTACATGGGGCTGCTTCTGTTTCACACACAGAGGAACAGGCTAGGTGCACTGATGGGATTCTTCCCTTCTCCTTGTTTCTGGATTGAAGAGAGTGAAAATTATATCTCATTAAGTATGTTTACATGCAAGCCAATTGTTCCATATTAGTCTAAGACTGCTTGTCTAAAATTAAGATAGGATAATGATCATGTAATCAGCATGTTTATTATCATTGTCCTACCAAGGTATTAGTTGATCCATGACACCAAAACAATGTTGAATGATAAGGTTTAGAGGGAAGGGCTTGGAAAACAGAATTTGTCAGTAATTGCAGTACTACTACAGCTAGTCTAAAACAGGAGTAGGGTCCTGTCATTTTCAGAATACCTGGCAGCACAGGCATAAACAACAAGGGGGCATTAGGTTGTTGGCCTCCCAGAATTAAAGATAGGAGGGGGCCTTGTCTGCCCAATCCAAGCAGAGAGGTTGAGAAAAGCCATGGTAGAGAAACTACATGAAATAATCTGAAAACAACTGCAATAGTCAAACTGCATGTAACAGTTGAAAACGCTAGACGTTTCAAGAATGCAGGGATGCTACGGCAACCAGAAAAGGCTGTGCCATCTTTCTCATGAACATCACTCACTGATTCAATCTTGCCAGATTCATAGTTTTCAAGGTGTAGATTGAGGAAGTAGTTTGAAAGGGCAGTGGAAGGAAAATATAAAGGTCTGATACTTTGGCTTATGAATATTGAACTTAGTGTTGAATAGCTAGCAACCTAAGGACACAAGTATATACAAAACATTACATGTAAAATAAAAAAAATATCACATGTACTATCACAAAAAGAGATCTATATAAGTCAACTCTTAATTAACCCCTTAATTAAGCACAGAGTTCCATTACACGCTTCTATAACCTAAGAACAGCTCACCCAGTTCCTGTAGCTACTGAAAATAAGCCTGGGATTTTAAAAGTATCACGAGTTGATGGAAAATTGGTGAACAGCGTGCAAATGTGCGACATCAAAGCTAAACCTGAACCTATACATGTGAAGTTTAGTGTCCTCAATGCTTAACTCGAGTTGGCACTTACCTGGCAGTGTGTTTTGACCACTACTACAAAAGACTACAAAAATCTAAAATCTTGATTTTGTAATGTAATTACAAAAATCAAGTACTCAGAGTATGACACTTTTTCAAAGATTACTGCTGTCAAGGATTCAGTTTTTACATGTGAAGCACCATGTGTCTTATAACTCACTCCCTCCCTCCCTCACTCACTCCCTCTCTCCCTCCTTCCCTCCCTCCCTCCCTCCCTCACTCACTCACTCACTCACTCACTCATGTTAAGCAGGCTGAACAAGGGGAGTTATTAGCAATTCAGTAACTTTTGGTACATCACAAGATTGGTGCTTTGCATCAATGACACTGTGTGTCCTTGTTGATAAGTCAACATTAAAGAATAATTCTATTAATTCTCAAATTACTGAGTGTGTGAAGTCCACAAACCCCATTCTAACTGTATCACAATTACTGATAACTAAATATGATTATGGGAGATGGAATAAAAGTAGAGGGGATTTTAGTGGATGGTGTGAGGTTTTGAAAACCAATTAACTGAATAAAAGCAAATTAGTCAGTTCAGATCAGAAACAGTCCAAAATTAATAAGATTACATTTCAGCTTTTAAGCATTTTAGGAGACTGCGTTACTGATTACAAGTAATTTGGAATCACTACAAGATTACAGTTATTAAGTAACCTAGTACATTGGGGGTGAACGTCATATGTGGGTAAACTTACGTACATCATGAAGGGACATTTCATGTCAGTCAAGCTTTGCTGGGACACATGTTAGGGGGGCTATAAATGAAATATTTTTTATACAATGTGTTGGTTCAAGTCCAGAGGATATTTGGGCTATTGTGTGCACGTAAATGTAGCTATTGATTCTCACATAAACATAATCTCATCAGTCCTGGTCACTATGTTAACCACTACATCTTTACAGTCATAATCATGGGCTATTATATTAGCTTTTATGTTATAGCACACACAGCCATTCTTTATTTCATTACTTCAGATTATATTTCTTTGGAACCAGTTGGAAGAGAAAGATCAAGGATATAGATAAATGCCAACATCTAAGATTTTAGGAAATGATAATAGCAGCCTTCACTATGGGTCTAAGAAAAGATGCAAGCAGGACAAGCTCTGCATATAAATCAGAAAATACAAAAGACTTAACATGCTGGTAACTTGTAGCTTTGGTAACACTATTTTAGGTGGACTTAAATGACAAGTAATGCCCTATATAAAGCCTTATCAAAAGAATAGCAAGTAATTCACTGGCTGTTCATTACTACTTTGTAACTTTAAACATCACTTATTGATGTTTAAAGACATTGAACTAATGCTTTGCTATATTAAATATGGACTAAAAAGTATGTTAATCCCTTGAAATCTCAGGCTTATTAAATACCAAGGCCTTTTATTCAGAAACTATAGGGATTTCAGTGCAAGCGGAACCATTCTTAGATTATAGAAGTGTGTTATAAAACCTGGAGCCTGCTAGGCGGTGGCTGGCTATGTAAAGGGGTTAATAATCATGCAGAACTTATTCTCAAAAAAGGAGTAAATATTAAATGTAATGGGGTCAGACTGTCTTTATTTAGTGTTCTACTAATACAGTGCTGATAAAAATCAAAAAAGAATAAGAATGTTCCACATAGACAGAATGCTCAAGTAAGGGCTGTGCACATGATTATGATTCATAATACAGTAATACAGTAAAAAAATTAATTCCACCTAGTTATTGCTTGCATAGTAATAGGCATCCTATTACCAGATATTAGCTCGATAAACTTTAATAAGAGGATTACAGGGGCATTTTGATATCCACCAGAAGGAAAATGGTATACATTTATATACAGCAAATGTTCTGAGTCACAAAATCAGACTTCACTGAATGCTAGAGCTCCCTGAGATGAAATCAACAGAGAAATCTGCATTAGGGTTGAAGCACCACAGTCACATAAACAGATCGAGCTTGAACAAAAACTTGAATTGTTCATATTTCAAATATAAGGTCAGCAGTTAAGAAAAGAAGATCTACCTGAGGGCTCACCTGCTGTGCCTCCTTATACTTTCTGTGCTTTTCATTTGTATTCCAACTCTTTCTCAGATGTGTATATCTCTGTCATTTTTTATTTCTACTACTTTTCTTCCATTTCTTATTTTGTATTTCTTCTTTGTTTTGTTCTGTCTTTGACTCTTTTCTTTTTATTTGGCTTTTCTGTCCTGTATGTTGGTCCTCTTTTGCTATATTTGCAACATTGCCCTTATTTGCTTCCATTTATTCTCTGTCTTTTTAACCTATGATCTGCTCTCTCTTTTATTTCCTCCTCCCTCCTTTATCTACCTGACTTAACCTTTCACACTACACTGTCAGAAATAAGGGTATGAAACTATCACTGGAGCAGTACCCTTCTAGTCACTGCAGTAGTACCCTCATGGCTACAACTCAGCACCTTTAGTCAGGGACCATAATTGTACCATTATTCATTGAAATTCTATTTTCTAAGATGTATGGGCTCCACACACCCCATCTCATCTGCAGGATTTTTATTTTATTGTTCTGTTTTAAAACATTAGGTTATGAAAATGTGTAAATGTGTCATTTTGACCTGGGAAAAACTTATTTAAGGTACACAATTGCACCTTAAAACCACTGACATTTACTTTGTTGATGAACAGAAAACGTACCTACACAGAAAGTTCCTTTATTTCTAACAGTTTATGCTCCTCTCAGCTGGTGCATTAGGAGGTTCCATCACTTCCCACATTTCCACCTTTCCTTACATTAAAGTAGAACCCCAGATTTTTAACCAAATGCCCATCTGATGTATCTGTAGCATTTAGTCACTTTTCAAATGAACATGGCAGCTGTTCTTTACATTGTGTCAAAATGACATGATGAATGAACCCATAGAAATGCCCTAAAATCACTTCAAATAAAACCTGCTTACCTTACCTTATGATTAAAAGTTACGAAGATTTTTGCCTTCTCCTGTAAATTTGCTATTTTGGAGTTCCATGTTTTTCTCTGGACAATGATGATATGGTTGATGACCATGGACAACTGTCTCTCTGTACTTAGAAAACGAAGAACCTCTGACTTAAACCACATTCATAACAGAAGTCAATGGGAAGGCTTTCTCCTTTTTCACTAATTCTAGGGAAACACATCATAGTGATTGTCTATGATAATCAACCATTTTCTCCAGATAAGACAGATAGAGATTAAGCTGAAGAATGTTGGAGTGTGTTTCTTTAAAACATTGCAGCTCCTCTTCCTCCCTCCCACCCTCCCTCTCTCACGCCCTCCGTCCTTTCCTCTACCTCCCTCCTTCCCTCCCTCCATCCATCTCTTTGGGCTCTTGGAGCCAGGCTTTATTAGTGGAGCTATATTCAGCCAAGGCTGGTGGCAGACAGAAGGAGCAGTGCTGGTGCTCCATCCAGACAGCCAGACTGGCAGCCGTATGCCCGGCTGCCTCTGCCATCCCTGTCTCAATCAGCCTGATCAGAAAAAGGGCTGATTCATCTCACAGGAAGTCAGGCCAGGGGTGGAGAACAGGAAGGACACAGGGGCCTATTACATTTGTCATGTGCTCTGCATTTCTGTGTGAAAACATATGCTGTGCTTAGCTTTGGAATAAAACTTCATTCACGCTGTAGAAATCAAAAAAAGACTATTTGGAATGATGCTATTGGTTCCCTAAAGAACCTTTTAATCGCTGGTTCTTTAAGCTTCTTCTGCAGGCACTATCACAACCTGTCACAATAAAAACAAATAAACACAATAAAATACTTTTCTAAATGCTTACTTGCTTTCTTAACAGAAAGACAAAAATCTAGTTTGCTTCAGGTTCTGTAAATCATGCACATTTCCATTGAAATAAATATTATTGAAAGAAAAAATGCATGGTGCAAAAATTAAGGGATCTCCACAACAGGCAGAAATGGTATTTTATGGCTATAAAAAGTTCAAAACGGTTAAACTAGTGGTTCTCAAGGTTGCCCTAAGTTCTCCTCAGACAGTTCATATTTTCTCTCAACTCATAGAGATAAAGCATGTATTCGTGGACCAATTTAAGAACCACTGCTTTACAGACCTATTTCTGAAAATGAGATGTGCGTGTAAAGAAGAGTCTTTTCAAAGTTTAAAGAACCTCCACATGACATAAAAGTCTATTACCAGAAGGTTCCATTTAGGAAGAATGAAGACTAGAACTTTCTTTTAAATACATTGCACTTGTTGTTTGCTGAAAAGTAGGATCACATTAAATCTAAATAAAAGACAAAACAAATATACTGATTAACCTTTTTAACTGCATAACAATGGACAGAAAACAGAATGTTTTTTTCTTATCAGTAGCACCTGGCTCCTCAGTTCTTTAATTAGATTTAATTAAAATTTCTTAATTTAATTTAAGGATGGTTGGTTCCTTATTTGAATCTAGGTTGCTCATGCTCTTATGGAGTTCTTCCTGTCACTGTAAAGTTGCTTTGGGACACTGTGAAACCCTAGGGTCATATGTGTTGTACAGGTGTTAAATAAATATAATTAAACACACACACACAAACACACACACACACACACACACACACATTTTCTAAAGCACTTACCCTTCTGGGAGCCTATCCCAGCAGGCATTGGGTGGAAGGCAGGACACACCCTGGACAGGTTGCCAGTTCATATAATTAAATAAATAAATTTTAAAATTGTAGGTGATTTTTGTCTGCTAACTCATCTCGCAGTTTTTTTGGAGATATCAACACAGTTCCAGCTTCAGCATATTCAGTCTGTTTAGGAATGGTGGGCTTCTATACAGCTTTTTGACTCAAAGCATGGTTTCTGTACAAGCTTCATATATTATTATTTGTTTTTCCTGTGGAAATTAATAGGGTGGAGAAGTTTCATGATTTACTGGACTTCTGCTCAACCAAAAGACACTGTTTGGCATATGGTATCTCAGGGCAGGCCCCCGAGCATGAATTTAACATTGCTCTGAGCTACACTTTCTGTTTATCTGTTTATTTATTTTTTTCATACCTCGCTGCTAATCCACAGCCATAGTGACCTACACTCCTCTATGTGTCATTGTTTCATCCCTTGTGCCTTACATAGAGTCCCATTCCTTTTCGCCCATACCCAAACTCTATTATTTCCTTTGTCCAACAGCCACCACACTACATGTACTCACTCAGGACAGGTCCCCAAGTTCAGATCCACAGCCATCCTGATCTGCACTCCCCTACATGTAATTTATTCTCCTCTTATCAACAACAACTAGCAACCATTTGGAAACCCCCTAACAACCACTCACTAAACCTCCAGTATACCATGGCAAACTCCTAGCAACATTTTAGCAACCAACCCTTATACCAGAGCAACTGCCTAGTAACACCTTAGCAACGACATAAGGACACCTTAGCAACCACTTGGTACACCATGGCAACTACCTAGCAGCACCATAGCAACCTTCTAGGAACACCTCTGCAACATCCTAGCAACACCATAGCAACCATGTAAAACACCACAGTGACTGTCTGGCAATGCCCTAGCAACCGTTCTTGAATCACTTAAGCTGCACAATCACTACATTTTCTTCAGGAAAGCTGTTATTCTAGTCATACTATGTAATTATATTTTACTGTGAATTCCTGGGGCTGATGTCCATTCTGTAAAGCTATTTCTTGGTCATCCACTTTTAATGGAGGAGCCATTTTTGATATATGGTGCATCGTTGCAACATGAAGATGAAAGTTCAAATTTGTTGACCTCTGACCCCATGTTGTGCTAAACTTGAAAGAGTTGCCAGTGACAACATTTTGGCTTCCAGTCACTGTAGAAAAAAAGTGCTGTCATATGCTTTCGTGTCACTACAGAAACACAAAGAGTTTTAGTCCATAGGCGGAGCCCTGTTTTAGCCACAACCCTGCATTTTAGAGCAGAAAGTGAGACTGTATCCCTGTCCTTTATGGCCACATGGCCAATATTTGCTATAAAATATCTCACTATACTAATACTCTCACTATACTAAGTTGCCAGTAATTTTCTGTAAATTTACAGTAATTTTTTATAATGTACTTCATCACACATCAATGGATAAGGTTACCTGGGATGAAATCTACTTTTAACCTGAACAGATTATCATTCTCTCATGGTCTATCATTAGATCCTTCAGTCAATATTAAGGGAAAAGCTCCTTTTCTCTGATTGCAGTCCTAATTTCACCCTCACTAATGAAAAGCCTCTCTACACTGAAGAACCTGCGCCATAAACCGCTCTTAAAAACCTTTCCTAACCAGCGCACGATTCTGAACCTGATACCATGTACAGTATCTCACTGAAATAATTATGAAATGATTAGAGAAATTACCTATTTCCACATTACATAATAGCAGATTATGGACACATGTATTATGTTAAATATTATAACCTTCATGTCTTAAGTGATTATATCCACACACAGCATTGTCTTACCATATGATCAGTGAAAAGAAATCATTTCCATGATAATGAACTGTAAAGTAATTAGCTGGGCTAATGGCACACTGGCGGGGTGGGGGGGGTGGGGGGTGGGAATAATATTCAAAAAGTAAAAAGAGGACCTGCATATCTGTTAGTGTAAGGGGAACACTGGTAAACTTCTGAGGCCTCTCAGAGTCTTCTTTAGCTTCAGACTTTGATTCACAGGACTGACAACCTTATTATGCACCAGGCTTATTATTGATATTACTCTGAGCTCGGTTGCCATGACCACCGTGCAAGAGACATTTAATTTTCTCTCCTCCATCATCATTATCTATGAGACCATCTGTTGTGCAAAATGAATTCAGCCTCATTTGCATGACTGATAAGCGCATTCTTTATCTATTTAACAGAAGGTCATATGCCATGGGTTTGGAGGCAGGGAAGGAAAGAGAGAGAGAGAGAGAGAGAGAGAAGGAGAGAGAGAGAGAGAGAGAGAGAGAGAGAGAGAGAGAGAGAGAGAGAGAGAGAGAGAGAGAGAGAGAGAAGGAGAGAGAGAGAGAGAGAGAGAGAGAGAAGGAGAGAGAGAGAGAGAGAGAGAGAGAGAGGAGAGAGAGAGAAGGAGAGAGAGAAGGAGAGAGAGTGTGAGAGAGTATTAGCACAAATGTCTATTTTTGGTGAGTTCATGTCTTGCACTGTGTGTGTTCATGTGTGTTGTGTGAGGAAAGGAAAGGCTGAATATGTTAACAGTATGTCAGCCCTAACAGGAAGCACTCTCTCTTTCTCTCTCTTTCTCTCTCTCTCTCTCTCTCTCTCTCTCTCTCTCTCTCATTCAGTGATGTTGAGGTCTGGACTCTGGAGTATATATATTTATCTATATATATATATATATATATTTAGACATGAGTTCTGTAAACAATGTTGCTAGTTTAGTTATTTACCTTTGACTTTCCCTTTACTTATGCAAGTGGAATATCCTATATCTAATCCTTTCAGAAGTATGTCCTATTTTGACTGGTAAATAAATATTTTAAGGACAGTCTCTGACTTTTGCACTGAAAAGTTGCTGCTGTTGGAAGAAAACCTTGTATCTCAATTTTTGTCATTGCCCTTTACGTTGTGTGTAAATGTCACACACACACGCACACACACACACACATACATATATATATATATATATATATATATATACATATATGAGAGAGAGAGAGATATTCCATTTGCTTCCTGTTACGGCTGACATTCTGTTAACATATTCAGCCTTATTCCCCTTATTTATATTTATATGTACATCTGTCTATCTATCTATCTATCTATCTATCTATCTATCTATCTATCTATCTATCTATCTATCTATCTATCTATCTATCTGATAGCATTTTAAAGCATTTGATACAATTTTCATATTTTTATATAGACTATCATTTTACCATTGGATACCATAGTTTCTAGACTAATTACAATACAGCCCCATCTGTTGGTCTTGTGCTGGGCTCATGCTTGCTAAATCAGTGCCAAAATCCTGTTGTGTAAATTTCTCTTCATTCCCCCATTCCACTGTCTCTAAAACCTGTCTTCTCTGGAGGAGTGGGTTTTTTTATTTGAGCAACAATGAAACATGCCCCACTTCCTAAAACCCTGTAGCCAGCCTGTGTTATCACTACTCACTGCCTCTAAAGTACAATCCATTCATCTATTCACTAGGCACCTCTTCTGCTTTATTTTTTAACATCCTTAGATTTCTTGTGCCAGTGGTTGGTTTGATGCAGTTAGTTCACCATGCAGGTGTGTGCTGTTATTCTTGTGGTTTCATTTTCTCCCCTTACTGCTGGCTTTCTTCTCTCGACTCTCTTTAAATGATGCTGTTTGGGTTTCCTGTCCTGGGCACCAGGAGCTGTCAACTTTCTGAGCTTCAGCCCTGCATGGTGAACCACTCAATGAATAAATAATAAATAAAAAAATAAAGCATGGGCAATCCCAGCCAGATGTAAAATGTTTTGGCTTGCAATGCTTTCATACATTTTGGAATGGCTTCTCATGATCTATACCCCATTTAAAAGTGAGCCAAGCTGAAGGAGAGTCTACAAGTGAGGAACAAAAGGCGTGAAGGAACTAGTGAGATTTTTTACAGAGGATTTTCCTCAGATAACTTTATATATGTTCTTCTTCATTATCAACCATTATAAGAGAGGACCCAGTGATGTTAGCTTGACAAGGAGAATGTCCACAATCCACAATGAGAAGGTACAAAATGCACTTAAAATTTTATATATATATATATATATATATATATATATATATATATATATATATATATATATATATATATATATATATATATATATATTATATTATAATATATTATATATATATATATATATATATATATATACAGATAGATATCGATAGATATGCAAAAAAAAAGACATTTAAACCAACTCTGAACAGGAAATCTAAGCAGGGTTTTAAAAAAGTCAAGAGATGATTTCTTTGTGCTGCTTGGCATTATGTGTTGAAATGTCAAGAAGTATAGCATTAACTGACCTATAATTAATTTATTGGAAATCTCTGATGGGGAATTGCATTGTTTGGTTACATATCTGCCTGGACGTTGTTGTGTAATTGGTCTCACAGGGTAATCCATTTAAACGAGCCATTAGAGATAAATGAGGCCTTCACCCCTGTTATTCCTTATGAAGTCAGACTGACTGGAACTAGAGGCTCTCACATTTCTCACATTTCCATATCTACATTGTTTTGGAGGAGGATAAAAACAAACCCTGGTGCTGAAGAAGAGTAGCAGTAATGAGGCCTGTTCTGCAGCCGTGGTATGTAGGGAAGGTGTGGGATATCCTTTGTCTAGTCAGGGACAGATCATCTCTCTCTCTCTCTCTCTCTCTCTCTCTCTCTCTCTCTCTCTCTCTCTCTGGCGGGGGAAATTGCCTGGCAGTGCGGATTGGCTGGTTCCTAAGCCAGTTATCTTGCCACTTCACAGTGCTGCTACTTTGCCGGAGTTCAAAGCCCTGAGTGAGGGAGGACATTAATTAGCTGTGGCAGGCCGCTCTTCTGGGTGCCGTTGGTGAGGGTTACATGCGGGTCTGTGCTGAGAAGCTACAGTGCTGCTAGAGTCCTGCAAAGGATGTGCGTATTCAAGAATTTCTGATACTAAGATAAATACAGCAGGCGCTTACATGCACACAGCTCTTCTTCAGAGACCACAGTGCCAAACGGAAGGACTGATACCTGGAGTAGACAGTCTGCAGTTTGTGCATGCATAGACATGTACATGTATATCCAAGTAAATCAAACTTCTGTGAAATCAAACTGTCCACTTAGGAAGCAACACTGATTGACAATCAATTTCACATGCTGTTGTGCAAATGGAATAGACAACAGGTGGAAATTATTGTTATATAAGAAGGTTTGCTGTGTCTGTCAGCGTAGTGTCCAGAGCCTGGAGGCGCTACCAGGAGACAGGCCAGTACACGTGGAGGAGGCCGTAGGAAGGCAACAACCCAGCAGCAGGACCGCTACCTCCGCCTTTGTGCAAGGAGGAACAGGAGGAGCACTGCCAGAGCCCTGCAAAATGACCTCCAGCAGGCCACAAATGTGCATTTGTCTGCACATACGGTTAGAAACAGACTCCATGAGGATGGTATGAGGGCCTGACGTCCACAGATGGGGGTTGTGCTCACAGCCCAACACCGTGCAGGATGCTTGGCATTTGCCAGAGAACACCAGGATTTGCAAATTCGACACTGGCGCCCTGTGCTCTTCACAGATGAAAGCAGGTTCACACTGAACACGTGACAGACTCCAGAGTCTGGAGATGCTATGGAGAGCGATCTGCTGCCTGCAACATCCTTCAGCATGACTGGTTTGGCAGTGGGTCAGTAATGGTGTGGGGTGGCATTTCTTTGGAGGGCCATGGAGGCCATGTGCTCGCCAGAGGTAGCCTCACTGCCATTAGGTACCGAGATGAGATCCTCAGACCCCTTGTAAGACCATATGCTGGTGCGGTTGGCCCTGGGTTCCTCCTAATGCAGGACAATGCTAGACCTCATGTGGCTGGAGTGTGTCAGCAGTTCCTGCAAGATGAAGGCATTGAAGCTATGGACTGGTGCGCCCGTTCCCCAGACCTGAATCCGATTGAGCACATCTGGGACATCATGTCTCACTCCATCCACCAACGCCACGATGCACCACAGACTGTCCAGGAGTTGGCGGATGCTTTAGTCCAAGTGTGGGAGGAGATCCCTCAGGACACCTTCCGCCTCCTCATCAGGAGCATGCCCAGGCATTGTAGGGATGTCATACAGGCATGTGGAGGCCACACAATACTGAGCCTCATTTTGACTTGTTTTAAGGACATCACATCAAAGTTGGATCAGCCTGTAGTGTGTTTTTCCACTTTAATTTGGTGTGTTTAATTTGATGTAATTTTGACTCCAAATCCAGGCCTCCATTGCTTAATAAATTTGATTTCCATTAATGATTTTTGTGTGATTTTGTTGTCCGCACATTCAACTTTGTACAGAATAAAGTATTCAATGAGAATATTTAATTCATTCAGATCTAGGATGTGTTATTTGAGTGTTCCCTTTATTTTTTTGAGCAGTATATATATATATGTATGTATATATGCAAAAGGAAATTAATCAGAAGTTACCAAAAGTGGAGTCCAAAAATGATTATAAACTTTACAAAATATGGGGTTCCTAACAACTATACAAGACCTGGTAGACACCAAAACTGTTCACAACAGCACTTCACACTTTCATCTTTGAGAGAGAAGAAAATCAAGCTATAAGTTCTGATAAAAAAAAAATCCACAGGTGTTTCTGTCCGTCCTTCCACTGTGAGAAGACAACACAACACTATGAGGCTGAAAGGATGTGCAGCTGTCTAGAAGCTGATAGTGAGACAAGAAAATAGACCAAAGAGAAGAACATTTGCAAGCAAAGAACCTGCTGGTGTTCTCAGAATAATGGACTGACCACCCCAGAGTCCAGACCCCTGAATGATCACTTGGATCACGAGAACTGAGACTGAACTTTGGAGGTCTGAAAAGTATCCCTGAAGATTAATCTCCAAAAAAATGATGACAATATATATGGATAGATTTGATATTACATGTACATTAGACTTTAAAGTGTCAGTTAATGATAGGTATGTAACTTGCTCATACCAAAACTAAGCTTATTACTTGTAAACATCTGAGGACTCTGTTCAGTTCAGTCGTCCTTCAAATGAATTTACTAAAATTTAGAATAACCGACTCCTCCCAGTGATTTATCAGTCTACTCAGTCTTTAGCAGGATCATCAGTGTTTGTAGAAGTCATTTTTCAGTTCTTCTCTAGGCTACACCTCTACATGCTGTGTGCTGATTTTAAAATAGTTACTTAACAGCAGTGATGTTGTTCTTTGAAAGATAGTATATATTTATTTTTACATGGGTAGGTGTTCTGAAAGTATTATCCTGAATATGTAAAAAGTAACAGCCTGAATACTGCCTTCACAAAATGTGACTTGGACTGGATAAAGATACCTTATTGTTGCATTCTGAATATGTATTCCCAATACTTGTTACATCCATATATATATATATATATATATATATATATATAGAGAGAGAGAGAGAGAGAGAGAGAGAAACAGAGAGAGAGAGAGAGAGAGACAGCTACAGAGAATTAATAGAGTAAAGGGAAAACACTCATATACTACCTCCTCCATCTGTCTCTTTCACACACACACACACACACACACACCACACACACACACACACACACACACACGTATACTGTGAGGTAGCATTAGGCTCACTGCTCTTCTTCAGGCTCTGCTTCACGCGTCTCTTCCTTTGTCTGTGAATGTGTGCGTGAGCGCGCGTGCAGGAGCTGCAGGCTGAGCTGAGGATGTGAGAGGCATGATGCTGAGGGTAAGGCTCCACTGCTCCTTCCTTTGCGCACGCTCTGCTCTTCAGCGAGACAACCGCTGTGACTCACATACCGCACGCTTCTCTCTCTCTCTCTCTCTCTCTCTCTCTCTCTCTCTCTCTCCCTCTCTCTGTCTGCTGCTCTCCTCCGTGCCGTCTTCTCTGCCCATCCTTGCCTTGCTTTCTCTCGCTCCGCCTCATTGGTGCTGCCCCCATTCCATTTCTTCTTTTTTTCCCTCCCTCTCCCTCTCTCCCTCTTTCTTTCCTCCTCCTCCTCCTCCTCTCTCTCTCTCTCTCTCCTCCGCTCAGCTCCAGGCCCATTGGTCGCCTGCCTTGAACCATTATCTCTCTCCTTCCTTTCCTCACTGTCTCCTCCGTTTCTTTCCGTTTCCCCCTCCTCGCGCCCGTCGGCTTTCAACTCTCTCTCTCTCTTCCCCCCCAAAAATGATTAGCATAGAGGGGAAGAGAAGAACTTTCCAGCGCGCGCTCTGAAACAAACGAAAGAGTGAGGGGTGAGAAACTGCGTGCGCGCGCGAGAAGACGACTGCTGAAGAGAGGAAGACAATCGGGGACGATAAAAAGAAAAAAGTTTGAGAGACGACAGCGTTTCAGGACCGGTGGGTTTCTGTCTGTTTCTGCTCAGCTGCTGATGCTTTGGTCTGGTTTGCACGCGCTGTCTTGCTGTAAGTGTTTGACTAGAGTATATAACGTATAGAATCAGACACTCGTGTAAATATACTGGTTTATAACGATGCTGAGAGAGTGCCTGTAGAAAGTAGCTCTGGCTGTGGAGATAAGTAGAGGACTCAGGCTGTAAAATCAACTGGTTTTAAAGAGACTTGAGGTTCCTCCTGCCTGTTCACTCCTTTTGGACACTTTTGGCTCAGATGGCAGTAGATTGATGTTCCACATACTTTTCAGCTTATATTGCATTTACAGTGTTAGCATCGTTGAACTCTCTCAACTTTCTTTCCTCTGCTAGTCATTCCCCTGTAGTGAGCTTTAGAGGAGTGAACTTGCCTGAAGAGGATATCAGGTCACAGCTCTTTTGAGCATTGTCTCCAGAAGCTTCTGTAAGTTTGATGATGTTTGTGCTGTAGGTTGCTATAGTGCTCTAACTACATTTGCTGCTCTGTGGGATGTGTTGGTCCCTGAAGTGGCAAATGGGGGCAGTTTTTGGTGGCATTTTCAGTTGTTCTGGGAGTTGGCAACATGTCTGTGCACAATGTGGGAACTTTTGTGAGAGCTGAGGGTTAATAGGACAGTTTCGGAAGTAAACAACAGCCTCCTGAGGGTTGAGGACTTGCCTATGTTTATGTTAGCTATTTCTCTTTGGATGAGTTACTTGTTCACAGATATTGGAAAGAAAGTATAAGTGTTTAAGATATGAAGCAGCAGTTTCTGGGAAAAGTATTTTGAATATCGTCACTGTCCGAACCCCCCAAAATATCTCCACTTTTTGAGTTTTTTAGTTTTCTGCATAATTTGAGTTCAGTGGCTGTCGATTACATTATGTGAAGATTTCATGATGATTTGACCAATAGAAATGCTTCAATATCGCTTCATATAAAAGCTCTTTACATTAACTTGCATTGACAGTAAGAACGCTTGTGCCATCTCCTGTAAACTTACCGCTTTGTAGAAACTTGTTTTTCTTGCATTATGTTTTTCCCACATTTTACTTTTAGTTTAGATTCTTTTTCTCTCCAGTCAAAATGATATGCTATCACTTTCACTTTCAATAGTCAGAATACAGTCATAATTTAAATAATGCATTGTTACATGGTGCATACAGTAACAGATGAACATCAGAAGTTGCTGATTAGTTTATTGACCGAATGTCAAGCTCGGATTCAGCAGCTTAAAAAGGATAAAAGGTTCTAAGGATTGTTTAAGCTTTGTGTGTCTCAGAGCCGGACAGCTTCTGATCTTTCATATCTGTAACTCAATCTACATTAAAGTGAAGTGTTGTAGTTTGGCCGTGAGACAAAGTGCACTTTAGTGAGTGCTAATGGTCCATCTCAGGACAGCTGTAAGCACTGGGCTGCAGTGTGAGAAAGGGCTGATGTTGTGAGGCTGGGCAGAAGTTAAATAGACAAACTTCTTGTAGGATCATTATGGGAACATGACGCTTCATGCAGCTATATATGGATGCGACAAGGGACTTTGGTGTGGACGTACAGGTACATACCGTGGCCCCTAGAAAATATTTGGACTTTATGCTGTACTTGACAATATATTATGTTCATTGTTTTAGGAAAGGAAATGTCAGCTGGTATTTATTTTAAATAGACTGATTTTATTCAGCAAAGTATTCTTTCAAAAGGTGGCTATTGGCTTTAAGTTGTAGTTTGAGCAGTTCGTTTGCAGACTTGTGCATCTATAGAATGCCTCTATACACTTCTGAGTCTCATGAGATCAGCCTCAGACTTGACATTTCCAGCCTGTGCAGTCTGGTTGAAATTATTCTCCAAGCATTGTCCACACAAGGAGTCTATCACCAGTTTGATCTTGTAAAAGTGATTTACTCTGAAACAGATATCATGTTAAACATATTGTGAGGCACACTAACTTTAATAAAGTTTACTAATGGTTGTCCAGATATGTTTTGTGGCCTCAGTAGGCAGTAGGTAAAGTGACAGGCTCAGATAAAGATATGAATAGTGTATAAACTGCCCTGATGTGTACAAACAGAGATATGTTCATGTATATTCATGTTAAACAATCACATTACGGTCCAGCGTACATATAAAACCAGACATTCACATACTCAGGACCGTCGTGATACTTTGTGCACAGATATGGATTAGGTTTCAGCTGATTGGCAATAGTATCAAGAATCACAGACAGACTGCATCTAGCACAATTCATGTTGGACCATATGAATCTCAGAAAACGCACTGCAGCTTTAAAATAGACAAAAATGACCTGTTGTCAGTCTTCACAGGCTGTAAAAATGCAATTTTATCAAATCATACTAAACAAAGTTAGCTTTGCAAGTCGGCAAGTTTCTGACCAGAAACATTTTATTGTGTTTGTTTATCTTCTCTGGTTTGAGCAGTCTTCTCTATGGTGTTACCAAAATATAGCCACGTTGAAACCAGGCACTGGAGAAAGGTGCCATGAATCTTGGCTGAGATTAAATGTGATAAAACTTTGTGTCTCCAAAAAGGAAGAATTTCCAGGAGAAAGAAAAAAGTTAATAGAATAAATGGATCATTTCTTGTCATTTTGGAGTTTTATTACTACATTTATCAGTTTTGTTGAGACACCAACAATTTGTGGTTCTCCTGTGCGCACCAAAACAGCATTTTTTTCAGCTTATATTCCTGTTCAGCCCCCCAATGTTACTATCGTCAATTGCCAATGACTGGATGTGAACAAACATACACATGATTACACACAACAAAGGACGGGCTAGGTTAACAAACCACTCTTGAGGAATGTGCGTGAAAGCTAAATGCATATATGTGTGCGAGGGGCGTCACATACTACAGACTAATTGACTTTAAGAGCACAGGATCTCATCTGACTCTGTTTGTTAGGAACTTTCCAGCACAGTAGGGGAAAAGCCTATCAACAAGTCTGCAATCTTTTAAGACAGATGGTTCAATTAGCAGTTATTCTGACTAATTGCATCGTGGCCACATTACCTTTGTTTTGAGAGATAACTGAATTAAGAACGGTGGTGAGATGTATGCTCCTGTACAAGTTTCATTCATTACTGTCATTGTTGTCGACACACTTGGAATGCTGGAAACCTCCTAAGGGGCTTGTTTTGAACGTTACCGCACAAACCTAAGGTGTTATCAATTGTGTTTGTGTAAAAGTCAAACCACCATAAAATTATGTAATTAGCAATTGCAAAGCATTTTTATGAGGTATCAGTGCCAGATACTGTGTTAGGATAGTTTGAGGAGTTTCTGATGACATGGCTTTGCGATATGCAATGTCATGATATTTATCATTATTGTGATAAATGACGGCAGATTACATGACAAAAACGTTTTCTGGCATATATTGTGGATATTGTCAGTACTTAAAGAACGTTGAATAATAGTTCATTACAAAAACAGTGCAGTTAGTCCTGTTTTACTGGACTTTGTACAGTGCAGTTTGTCAAGCATTAAATAAAAATAAATTATTACAGAAATGCATAGGGCTCTCATAATGGCTTATTTAATATTTATTACTTGATTAGTTTAAAAAAATGAAATTCAAATTTCCATTTACTAGGAATTATTTGGCATGTTAAATGATAAACAAGGTGTCTGCAAGTCACAATAAAGCCATGTTTTGCAAGCTGAAGATTCTCCACAAGGAGGAGTCATTTAAAGTTGCTTTTGTGTGCATCACTGAAATAAAGGAAACCCACACCAGCAGGATCTGACTAATGCAAACATTTTGTAGTACAATCAAAGTTTTACTGCATGTATATAAAGTAAAAGGGTTTTATTTAACTAAGTTTAGGCTGAACAACTCAGCAGAAAGATAATAGGCTAACAGGTTACTACAATAAGATTTAGTTAGGCTTTACTGTAAGATTCATATGCATGAGCAACATAGACAGTAAGGAATATGGTGGAAAGTGAACACTACTGGTAGTTATTCTTCAGTTAAGACAATTTTTACTGGTTGGATTACAAAAAAAAAACAAAAAACAACAAAAACATATTAATTATTTGAAGGATAGTAACAGCTCGAAGTGCATTATACATAAAGTGTTAATCTTTTAAATTCTTCTGCAAATGGGTACAGTATATTGATATTTAAATTCTTCAAATATACTGTAAATGAAGAGTATATGTGTGTGCATGTTTAAAAAGGGTATCCTATGGTTCCTAAGAATGCATGCATCGAAAAAGGCATATATGACAAATAACAATGAGTAATTATACACTATTAGCAACAGAAATGATTAAATGATGATGAAAACTATTACTGTATATGTGCAGGAACCAGAAGTTACCGTTTGTAGAACAGCTTCATCTGATGTGTGGCTAAAGAGACTAGGCCGAGGCTTAGGGATGGGCTGCTTCGAACTAAAATAACAGGCTTATCATGGGAGCTTGTTGAGCATGGGAGAGCGCCTTGCGCCTCCAGACTGCGCAGCACAGCGGAGAGATAGAGCAATGTGATTAAATTATGTAGGGATAGCCCTCAGTCACTGTGACCTGAGTTCCGGAAAAGCCCTCCCTCCCGCCTCAGATACCACTCAGCGAGCCCTCGTACGCTGCACACAAAAATATACTCAGTCAGACGGAGGGATGAACCACTGAGTCGTCTCAATAACTCATTCTCAAATAGAAAAGGCTTACTGTTTACTTTTAGACTCGCTGGTGAAGGTATGTAGATTTAGGTGCATATTGCAAGTGAATATTCTATGACTGTTAGGAAATTTCAGGGTTGTTTAGGCTTTGATTCATTTGGCTTGCTCTGAAAAGGGTGAGGATATGTATTTGAAACATCTTTCACTTTTCCCACCATTTCACATGCACTCCTGGTGCTTTGTGTTCATGAGTGTTTATGGTTGCTGCCTGGTGCTTGATGGAAACATATGGCCTCTAGAGACCAAGGTCTGCGTGAGAGAAAGGCTTTGATGGCCAGTCAAGTATGGTCATGACTACAGGCTAGCTGTATGC
This sequence comes from Pygocentrus nattereri, assembly GCF_015220715.1. Lineage (NCBI taxonomy): Eukaryota > Metazoa > Chordata > Actinopteri > Characiformes > Serrasalmidae > Pygocentrus > Pygocentrus nattereri. The sequence goes on along the minus strand of NC_051220.1, from coordinate 33,416,743 downwards.
TCAGGCTGACATACACAGCCATAACAAATGCACACTGTGGTGATTCCTCAACATCGAATGCAACACCTAATGGATGCCTGCAGAGACGGAATACCTTTAATATTATGACAGTGTTCTTTATTGTACTGAAATAGATTGAAATTTAACCCCCATTTAACTGAGGCAACCGATGCCTACTGCTCAGTGATTATCTTAATACTACTTATTAATAATCTTAATAATATCATTTAGTAACCATACTAAATATTTTGGTACAGTTACTTTAATATGTTACTTTGTGTGTGGTACAAATAGAGTCCTATTATTTGAAGAACTCTATGGAAGAAAAAACTTCAACTGGGTTGGGGTGGTGTTGAGGCTTGGGGGTTGAATGATTTGATGCAAACTTTGGGGGTATTTTTTTTTGTTTGTTTTGGGTGTAATTTTGAGTTGAAGCTTAATATTTGTGGGATAAAAGAATGCAATAAAAGTTCAGTAAAAGTTATGGTTGTAATGTGTAATCATCTTTAATTTGGCCACAAAACTGGATATGACACACGATTTTACTTATTTTTCTCAAGACCTGAATCTGCTGTATGTGATGGGTGAAACCTGTTGTTTTGCTCTGAGCATGTCCTAAAATGTACACAGAACAATATATATGGCTTTTTGTAAGTGCATTCAAAAAGCACCACTCAACATCCATCCTCTATGTTAGTTTGGGTGTTATAAATAAAGTATTAATGCAGGTTATCACATCCCACCAGTTTAATCATGCTCATGTGTGAGAATATGTGTCTCTTATTTTGATTTGTATGAAGCAAATCAATAGGAAATGAGTGTTTACCATCACTGGGGCCGTTACCATGGCAACTTGGTTAACTTATGTACTTAGGACTGTGAGAAATGGAAATGAGGACCCACATGCAGGACTCTGCAGTTTAAAGGGTTAATAAGGATTATCTAATGAATAGCTACATTGTCAGTGGGCAAAGTGTCTGATTTGATTTACTGTCTTAATTTACTAAGAATTTAGCTTCCTGAGTCAAAAGTAGAGTGTTTTAGTGACCTAATCGGCAAAATGCTGGAAATAAGGGAGGCCAAATCCCCCCAAATCAAATGATGGAGTGTCAATATTTACTGTTCCGCTGGGAGGGAGCTGGTTACTCCTAAACTGGCTGCAGGTTGGGCGCTGATGCTTATCGGGCACCAGGCGTGAAGGCCGTTTGAGTGATTGAGTTCATGCTTGCCACGCGTGCCGTTAAAAACTTCTTCTTTATTCGCTTTTCCTAGACAAGAAAGGCCCGTCCACTCCCCGCCATTCATGGAAGGAAAACATGATCTATATCCATGCTGCAGGGGCAATTAAAAATCAATCTGGACTTGGGTGCGGGGCTGTAATGGGAAGTGCAGAGTGCGGAGAAGAGGGTGATTAATGCTGCTCTCACCTTGTGCCATAACAAGCCCCCACAGGCATTCATCTCACGGCTTGGCTCACCTGCGCCGGCCGCTGCCACTGTCGCAATCACACAGTGTCACAAAACAGTGGGATTTGCATGAGTTATCCGCTCTGTGGCCATGTGATAGCGCTGTGCTGAGGGGTGGGCCAAACTTCCTGCCAGCTCCCAGCAAGGCTGCTTCCACAACTGGACTTACTTGTCCTTGTTTGGTGTCAAAATACATGGCAGGAGGATTGGGGATTACGAGTGTGTTTCTATAGGAATGGGCTTATTTTTGGTCCGGCTTATTGGTGCACTGTTTTGTACTTGGATGCTTGCCAGTGGGACTTCATTTGCTGTTGTGTGCTCATATGCAAGGCTTCAATTCTTACAGCAATCGTTCAGTGAAGAATCTAATTTACACACTTGCCATTTTATCCCAATTCTCAATTAGCCAAGATGTATTTATTGTTTGCTTCTTTAATTTTGCAGTAGCACTACAAGGCCAGTGTAGCTAAGTGATGGAAGCATATATCCAACTGTATATTATTGTGTAGTGTTATTTTACCACAATACCCAGCACACATTAACCGTTTAAAATACTAAGTTCATCACACACTGAACTTATTATTCAGTATCTACATGGACTACAATGCAAACTGATGTACTCTTGAGTCATAGAAGTGTGTAGTAAGAGTTTGGGCTTGCTGGTGGGCCCTGGCCATTTAAGGGGTTAAGCAAATACATCATGCAACTATTTGGAATCCCTGTGGTGTCAATTAAGCTTGACTGCTTACCCAGCCACTCATCTGTCGGCTAATGAATCCAACCAAGTGCAAGTTAGCATCAGTGAAAGTCTTACCTTGGTTGTTGAACAAAATCGTAAAGAAGATTTTATGATTATATTCAGCACAAAATGGACACCAGAGACCAGCTTTTGCCATTTCGGTTAAAGAAAAGAGGCCAGACTAAGGTAAAGTATCCAAATAACCAGCAATCTTACTAATTTTAGCTTTTAGCTTGTTGTCATCTGACGAGTCATTTCTGTATCCGAGAAATATATTCTCTGCACTGTAATGATGGTTTGAAGACAGTTACTACTGTTATATGGCTGCAATGAGATACGCAGCTTCCTAGCAGTAACATTAGCTCTCTGCATTCCTTCTGCATTTACCAGCTAATGAAAAAAGTATAAATAAAACATTTCAAAACAGCTAGCCCCAAAAAGATCAAAAGGGAGCTGTCTAATTTTTCCTTTGGGATGGAGTTATTAATAGACTCACGTATGGGGTTCCTGACACTGTATGACATACTGTTATCTATACAAATGGACAAAAGCATGGAAGAACTGAGTTTTCTTGATGGCCCCTACTGCTGTTGTAGTGATGCTGTCTTTGTGCATTTTTTAAAAAAAAAGTGTGTCATACATTGTCAGAAACATTGATGATTTAAGCATGTAGTTTGCACAATGGTGCAATAATCAGTGTCGTTAGCTTCCATTACTCTAAGGTACATTAGCCCAGTGCAAAACTAAAGAAGCAAACTTCAGACACAAACCCTTTCTCAGCTATTTGGCTGCTTTTGGGGAAAGGGGCGAAAGTGTGTACATTTTTGGACAAGTTATTTAGAGCGCTGATCCATTTTATGAAGGCTAGCCTCTGTCCCCAGTTTTTTATGACGGCCTTGTGAAGATTTTTTCAGATCCAGAGCTGCTGCCCTCAATTGGGAGCTTGTGAAAAATCATGTGACCTACAGCCCCTATTATCAGCACATCATGAACATGGCATGCAGCCATCAGCTCTTCTCTTGCCAGCCTCACACATAGTGACATCTGTCATTAGCACTCAGCTCAGAAGCTTCCACATTCATCTTCATCTGGGATGCAGAAGCAGAGATGGGCTGAATTTACCTTATATCTCTTATTTTAGCTCCCACACTTGCCTCCTTTACCTCCTCCATCCATCCACACCCTCAAGAGGGTAGGAAGACAGTTGCGTGAAGCCATGAAGACATCACGGAAATCTTTAGAAATGGTAATTTGAGAGTCCCAGCTGGATTTTTAACCTCCTCGTTTTGGTGTCGGTGACATTTGTGGTATGTGTCTCAGCGTTTGGGAAAGAGGAAAAAAAGTAAAGAGGGGAAGAGATAAAATGAAGCTGAGGCAAAAATAATCCTCCCTGAGCCGAGCTGAGAAAAGCAGTGCGATATTGGAAAATGATTACAAAACACACATCCATTATTCATCAGGCATATTGGTGAGGGCGCGTGCCTCTTATTTATGCCTGCTCTTTAAATCAGATTTGTCGGTTTTGATCACTGTAAAATCTCCCAGTCACACGACTGCAATATTGGCCGAATATTACACTGTCTAATGGATAATTGATAATGGCAAGTGACACCAGTTGGGATGAATGTGCTACCAGTGGTGGGAGTGGGTGGGACCATGAATATAACTCTGCTGGAAATACCTTATTTCTTACAAACAGCCAAAGCTGAAATAAGGAGATGGTGGATTGAAAAAATGTTGGGAAAAAAACTGTCGAAAAAGACGACAGTGATTATAATGAAACAGAAAGCTTCACAGATCCAAACCCAATTGATCAGGCAGTCTATAATCCTACTCTTATATCTGATTTCATATCTTGTGGATATAAACAGTAGTCACTTAGAAATTGAAATGGACAGTTACAGTTGTCAGATGCCCTGCTGATTGCTTAGAATGATGGTAATGTTACATTAAGCCTGGGAGAGATTGGCATAGATGTTGCAGTTTTTCAGCAATTGCAGTTGTTGAATATCATAAAAGTAGGTTTATTCTTTAAAATATAATGCATTCATGCTGTGGAGTTATCAAGCAGGCCCAGATCAATAACGTAAATCCATTTCTGGAGTTTGAGCCTTTGTCTGACCAAGGTGAAACTATAATATTTTGTGTCTCCCACCATTCAAACTCCCACCATTCAGACGAATCAAATGCTCAAAATGGTGACATATTTCAGACAACAATTGGAGCGCATTTATTGTTGATTGCATCTCTTTTCATCATGTCAAAACTTTTCTGTTGTGATGAGAATACGCATCTAGGTGGGAGCAGGATTACTTTTAGATATTGATTTGTTTCTGCTCTTTTTCGTTTGCCTTTCAGAATGGCTTGACAGCTGCATTTTGACATTTGTTAAAGTGACTCATTTGCCGCCTGTGTCATTTTGCAGGGTAACCTCAATCACGAGGCCCAGGCTGTGGATGAGATAAAACTCATTCGGGCTCAAAGTTTTAGAAAGGCTCTCAGATGAGCCCTCTATATGAACTTGTGTGTTGTAGGAATATAGATACTGTACAGCCATAATGACTCAGTTTGTAAGATCTGCATTTGTTTTCACAAGAACTACTTAGAAAGTAAAGGAATTAGCTTATTCTTTTGCTTGTTGGAGCATGTGTGCAAGCATATATGTAGGTGTGGTGGGTGCAGTTGTGCGTGTAGACAATGCCGTGCAAAAGTTAGATACATTTTTTATTTAATTTTATGTCAAAAAGCCATTAAGTGTAGGTTATTCATTTTCGAGGAGATATTTCTGAGGAGATTAGATATAAGATCATTATTAAAGTGATTAAAAAATATAGAGAAACTCCTCACAACCATGCATGATCTGGTAGTCCACCAAAACTGTCACGGTCAGATAAGCAGTACTTAAAGCTTTGATCTTTGAGAGAGAGCAGACAGTCATGCTCCACTCTTGCTTCAGATCTGAAAAAATCAGCAGCTATTTCTGTCCATCCTTCCACTGTGAGAAGACAACTCAGCACTATCTGAAAGGATGTGTAGCTGTCAAGAAACTAGTTGACAGACAGAAAGAACATGAGCACATCAAACAAAGAATCTGTTGGTGTTCTGAGAACAATGGACTGACCACCCAGAGTCCAGACCTCAACATCACTGAATGTATTGTGAAAAGTAGAAATTGCAACCAACTTCTAAGACTGAGCTTTTCTTTTTCATGTCTGAATTCAGAACCATTAGCCTACTGTGTTTGCACACAGAGGAATTAGGCCTCTGCATTTAACCTATCCATGCAGTGAAACACCCACAAACATGTACACTAGTGAACACGCACACACTAGGGGACAGTGAGCACACTTGCCCAGAGTGGTGGCCAGTCCGGGGAGCTCAGGGAGCAATTGGGAGTTAGGTGCCTTGCTCAAGGGCACTTCAGTCACGCACTGTTGGCTGGTTTCTTAAACTCCATCCCATGACTGCTTTAGAGGTATCCCTACAGATTTCACTGAAAAAACTGAAAGCCAGTCTCCAAAAAAAGAATGGAAGCTGTAATAAATGCAAAGGGTGGTCATCCTTATATTTAGTTTCCTAGTTTTTGTTAAATGTATATTTTAGTGAGCATATATCTGGTGGGGATGTATGGGTGTATGTGATTGTGTTGTGGGGTATATGTCTGTGTATGTGTGTGTGTGTGTGTGTGTGTGTGTGTGTGTGTGTGATGTTAGGTGGGGCATGTGCACGTGTGTGTGTTTGTGCTGGTGTTCCAGGTTGCCCTAAATGACCTGCAGTGTCCAGACAGAAAGGTGTAAGCAGGTGCACTGTCATAAGGGCAGCTAATGAATCAGTTTATCACTTCCCCTCAAGGGCAGAGAAGGCCTGTGTTCTGCCCTCCACCACTGAGTCAGCGCTCATTACTACAGACCTGCACACAAATACACGCAAAAACAGGGGAGACATCTGCACCTCTTACACTTTAGATTTGTGCTTTAACCAGCGACTCACTTACTTTGAAAAACACCATCTTCTGTCTGGAGTAGATGAATGAAGGATATCAAATGGTAAATCACTTGTGGACAGAAATTAGAAGTGGGCGGTGTGATGCTATGATGTTATCATGATAAATTATGTCATAATAAGCTTTACTGAGCATATTGTGTAGAACACAGAATGACGTTACATCAAAAAGAGGTTTAGAAGCGGCTTCAAAGTGACAAAAGTTGATGAAAAGTTGATGAAAATATCATCCTCTTGTTTGTTGTTAGTAGGATGTTCGAATCAACATCAGAACTGAATGCTGCAATATTAATAGTGGACGGTATACCAGTTCATCCAGTTTATTTGGTATACCAGCTGAAATTGTTCCTTACATTCCTAAAAAATGATGGTTCTACAAAGGTTCTTTATTAAAGGCAATGGTTCTCCATAGAACCATGAACATGGTTCTTTACAGAACTATGAGTACTCAAAAAACATCTGCATGCTTAAATACACATTCTTCATCAATCTGCAGAACCATTTCACCATGGAAAGAACCCATGAAGCATGAAAATGGTTCTTTGAGTGTTCATGGTTTTATATAAAACCACTGTCTTTACTAAAGAACTCTGGAAGAACCATCTTTCTTAAGAATGTAGAAATGAGTTATCATAAGTTATATCATAACCTTATACTGATGTGCCACAAATAAGAGATAAAAGATAATGTGATGTACAAACAGTCCAAACCATGCTAACATTATCTCCTGTAGTTGAGTGGTAAAGTTAGAGATGTTCCAGTCACGTTTCAAATGAAAGGAAAACACAGCAGGCCTGTAAAACACCTCCCACTGTCTAGTCTGTTGCATGTGAGGTTTTTGTTTTTGAGGCAGTGGATATAAAGGAACGGTATATAAAAGCCCAGTCTTTTGGGGTAGCCTTTAGCCTAACATGGACACCAGACTGATTGTTATACTACCTCCGCATACACTGCCTCTGTTTTCTCTTGTGCCACCTGAGAAGCCACCTAAATTGGTCAGCGGCATTAGGATTAGATTGAGATCTTGTGCATTAACACGCCACCAACCAGTTGGTACTGAAGTGTGAATGAAGTGTGAACAGAGGCAGGACTTTATCTGACACACATCTAAGAAATGACTTGGCTTCTTGAATTTCCCATTGCACCTTAAATGATACAGGAGTTACACTGAAGCACCAGTGCATGTGCCAGAACGTTATTATTACAGCTCCATTCAGTTTTGTTTTTACTATTTTATTTAATGGAAATATTACAGATTTGTTTTGGCTGTTAAAGGTGTTTCTTATAAAAAATGATGGGACATTCCAGAGCAATAAGCCACTGTGATACATATTATGATACATATACAGAAACTGTCATGAATTTCAGTTTTATCATAATATAACTATTTGCCCACATTGTGTATTTTGGTCAAAATTAAGGGCTAAACTTTACTGATGGCATATTGTTGGTTTACCAGCATGTTTTTATTGTCACATAATGGATTCATCCATGTGTTTTTAATATATTGCATGATGCATTGTAATCAGGATGTGTAGTAATATCATCACAATACTTGTATTTAGTCCATATCGTCCAGCCCTAACTCACAGGAACGAGAGGTCCCGCATATGCGCCAAGCATGCACACAAAAGCAAATACCAAACACCAAAATAAGCACACAGCAGACAGAGAGAGAGCGCGAGAGACGAAAGAAAGACCCAGCGGTGCACCGTCAGCGGTTTTTCCTTAGCAGGGTGAGCCCCCCAGGTGCAGGGCGGAATTGCCCTACTTACAGGAGCTACCTCTGTCCTCCTTCACCGTCCCTCCGCATATACTACCTCTTCTTTGCTTCAGCCAGAGACCATTGTGTGCCCTGCAGTGCCTTAACACGTTTAATCTGTAGTATGTAAATTAATACAGAAATAACAATCAGTTAATTCTGTGTACTACATGTAGCTGTAGAAGCCAGAGCATCTAGTTCTATGTAAATGTGACTCCGATAATAATAACATTTTAAGAATGTGAAGTGGCATCTAAATGGACATTAGATATTTTGTAATTCATATACTGCTGAAGTGTTTGTGTCCATCTTCCATATCCGCTCTATATGAACGCAGTGGAAGGTGCTGCCCTGCTCTGCTCTGACCCACTTTTTTACTGCTGCCCAGCGTTTTCTGCTCCATGCAGTTCCAAAATAGCTCAGTACAGCAAAGCGTGGCGAGCTGGTTTCCGTCTTGCGTAACAGGGCTAATCATTCCTCTGCCCAGGCTGCGCCGCGTTGAGAAATTGCATGCTGAGTGAAAACTTTATGGACAAAATGGCAGTAGCACAAACATAAATGTGCAGTTAATTACGGCAAACAGAGTTTTGAGAAGGGGAATAATTGTTGCAGCGGTACATTTTCAAGCCAGGAAAGTGCCGTTTGGTGTGAAGAGAAGATACGGAATCTCCCTTTTGTACAGTTTGACACTATAAGTAATGTTGGCATTTAGGAGCTCATTACTTTTTGGCACATATTTGTAAAGGCTCTAAGCTGGCTGCGTTAGAGGGATGGGTTTATGAATTTCAAGTCATTATGGGTGTTGCTTTTGGCCATTGAGTCCCCTGCACTGACCAGTGTATTAGACCACTCTCTCAAACATAAAGTGGAAAAAAGAGTTCTTTGACTTGATGCCACTGAACAGCCACTTTCAATCTGCAGTTCTTTACTGAATAATGTTTTCTGTAAATGTGAAGAACCTTTTTAATGAGCCTTCATGTAATCAGGGCTGCGTTTATCAAAAAGTTTCATATTTAAATGATCTATTAAACATTATCTGGAATATTTCAATATTCTGTACGAATATGAAAATCATCTTAATAATTGAATGTAAAAAAAAAAGTTTTTTTCTTGTTCTTGGTTTTCTTCTTCTTCTTTGTCATCTTTCTCTTCTTCTTTTTCTTTTTTCTTTGTCTTCTTAATATCATTATTATTAGTCTTATTATTGTTAATTTGCATTATTGCAAGCATTCTTATTATTGTTAATATGTATTTTAGTACTACAGTGTAACCAAAAAAAAAATACTGATAATCCTGCACAATCTGGCAACCTTGACACATGTTGCTCTGTTATAACAGAAGAGAGAGATGCAGAATCATCATAAAACAACTTTTTGTGGCAGATTCTAAACTCAGCTGCAGTCAGAATAATGTTCCAACACCTCTGGACAATTCGCTATCCAGTTGTCCATTTATTTGTGGTAATAAGTACCACTGAGAACTAGCAATCTAGAGCAGTGGGAAACTTATTTTAACTGCACCTGGAGTTAAAACCAATGTTATTGCTCTAAAATGCAACTGAGAGTTTTGTGAGCTGTGCCAAATCGCAATACCTAGTGAGCCTGATGTGCAGAGCTGGCACCTGTGTTACAGTGGTGACAAGCTAGTATTTAAAGCAGCACTAAATACAATTTCTTTTTACCAATTGAAAGAAGTAGCATTACTGAGTCAGGAGAGGAAAATTTACTAAAATATGGTGTGCATGCTCAGCTACAACCACCCTGTAAAGCCTGAAATAGTCTTTTTAAAAAAGGTCCAGCACAATGTTGAGGTCTCAAATACTGAATCATTATACTGATGAAGATGTGATGACAATAACAGATAAAGATAACATGGTAAAATGGCTTTCAAATATTCAATCAAATTTATTGAATGTCATCAAATAGGTGTTTCAGCCCTACGTGTAATGCAAAGGCTCTATACCAATTGAAGCTTTATTTCTATGTTCATCCTACAAACCATTTAGAAACCTTTATTCCTAAGAGAGGAAGTTCGGGCCTATACTGCTGCCCAAATGCAGTGAGCAAATGGACAGCGTTGCAGATTTACATGCCATTAAACATTTGTATCTCTCAGCTTTCCCCCCCACAGTGTACAGATGTTCTAAATGAATCTTTCATACAGCTTTCAGGGGTCCACACAGAGCATGCTTAAACAATATTGCACTTATCTGTCCGTTTGCTGCTCTTTTAGCCCCCCTTCGCTAATGTCAGCAACCATATCTGTTAAAGACATTTCTTATAGTTGTAGCTCCTCTACACTCACGCTCATGGCTAGAGTTCCCCACCCCTCATCTCTTGGTCCCCTGGCTGTTGCTGTGTGTGACATGGCTCTAGCTGGCTGAGGGGCTGATTTTAAGCGTGAAGGGCACTACAGTCTGATATGCCTGCTAGGTGCTCTTCGCTGCCCTGCAGACTCATCTGCCCCCACTTGCCCTGCTCCAGCTGCCTGAGTGGCTCAGGCTCTGCGGGCATTGCACAGAGGCTCAGAGGCTCACGCTGGGCAGCCCCGTGTCTTATGGCCACAATTTGTGGCACAATAATGCAAACATAACCAGTACTGACTTACAAAGATTGATAAAACATAATGAATAGGAGACTTTTGTGCGCTGGCCATGTTGCATTTTATGCAACCTGCATGACTTGATTTTTTATTTTTTGGGCACAATGAAGCTCTGAGTTGAAAAAAGTTTTACTCAAATGGTCAAGTAGCCCATGTCAAGCTTTTTTCTACGCTTTGATCAGATCTAATGTAGTGCCTTCTCTTCACTGACCACAACGGAGAAGACATTAGTGGTTGTAGTCTTTCACAGATCACAATCACAGCATTCATTTAAAAATAGCTTTTGTTTGTTTGTTTGTTTTCTTGATAGGTATTAGTGGTAATTAAATAGTATGTAGGTGTCAAAGTGATTGCTGAATGCCACTTACAATGTTGTTGCCACTTAGTAACAGGGAGCAAGGAGATGCACAGCCCAAAGCAGCTTTGTAAAAATGCAGTGTGACCCTCATGAAAAAAGGCAGTGCAGTGCACCTCATGTTTTTTTCGCTTCCAGAAAATGTACTGTGAATCTCTCGCTCCCAAATCTATTATTTTTCATTCTTTTCAAATGTGATCCTTTAGAACATAAACCAGTGAAACTGTGAAATTTCACAGTGATTTGACTTGATTCGATTATTTTGATGTAATTCCGAACGATTTTTAACTTAATATGCTAGAATGCTGATGCTAAATATGCAAATGAGACTTCTTAGTTGTGTACAGAAAAATTATAACATACTTTATTCAATATTACTGTAATCAATTATGATTCTATCATGCCACTGTCATAGCACCAACAATTTTTTGTAAACTTATCATTTTGTAAGGGTTAAATACAGAATATTTGCTCCTGATGATAATGAAGGTGCTGATTGTGGTACCCAAAACTGCACTAATGGCCAAAGCATAACTCTGGTTCATGTTGTATGCAGGCTTTCTGTGGACTCTGCCTGTACAAATGCATTACGTGGCTGAGTCTGTGTGCTGTGACACTGCAGTGGGGGCAGTTGTCCCGCCCCCTGGTGCCGCTGGTGTTGGCTGGCTGGAGCTGTCAGTCAGACGGCAGGGCTGGTGTGCAGCTCCGCTCTGGCCTGCGTCGCTCGCGTGACTGCTGGGCCACACCTGTCACCCTGAGTGTGTCTGTCTGAAGTTGATAGTGCCTGACAGCTCAGTCTCTGTCTCTCTCTCTCTCTCTCTCCCTCTCCCTCTCATCTGACTCATAGCCTGGCCTCTATGTTGACCCCTTGGTGCATCCACAAGGCCTGCTTGTGTCATAGGCCAGCACGCAATGCACACCTTAAACATGCTAATTCAACATTAACCAAAAGCTGAAGTGCTAAGACTAGCATAACAAGTGATGTCATGAAGTAAAACGATCACTGTAATGATGTGAAATCATACATTTATGACTGAACCAGGGGTTCATGATTACTGCTGTCATGTCTATAATTGGCACCGATCTGATACTGAGTATCAGGCAAATATCACAGAAAATTATGAATTGATGAATTGTCTGGAATGCTACATACACCCGTACGTACCACCTGCTGCATGACAAAGAAATAAAAATGATCTCAAAAGACGCATTACATCAACTTATATTGAATGCTTAGAATGTTTATTCTTTCTCCTGTAAAGTTACTTGTTTTAAAGATAGAGACATTATGTATTTCTTCCTGTGGAGTAGTAGAGTGAGTAGTTTGAGAATGATTTTAGCAGATCATTTTAAATTCTTTACTTAAAAACAGCTCATTTTAAAGGTTTCAATATCAGTATCACAGTCAAAAAAGAAAGAATAGTGTGGTTCCATCTCTGGCCCTTCCCATATCTACTGTTACAACAAAAACATTGTGCACATGTATAAATAAAGAAAAAAGCAGATACATCATCCCATTTTCAGCAGCCATGAAATGCAATTTCAGCTGGTTTGGACGTCACTCAGTTCATAAATTTTAACATTTTTAATTAAATCATATTATTCAAAGACATATTTTAATAACTTTTAAATTATATTTTATTTGATTGTGTGTATAAAAATTTGCCACTATAAAAAAGAGGCATGCAGAAAAGGGTCAATAAAATTGGAGCCTGGTTTTAAAAGCACAGTGTTTTTCACTGAAACTCACTGAATCCATCAGAGAAATTCTGTCATTCAAAAATATTCAGCTAAATGCAAAGAAAACCGCCATTTTTGTCACATCTTTGTTCTTTTTCAACATCAAAATAAACAGAAAAAGGTTGAGGAGATTCAAAGCTGTCGATACAGAATGTAAATGTAATTCATTCTCTACTTCTTTCGAAAATTACATTTAACTTATAATTACATAGTAGCTACATAGTAATTACATAATTCTATGTCATTACAAAGAGCAATTACATGGCTTAAATACAATAATTGCATTTGAATAGAATAGCAAGACAAAAGTAATAACTCTGGGCTCCTAGGAGTTCTCCTTTTTGAGTTTCACACCATTATATTGATCAATCCTTTCCATTTGAAAGACATTAAAAGGTCATTTTGTTTCAAAACCTTGCCTGTCACTGTGAACAGATGTGAGTGTGTGTGTGTGTTTGTGTGTGTGTGTGTGTGTGTGTATGTGTGTGTGTGTGTGTGTGTGTGTGAGTCCTAACTCTCTCTCAGCTTCGCATGAATATGCAGCCAGCTTCCAGAACTACTCTGCATGTATAATGAGGCGTTATGCTGTTCTCTGCTGATAATGCACAGAAACAATGTTTTTAAAGGGGAGCAATGAATTCCCAATGAAGTGTGAAAAGACTGATTAAAATGACTGTGGTGGCAAGCCAGAATCCTCCGTCGCTCACCCAGAACCAGAGTGCAGGAAGAGAGAGAGAGAGAGAGAGAGAGAGAGAGAGAGAGAGAGAGAGAGAGAGAGAGAGAGAGAGAGAGACAGAGAGAACCGAGAAGTGAGAGGGAGCATCCATGGTTGCCATCTATTCTCACTGAATGGCAATGATGTGTTTGTTTGGGCTCTCTCCCTTGGCTGTCTGTAGTGCTGTTATTGGATAAAACACTGACTTTGCTACACTGCCTCGTACTGTTGTTCCAGCTTCTGATACTTTGTACATAAGCTCCAGTAATGGTTATTTATTTTGTGGCCAAAACAGGTGCTGTTATCTTCCACACATGCGAGCGTTGCTGTAGTCTTTTGTTTTGGTACAAGAGCCGGAAAAATGATGTCTTTGGTAAATATTGTGGCAGAGTGTGTGGTGGTCCTTCACTAGTTTTGTTGTGAATGACAGAATTTTCATTCTCATTTCAGAATTGAGGTGATACAGTTTAGTGTACTTTGAATGTTTCTTGTGTTTCTTTGACTTTGTACAAAAGAGCTTATGTAACTCAGGTAATACTATAGTGTGAAAGATGTTACTGTTTATTTGGGTACAAAAACAAGTTGATAACTCCAAAAAGCTTATAATATAGGATAAAGTGCCATCAGTTTGTTTTTGTGCCATTAAAAGAACTCATTTCTCTTGGTCCTTGTGTGTCTAATTTTACTGTAAAAGGGTTTAACTTCAAAAAGTTAGTAATCTGGGTTGCCTTACATTTTTGAGTTCTTTGAATTTCAAACATTCATTCAATAGAATAACGCATTTTACATTTTGCTTTACCTACTGTTAACTTATTTGAAGTTCAAGGAACTCAGCTGAACTGATTAAGGTAACAAAGTTACTTTTAGGTTCAAATGTTTGAAATTCAAATTTCAGCAATTCAGCAAATTTATTTAATACTAGAGATACACAGACCTGGGAATTGTTGGCCAATGCACATATCCAATATTTTTCATGTGCATATTTTCCGATACCAATGTTGTTACATAAACATTTATGAAATGTAGGAATATGGGATAAATCTACCTTAAATTCATTTACTACTTAAGTTAAAACTACCTTAAAGCTTAGCAGTATTTAAAGAAAAAAGTCAGATCTGTATTGCAGAATACTCAAGATTAGAGGTGGGCAATATGACAATATTTTCTTGTTACTGTGATACATTAAGTCACAATATACTTTTCTGAGCTTAACAGCGATATTGACAGTACTTAAAAAACACTGACCAACTGCATGTTTCATAGCAAAAAGAGCATAATTAGTCCTGTTTAACTGTATTTAGTGCAAGGTGTGTGAAACATTAAACAAATGTCACTATATTAATAGATATTCTTATCAAACCTCAGCAAAATGAAATATTGTGATACCCAACATGTATTATGAAAATGTTTTCAAATATTATATTTTTGCCATATCGCTCATACCTACTCAAGGTTTCGATATCAGTATCATCAAAGAACTAGTATCATAACATCTCTTCTTAGACATATTCTATGTAATAATTGTCAGCAGCAACAACAAAGTATGTTGTCTTAAAAACATAGTGTTTCTTATTTGTATCTCATTTATAATAACTGAGAAAATCTGTCAGCAGATTCTGAACATTCAGTTGATACCATGTTTGTGTTTGTGAGTTTTGTTGTGCAAGCTTGTTTTCAGGAAAGAATAAACAGCCAATTTTTTCATCATTTCTTGACTTTTAAATAGTTGGAAGGGCTGACACAAAAAATAAAATAACATTTAAATACCAGTACTGGGAAAAAAAGAAAAGTGGTATTGTGCCATCTGTACACATACTATATTTAATCGTTACACTGATAATAGGGTATCAGTGGTTGAAATCGCCAACTGTGAATGACAAATGTGGGAAGACTAAAGCAAGTGCATAGGCGATGATGAAATGATGGTTTCAGGACCTGGGACAGCTCACTAGATGGCTTCAAAATGCTCCTGCAGAGGCTGTAGCATCTCAGAGAATGATCTTATAATGAATGTACTACAGCAGAAGTATTGGTCAGCGCTGACTTTAGAGACAGACCTTTCTTTTTCATGTAAATACTCGCAAGTGTTGGTAACCTTCTATTACCGTTTTTGTTCTGTTTGTGGTGCATTAGTTCTCTTTGTTGTCGTGCAGCTCCTGCAGATGAGGCTAAACTAACCCTAAAAACATGGACTGATGAGGACTCTCCTGTGTTTTCTTTGTCTCTGGTGGCAGGGCCGTGTATGGCGGGTTGGTGCCAGCCTCCTGCCCCTGATGCCCCATTTACCCTGGGGGTGATCTGGCAGCGACTCAAAGACTTGGCACCAATCTGCCCTGCTCTGTATTCTCCAGTCGTCTGTCAGAGACTAATAATTGTAGGTTGCTAGCACATTACTGGAACAGAAAATAAAGAGCGAGACAGATGTGCATGTATGACAATTAACTCCTTCCCTGCTGAAGAGTGACTGACACAGCCTGTGGCATGATTGATGGCAGTGCCAGCCCCCTTTTTTCAGTTTTTGCCCTGGTGCTTTTCTCCCCTCTTATGGCTAAAGGGCATACAGTGGGTACCCACGCCAACGTGGGGCACGCACAGAGTCACACATTTGATGAGACACGCTTTCAAAGCGTGGCAAACCGCCTCTACATTTGGACAAAGGCAAAAGAGAGAGAGAGAGAGAGAGAGAGGGGAAAAAAGACGCAAAGAGAGGGAGAGAAAGAGAGAGAGAAAGAGGCAAACAAACAAAGAGTGACACAGATTGCATCTTTAATAGCAGAAGCAGACAGTGGGTTTGCCACTGAAAACAAGCAAGCCCCCACGTTTTCAAAGGCAGGCTTAATGAGCAAGGAGGATCCTCTGAAGGGATTACTGAGGGATGCGCTCAGACTGGCTCTGCTTTATCTCTGTGCAGGAGTGGGAGAGTAAACATGACTGCCAGGAGACTCGTTTTCCCCCCATCTCCTTTGTTTTATAGGGTCATTGTACTCTTGGCCTCATATTCGTGTGGCAGAGCCGCTACTGATTACTGCAGTGTTTAAACCCTGTAGCCAGAGGCCTGTGAGCAAGATCTGCAAGTAGATATTTTATTCAAATCAAAATTCAGAATTCATGTTTGGGAATTAGTAGTGCTGTACTCATTAAGTCTTAAAAATGAAGGCTTCCTTAGGTGCCATGCTGTGGAAGAACCACTTTTAGTTCTCCAAAGAACCTTTTAATATATGCCTCTTTTAAGAAAAACAATGGCAAATGAGTAAAATAGATGTCAGTATGTGAAGAACCTTCTAACAGTTTAAGGAACCTCCTCATGATGTAAAGACACTATGCGTATTAAAGCCCTGTGATGGACTGGCGACCTGTCCAGGGCGTATCCTGCCTTCTGACCAATGAGTGCTGGGAAAGGCTCCTGGATATATAGCATTTTGTTCTGATTGTGACGATATGCAAATGTGTTGGTTTTTATTGCATCACAAATGCAGGGTATTAGAAATGATGTAAAAACAAGCATTTTCAATTTATGTAATAAAAAGAAATATGATTTTGTTGCAATGGCAGTAATATATACATATAATCACAAAAAAAGAGGAAATACAGTTTTCCATATTATGGGCCTATGCAAATCCAAGGAATCATGTAGTTTTCCTAACGGAGAATGGTGTGCTGAGATTGTCTTTAGCTGCTATTGTTCTTTATCCAGTGGACCAGAGGGACAGACAAATTGAAAGACTAGTCTGGGTAGCTACTGCCAGCTCCACCAGTGGGATTCTCCCATCCGCCTCCATTGTTCTCCCCACCTGTACGTGAATTAGCCCCTTATGGGCTGCCGCCGCTAACTCGGTCAGACATTGCACGCCATTATGTGTAATTTGAGCGATCCCCATGCCTCATCGTAGACGCAGCATGTATGACTTTACCTGCCCCTCTCAGTTCGGACTCCAGACTGAGGGATCCTGCGGGTCTTTCATTGCATGGCAATTAAAACATCCTTGACTGCTACCTGTGATGTGGCGAGAATTGCTTATCGAGAACAAGCCGCTTGGAATATATCCTACATTTTGACAGCGTCTTTGAAAAATAAATAATAAATCTATAAATGAAATGGAAAAGGAGGTTGGGAAAGGGAGCTGTTTTCACATGCCGAAGAAGCCTCACAGGAAGCTCCTCGGTGAGAGGAAAATAGGACAGGAAGCTCTCGGCACAGGAGCAGACAAGGGGGCTGGTGAGGATATCTTTAACTGTATGATAACAACACTGGTAATGGAAACAATAATAGGAGCCCAGGCACAAAAGCAGCAGCATGACAGCACTCCATTCAGCCTGCATCAAAGCTGCCAGCAAGTGTGTGTGTGTGTGTGAGGGAGACAGAGTGTGTGTGAGTGTTAGAGTGTGACTGAAAGAGGGGATGATTGAGATGAGGCGTAATTGAGGCTGAAGCTGTTTTGATGGGGCAGCCTGGCCGTTCCCAGGGCTGTTTACTTGGCGAGAGTCGCTGCTCCAGAAGCTTGGGTGAGAGAGGCAGGACTGCAGTGTGAGGAGGTGGGGAGAGAGAGAAAAAGAAATACAAATGGATGCTGGGCTGCATCCTGGCCTGCCTTCATTCATTCAAGATGAGTTACATTTTCCTGATGAGCACCAAGGACAGCTGATAAACCCTAAACTGATTCTAATCACACTCTTTAGATTAAAGGATACTAATCCTAAATAGACATATACTTTGAGGGAAAAACATTTTGGCATAGAACCTTTGGTTCTCTAAACTTCAAAGAAGTTCTTTACATGTATGTAACTCACAAAAACAGTTCTTTAAAAGGTCATCCCTCAAAAGGTTCCTTTAGGGGATCAAAAGTGGTTCTTACACAGCATCATTCCAAAGAATTACTTTTAGTACCTATAATGTAATAAACAGAATTCATGCCAATCTGTATAAACATTGTTGTTTAAAACTAAAATGTATTTATTTAGTTATAGTTAATGATTAAACACAAACAAAAGTCTTCTCAAATCTTACCTTGTACGAGAACAAAATGCACTCTCATTGTGTGACACTACACTCTCAGAAAAAAAGTTATGAAATTGTCAATGGGGCAGTGCCCCTATTGTCACTGTGATGGTACCCCCAAGGGTACATCTCCATACCTTTAGTCAGGAAAATGTAATTGTACCATAATCCTTTAATTATACTTTCTAAGTTGTATTGACTCCACACACCTTGTCTCGTCTCCAGGCTTAGTTTATTGTTCTGTTTTAAAACATCAGGTTACAAAAGGGTAAAAATGTGTACTTTTCACCTGGTACAAACTTATTTAAGCCACACAATTAGACATTAAAACCACTGTTATAGCTTTGAGGGTACATTTACATTGCTTGTATCTTGATGAGTGAAAAACTGTACCTGCACTGAACCTTTATTTCTAAGGTGTATAAATAACACTGGGAGATAAACTAGCTCTCCACACAAAGAAGGCCACAATCTGATTGATAGAACTCTGACAGTTGTCACTGCTTTTACAGAGCAATTTATACCTCTGATCAGCCTCCAACAATAGTCAGTAGTTATCATTAATTAATCTGAAACATTGTGTCTGTTCTTCATTCCATATTCACCACTGCATGTTCATTGTTACATCTTTACTCTTTGATCATATATATATGTATGTATAAACTCTTTTGATGTCTAAATTCAAATAAAAAAATATTTATGTTTACAAGTCACAAAAGTTGTTCCAAAGCATATATATATATATATATATATATATATATATATATATATATATATATATATATATATTTTTTTTTTTTTTTTTTTTACTTATCATTATTATACCACATCATGCCACAATATGCTTTTCTAAGCATGGGTATTGTCAGTAAGTGGGTAGAATTAGTCCTGTTTAACTACACTCACTGGCCACTTTACTAGGTGCTTGTTATCACAAATAGCCAATCAGCCAATCACATGGCCGCAACTCAATGCATTTAGGCATGTAGAGGTGGTCAAGACAACTTGCTGAACCGAGCATCAGAATGGGGAAGAAAGGTGATTTAAGTGACTTTGAACATGGCATGGTTGTTGGTGCCAGACGGGCTGGTCTGAGTATTTCAGAAACTGCTGATCTACTGGGATTTTCACACACAACCATCTCTAGGGTTTACAGAGAATGGTCCGAAAAAGAGGAAATATCCGGTGAGCGGCAGTTGTGTGGACGAAAATGCCTTGTTGATGTGAGAGGTCAGATGAGAATGGGCAGACTGGTTCAAGATGATAGAAAGGCAACAGCAACTCAAGTAACCAACCAAAATCTCTGAGGAATGTTTCCAACACCTCGTTGGAAGTATGCCATGAAGAATTAGAATTAAGGCAGTTCTGATGGCAAAAGGGGGTCCAACCTTTTACTAGTACCTAATAAAGTGGCAAGTGAGTGTAGATTTAATGCATTGCAGTGTGAAACACAAAATCGTGTTCACAGAATTTTTTATTGGATTTTTAAAGTATTTTTTAGGCATTTTTGACTGTTTCAGCTTAACAAACCCCAGAAAAATGAAACACTGTGTTGTGTATCATCTGTCATGATGTTAGATTTTAGCCAAATCTCCCATCCATATACAGTTGTCCAAAAGTTTGAACATAGTACCTGCTCAACAAGTCCACACATCCTCTGCAGACAACTTAAATATGTCATTTATCTGCAATTTTTAGTGCATTTATTTCCATTTATTTGGTCAGTTTAATATATTGGAAAGGACTAAACTTAAAAAAGTGCCATAACTTTTGCACAGGCCACATTTTTTCTAGTATGTTAAAGTAAGCAAATAAACTGCAACTGGACATTAAAATGTGCAGAAGTGTGTTGTTCAGTGTAGAAGATGTTTTTAAATGTATTGTCACTTAGAGACTTATTGTCTACTAGAGGCTCCCAAACTTTTGCACACAACTGCATCAATGTATATTTTATATCAGTAGTATGTTTTGGCTTGGACAATTTCAGCAAGCTTGGAGTGATGAAAAGCTCTGATTTGTGTGTGGTTTACAGTGCTGTGCACAGGTGTGACAGTGTTGTGCGATGAGCGCTCTGAATGGCAGAGAGGGGACGTCGGGGTCCTGACTTTCACAGAGACGTGTGAAAAGGCTTCAGACAGAACACACTGAGCACATTCAGAACACTGCTCTGATGAATGAAGAAGGTGAATGTGTGTGAGGGTGTGGGTGTGTCTGTGTATGTGTGTGTGGGTGCATGCGGTGGTCTCACCGGGGGATGGGGGGGCAGTGGGGTGTAGAGTGTAGATAACCATGGAGACGCTGGCTGAGCAGACCAACCAGGCTGAGTGTGAATGAATGTGAGAGGAGTGTTGCTGTGAGCAGGCCTGCCAGAGATCCACCTTGAGGAGATAGACAGACACTAAAATTGGAGGAAATATTGCATTTTTTCATTATTTAAAAACATTGGCTACCTTTTATTTTATGTGATGTTATAATATATTTCAGAAAAAAAGGTTTAAAAATGCAGGGAATAAGCTTTAATGTGCCATTGTTTGTCGTTTTCCTCAAAAATTAGGAGTTTACCATACTGGAAAAAGAATTAAACATAAAATGTGAAATGTGCCATTACTTTTGCACATTTGCTCCTTGCATCTTTTTAAGTATGAGATGAAAATAAAAAAATGGAATTTGACACCCAAATATTTGCATATAATTGAACTTTGGCTACACCTACTTGGAGTAGCATTAGGGTTTATTTCTATTGGTTTACAAATGTAGTGAAATTAATAAAACACAGATATTTTGGCACAGTGACCATAAACGTTCTGCTCTTCTACAGTACAGTAAACACATCATCGAATGTCAGTTTGAAAATGTCAGATGTGATGTCACGAAAGCCAACACATTTACATATATATCTTCAGTTTAACCCCACCCACTTCTGCTGAAGCTATAAGGCGTGTTGACATGTTTCAGCCCAGGTGGCTTTTTGAATGAGGCTGCCAATTAGAACAGAGCTCATTTGACATTTTGACAGGTACAGTAAAAAAAAAACTTTTAATTCAAAGAGTTAAACAGAAGTGGGTTATAAGTGGAAGCAGTGCAAGGAAATTGTTGGCTATGGGCTCTTTAAGCAATTTTATAACAGATCTTTTACAGAAGTGAAATCATGCTATAAGCTGCATTTTGAATAATTGTCAGTTTGGAAAATAACCCAAAGTAAATGAAGGAGTTGCAGCAACTGCATGTATTTGTAGCTCAACTGTAACATTTGCACAGAAAAAGAGACATATGGCTGTAATTGTGTACTACTTACAGGATATGAGGGTAAATCCAATTGAGAAGGCGTTATGTGCAGTGTGTGGTTTGCATAGGGTCAACTTAGGTGAACACATACATAAGTCAGGGTTTGGAAATGTGTGTGTGTGTGTGTGTGTGTGTGTGTGTGTGTGTGTGTGTGTGTGTGTGTGTGTGTGTGTGTGTGTAACATGCGTGTGGTCCTGTGTGTAGGAGGCTGTGCTGCAGGGCACTAAAGCTCCTCCATACCTCCATCTGCTGACTTTCTCCAGAGTCTGCTGCCCACCTGAGCCCAGTCTGCACACGCAAACACGCACGCTTGCTCATATGTGATTGTGAGTACTGGGACATATGATCGAAAATCCAATGCACAACAGCAAAAGAGAGGCTTAAAATGAATTGATGAGAGCATGTCGAACAGGCTTACGATATGCACTGCAGCAGAGCATTTCATTACAGACAGACATGTGCTCTCACTGTGAAGCGCTGATGGTGATTGGATTTTAAAATGTGTGCTTATTATATGATCCTTATGTCGTTTTTGGCTGCACGTCTTTCTGCAATGAATTGTTTCGTGTCTGCATCCAGTCTGTGTCCACTTTAAATTCTATGCATTTTACTTTCAGATTACTTGCCTCAAAGTTTTATTAAATAAATCCAGTTCAAGCAGATTTTGAAAAGACTGCTTTTGAAAATACTTTAGTGTTTTATGAAACAGAGTAATGTCTGATTACTGCATTTTTTTTCAGTAACTGTAATGGATCACAGTTATGGTTTCTGTGTTCTGATTATGTAATGCTATTATGTGTATTCCATTACATCCCAACCCTGGTTAGGATGGATTGGTATCTTTTTGCGGAGGAACTGAGCTAACATTAGCATGGAAACATGGAGCGAAAAACTTGTCTGATGTGTGTGTGTGTGTGTGTGTGTGTGTGTGTGTGTGTGTGTGTGTGTGTGTGTGTGTGTGTGTGTGTGTGTGTGTGTGTGTGTGCGTGTCTGTGGAGGGAGTTGCTGTGGGTGGCCATATATATCAAAAAGCAATTCAAAAGTAAAACAGTAAATAAAGCATGCGTATAATTAATAATATTGTTTGATTTTATTGCCTATTATAATGTGTCGCTATAATCCTTAGTCTAACTTGCTTGTTGCTTTAGCAAAATATTCCAATTATGATAAATAGGTAAATAATTAAGAAGAAAAAGAAGGACTGTCATTTTTATGGCACAAGTCAACAAATGATCTTAGTAGTGTGGATAATTCCAACGCAGGTTATGTGCTATTTTTGCCAACTGTCTTTTTTGGCGACCCCCAAAGTGTCTTTCTTTTTAAAAAGTTCCCTCCACCCCCTGAATTTGCACTGGTGGCAAATGTAGTTGTTTCAAACCAGCCTGTTTTTGATAATCTGCAACAACATACTTCTTGGTAGCACAGCGTTTTAAACTGGAAGCTCAACATTATGTAATGAATCTAAAGACTGGTCTGATTTTGAATACTTTACATGTTTACATGTGTGCAATCATTTGTTTAGCCTTTATTTTATCATTAGTTCAATGGGATATTTGTTCTGTAAAGTGTTTTGCATTTGTGGTTGAAGCATGGACAGGCCAGTTACCCTCAAGAATTTGCTGCTGTTAAGGTGCTTCTTTGTTACAGACACAGTGTTTGCCCAGGCTGATTGCAGACAGGGACTGGTCTAGGTGCCCATCTAATTCACTTATGTTAGCAATGGCCATCATGCCCAACCTGCCTGAGATGCTCTGTCTATTCATGAGCTCAAATTGTTGTTTTTCCACTTCACCTCTTTAGATGCCAGCCTGTGTTAAACACCTTTACAGATTCAGACACAATGACCATTTTACTGACCATTTCACTGCACTTAAGTGCATGTCTCATAAATGCTTTCTTTACTTAAAGGCAAAAAAAAAGTCTTCGTTTTAAGGATGTCTTTTGTTTTATTTTTAATTAAGAAAGTGAAATCCTGGACTTGGCCGTTATGTTTATAAGAAGTAGAGATTGTGCTTCTTTATATCACTTAATAAAGATATAACAGCTATACTGTATGTAAATAAATATAATTTCAGAACATTAAACCACTCAATAATAACAGTATAGCTTGCTACTTAATTAGCTTGGCAGTTTACCAGGAATTGCCATGGTCTCTACTTAAATCCATGCAACCGTGACACATCTTAGTATGTCTTGCCAACAGTGCTGGGTGATATATGATCTATACCAGTAAACTGTGAAATTGCTTTCAAATTTTAGTGGTATTTTTAGCGATGTATTTGATAGATAATGAACCTTATATAGAATATAATGAAAAATAACTTTGTTCCTGTTGAGAAGCAGCTTGGTTGTAAGGTGTTTATTCTATTCTTATACATTTTACTCTTTACTCTGTTCACTTCATGACATCCAGGACCTGATAGTTAACTGCAATGTATTTCTTTCGCTGGGTGCTTCACATGATTGGACGTAACTGTATAAAATCAATTGCTTAGCATGAAGTAACAGTTCCTAGGAAGCACGGGCTCATTAACTATATTAATGCTAACTTTTTCACTTTATTAATGTAGACAAAAGTATCATCTGATACCATGATGCCCTGATTTATTTAGAAAATACTGTGAGATTGAATTTTAGCAGCATCGGCCAGCTTATCTTGCTAATTTTATGCAGGCTTGAGACTAGCATTAAAAACAGTGATACTGTCAATGAAATTATAGTAAAAGTCAATAAGTAAGACAACCATAAGTGCCACAACACCTGGTTGATTCTGGAGTGAAGAAAGAGAAAAAGAGAACCCCTTTTGACTCTCTTTTATGTAATGCGAAACCTAGCTAAGAATAAGTTGAATATTATTGATTATTGTCATATCAAAAACATTTACACCACCTGCCGTTTACATTGTGTGATCATTTAATCAAGAACAGCCGAATAGAAATGGTTCAAAATTGCCTATACACCTATTCTGTGAAGGTTTTACAGGCTGAATGAGTCATGCTGTATGTGCGTGTATGGCTGTGAGTGTGGCAGTGTTGTGCCCAGTGTGTTCCCTGCTGTGTGGGCAGCAGGAGCCTGCAGGCTTTGGTGGGCACATGGTGCCATGTCTGCAGACAGGATCATTGATATTCTGTGAGCCGTCTTGCTGGAGTTGCAGAAGCAGCAGCAGGCTGCCTCCCCACAGCCCAGCCCAGCCGAGCACACACGGAACAATAGAGCTCATCAGAGGGCCATTACCAGCAGGGCTTAGTTATATACGGACAACACACACACACATTCGCAGAACACGCACATACCTCACAGCAGCAATCACATACTGGTGCTCACTAAGACAAACGTAAGCACTCATTCTTAATGCATTCGCTCCTTAATAATTCTTCACTGCTGATTGGTCTTCATTTTCAAGAAATCTATTCAAGACTGGAGGTTTTTTTTAAGCTGACATGACTGTACATTAAAGAGCCATAGAAGTAAGGCTCTCACTGTAGGCATGAGCACTACGGGGGAACAACTGCCATATTATAGGCATTTGTGATATTTGAAAAACAAAAAAGGAGGCCTAGGTCACAAAAATACATATACACTATATTTTTTTCACATTCAAAATATATATGCAGTATATACCAATATATGTGATGTGGTAGCGCAAAAATGCTAAGTGTAGAAAAATTCATGTACATATATTTTTTCATAACCATGCATGTTGGTTGTGAAAAAATATATGTACATGCATTTTATATGTGCCACATTGTGTATCACATCTGCGTAAGTGACAATGAAATGGTCATTTGTGTCATCAGTGGCATCAAGGAAGTTTATTTATTGAAGCTTTTAAGTAGGCTAGAGAAATCAACCCTTATTATTTATTTATTTATTTGCTTAGTTGACACTCCAGTTTTAAAAAAAATGCTATTCAGTTTGTTTATGTCAATGAATAAAGGTAGAGTTACAAGACAGGGTACTGGTTAGATGTGGGAGATCAGCGATTTGAGTAAAATATATATCAGAGATTGTGCACTCTCAGAAAAGAAGACATGAAACTGTCCCTGGGGCAGTACCCCTCTTGCCACTGGGGTGGTGCCCTCAAGGGTACATCTCAGTAGCTTTAGTCAGGGAACATAATTGTAGCATAATCCATTGAAATCATATTTCCATGACTCCACACACCCCATCTCATCTCCAGGCTTATTATTTTATTGTTCTGTTTTAATACATTTGGTTTTTAAAAAAAGTACAAATGTGTAATTTTCACATTGAAAAGCTTAAGGTTCCCAATTGGCCATTAAAACCACTGTTGTACCTTTGAGGGTGCATTTACATTGTTTGTACCTTGATGAACAAAAAGCAGTGCTTCGCATGTAAAGTGACACCATATCTTTTTGAACTGCTGCTAATTATCAGCATTGGCCAGCTCAATGTGCTTAGAGGAGATCACTAACTGCCAATTCTATTATATCAGCTAATAGATGCCTATGTTAGCTAGCATCACACTGGGATGAAGGAAAGCTATCCTACCCACCCAGAGAGAGCAAGGCCAATTATCCTCTCCTGAATTCCTAGCCATGAATGTTTGTGGCATCACCAGGGACCACACCTGTGGTCTCCTGATGATACGGCTTCTGTTCAGGCAGTAGCACCACTGTTTGTTTGGTTTTTTTTACCAAAATAGTTATCATATGAATGCTTTAATTAATCCATCCTCTCCAAACAGAGAAGATCTCTGATTGGTTAGGATGCTCACAACACACAATAAAACATTCAACGATTGGTTCAAACTTCATTTGTATGTCATACATGTTTGTCTTATCAGTGCTGTGAAAGCTGCTGTGGTGAGAATAGTTAAAGATTGATACTGTCTATCTCAATCTCACATCAATGTCTGTTCTAAACACCAGCATTTCTGAATGGGTGTGATTTAAGATGTGTGTGAAGCACAGAGTGGTGGATCCTGCTTTGAGGTCCTCCCAACTGAACAGAGCTCCAAGCTGACTTTATTGTTTATAGCTCCTGGCACATGTGTTTCCATGGATGACACATTTAGCTTATTAGGTATGCTTATCCAGAGGTTGTGATTTATGGTTGCAGAGAAACACTCAAATCCCAAACCTGCCTAAAAATCTTTCCTTTCCTCACAAAAGCAGTGCTGTGTCAAAGTAGCTTTATCACCAGCCCTTATGGAGGCTTTTAAAAGCCTACAGCTTTAAAAATGTTCTTTAACGCTATAACTTTATAGAAGTTCTCTCATTTATAGAAATTATTCCTTACATAACCATTTATTGAAAGGTTCTTTAAGTAAGGCCGTTCTTCAGTGGAACCCCTTTCTATCACCTTAAGAGTATAGACACTATTGAGAAGTGTCAATTATAAGTAAGTAAGTCACTTTTAAAGTTCTGACGAGTGACAGACTAGGTCTGCATAGTTTTAAGGAGGTTAATCCATTTTTGGGGGCAGCTTCTGTAGTGCTGTAGACAACATGCCAATTGGAGCAGTATTGCCCTCCACTGCTCTCCACACTAGTGTTGGTTCTTACAGCATTTGATGAGTCTGATGGATCTCTGGTGCATAGTGTACTAAACATAAATCATTCCCATTGCTCCCTGCTGTCGGATACTGCCTTTCTAGCTCTTTGCCCTCTCCTCAATCTCTCTGCCTCTCTCTCTCTTTTTCCCCCTCCCTCTCTCGCTCCATTCTCTGTTGTTTTTCTGAGGCTCAGGCCGTCGCTTTCCCTGTTCTCGGAGGATCATCAATACAAAACTGATTTGAGCGCAGCTCAGTGGAATAATAAGGCTTTCAGCACCCCAGCCCGTCACTTGGCTCAAAATTAAGGGCCTGACGCCCGCATTTGATGGCAAATGAAAGAAAATGGCCTTGCTCTCCCATTCCACCGCCTGATTGCTGCCTGGCATTTCTCACCTGAATTTCCCCAGCCGTCCTTGCATTGTGAGGGCGATTACTAGAGTGTGGGGTAATTGCACTGCGGGCGGATGGCATTTCCACCTAAAGTCTCTCACGCTCTGCCTCCCAGGAGACACAGAGCTGTGTGTTTGTTTGGAGGTTGAAGGGGGAGAGTCCTCACAGGCATGATAGTCTGCAGCACACTCTCTCTCCATCAATACACTTGAAGGAGAAAGCGTACATTTTACACAAGTGAGTATTTTCCTCAGTGGATCAGCATTTGGTGTTTGAGAGGATGTTATTTTTTCTAGGGATGTAATAATGCAACCGATTGTGTTGTGTCAAATTGTCGATTGATCATACTGCATCACTGTATCATGAGCAGCATGTTACGTTGTAGCTAGTGCATTAGCTTAGGGCTAACATATTAGCTATGACTATAGCATTAGAGACACTATAAAGCACAGCTTTTGTTTCAAAATTGTATGTTGCAAGCACTAATAATGGAAACAAATGGAGACATTAATAAATTGTAGCATTCACCACTATTAAAAGACATACAACTTTCGCGCAAGCATGATTTATTCTCCTGCTGTTGTTGTCCACAGCACGCCATACATAAGCATAAGTTCACTCTCTGGCTCAGTTCATGTCTCTTGACTCTCTCTCTCTTTCTCTCTCTCTCTCTCTTTGCCTCTATCTCTCTTTACCTATCTCTCTATCTCTCTCTGTCTCACACACACACACACACAGGCCCTGGTAGTACTTAGCCCCACCTTCCAAAATAAGTTTTAGCATAAAACTAACATGCAAAAGCACATTTCCAACCACACTTAATTTTTTCAGTATTGAAAATAGTATCGAATAGAAACATCACCATAATGTGTCATCCTAATAAGGATTTTTTTATCGTTATAAACCCATATTTTCCATTTGATTTACTAATTGTAGCATTTGGTGTTAGACAGGATACTATGGTCAGGATATAATGGTCGATTGTGTGGGCTGAAGCCAACCTGACATATTTCTGCCAATGCATAAGCATTTATAAAATGTATGTAAAAATCTGCAACTAAATCCACCAGGATGGGGACTGTCACACTGTATATAACACTTATTTTTTTTGAAGGTCACAAATGCAGTAAAATGAATAAAATGGACCAAGTAACTGAGTTCCACTAGAACCATCTGCTCTTTAGTACAGCGAGATAAAAATGTCATGAAATATCGATAATAATGAAATATTGTTTAAATATAAACATCAGCCCAATGGCATTCATTTTTAAAAGCAAATATCTGTTGATACTGATATGATTCCGATATCAGCCTATATCCCTAGTTTTGTGCATGAGAGCATATTATTTTATATTATAATTCGTTTGCAATGATATTATGGGCAGTATTTGGTGTTTCAGAGGATATGTGTTCAGTAGTAGGACAGAAGGATTCACCAGCCTGTGAGTTACCAGAAGCCACATAGTCTGAAATTGTACATCAAGGCTGGGGTATAAAAATGCCTCAGTCAGTCTGAATGTGTCAACTCAACTGGAGCTGAATTTTAGTATGCATTATAATTCATTTCTAATTTTCATTAAAGTAGATTCTGTCGTTTTTTGCTGAAATGAAATCCTCATGCTTTTTTAAATGTAAAGGTCCATATTATAGCTTGGTGTATTGTTTTTATTGTTTGTATTCCACTACTGAGTGAACAGTTCTTCTAGTCACATTGTATATTCAATGTGTATTCAATAATTTTGCATTCTACCTAAATAAATGACACTCGTCAAATGGTGGTGAAACCTTTTACTAAAGTATCATAATGGAATCGAATCACAGTAAGGTCATAGATTTCCGCTCTTACATCATATGGCCGCTGTTTGTGGATTCAGTTCAGTCTGTCGTCCGGCACACATCAGCATGTAGACAGAGTGTGTATAGTCAGAGTGGTGTGTATGTTGTGGTGTGTGATGTGTGTTGTGCAGCACCTTCGTAATGAGCTGGAAGAGTGTGACCCTGCTGCAGTCAGATCAATTTCCCATCTCTGAGCCCCCGAGCATTCTCCGCTGCTCTCAGAGCGCAAGGGGGTTGCTGGGTCTGGGAGGGCAGGGAGGGTAAGGGTGCACCAGGGGCTCTGATCTAGCAGGGCGGGACAGGGACGTGACAGACAGCTTCAGTTAGCCCCCTCTGGTCCAGCCCTGTCCCTTCTCCCACGGTAATGCTGTGGCATTTCATAAATGAGTAATGACACCGTGGTCCTGCGGCATGACAGGTCAATGATCACCTCAGCTGCAGCATTCCGGCTCATGGGGGAGGTTGGAGGGAGAGGGGGTGAGAGAGGGGATTTGTGAGGGAAAAGTGTGGATGAGAGAGGGATGAAAGCTGGCTTAAGGTAACAGAGGAGGACCTCGCTCACTGATGCTATAAAAACAATATATAGGTCAGGCAGCCCGAGCCGCACTGAGACACGCCGAGAACTGCTGAGAGAAAATTAGGCCACTAAAGTGTATTATAAATTGTGTGTGGGATTATTTAAGACGGTGGCATTCAGACATGAGCAGTTGAGTGAACTGATGTGTTCACATATCACCACACTACAGGTGCAGCTGATTTAGAAACCACCATTTAGAAAACCACATTTCCTCTATTTAACAGTGGAGTATCAGTATTTAAGGTTTTAAAGCTTGAACAACAGTATTCCTATCATTTAAAACTAAAATATGAGTATTTTCATTATTTAAAACAGGAATGTTAGCATTTCCTTCTTTGAAAACTCAAGTTCGTTTCCAAGTAGTGGCAGTCTAGACTTAATCCTTTTTGGGGGTAATTCCATTCTTTAAGCGGCAATATGAATATTTTCTATCCTTCATCAGTATTTTGAATC
Source organism: Pygocentrus nattereri (assembly GCF_015220715.1). Taxonomy (NCBI): domain Eukaryota; kingdom Metazoa; phylum Chordata; class Actinopteri; order Characiformes; family Serrasalmidae; genus Pygocentrus; species Pygocentrus nattereri. The sequence goes on along the minus strand of NC_051220.1, from coordinate 33,386,309 downwards.
TTTCGAACTCGAGATTCCACCTTTTATAAGGCAACCTCATTATTTCCATTCTTTAAAACTGGAATATCAGTACTTCCACCCTTTAAACATTCTTTAAAACTGTCAATATTTTAACCCTTTAAAACTTAAATATCAGGATTTCCAACGTTTGGGCAGCAATATCAGCTTTTGAACTCTTGAAAACTGTGATCTGTTTTTCTATTCTTTAAACTGAAATGTCTGAATTGTGACCCTTTAAAACTGGGAGATCACACTGTGCTTAATGTGTGTATATCTCAATACAGGCTGGATTTCTGTGGATTGTGTTACGGATGGGGCTTAGAGTGCTGCATTTGTACCACAGGGAAGCTTCGCTGATGTTTAATGCATGGCCCCATGCATGCACTAAAGAGAACTCTCTCTATATCTCTCTCTCTCTCTCCCTCTCTCTCTCTCTCTCTCTCTCTCTTCTCTTTCCTGCCTGTCTCTCTCTCTCACGCTCTCTCTCTCTCTCTTTCTCTCTCTCAGTCTCTCTCTCTCTCTGAGCTTGGCCTTGGCACTGGAACGAGCAGCCCACTCACTAAGCAGAATTAATGCCTTCTCCGAGAGCTGCATACTAAAGCACCAACAATCAGCTCCACAGACTATATAGGACAAGCAGTTATGGAGCTTCTTCCTGTGCTTTCTTTCGCTATCCAACTCCTTAGTGCTGGGTGATATAGATAACATTCATTATAACCATGTCACTGCATGAGACAATATTAAGGTTAACGTTTAATCAACTTTCGATGTTGGGCTTATCTGGCTAAACTGAGAAATCCTGTTTTGTGAAATACCCCCCAATGCTTGCTATGTATTTATTTATATATACATATTCAAATCAAGATGAAGTTCCCTGTAAATAGTGTATATTGCAGTTTGTGTCATACTACTAAATACTAATACTACTAAAACAAATCAATAACATTATGTGATACTAGTACTAGTATACTTTTATAAATGAAATACTGCCCAGCATCCTCCCTCCAAGACCTCCCCTTGGGCCCCTCCCCAATCAGACTGCATTCACAGCCTCTGCCAGCCTGATTCCTCAGCTCCGTCCACAGCCTGATTGTTTAGCTACTGGAAGAAGGGCAAAACAGGCGTTTCCACACTAGCTCCAGTGTTGTGTCTAGTTAGGAGGCTAACTGTGTTTTTTGGCGAGATTGCGCTTAGCTTTCTTATCCTGACAACAAAGGATGTGACAGAAAGTGTGCGAGAGGCAACATCAGAGGAGCGAGCAACAACAGAACTAAAAGAGGGTGAAATCCTGGTGAGAAATTTCAGTGAGTGGTGGAATTCAGACGCATCATTTCTCTCTCCCAGCCAGCACACACACACACACAGATACACACATATACACACCACACAAACACACACACACACACACACACACACACACACACACACACACACATACACACACAAAACCCAGTCAACCTCATAAAAGCAGACATTCACTGTTGTGTGTGGGATTGTGAGGCGGCTGAGGCTGATTGTAGACTATTAGTGGGTGGGTGGGGGGCCACATCTGTCAGTGTGTGTGTGTGTGTGTGTGTGTGTGTGTGTGTGTGTGTGTGTGTGTGTGTGTGTGTGGGTGTGTGTGTGTGTGCTTGTTTTTGTACATGTTCAGGACAAAAAACGGGACTAACCTAAAACAAAATGATCTGGACTTTGTGAAGTGCTTTACAAGCTCCATGTTTCATTGTTTAAAACTGAAAGAGCAAAACAGTTCCTTTTTTGGTTTTGAGGTTAAGGTGATGGTTCGGTATGTTATTATATTATAGATATAGTTAGATATCTATGATAACAATTAAAGAAAATTGTTTGCTTACATATCGCTGTTGTCAGAGCAAAACCTTGTATCTCCAGAATGGTAACTTTACAGGAGAAGGAAAAAACTGTGTTTACTTTTAATGTAAGTCAAAGATCTCCAAAAATGGTTTTGTCTGACAATATATATATATATATATATATATATATATATATATATATATATATGTGTGTGTGTGTGTGCGTATGTGTGTGTGTGTGTTTGTGTGTGTGTGTGTGTGTGGGACATGCTATTTTTACATATAGGTACTTGCACATCAGCATTGTTGGGACAAAACCTATATAGCCATTTGTTTTTCTGTTTGAAAATGCCAGTCGCCCTTTACAAAGTCTTAAAATTTCATTTATATATGATATATGACACACTTTTGCCATATATAAAACACTACATCCTATATAAAGACAATTATGTGCCTGTGTGTCTTTATATGTGTGTGTGTGTGTGTGTGTGTGTGGAGGGGAGCTGTGGCTGGCTGGCTGAAGAAAATTGTATTACTCTGATTATAAGCACTGTGTCAGGTTCCTGAGAGGGCCTTCATTTTTCTCTCCACACTCCACTGCAGCATCATTAACACCTCGTCTTCATCTCACTGTTCTCTCCCTCCACCAGGCTACTTCTAATTAGCATCTGCGAATGCAGGAGACTGACGCATGCTTGGTCCAAAAAAACCCACGTTTCTTTTTCTATAAAGCTCTGGGAAAGAGCTCAATCTTTCCCTCAGCAGAATACGCACAGCATGTTTTCAGTATACCTATTTCATAATGCAATATATTCAAATGAATCTGTCAGGCAATATCATATTGGAAGAAGTGTACTGCTACCATATGATGTCTACCAAAGCTATGAAAATATGTCACAGTAAGACCACACTTGTATATGCGCTACAGTTTTTACACCTTACACTGTAATCATAAGTAAATTAGTGAATGATTAGTGCTACTAATCAGTGTACTGTATAGCATTAGACTGTTGTTTTAGTATGTTGAGTATGGTATATTAAATCAGGTAATATGATATTTTATAATAATCATTGATTTTGGTGATTCTATGTAAATATTGAACTTTTTACAGCCTCAGAAGAAATGACTTCATGTTTAATAAGGCTAATATTTTAGGCCCTTTTGGGACCACCTTATACATATCCTGTGAATAATTTTCCAGCGTAAATCAAATGGATGATTTATTGTGGATTATGTCAAAAAAAAAAACCCTCAGTGTAAACTGGACGATTCTGACCTTGGATTCACTAATCACTAAGGCTGATATGAATATACTGTGTATATAGATTTAGGTATGTATGAAATCTGTACTGTACTGTGTGTGCATTTATTGGATGTACAGATTTATATTTTGTGCTTATATATTCTGATAACTAAAATATTCTAAATGCTAAAATGCAACACATTCATGTATATATGTACACAAAAAACACCCACACTAAAAAGGTCACTAAGTGTAGCAACATCCAGTGGGAAACTAATTTCAAGCTGAAGGAAAGTGTATACAAGAGGCCTGAAGTAATATTATGCATATAAATAACTATGCCTAGAAACAATAATGTATTATAGCTTCAAGGTCATTAAAATGAAGCCCACAGAGAAGATGCATTTTATTCTGTTTGGCAAACTGTCCCTTGAGCTGGTAACAGGTGGATATATGCAATTAGATTTACACCCTTATCTATTTTAGCAGAGAGGAGCATTCCATCACAAAGTGTACGTGACTAACTGGTGGAAATCTTTGTCCCTGAACATTTTCTTTAGGTTTATTTATTTATTTATATGGCAATGTGCTATTCTATTGTTGGGTGTCAGATTTTGTGCCTGTGCTGTTGCTATGATGAAACTATTAAAGGAAACAGGTGACTGATTTCACACTTGCATGACCTGGCTGGTTTATTTTTATAATTGTATACAAAGCTCATGAATAACCATAAAAGACAGCAATGTATAAAGAAAAACATTTTTTTTATTTGCATGCATGCAAACTCTTTTTTTCAAGTTTATTTTCTTCACAAGTTTTAAGTAAATAAACACATATTTCATATGTCCACATGTTGGACATACAAACTGATAAGTGATTTTTCTGCATTCTGCATACTTTTCTACATTAAAGTAAATGTCAGTTGAATGAAAAATGCATTTTTCGGTATAAACATTGTGGATTCATACGACTACAATCTACCACCATTACATGACTGTTATGCTGTGATGTCTGACTCTGAGTCTTAAGCACAAACCCAGTGAGTGATCAATTGACTAATGCTGAAATTAGCCGGAGCAATATAAATAATCTCACAGCATTAATGTACATTGAATATGAAATGAATCGCATTTCCTCCCTCTCAATTGCTGCTTATTGCTCTCTGAAATAGAGCTGGCAAAAGGAGCAATTAGCTGAATCTATCATATTCTACAGGAAGGGAGAACAAATATAGCTAATGATGCATGCAAGATGCCATGATTTTATCCTGTACTTTTTAAAGTTCATGATGAGGGGGTGTGTTTTGTGTGTGTGTGTGTGTGTGTGTGTGTGTGTATATGTGTGTGCTTGTTTTTGTATGTTTTCAGGACACAAATGTGCCAGTTTTGTAGTAAAAGCCATGACCAGCCATTGTCACATATTTTAATGTGTAAAACTCAGAGTTGCAGCAAAAGAAAAAACATTTATTCTTATTCATGGGAAATATTATCATTGTATAAAAATACTTATACAGGGTGATTGAAAAAGATCCATCCGATATTAAAAATGATTTATTTCACTTGTAAATCATTACAGAACAATACAGTAAGTGGTACATTATTTAAGGGAGAATAAAGTTTATTATGTAATTTTATAAGTGCTCAATATAAATATGAACCTCCTCCAGCTGTACAGACAACATCAACACCATAGTCAAATTCATTCCATACTTGACTGAGAATGTTAGGTGTCACTGGACTTACGGCTCATTCAGTGCAGTTTTGGAGACCATCCAGTGTTGTTTGGAGTGGTGGCACATAAACAGAATCCTTAACATACCCCAACAAACAAAATCACACAGCGTGAGGTCTGGTTATGCTGGGGACCTTTGTCTTGGATCTGTTGGTACCATTGACGAATGCTTTGAGCCGTTGGAGGTTCAGTGCCATACTGACAGTTAGAAACTCTATGACATCCTCTTTCAATTGGTATGTGATCGTTTCCTAGGCACAGTTGGAAAAATATGGTGCTTTGAAATCAGATGAATCTTTTGGAATCACGCTTTATGTACACTGCATATAGGACATATTATTACGCTTTATATATATTGTACTGTGCAAAAATGTAGGTGCTTGAAACATTCATATTCAGAAATCTAATTATTTGGGAATTGGCTGTTTATGTGCCCAAGAAAAACTCTAATAATATTATATAATATTAATAGAGTAAGTAGTAGTGTCAGTGTGTTCACTAATCCATATTTTTACAAGGAATTATTTTCACAAGGAAGTCACACCTATGGTAAGATTGTAAATAATTAGCTTAAGTGGCTAAAACTTTTGGACATTACTGTGTATGCTATATGTGATGCAAAATATTATTACATATAAGTACTTAAATATATTGTATTTCATGGATATGGTACATATATATAATGCATAAATATTTGTGTGTGTGGTGGGGTGCAGTCTGTGTGTAGGAGAGGAGGAGAAAGGAGGCCTGTATGGCATGCTTTACAGAGTAAATGGGATTTGCATGCCGATTTGAATTTATAATTACATGTGTTTCTTTATGTTTCAGAAAATGAACCTGGAGGAGGAGTGGTGAACTCTTGGTGGGGGTTCTAATCTAACGTCTACCACCGCAGGCTGAGGATCAACACCAGGTCCAGACCAAAGACCAATCAAACCTGCAATCATATCAGGTACCATTGTAGCCTCTCTCACTCCAACTCTCTCTCTCTCCCTCTCTCTCTCTTTCCATCTTTCTCTTTCTACTCCACCTTTCTCTCTCTCTCTCTCTCACTCTCACCATCTGCCTCTGTATTTCTCACTCACTCTCTCTCTCTCTCGCTCTTTCTTTATTACTTTGTCACTCTCTCCCCCTCTCTCTCTGTCTCTCTCTCTCTCTCGCTCTCTTCCTTTATTACTTTGTCACTCTCTCCCTCTCTCTCTCGCTCTCTCTCTCTCTCTCCCTCTCTCCCTCTCTTCCTTTATTACTTTGTCACTCTCTCCCTCCCTCTCTCTCTCTCTCTCTCTCTCTCTCTCTCTCCCTCTCTCTCTCTCTCCCTCTCTCCCTCTCTTCCTTTATTACTTTGTCACTCTCTCTCTCTCTCTCTCTCTCTCGCTCTCTCTCTCGCTCTCTTCCTTTATTACTTTGTCACTCTCTCTCTCTCTCTCTCGCTCTGTCTCGCTCTCTCTCTCTCTCTCTTTCTCTTTCTACTCCACCTCTCTCTAATCTCTCACTCTCTCTCTCATTCTCACATCTGCTTCTGTATTTCTCACACATTCACTCACTCACTCACTCACTCAGTCGCTCTCTCTCGCTCTCTCTTCCTTTATTACTTTGTCTTTCTCTCTCTCTCTCATTCTCTCTCATTTTCTCATGTTCTCACTCTTCTCAGTCTCTTTCACTCTATTCTTCTTTTATTTCTCTCAATCCCTCTTCATATCTTCCACTCTTTCTCAATCTCTCTCTCTCTCTCTCTCTCTCTCCTTCTCTGCCTGTCTTTCCCATTCTCTTTTTGTCACTCTCTTGCTCTCTCACTCCTTTCAACTTCTTTCTTTCCAGCTTTCCATGTCTTCCACTTTCTCTCTTTTACTCTTTTTCACTTTCTTTCTCTCTCTCATACACAAACTCACTCAACCTCTCTTCCTCCTTTTTCTCTCTTTCCCTCTCAAGTCTCTTCCTTTATTACTCTCTCTCACCCTTTCTCTCATTCTCTCATCCTCTGCCTCTGTCCTACACCCTCTCTCTTTTCCTTTATTTCTCATTCACTCTCATTCCTCACAGCATTTCATTATGCTTTACTATATATTTACTGCTAGTGGAAGAAAAAATTGTTGTCCAAATAAAATGGATGATAGTGGGAATATAATACATTTTTACACTGCGGATCTAAATGTATTATCTAATCTAGGACACAGTATGTGAACTTATAAGGAATGAAGAAGTATAAAATCTATACATTTGAAGACTGATGTGTTTTCAGTAGTGTAGTAGGGAGGTTCTGCTAATGACTCTAGGAGTTTATCACCGAACAACCAACAACAGACTTGTTTGTTTCTGCTTATTGCACTCAGACCAGTAGTACCTTGTAATGAAACATATGTCTTGGGAAATTCTTTGACTAAATCCTCTTGCAGAATTCTTGTGGGAATTTTAAATGGACCTCTTTATCTTAATTAATTCCTAAAAATGAGAGGTTAAATTTTAGTGACCCCCTCCTTTTGCATATTTACTTTCCCTCCTACATTGCGAATATGCATCAGAACTCTTAATGATGCCTTGGAACACTGGTTTCAGCTTTTTAGTCAAGATATTCAAAAAGCCTTTAGTTAAAAAAAAAATCTGTTATCTGGATATGCTGTACATTCTGTGTTATGCTTCTCTAACATATCTGTTTAAGAGAGAATATTTGTTCAGAAATTATATTTATAAATTATACCTCTATATATGTATGTATGAGCTATGGGGCATGCAACTCTTTTACTGCCCTGTTGTGGCTCCACAGTAGAATTACATTTTTAGGTAAAAATAAAATAATCCACTTTTGCCATTAAGCTCTACTGATCGTTGTAACACAGTTTTAACAATCAATGGTCTTAAACATTGGAGTTAATGTATAACTGCTAATTCACCATTTAACCCTGAAGGTTGGTATGCAGACTGCTGGTCACTATAGCAACAAAGACATCAGTCTTGCCTAGCTAGTAGCTAACAAAAAAGCAAAGAGAAATATTTAAGGTGACAATTTGGAGACAATTTAATGGACAATTTGGAGATGAATGGACTTATGTGCATTTCTAATCACTCCAGCTGGTTTCCTGATACATTTAATACAGAAACTGACAAACACTAAAAAGCAAAGCCAATGTCAATTTCTAACTTTCCTGTTCCACCTTAAATGGTGCTGCAGTTGTATTCTGGCACCTCAGGCACAATTTAAGGTGGAATGGGAAATTTCAAAAAGAAGCTGGTGAATGAAAGGCGACTTCAGCCTTGGAGAAAGTCAAACATTAAGAGACATTTTACAAGAATTTACTATATTTACTATACTACTTTTGACAAAATGTTTCCTGCAGAAATGCGGGAAAAGGGGCTATAGCTGAGCTAAAGCTTAAAGCAGAAAAGTAAGTCTGTGTTTTTGTTTATATTTTAGTCTATACTAGAACATTGGCTAGAACATTTTAAGGCATATTTTCAGCCAAGATGGTAAATATTACTTTAATAAAATGAAAATAAAATGGTGTGGCTCTCAAGGTGATTTGATTTTTGTTGAAAGGACAAAATAGCTCTTCTTAACATTTGTGTTGCTGACCCCTGGTTAAAGGGGTTAAGCTGAAACCAAGACAAAAACCTATTTTCAGTAGAGAATCACCATTGGCTTTGATATGTAGTCCAAGACTAGACTTAATACATGTTAAATAAGCCACCTGTCTTAAAATCATTGGTCAGGAGGATAAATACACACCAACTCTACCTTTCAGTTCTTCTATAGAATTTACCTTTTGTTGTGTGTGTTGTGTACAGTACTGTGCAAAAGTAAGAGACCAATTTAATTCAACTATAAAGGACAACTTTTTTGTGGAAGTTTAGCTGTAAGATAATCCACTTTCATAATGAAAGAGAAATTCAAAGGAAACTAAGTAAAAAAAAAAACAAAGTTTAAAAAATTATTTCAAGATATAGACAAAACGTGACTTTTAACAACCATGCAGGACCAGGTAGACCACCAAAACTGTCAGACAAGCAGTACTTAACATGTTCGTCTTTGAGAGAGAGGAGAAAATCAAGCTCCACTCTTACTTCAAATCTGAAAAAATCCATAGGTTTTTCTGTCCATCTTCCACTGTGAGAAGACACCTCAATACCACCACAGAATCCAGACTCCAACGTCATTGAATGTGTTTGGGTTTACTTGGACTATGGAAAGCAGAAAATGCAGCCAGCTTCTAAGACTAAACTGTGAAGGTGTGGAAAAGAAAGAAAGCTGTAATAAAGTTAAAGCTGGACACACTAACTACTGAAATATTTGACATTCAATTTAGTTGTTGAGGTTAGTTGTTGGTTGTCTCTGTATGTAGTCTTCTTTTCCCCTTATGCTGAAAAATGAAAGTTGTACTTAATAGCCACTGTGACTGAAAGTTAAATAAATGAAGGGTAGTCTCACAGTACTGTATGCTCAGATTCAGTGACTCCCATGACTTTGCGGTTGTGCGAGTGGACCCGGGTGGCTCTCATGACATCTAATGTAATACATAACAATGAGTATAGTGAACCCTTGACCTAAGATGTAGTCTCATACAGCTCGGGAAGGTTAAAGAACCTTTCTGGGCTGAATTCTTACATAACCAGGTTCATTTCTCTATTGCTTTCCTCAACCTCGGTGTGTAACATTGCCCATACAGCAGTAGTAAATGTCAGTGGCTGAATGGCGCGTCAGCAGGGGATTGTGCTAGATAATTCCTCACTCTTTTCATATCTGTTGGAAAGGTTCCCTCACATTGTCTTGGTAAGTGTTCCTTCACAACAGGATTCCCCAGCCGTTTGAACCATTAATAAGATTAACTGGATGTTGTTAGCTTTGATCATTTTATTTTTCTGTTTGAAACATTTATGGACCTCGTTAAACTAGCAGACCTTACAGCATTAGGCTGAAGGTTTAAGAGACACTTAGGCAAATGTTATGTCGAAAAAGAAGGCACATTTTGTGTGATTGTCAAAGATTGACTGAATAAATATTTATCAACACCTGAAAATGTTCCTAAAAATGTTATTCTTAGTGTTAGTGCTATTGTACATTATTGTACATTACAACATTCATTTAAAAAGCTGGCTAGATTTAACAGCAGACTGTCCATTCCATTTGCATGCATTTGCAAAAAGCAACTTCAAACGGCACTTTTTGTTCTCTTTTAACCTCCACAGATGTACTATCCCGGGATCCATTAGTTTATATTGTATGTGTTATTTGTGCTCTGCACCACATTCAGTGTGTAATGTTCTAATGGATGTGAACAAATTTTTAGTATTTAATGAGTTCATTACAGTTTGGAGGTAGCCTGAGCTTTTTCGGATGTCTTTGAATTAAAAACAAAGGACAAAAATCTATTAAACTATTAACACCACCTTTGCGTTAGCAGTTGTATATGTGAACAGATTCAGTGTGTCTATGGTAAAAGGATGTAATTGTGGCACTAACATGGCAATCACGTCTCTCCAGATGGAGGTGGATGTAGCAGACGAGAAGCGCCACCGCACACGCTCAAAAGGTATTTTCACCACAATCTTCACTAATATTCACAATATTATAGCATATTAGCACTGTTAATCCTCAGAAGTCTACTAATCTACTCACTGAACTGGTCACTCCCCAGTCCATACAGATCATATATAAAAACTAAGCTGAATTCACTGTTCATGTGAAGTGAAAAAACAGCCTATTTACGTATATTGGCCTATTCAACCAACAGCAGTTTAGCCCCACCCATTTACGCTGAAGCTATAAGGGGTGTTTTAGCCCAGGCTTCTTTTTGAAGTGAGGTGCAATACAGGGCAGCCAATCAGAATAGAGTCAATTTATAGTGTATCAGTCTTAAAGGTACAGTAACAAAAATAGCCTTTTCTACATGATAAATAATGAATTACAACTGTTTTTGGTACCTAAACCAAGACAACATTATAAATGGACCTCAAGGAAGAAGATGTAAAAACAAGAGAAATGTAGGAGATGAGCCCCTTAAAACATAAATAAATATAATTAGTTACATAGGTAGCAACACAATGAATTATTTCAGATGTAATTTACATTTTACATGTAGAAATTATTTTAAAAAAGTGGAAACAATGTATTTTGTTCCACAATAAAGAAGATGCTTAACAACTTTTCATTACATCCAAATATCAACAAAATTTCTCCACTTGTTTCACTGAGCCACAAGAAAGAAACAATTGATGTTAAATGACACCAGGTTTTCCATAACTGTATTTTAGGGTTAAAATACACATCTCATCCATTTTTATCAGAAAAATTCTCTTAAAAACTCTTACATAGTTTTTCTCTTCCTCCAGCTTTCTCTTAACTGTTTTCTCTCTCGCCCTGTTCTCTTGCACAGTGCCCTTGGAACCCGCGATACAAGAGCTATTCAGGTCAGTATGCTTGAAGGGCTGTGGCCCATGTGCTGACCTCAAGTCCTACACCCATTAGTGAAGATGAGGCCTTGTCCATTCATGGAGTAAATGCAGCACAGCCATGCTGAAATCACTCCTCTGCTGTGCCCCTTTTAGCCCTTACTCTTCTCTCTTTCATCTGCCAGCAGGACTGAAAAAAACATCCTCTTACACTGTTATATTTATGCCTTCTTTATGCCTCATATGGTAAGAAAAAAATGCATTTTCACAGAAACACACTGTACTAAGAGTGGAACACAGAACAACCACATTTTCCAAATAAGGGTGTAATGATAATTATTTTTGATACTGAGTTCAGGCCAGAGCTCTGATTCTATACTACACAGTGTTTCAGAAAAGACCAAACACTGTCTTAAAATGAAGTAGCATGTCCTTGTGCAAGATAGTGATCTTACAGTCATAATTACAGTCATAATTACCCATAATTACATAATTACCCAGATGCCTAGGTTTGTGTTGCACAATTTTGTAAATCACTGGTCAAATCATATGTTTTGTTGAATAAGTTAGTAGATTGTCTACAGGGAAAACATTTTAGACCAGAATTTCTATTTTCAAAGTTTAACCTATTGGAAAAAATAAAATATGACATATTAAATGTACAATAACCTTTGCCAATGACACAATCAATGGTTTATTCTTCCTAATTTGATAAATTTAGCAAATGAACATGCAGAAGTGTGTTCTCTGTAGAGGATGTGTTGTTTTCTTTACTTATTATTCATTTATTTACTTAGTAAATGCTGGATAGTTATCTTGTTTGTTGATGTGGAGCTCTGAGTGCTATATCATAGTGCTTTGCAATATGCAATCTAATGATTCTGTTTGTGAAAGTGTGATTAGTAAAAGTCTTTGACAAAGGTTAACTTGGTAATAGGAGTGAAGTGCAGTTTGTCTTTTTCTAAGACTTGGCGCCCACTGAGGCAACAGCTCTGTAGTTTGGAGAGATGAAATAGCACTGGGAGAACAAATAGGCCCACGGCAAATAAGTTTGACCTACTGTAAATACAAGTAAAGATCATAAGGGTGATGAAAAAGAATATTTCAGCGGCTAGCTGAAAATGTCTCGCTATCATGGCAGGCACAAAGGCTCCAAATAATTTGCAGCTCACTGAAGTTGTGTCAATGTGTTAACCTTTTAATGTTTCTGTATCTGGGCTTACTCTGTGATATGTAGCTTTTATCCTCGCAGTAGAATTCTGCAGTAGAATTTTTCTTATATCATGCTGCACCCTGTAGCAGTACTTTCAATATAGATGTAGACTTAGATTTGCAATTTCTAGACGTATACTTTCAGTACAGTTGTAGATAGTAGATACTGTACTGCCTGTAGAATTCTAGATTTACTCATACTTTCAGTAGAATTCTAGATTCATATTTGCAGTAGAATTCTATACTCATACTTTCAATAGAATGCTGGATTCATATTTGCAGTAGAATTCTATACTCATACTTCCAGTAGAATTCCAGATTCATATTTGCAGTAGAATTCTATACTCATACTTCCAGTAGAATTCCAGATTCATATTTCCAGTAGAATTCTATACTCATACTTCCAGTAGAATTCCAGATTCATATTTGCAGTAGAATTCTATACTCACACTTCCAGTAGAATTCTAGATTCATATTTGTAGTAGAATTCTATACCCATACTTGCAGAAAAAAAAACTCTACTCTATACATTATGTATAACTGTACTCTATAAGTTATTATATAACTGTACTCTGTAAGTTTATCACTCAGTACTTGTAATTGAATTGTAAACACATTTGTATAGTAAAATACTACAAATATACTTTCAGTAGATTTTTTTTAGGTTTAACAGTAGATTCTAGTTTTATTCTAGCAGTAGAATTCTAGACTTATACTTACAGTAGAATTCTATATACTTTCAGTATAACTTTATGTTTATACTTTCAGTAGAATTATAGATTTATACTTGTGGTAAAATACTATACTATGCTTTTAGTTGAATTTTAGATATATACTTGCAGTACAATTCTATGCATATACTAGTAAAAATTCTAGACTTATACTTTAAGCAGAATTTTAGATCTATACTCATAATGCAATTCTACATTTATACAGTAGAATTCAGCACTTTTATAGTATTCTGTACTGTCAGTAGAAAGAACTCAGGGTGAAGTTAAATGCTACCAGAAGCAAAGTTCTGTTTTAATACTGAATTTGCAATTTAAAAGAGTTTGATTTTAATTCAACTTAGTAACATGCAGCTCATGAACAGCCTGTAGATACATTCAATAAGAAGCAGCCAAACACCAATGTGCTGTGTACATGACAACACAGCCACAACTAACTGTCAGTCTGACAGAGTAAGACTAGTGTTCAAGCTTCAAGCTAGAAAAAGTGGATGTGTTGGTCTTACATTGATAATTTAAATTGCAGTGATATTGTTGGTTAGAAAAATTGCAATTAGACATTAGCACCAGTTGAATCTATGCAGCTAACAGCACAGAAAGAGGAAAGCAGGACAGAATTAATGCGGAACATTTGTTTCCCTCCTGTATACGCATGACTCAGTGCCTTCCAATACGTTGTCAAAATTCTGCTCTTCTCTCCGCTTGATTCTGCTGCCCAAAGATAGCAATTAATCAGGTGATCGATATGAAGGCTATCTGCAGGAGAAGGCATCCATAATGCCGATAATGTGTGATCGATGGCGGCTCTCTCTAGAGGCGAGATAGTTGTCAAGACAAATACAGTTTGACTTTGCACTGGGATCTGCACTGAGCAGATATGAAACTGCAATAGTGCAGATTGCCCGAATTAAAACGGGATGATAACCTTCTTATATATAGATACACACACACACACACACACACACACACATGCATTCATCACTCAGAAATAATGCAGGCTCGCATATGTTTAGTGATGATTAGCAAACGCATAATACGCAGACTCTCAAGGATGGACAGGCAACTACATGCACACGCCGTACAGTTTAGCCCATACACCCAGCCTGCATTTCTTTCTGTTTTAGCTGCCCAACTCCACACTGTGATGGCAGTGGTCACATCAGTGGAAAATATGCAAGACATCAAAGGTAAAGAGCTTCTTTTTCTCATTACAGGACTGATCAATGAAGTGTCCTTACATGCAGCACACTCTGAGACCACAGCTTACACTGTTCGATCCTGTATTTGGTTTTAGCCATCATTGTTCAATATGCTTCCACCAAATCTACCCGTTTCCTATAAGCCATGGCTTAAAACGAGGCTCGCTTCTTGTCACTGTGCCCTAAGCACATCTCAAGGAGAAATTACCAATACTTCCTTTCTGCCATTTTCACAGCTTTAAAACCTCCGCGATTGCGAAAATATACATTTTCCCACATGGACCTATGCTCGGCTTTATGATGCAAAATATTTTTTCCCAGGAAGTTTTGAGGCAGTTCACCTGCATATTTCAGTATAATTTGCATATTAATAGTCAGGCATGCTTTTCAGTTTTCTGCAGAACAGCCCTGTATTCTCTGCATTAGCCTGCTGTTTGGATGAATATGCTAATCTGGCAGTCTGCATTCAATATTCAAATCTTTGAGCTCACTCAGATGACCTATAGACAGACTCCACCATCTCTACAGGCAGAGTAATGGCAAGCGGTAAATGTTCAGGGGGTGAATTGTCTGATTATCAAGTGAAAATAGACATTTGAAATCACTTCAACTAGCACACAGACAAAAACTCCATTGGCAACCACGGTTATTGAGCATACTAGCTGACCTCCACTGCATGCTAACCGACAGGCATCAAATAGATCAGTGTTATATGGTAGAACAAGTAGCAATTTGGCAATCTCTTTGTCATATTGTTGTATATTTTAATGCAGCCCTTGCACATAGACTGATATTCACTTTTAGTCTCATTGCTTAATTTTGAACTTTACATCTTTTCACTATTACTTTTCAGTAAGTTTCTGTATCATTCAGTCATTAAGATGAAAAAAGCTGAGTAGTTTGATGCGAAATGCTCCATTCGGAGCTGTTTACACAAAAAGGTTTGAAATACTCTGCCTGATATCTGAGACAGTGAGTGCGTTTACATGCACCCAGTAATCCAATCATAATCGGATTTCTGTAGTTATGGTCATGTACACAGCATACTGCGATTTCTTAGATCAGAGTAAAAGAAATCAGGTAAAGAAATCCAATAAAGAGAGGTGGATTTTAGCAATCAGTAATCAGCAATCAGATTTCTCAGTATATGTAAACTCTCACTCACATTTCTCTGTCTGTGCATGTGTGAAACAGACTGCTATACCAGAAATAAGCAAACAGCATTGCCACGAGATGGCAGCAAAACACTTTTGGAGCGATGCTGAAACTATTTTCCCAACAAAATGAGCGATTTAAATACTTTTAATCTTCTAGATGATTCATATTTTTAGGTAGCATGAAGTTTTTTTTAAAAAATGCAGCGTGAAGTTTTATGTTATGTTACATCACGTCTTCTTCTGTGAGTTTATTGGCTGGATGCAAAGCCGATGTTTGATTACTGCCTGGCTCATGTACACTCTGGGTTTACATGATCTGACACGTGTAGGTTCACTAGTCATTTTGGATAGTAAATATAATGACTGTGCAGAAGACATTATGACCCCTCATTCTCCATTGTAAAGAAAATCTGAGTCAATACATTTCTTTACAATAAACCATTTTACATCAAATTACTCTAAATGACTTTGTTTGCATCTTAACAAATTAACTAGTCAATAGTTTTTGCAAAAAAGGGGTGAATTTTCCCTTCAGTAGGAAATATACTTGCAATATACATGTTGTTAACATAAAACAGCTGTTTTGTCATGTTGTCCCTTACTTGGTGGTTGTGAAATAAAGATTTGACAGTTTTCTTTTCCAAACTATTGCTAAAAGCGCATATAGAGATTCTTTTGGCCCTAGGGTGGTTTAAATACCACACAAGTTTCAAAGCTGATGAGTTCAGACATCACAAAAAGAGGGATTAACTGTCCATTTGTAACACTGTTTTCATCAAAATAAACCTGGTTACTTTTTAATATATTAAATAATTGCAAACTGACACAGAAAGGCAGCTTTTTTGTAGTGAAAACGAACTGTAAAGCAAGATGTCTCCTAACTTTTGATGGCCAGTGTATGATTCGCAATGAGTGCTGCTGTCAGTACCAGCTTCTTGAAGAGAGAATGCAAACTTGCTGATTCATCTAATTGTTGTCGTAGGGCTGATCTTCCAGTATGAACATAAAGTGACATTAGCGCTGGACTCCTTTATGGAGCTGGTCATTTTTTTGCACTGACCTCATATAGCCTTCTGCAGATGTCATCGTCATCAACAGAAGCTATGCAGGGAATCAAATCCTGTTGTGCCGTATTATCACCTATCCTTGTCTCAACCGTGCCATCATCGAATTGATCTGCATCCACCAATGGCAAATCCCTCAGGCTGGCGGCCATTTTGATTGTCACTGTACCTTTGATGGACAGCCAGGCTCTCAGCCGTATTGATTTCCATCTCTGAGCGGAGGAAGAGTGAGCGAGAGAGAGAGAATGAGACAGAAAAAGGAGCGAGGGAAGAGATAGCATTGCTGTGCACTCCTTCACTCTGTTCCTCTCTCAAAGATTGGGGCCCCACCACCCACCGTTTGCTAGATAATTAAAGATAAATAAAACAAACATTCAATCCATCACTGCCAGTCTCTCCCTTCTCGTTCTCTCTCTTCTCGCTTGCTCATTCATGGTCGAGCTAATTTCGTGCCGTGGTCCTCATTTGCATGCTTATCAAAGTGTTTTGACTATCCGACAGAAGCTGTGGTATGAAGGTGGGATCATTAATATGTTAATTAGTCCTTTTGACACTTTTCACTTGGGTACGTGTGTGATATCCTCCTCATCCATGACTTCATTCACATGCTTGCTGAATGTACGTGCATCTCCCAAATGCCATTAGCCCCTCTATTCTGGCCACACAAATAAGCAGGGGATATTTACAATGGCTACAATGAGTACAGAGGCAAGTGGCATCTTTATTCATATGAAGAGCCTTGTAGTAGGCTTATTCCCCATGAGCACTTCAGATAGAATTTACAGCGCTGTTGCTTCTCCCTGGAGTAAATACACAGAGGAGTGTCTGTTGGGTCTTGTGTTTCCTGGCCAAAGTGCTGTCGTGTTTTCCCCTCTATTGCTGCATTAATAGGCAATAGCTAAATGCTTTTTAAGCTGTGATGATAAACCATACAATATTTAAGCACCTTCTGAAGCACCTGAGTACTTCAGGAAGAGGCCTTATTATGCATAACTTGTCTTAACTTATTTACTGTTTAGTGTTCAGGTAACAATGGCAGGGTTACCATTCAAATGTTTTGCTAATTTCAAGTGAATTTGTGAAAAGTAGGTAAAAGATAGTGGTGCGCTTGCACCATACAACATGAGAATAGAGTCTTGCTCACCGTGCCATATACAGAGAGAGATCTGAATCCTCATTAGCCTTCCGAAGAAAAGTTTTGACAGCTCTCTGTCAGCTGTACATGGCTGTGACCCTAACAGTTTAGAGACGCCAGGTGAAATGACTGAAGTCATTGTCCCATTTTGCCATGATCCACTGAAAGCATGTTTCCATCATCATTTTTCACATTCTACCTTTATTGATAAACCAGATTTTCCCTTTCATCCAAGGGTAAAAATACTTTGCGATATTTAGGCCAAATTTCTGGCTTTTCTATCCAGGTTTTTTGTGCACATTTTTCTTTTCAAAATTCCCCAGAAAGACCTTAGGCAGTTTTCAGCTATTAAAATCACTTTTATTAATTATGTGATCAGGGCATCATAATTCCCTCCACAGTGTTATTTATAGGGCCAGCTGTCCTGTTAAGTAATATCAAATAGACTATCTGACACTGTATGGCAGGAATCATCAAATGGAGGTCATTCAGCTTCAGTTTTACTCTTTTTACATACAAATGTGCAACATACTTTTGTCAATTAAGATTACAGATTAAGCTTCCTGTGCATCCACAGTGCTGCCCTGGGAGTTGAATGCTTCCATTATTTGTTTGCCGTATGCCTGGTACATCCATAGCTGCCAAACCAAGAGGCAAACTTTGATTGACAACATTTGGCATAGTGGGAGGTTTGTGTAAATGTAATTTTTACTTTGAGAATTGGTAAACTGGGGACTCCTGAGATGTGCAACTGACTGAAAGGCTCATGTCCATGCTACAGCCATTCGTGGGCCTGGGAGTCCAAGAGAGCACATATGGTCATACTGCACTCCAGTTGATCTAGAACAGTGCTGGCCAACTGTGAGCATCTGCAGGACCACATTTGCAGAATTGGTCAGTTAGCAGTATCTTCCAAGTGTTCAGCTGCTCTGTGATGGTGCCTGAGTGGATGCTCAGGAAGATGCATTGATAGACTATGCATCTCATTGAATGCATGTGTTAGTCCTATCTGTTCATGGTTGTGAGTTGCTAGGATTTTCTGACAGGAGTAACCCATTGGCAATAACTAACCCTGGAGAGAAAACTGAGCAGAACTATAAAAATGGACAGAAAATCAGCTACACTTGATTTTGATTCCCTACATATATATATATATATATAGTTTCATATAAAATATAGAATCGCAGTTAATGAAAATAAATAAATAAATAAATAAAGTGTTACCAAAAAATAGATTTAAAAAAGAATCCGGTTTGAAACTCTAAAAGAAACCTCATGAAACAGCCGTTCTGGTTTAGAGTTGCATGCACACTTGGGTCATTTGCTCAGCTGCAGTCCACCCACTCAGGGCCGCGCTTAATAATTACTTTCACCCAGGGCCCAATTTACTCCGGGCTACATGATTGACAAATTTTCTCTCCTGTACCTGGTGGTCAACACGCCCCTCTGAGTAGGCAGTGGAATTACAGCAGCCACTGGAGACAAATTACACCTCTGATAGACCTTTTGCTCAGTACGAGAGGAACAAGGAGATGATGAATGACAAACATATCTAAAAGGAGAGGAGGGGAGGAGGGGGAGGAAAGGAGAGGAGCAGGTAGGGACTGGCAGCTCAGTGATTATGAGGGGGATTAGTTATGCCCTCCTCGATCCCCACGCTCACCTCTGAACCCACACACAATCATACCAACATCATATAACCATGATAACACTTTACCGAAACCAGATTATTAACTAACACAAACTGACCGTGCACAAGAAAATATATTTGTATATCTTTGTCCCTTATCTGAAAAAATGGATGAGGTAGAGGGTAAAGATGTAAAGATGGGATCATTGATTTTGGCAGAAGTTGAAAGCTGGTTTGAAACTAAAGAGCAACACAAAATAATACAGCCCCTCCTTTCAGTGGTCTGGTCCTTTATTTTCTTTCTTTCTTTTTTATGTGTTTGGTAGTCATCACAGGTAGTAGCAGGTATTAGCAATTTAGTTATTTTTGAAAATAACCAGCTGTTGCAGCATCTTATAACAGCTTAGATTGGTATTTATTGCTATTTCTGTTAAGTGTGATTTATTTGCTAACCTATTAATTGGAAAACATGTATAACTATTATAAGCCTGCACAACCATAATTATTTTTGCCTGATGAAAATGTAACATTATTGCCTTTCTATTCAATTTTCTGAACTTTTATAGGTGACATGAACTCACTCAATGTGTCACTATTGGATCTGGTGTTGGCGACAACCAAGAACAAAGAATTGGCTATGACCCAGCACTTAGAACTTACTGGCAAACGTCCAAAGATTAGTTTGTCCTTTGCTCTGTCTTGTGTGGAGCTAGCAAATCTGAAAGCAACTCAGTTTGGGTTACTGACATCCAAGCTCTGTGTGAAAAGACTCCTAAAGTGAATGTCTTCGCACTAATTTCACTTTTACAGATTGGAAAGAATCCTACACAGTGTCACAGTTTGCCCATTTTGTGAGGATATTTTAGTGCACTTGGAGACATTGTGCCCCTTTGTTTGTTTCAGCGCAGTGCAAAAAAAACATCATGTCTGATGTGCATGATGTGCAAAAACTGGATATTGTTAATAATAATAATGCTAAATGTTGTCTTTTTGTGTTAGCTGTTTGCATCACATTTGATATGCAACAGCTTTAAGGTAAGACTACAACTTTCAACTCTGTTATGCATTCATAAGATTGGAAAGCAACACCAGATACCTCCTTGTCCTGATTGGTTGTGGTAGTGGTCCACATGGTTTTTCTTTTCTTCTATTTACAGAGCCAGGGGCAGCCACAGAAATCTTTTTTTTCTCTAAGCCTATATTATGATGACAGCTACTGAAATGTGATGAGAATTTTACCAAATATTTGAAAGTGTTCTGACTTTATAAAATGTATAACCCACTTGAAAAGTTACTTTGGCAGTGTGCACCAGGCTTTCAATATGGTTGAAATATAAGAAGAGACTGAAGGGAAAGGAAGAAAACTCTTAAGAGCTTGGACTGGAGTTCTGGGGGCATCGGCTTTAAGCTAGAAGGTCAGATCCCCCTTTGATGAACAAAATGAAATTGAGAGAGGACTGAGAAACAGGAAGGAGATGGGGTGGCTTAGGGGGAAAATTCATTATGGGAAACGCAAGATAGAGATTGAAATTTATAGGACATTAGACTGGAAGGAAGAGGAACCTCACACATCCCTCCTCCTAAAACAGATATTTTTTAATGTAGCAAATGTATACATTTCTAGTACTGTGGGTGTTGCCATACATTATACTACAGCTGACCAAGGGGATGCCTAGCGTGGGCCATCCCCAGCATGTACAGAGTGACAGAGAAGGAAAATATGAATCCCTTTGCAGTGCTTCAGAGGCCTATTCACACCTTGAATTGCATTGTATCTCTGATTTATACCGGCTAAGAGGGCACATAAGCATTGATACAGCACACAAGACCCACACTCATTATTCAGAGACAAACAACTCAGACACAAATAGCAGTAACAACAACACCCACAGCGTTGACAGTGAGCACACACACGGGGCGCATGCACACACGCACCCTCGCTCCAACACACACACAGCGGCAGCTCCGTGTGACAGCGATGTTTTGGGTGACATTTAGTTTCTGGGCTGCACAAGCTGCTCCATAAATGAGTCATGAGCAAATCTGTGAAGGCTGAATAATGCATGTGTTGAGAGGTAGAAAACAAAGCCGCACTGTTATTATTTGTTAATAAGAAACCAAAGATAATGAGGGAGCCAGCATTTCCTACCTGCTCTCTGCCATTTTTGGCATATCCTAAGACAGCATAGCTAAGGCTCAGCTTATCTATCTAATTTGCAGTAGATTTGTGCCACCCCCTGTGAAAGAGGAATATATTGTTAGATGTTGTTAATACAATCCAAAAAATATATAGCATATATTTTAGATATTTTTGTATGGCATAAAGTCCATCTCATTCCCACCCCCCCACCCCCATCATATATGACATAAGGTCTATTTCAAGATATTATTGACTGGGACCAGAAAGCAGTTTATTTGATAAGTGCTAGATAAGCGAAGCTTGAAATTCTCCAGAAAGGTCCCATTCTCATTACTCCCTGTACCCATACAGAATCTGAGCATTATAACCTCCACGAATATTTGCTGCCAAGCCAGAGCTTTAACCACTGAGCTGATAAACCTCTTCAGCTAATAAGCAGAGCAGAGTACAACACCACCTGCGCTTTATTTGGAGCTGTGAATTGGCTGCGTAGCTTCGGTTCCGTTCAAGCCCATTCAGAATACGTCCTTCCAGTCTAGCCTTCAGAGATGCCCCTCCTGCTCACTGTGATTCAGCGCTCCCACACACCGCCCGCTGCTTTCCTCCCTGCCCTGAAGAGTGCTAATTAAAACTGACGAGACTTAGCGAAGCCTCCACTTAATACGTCAAACGCGAGGCGAGTCTCCACGTTTATTAAACGCCATTCCATTCCAGACCCCTCTTTATTTTTAGGTGCCTCTTTTTATCTATGTATTTATTTACTTTTGTTTGTTTTCCTTTTTTTTCTGAGTGCAGGGTTACTGGTGCCAAGCTCTTGATTGCCGTGGCTGCAGCTGGGTTTGAATAATTGCCTGTCTTGGCAGGAGCGTGTTGGGGTGCTAAAGTCGAGTGCTTTCCTCCTGATGTATACCTCATTTGGATTCTGCTGACAGCCTCAGGGCTGTATTATTCATACCTTGACAGATAGCACTCACTAAAAGCGTTGGCACGCAGCCAGTCGGGCGGGCGGGCGGGCAGGCACCGGGGGTACGATAGTGGAACGCTGCACCTCTCTGGCTGCAGGGGAGAGAGAGAGGGAGAGAGTGCTCCAGTTTGAGCCAGGAACCAGAAGGCCAGACCATCAGCCAGCTATGTCTCCAGCTGCATCCAGAAACTTTTGCTACTGCTTATGTCCTCCCTCTCCTTTCCTACTGCTCCTCTCCTACCCTGGATGAACATGGAGGAATCGAGGACAGGAAGAGAGCCACAGCAGAGAATGAGCCCAAATTGGGAAAATGGGACAGCTGATTTCTTTTAGTGCCATTAAATCTGATGTTGACTATTGAAGAACTGAGCCTATCATGTTTGCTTCAAAGCACAAGCATTATACTCCTGTATCTAATTGTACCTGCTGCACAGAGTCAGTAGGTTTACATACATGTGAAGTTTTCTGCCCTTTTTGTTACTTTACACCAAGTACAAAATGCACAACACTGAGAATATATAACACAAACAAAACAGAGTTTAAAGAATAGTTGGATTGCTCCATGTTTGTCTACCTGGGTAGCATATACTTGTGTATTCTCTGTTGGAAGCTGGTCATAGAGAATCGGGAGGAGAAAGCAGTACCTTTTACGGTTGCTGGACACATACACAGCCTCCATTCACTTTGTGAATATTAGCTAGCCGCATGTTCAAACTGCATAGTTTGATGTGAAATTCATTCAAATCTCCCTTGTACCCCATCATTAATCAGCCAAAAGTATTTGCTGAAGTACCAGAAGTTTCTTTTTCAGTTTTGCACTGGAGTTATGATGTTAATGTAGTAAACAACTTGCCCTATCAGCCACCATTCATCTCATCCATCATCCATTGTAACATTTTTGATAGCAGATTAAAAATCACTTAAGGTTGGAACTTTTTTTTTTGTGGTAATACAAGCACAGTAACTTCGAAGAGTAAAACAGAATTGAACTACAAAGCCCATTACTTGGTAATGGAATGTTTGTTGTGATGCGAATAGGTCATCCATGTGCTACAGTTTTTTATTGTTATGTTGTGTAACCTCATAGGTGTGAACCTATGTTTTAAAGGTAAGCAGCAGATGGTGGAGCGTAGTGTCTCGTTATCTGTTAGCTACATTAGCCTTGTAGCTTCAATGCAAAACCAAATATGCAAACTTTAGACACCATTTTCATTAAATAAACAATTTTGCTTACTTCTATGTACTGAAATGCAGAAAGTGGTAATATTGTGGGTGGAAATTTTCAAGTGGTTCAGAAGAGTGGTTAAAAAGAGCACCGTTCCAGGAATAAAAATGGGATTTTGATCCAGGAACATGTCCTACTTGAAGAATTCATGTTCTCCGTCCACGCTCAACCCTGTGGCCCCCTCGGAAGCCTGTCGCTGAACCCAGTCAAGCGCTGCCGTGTGCACAGCCCGATAAGGTCACATTAATCACACCACAGCCCCCCTCCCCCCTTCAACTCCAGCCCATCAAAAGCGCCCCCCCACATGCCATCAACTCCCCTCTGAGACAGGCTGCCACCGCAACCCACATTTCCATATTTAATTGGAGGCTTAATTTGATTGAACGACTGCATGGTGGAAGCAAAATTGCATAGGGAGGATCTATTAACAATAGACACTGGCAGAGTGGCGAGGGTCTAATCAAGTCCTATTGTCAGGCTCTCAGAACAGGGCATGAAATCACATGATGGCGAGATTCTGCATTTAAATATTCTGATCACTGATTTAGGCGCCTCTTTTGGCTGTTTGAATCCTTTCATAATAAACTCACGTGTAACTGACATTTGCTCTTTCTAAAACAAAGACAGTTTCTTTGTCATGTGCAATTTTCATGAACAAATTCCACTCCTAAGAACTTTGTTAAGCTTTTTTCAAACAAATTTAAAAACTGAGGACACTTTTGTCATCTTTTTAGTTTACAGCACCTGTTATTTACCTGTTATTTTATTACTGTGTTTCATCCATTGCTTCATTCTGACAAGCAGATCTCTCTCTAATGTTTTATGCCGGCTAAACAGGTGCAGTTCATGCTGCGTTTGTTGTTATTATTATTTTCTGTTCTTTTCTGTTCTTGCTCCCAGAGGAGAGAGATGAAAGAGAAAAGCAGAGTATGTGTAGTGAGTATTAAGCATGCCAGGCTACTGGGGGGGCGGGTGCAGCTGCTGCAGGCCATGAGCGGGCTGGGCACTGTGACCTCTGACCCCACAGCCCTCAGCACGCCCAGGCTCATCCATGGCTGCCAACTACAGTAAATCACTGTCCAGCCTGAAGATAACACAGGGAGAGTGCCATCCAGATCAGAACAGCAGCCAAACTCTTGAGTGGAAACACAGCAAATAGAAAAAAAGTGGAAAATTTGAAGCTGTGCATTAGTAGTGGGCAATATGGCCAAAAATCTATATCATGGTGGGATGTATTTATATTTTATTTATACTTAAGTAAACCTATTTTAACAGGTTAACCAGGGATTTTTAATATGACATCTATTTTAACCATTTTAAATCTAAAGTGTTTTATTTTGCAAAACAGTAAAAACACAGCTTAACAATAGATAGTTTAACATATTTCATTATTGCTTTCTAACACTTGCACTGTTGGCCTAGCAAAAACAGTGCTAAATGTTGTTTTATGTATTAATTTCTACAAGACATCTTATTTAGTACTTTACAAGTTTAGCTTCATTAAATTTTACAAGTAATTTGTCTCATACGTGTGTCCCATATACGACAGACAATGCAGCTTTTCAGATGGTCCAAGAGGAAGCAAAACAGTTGCTTTGGGGTTAATGTTAGACTAAGGCAAACCCCAAAAGACTGGCCATTCTTTTTTGTCTGCTGCCTCAAAAATAAAGTAGATTACTTCAGAGTTTCGTGGCATTTTTGCTTTTGTGGCACCAGCATAACGATTGTGACAAAATTCATACCTGTGGAAGAAGTTCAACCGGTATGCTAGATAATCCAGTATATCGTCCACTACTACTGTACTATTTCTGTAATATTGCAAAACCGTTCTGCATGGGGTAATTAGATGTGCACTGAGCAACATTCTTTCCAAATTAAACTTCAACTTGACCACATTTTGTTCACCACATATTTGCTAATCTCGGTACTCGATATGCTGAGTTCTGTCTGGTGGTACTAAATGTTAGCATTGGAATGCAATAGGGTGGATATCATTAGGTCAAAGGAAACATTGTTTGTCTATCAGCAGAAAGTTCTGCCTCTGTGACTACCCAGAAACTCTGTAACTCAGAAAATGTCCCTGCCCTGTGTTGTAGTTAGACCTGCACCTATTTTAGTGGATCCAGCACCACATATATAACACATCTGCATGATGATCTGTAGAGATGTAGCAAGAAAAATCATTTCTACAAATGACTAAATTTATATAACCTAACAAAACATGTGAAAGTTAACTAAATGCAGCATGCTGTGTCATCTCTTGACTTTCGACTTCTATTTGGGTACATGCTGTTTATCACTCGCAAATGCACCACTACTGCTGTGATTGTTTATTCCTGAAAAGGGCTCAGTGAGCCAAACCACTGGCTTCAGTGTATTAACTTCTCATGCCACATATCAGAGGATCTTTGATGCTTTCAAGCCTTGGTAACACACCAGATAGGTGTAAGATCTAATGTTGAGGGAAAGCTCACACTGAGTTGCGCATCTTGCACTTTTTTATTTTGCTCCAGGACCTCCCCAGCATGCCAGATCCTTCACTACTCAGTGTTCTAGGACTCTATCATTTAAAAATGAAGGCCTGGCAAAGATGTGTACTTGCTTCCTAAGTTTGTCACATATACAGTGAAATGAATATGAAATTGTCATTTCAGAGGCTGATTTGATTTATTCATTAGAACTATTTAGCAATTGGAATGAATGCTATTTGAATTCTTGCAAATGAAAGTGAGGATTTGAAGTCTTGAATTCTTGTTTTTACCAGAAAAAGCGAAGACATCCCTCATGTAACCGAGTTGATTTCTAACCAGTGGTTATATGAATCCAGATGATACTATTTCTCCTGGAATTCAAGGCTATTTATCCAAAGGGAATAAGCTTTTCCACCAGCTCTCCTCTCTTATACCATGCTTACATTCTACTTTAATCTTGCATATTTCTGGTTTATTTTTGGTTGTTACGGTTTCTTTGAAAGTTGCTTTTCTATTCACGTGAGAGATCTTCCTCTTTCATGGGAACACAGCATGTAGACCACAGTTTGTGTTCTGTGTGTTTGTGTTCTTTCCTTCTGAAAGTCCTCATGATAATAGAAAAACTTAGAATATTGGCAATATTTTGCCAGTCGAAATATGTCTGTTCTTAAAAAAATCAACTTTCACTTGAAAAATAAAAATCTATCTATCCTCCAAATGTGAGACACACTGTATATGTATGTATGACATGAGCATGTAGTCCTGTAGGAGTGTGGAACAGTCAGAATTTCATTGTTTACTTTGCTGGTTGATTAATTGGAGCAATTACATTGCTGCAATGCCACCTCACCTGGGTGTAGGAGGTCTAAACGTGCTGGTGGATTAGGAAAGCCCTGTATTGTAGGCAGCACCCTGAGGACCTGCGCAGGCCACCACTGCTGTAATTAACTAACAGCCTCTCACAGCAGCCTGAGCGCATGCTAAGCACACAGTACCAGCCCTGCTGCCCATGGGTTAGCTTAGAGTCAACATGTCTGACAGGAGTGCTGTCGAACTGACTTTATATCTGTGTCATAACCCTCAAAGACATGACATGGAGACAGTTGTCGATAAGGGACTTGCTTTAATTGTTTTACAGTACATGTACGTATCAGAAAACAATGGCATTCTATTTTCTAGTTAGTCTAGTTTCCAAGACCCAGGTTAAGCTTAAACCTAGACTGAAACTATTTTTTATTGTGTTTCACCATAGGCCTGTCACACCTATTACATAATCACAATAATTTTATCTGACAATTATAAAACTATTATTTTTCACAGTTGCTAACTTTCACAATTGTATGTTTATATCGCAACAAAGACAAAGTGGAGGAGGCTACAATCAGTTTGGTTGAGGCAAATACATGTAAATGAATCTGAAAATGCTTTCATTGAGTAATGGGCCTTATGAAAAAGTTCTAGCTTCTAACTTGGTGCTTGGTGCTATAACACCTTTAGAGGACAATAGTGAGTAATGTTTGTTTATTTGAGCTTAAGCTGTTTCTGTCATCAATTGGGAACTACTAAGTGTAGACAGCTAGGAAGCATGATGGCGAATTGGCCACTTTAGGCTTGTACATAAATAGTTGCATACCATGATGAAATTTCTCGATTATGACAGGCCTAATTTACAATTAATCTAGTCTGAGACTAGACTTAATTCATATTCATCAAACTGGGTCTTACCGCATATGATTAGAGAAATAACTCCTGTTTTTATTAAGTGAGCCGTCACTTAACTTCCTGTCATTTAAAAGTTGTATTTGAATGAGACGACTACAGTCACAGAGGGCGACTGTTGTATTTGAATGTTATATTTGAATGAGATGACTACAGTCACACAGGACGTGAGCAGCTGGGCTTCAAGTTGGAACTACAGATGGTTAAAAGGGCAAGCCAGGAAAATGCATTAATGCATTTATAATCTGTTACCTTTAATGTGTTAATAATGCGTGAGCTTTGACACAAATAATAATTATACAGCTTGACCAATAAATGGTTCTTTGCGGAGGAAACAGACTTTGTTACAGCAGAACAGCATATTACATTGCAAATATGTACTGCATGTGGTTTAATAGGTGGTGTGTGTTTGTCAGGAGAGCTCTTCTTAAAGCACCTGCCACTGTAACATTCCTTCAGGCTACTGCTGAGAGCAAGAATCCCCCCCTCATTGGTATTCACACTCATACTGTATCCGGCTGAATGGAGGCTGCCTGGGAGGCTCAAGATGTGGGAGCAATGGTGTGTGTGTGTGTGTGTGTGTGTGTGTGTGTGTGTGTGTGTGTGTGTGTGTGTGTGTGTGTGTGTATGTATTCACATGCTGTTCAGCTAAGTACTGTGAAGAGTATATTAAGCATCATATATATTCGATATACATGTATCTACTAATGTTAAACTAATTTTATTGTAGATTGATCCCAATGTAGTGCCATTATTATGCAGCATTGCATGATTACAGTGTATTGAAATTAAGAAGTTTTCGATGTATTTGTGGCTCCAGAGTGATGAACAGAGCTGTGGATGAATCCAAAATGAATGACTGAATGCATCTGAATGCCTTGTATTTGCAAAGAAGTGATCTCAAGATGGCTATTTTGATGATAAATCACTCTAAAGGTTCAAGATAATTCTATAATTTATCACTGAATAACTTCTTGTTGTTCCGGTTGAGTGTAGAGATATGGAAAGTATTGCTCTTTCCACTCTGGGGCTGTGCATGCATCTGGGTGGAAGCACAGTGAACGCCCAGGAGACGGCAGTGGTTGATGGATTCACCAGCATAATGGAGCCTCTTTTGTTTGACTTTTCGATGGAAGGAGTCTGTTAGGTCTAATATCATCGCTGTACATCCCCCCCAGCTCCAACCCCCCTGCTTTTTCCTCCTGCTGGCTCCCTGCCTGTCTGCCTGCCAAGATGGCAAATCCCACTTGGATTTGAGCGGGAGATCACCATGGCGACGGCGCTCTTGCCACACGTGCCTATAGATCCTGCTGGATAGGGGCACAGCAAGAGGTGCACTCATACGACAAGACTGCACTGTTCGGAGTGTTTCAACGCCATCCTTCGCCCCCATTCACTGCCACCAAACATCAGAGAGACAAATAGCGCACCACGGTAATGACCAGCTAAAACCCGGACCCCCGCCGAGAACGAGCTTTAGCATTAGTGCTAACGCAGCACTTAAATTAGACAGTTGTGTGGCAGTGCACAATGTACGAGTGCTGCTGGATTTTTGCGACTGCAGAAGAGTCTATTTAGAAGACCACTCTCTGTGCCGAGCGCATGTTGTGTTGTCATTTAAGCGACCTATTTTGACTATTATCTTTTTTGTCGCTGTGTAAATGATTCTCTTCTTCCAAATCTAAGGACCCCTGGAGGTTTAACCACAGTCTATTAGACGAAAAATACAAAACTCAGTGGTGGCACAAAGATGTCGCATGCCGACCCACACAGAGACAAGAGTGATTACAGAAATTGTCAGGAAAAAAGTCTTCAGCACTAACTCAGCCTCTCTGCACAAGCACAGTACTTTCAGTGCTTTTTTCTATTTTTATTCAACTAGCTTATGTGTCTGTGGAATTTCAGTTGCAGTGTGCACTGAGCAGTGTGTGTGCGTCTGTGCCTTCAAGATCGTGCGCTAATAGAACAGGGAATGTATCAGAGCCAAGACACCCTCCATGAATGAGTCATCAGCTTTAGGCATCAAGGCCAACACACACACACACACACACACACACACACTCATAGGTACACCAGACGCAGAGGCTGAAAACATCCTATAATAATTCTCTTCATGTGCAGTACTGAGCAAAAGTCAGAGACCAACATTCATTTATTTAATTTGTGGTTAAGATAGCCATTAAATATAAGTTATTCACTTTTCAGGAGGTATTCCTGAGACTAAATATGAGATAATCTACTTGCATAAGGAAGGGGAAAGGCAAAGGAAACTGAAAAGTGAAATATCAGGAGTTTCCAAAACTGGAGTCAAAAAGTATTAAAAGTTAAAGAGAAAAAAGGGCTCCTAGAAGTCCACCATAGACCACCAAAACTATCCCCATCACTTAAAGTTTTTATCTTTGAGAGAGAGGAGAAAATCAAGCTTCACTCTTGCTTCAGATCTGAAAAATCCACTGCTGTCGTTGTCCATCCATCCATTGTGAGAAGACAACTTAACACTATGGGTCTGAAAGGATGTGTAGTTGATAAGAGAGAGTTATTGATGAAAGGAAATTAACGAAAAAGGTAAAATTTGGAAATTTGCTGCTGCTGTTTTTCTCAGAAGTGGACATTTGTAAATGCATTGTTTTTGGTGACATCACAAAAACCTGAGTATTTGTAATTCGGTTTCCATACATTCTCATTGTCATTTCCAAATAGGGTAAAAAAGGAGTCACACATGTTCTTACAATGTTTTTCAGAATGCACTGAAATTAACTGATTGAACTCTTGAATACTTGAATTATGCCTGCTGGGCTGCGAGTGTAAATAGGTGTCAGTGGCTGCAGCGTTCACATTAGCAATGCCAGTCACCCTTCACATTGACGCATCTAGAGGGTCTTCTGTCCTCCTCGGTCTTGTCCTCCCAGACAGCCCTAGACATGATTGGACAGACAGGGCGTGTCTCTCTTCCTCCCTTGCTTTGCCTCTCCTCCTGTCCGTCTGTCCGTTCCTGACCGAGGCCGCAGGGGAGCGGGTTTGATTTATTTGGGGTTTAGGGAGACAGAATGAGTGGCATTTTAATGTGCTTTGGAGATGTTTGGTCACAAGTACTATTGATCACAGTGCAGTGGAGCGCTCCCTGGAGAGCGAGGAGAGGCAGGCATGGCTGTCAGTCCAGGAATGAGTTCCTGCGTCAGGCTCCAATTAATGATATGACGCCCTGGGTGGACAGGGTCAGCCCATTAAGTAATCTCCCAGTCCAGGGAGATTGAGCCTGCCAGTGGGCTGGCCTGGCTGACTGATGGACACCGGGTAATTTGGGCCTGAGACTTGGTGTGTTGGTTGGACCACAAGGGAGAAGTTGGATTAAAAGTGTTTGTGTGTGCGCTTGTGTCAAAGGTTGGGGGCGGGGGGGGGCAGTTGTTCTAAGCTCCTCCCTAATGTCCAGCATGGCCAAGTTATCAATAGTGTTAACACTGTCGATACATCATTGAAAAAACAAAAGCTTGAAACAGTTGGGGGTCTTGCTCAAGGGCACTTCAGTCACATATTGTCAGCTATGGGGATTGAACTGGCAACCTTCTGGTCATAGAGCTGGATCCCTAACCTCCAGCCCACGATGGACCCCAACTGAGCAAAAGAAAAGACGTAAAAGTACAGCAAACACTTTGGGCTGTTTAGTCATCTTCACTGTGGCAGTGTTTATCTATTAATCCCTGCTATAGCTTTAATCACATCTGAAATTTTAGTCAGAACCTGAATACAGCGTGAGAATTTTTTATCTGGACCACATTGGCTGTGTTTACATACAAAGATTTTTGCCAACCTGATTAAATACATTCTAATTATAGATTGAGTTTATCATAGTTTAATATCCTGCTACCACTGCTTCAGTGCAGGTGAGGGAGGCAGGGACTGTTGGATGAGGTACATCTTAGACTTTACTATTGATGTGAAGCAAGATAACCACTATTAACAATGGTCATTTTAATGTGTAGCAAGGACCAAGGCAGTTTAGAGCAGGCCGTTTAGTGTCCATCAGTCTAAATGCACCTAATGGACTGGCAACCATTCCACAGCGTGCAGGATTGACCTTGACAGAGTGCTGAGTTTCACCGGTGCCAGTTTCACTTTCAGCCGCCCAAAAAGCACACCTCCGCTGCCAGCCTGTGTCATGAATACACTTCAGCTGCAATCCCCCTGCCTAATGCCTTTTATTTCTTCATAGCACCCTCCAAATCTGACTAGTGAACAGAGACGAATGCTGCTGCAACGAGAATCAGGAGCTTTTCATAGCTGAATGGCTCTTAACTAGAGACTGGAAAGCCCCTGGTAGTCCAGAAAACACAGAGCCGTCCCCCATGCCAGTGCGTTTGTGTTGTATTCCACTGAAGTTGTACATTCACTAAGGGTGTTGTGCAGTTCTGAGAAATGGGTCGTTACTGACTCCCTGTGGTTCAACGAGTGAAATAGATTAATCGCCAGCAGTCAGTATTCTGACTGAATACACAGATTATCAGATTACGGCATTCACTCCTTCTGCCAGGTGGATCTATAGAATATATTTTAGTTTCAGGTGCAAGATGCAATTAATCACCCCATAATCTCCCAACTGCTATGTGGGTGTTTACCATTGGTGCCTGTGTTTTTCAGCCATGGGTAGTGGCTCTCTGCCGATGTTTACATTTATATAAGGCTTCCCGTTCATCCTTTAATCTTTGACAGAGAACAATATGGGTTTTGCTTAATCTTGGAACCTTTCATATATATATATATATACACTCACCGGCCACTTTATTAGGTACTTGCTCGTAAAAGGTTGGACCCCATTTTGCCTTCAGAACTGCCTCAATTCTTCATGGCATACTTTCAACAAGGTGTTGATTTTGGTTGGTTATTTGAGTTCCTGTTGCCTTTCTATCATCTTGAACCAGTCTGCCCATTCTCCTCTGACCTCTCACATCAACAAAGCATTTTCGTCCACACAACTGCCGCTCACTGGACATTTTCTTTTTCTGTCCATTCTCTGTAAACCCTAGAGATGTTGTGCGTGAAAATCCCAGTAGATCAGCAGTTTCTGAAAAACTCAGACCAGCCCATCTGGCACCAACAACCATGCCAGTCACTTAAATCACCTTTCTTCCCCATTCTGATGCTCTGTTTGCACTTCAGCAAGTTGTCTTGACCACCTGTACATGCCTAAATGCATTGAGTTGCGGCCACGTGATTGGCTGATTAGCTATTTGTGTTAATAAGCACTTGAACATTTGTACCTAATAAAGTGGCCGGTGAGTATATATATATATATATATATATATATATATATATATATATATATATATATATATGGAAATTATGTTTGAATGCTATTAAAATCATATTGCGTGTCCTGCTTGCATACCTAACAATGCTAGTTTTGTGTTTAATTCTAAATGTCCTTTAGAATTAAAGGTTAAAGGTGTACAGATTCGAAATGCCCACAGATGATTTTTATGGTGTGACTGATTTTAAATCAAGTACAACCCCAATTCTAATGAAGTTGGGACTTTGTGTAAAACATAAATAAAAACAGAATATGATGTTTTGTCACTTTCAACCTATATATTTAATTGAATTCACTACAAAGACAAGATATTTAATGCTCAAACGGATACACTTTATTGTTTTTTGCAAATATTCACTCATTTTGAATTTGATGCCTGCACATTCCAAAGAAGTTGGGACAGGAGCATGTTTACCACTTTGTTACATCACCTTGTAGGTGGAATTCTTTACCATTCTTGCTTGATGTACAACTTCAGTTGCTCAACAGTTCGGGGTCTCTTTTGTCATATTTTGCGCTTCATAATGCGCCCCACATTTTCAATGGGAGACAGGTCTGGACTGCAGGCAGGCCAGTCTAGTACATGCACTCTTTTACTACGAAGCCACGCTGTTGTAACACATGCAGAATGTGGCTTGGTATTGTCTTGCTGAAAAAAGCAGGGACATCCCTGAAAAAGACGTTGCTTGGATGGCAGCATATGTTGCTCCAAAACCTGTATGTACCTTTCAGCATTAATGGTGCCTTCACAGATGTGCAAGTTACCCATGCCATGGGCACTAACACACCCCCACACCATCAGAGATGCTGGCTTTTGAACTTTGCACTGATAACAATCTGGACAGTCCTTTTCCTCTTTGGCCTGGAGGACACGACGTCCATGATTTCCAAAAACAATTTGAAATGTGGACTCATCAGACCACAGGACACTTTTCCACTTTGTGTCAGTCCATCTCAGATGAGCTCAGGCCCAGAGAAGCCGGCGGCGTTTCTGGGTGTTGTTGATATGTGGCTTTCGCTTTGCATGGCAGAGATTTAACTTGCACTTGTAGATGGAGCGACGAACTGTGTTCACTGACAGTGGTTTTCTGAAGTGTTCCTGAGCCCATGTGGTAATATCCATTACAGAATGATGTCGGTTTTTAATGCAGTGCTGCCTGAGGGATCGAAGGTCATGGGCATTCAATGTTGGTTTTCTGCCTTGCCACTTACTTGCAGAGATTTCTCCAGATTCTCTGTATCTTTTGATGAAATTTATGTTTTACACAACGTCCCAACTTCATTGGAATTGGGGTTGTATATTTAGTGAAGCATATAGGAATAACATACCCTTTTATATATAGTTTCCCCTTTCAGAGGGCCATAAGTAATTATACCATAGCAAACGATCACACAGACCATTGTAGCACACATTAGAGTAGAAATTCATGAACAAAAAAACACTAAATAGATCAATAAGACCACTCCCTCGGATGGGTTTACCATAATACATAGTCCAGTCAAAAGACCAGCTGACAATTTCTGTAATATCATGATACAAAGCTTACCAGCTAATCTGTGAAACTTGGTGGCATTGATATGTGTGGGTCTTAGTATAAGCCGTTAGGATAGTGCTTTTTGTTGTAGCAGGACAATGACACAATACATGCTACTAAAGCAGCTATGGACTTTTTTGGGCCATAAAAAAGTGAAATTTTCGAGTAAATAACCTGAGCTTAAATTTCAGTGAGTGTGTATTTCATTTACTGAAGACAAGTCTGAAGGCAAATAGCCTATTATGCAAGCAGGAACAGCATTACTGTAGAAGAGCATCAACATGGAAGAGCACCAATATCTTGTTATGTCTGTGGGTCACTAACTTTTATATTATACAATTATACAATTATAAATAACAAGCTTATTTAAGAAATTTGAATTTGTGTTATCACAGATAGTCCCATGGAATTTGGTGGGCATGTATTACATACTAAAGCTTATTATTCAGTAACTACAGGGACTTCAGTGTAAACTGGTGGAGGTATTCTTAAGTTATAGTATTACGCAGTGGACAAAATCAGTGGACCTTGGCCTTTTAAGGGGTTAAAAGAGCTCTATTTCCTATTTGTTTTAACCAATTTAGTCATTAATGCCCCTGAAAACCTTTAACATTCGGTGCTTTAACCTCATTGTTATTGTTTCATTTTGAATCCAATGTGTCCAAGAAAACAAAAATGCACTATTCATTCTTACTTATTGCCTACACTGTAGATTTGGGCAATATGACAATACTTTATCATGAATAAATTGCATCACAATGTCCAATATTTAACATATTGTGGACATTGTCAGTACATACAGAACACCAAACTGTGTGTGTGATTACAAAGAGAGCATAATTAGTCCTGTTGGATTTAGTGCAGGACAGTATGAGAATCCTTCAAAAAACTGCATATTGTGATGTATCGAGAAATGTCTTAAAATATTGTGATGTATTTTTGCCATTTCACCCACACTTACTGCACTGTATGTAACCTCTTGTATTAAAACTAGTTAGTGTTGAGGAGTTGGTACTAAGGCCAGTCACTGATGGCTTTGTTTTAATGTCACAAAAAACATTTATAACTTTTAATATGGCGCACACTCTGCAGAATTTTGGCTAGCTTCTAAAAATAGCCTATTGCGAGCTTGAATGACATGCTGTGTTGTGCATGCGCAGGGGCTGCACAGAGACCAGGGGAGAAACAGCTGAATTGAAGCAGGCCAGCTTTTTAATTGGCTCTCTCTTATCTCTCCCCATGCAGTGTGTACGGCTGCCCTCTGGCCAAGAAGAGGAAAACACACGACAGGCAGCCCCTCGAGCCAGCGGCCAAAAGAAAGGCCTTTCTAACACACACTGAGCTGCAGCCCATGGAGGACTGCTACGAGGCTGAGGCGGTCGAGGACGAGATGGATGAGAAAGAAGAAGAGGAAGAGGAAGAGGAGGAGGAAGAGGAGGAAGCGGCAGAGGAAGAGGAAGAGGAGGAGGAGGAAGAAGAAGAGGAGGAGGAAGAAGGAGAAGGTGAGGAGGAAGTGGAGGAAGAGTATACGGACAATGAGGAACAAGTGGAGCAAGAGGAAGGAGAGGTGGAGAATGGAGAGGAGGAAGAGGCGGAGCAGGAAGAAGAGGAAGTGGTGGAGGATGAGGAGGGAGAGGAAGGTGAGGGGGAGGATGAAGAAGAGGAAGACGATGAGAAGGGAGAGGAAGAAGACGACGAAGAAGAGCATCAGCACATTCAGGATCAAGGTGAGAGGGCAAATCTTTTCTGTTTTCCATCTAGCATGTAAACATTTCATAGCTACTCCAGAAAAGTTGTTTCTTAAGATACATGACATCATTTAAGCTGTTGTGCTTTTTCTCGTTTTTGGCTCACAACAATTACTTTATATGTGACTATGCTCTTTATGAGTAAGAACAAAGTGGAGTTAAATGAAACCGAAGTTAAATAGTGGGCATTGTCCTCCAGAAAAGGACCAGAGGGAGGGGGAATTGGCAGCTCAAGTTCTTTGGAGGAAGGTCACCGTAATTTGAGGTGCAGTTGGATGTTTGTACTGCAACCTTCAGTGTGGTCTCAGTATCAGGCTAAAAACAGCCCCTTCAAAACATTGCCTCCGCTCCTCCACATACTCGCTATCTTGCTGATGCCCAGTTTAGTCAGACTCTTTGTTCTACAAGTAGCCGCAGGTTGTACCAATACGCTGTACTATAATTTACTATGCTATACCATACTGCATGCGGACATTATATTCAGTTGGCAGCCCATGAGATTTATTATATATATATATATATATATATATATATATATATATATATATATATATATATATATATATATATATATATATATATTCTTTATTATATATATATATATATTCAAACTCCATAAGTGTTAATATAATTAATTAATTAGTTATATAAATTAAAATTGAGTATTAGCATCTTATGGTAAACCCTCTTTCTTTTGCAGACCTGCTGGTTGTTTGCTATGACTTTTCAACAGTATAATCTGTCATTATGACACATATCATCTTTGGCTGCGTCTGTGATTGATATGTTTTTATTCCATGACAGCTCTTTGGTCCTCATAATGACAGACAACAGTCTCCAGATGCAAATGCTTCAAATAGAATCAACTCTAGACCTTTTATAGCTCTCCTGTGCATGAACTAATGATGCAGTGACACACAGCTGGCCAGGACATAAGCACCCAACTGTCCTGTTAGTTTCGTCCAAATAAAATGGTGGGATTTGGCATGATTTGGGCATGTAATTTGTATGATTTGCCCCATGAAAATACCTGAAAATGGAAGTAACTTAGCCACATTCATCATTTTGACTTTCATTTATTTGTTTTACTGTCCAGTTGTTTATGGGCTGTATTTAGGTTTTTAAACAACAGTGTATTAGTTTAAATAGGCTCAACAGAAGCTTCTGTGCATCTCATACTTTGTACATGGAAAGCTCCACAGCCCAGAGCATTGCAGTCTTATAAGCTGCATTTTAAACTCGCTGCAGAATTACATTAGTAGCTTGCTGGTCTGACTGCTATGACAGCATGCTCGTGGTCATAATGTCTGAGGTTCTGTGCGAGTGGGTGGGTTTCCCAGTGCTCTGCTGGAATGAGATTAGTTAAGTAATGTCTCAGCTCTCTCACACACTTTGAAGACCTGGCTGGACAGTACTTAGCCTTGGTCCACCCTGTACCAATCAGATCTGACAGCGCCTTCAAATTAAATTACGAATGGTGATTCTAAGGTGGTTGACTTTAACTCTTCATGATGTGCTCTGTTTTCACACAGAGATGGCAGATCCTGTGTGCTAATGAATAAATGTTGAGAAGAAAGGAGAATGAAGCAACAAGTAAAAACTACAAAAAACAAAAACTGAGAAGGTCTTTTTAAGCAATAGAGTACTCTGAGAAATGGACGAGACTGTACTGTCCTATATATAGTGCATGCAAACTTTAAAGCCAGGCCTGGGAGTCGATCCAAGAAAGAGTCAGGTCTCTGAATGAGAGTCAACTCGATTCCACATAGAGGCATGGAAGTTTATCCACATTCACAATCACATGGAAAATGAGATATTCTGCCATCACTGTATAGACAGCCTGTTAGGAAAGTACATCCTTCCATAAGATTGGCTGCTGTGGACAAAAAGGAAAACAAAGTCAAATTCAATTTTTAATTAAAAAAATGGCTTAAAATCTACTTCGCCGTTGCTGAAATATCTACCAACCCAGCACAGGAAAATAGGGTAAAGTTTGACTAGCCCTCAATGTCAGCTAAATTAATCTAGCTAGCATTAGCTCACGAAATTATCTTGCTGGGGTCTAAAACAGGGTTATTTGAAGCCGGACCTCACTTGCAGTGTCTGGTACTGGATTTTATAATCACTTCTAGGTATGACAGTAGGTGGCCAATCAGTTCCCTTGTCATTCATAACATCAGTCATAATCTGTCTTATGTACTTAATGGGCCAAGATCCTACATTTTTCTTGTATTTAATTTATCCCCTTGAGGTTCACATATTACAATATTCATGTATGATACTTGCACCAAAAGTCGTAATTAATTCTTTTTTATTACTCAATTTCCAACCTCTCTTTATCCCTTAGAATGAAAGCTGTTGCTGTTACTGTACCTTTAAAACTAACTACATGTAAATGAGCTATTTTCTGATAAAAAATTAAAGAATGCAATCTGAGCTGAAACACTCCCGAGAACCTCAATTTGACTGAGCGGAGCTGCTCTGTTATAAGCCGAATAGGTGTGTTCTCCTGGCATCAGAGAAACAACGAGTTCAAAACAGACTGTTTTTGCAGTTTAGTTTCCAAATATTAACTGTATAGATTGGAAAGTGAATGGAATGTTTTGTAACTTTGACAGTGTTTATGTAATATTTTAAACTCATTTAAACTCCCCATTTTTTAAACTTCAAAAAAGTGAAGGAAATTCACTTGTTGAACAATCAAAATATCTGGCTTTGTTGGTAGCTGTCCGACCAACATGGTGGAGGAATCTGAATTCAGATGCTGTAGACAAGCATATTATTTCATTAAGAAAACGCATGACATTACACAGCACATATAAAGCCTGCACAGCACACATGTTTGTCCCAAACACACGTTTGCACCTGGCACCCACATTCTGAA
This sequence comes from Pygocentrus nattereri, assembly GCF_015220715.1. NCBI lineage: Eukaryota > Metazoa > Chordata > Actinopteri > Characiformes > Serrasalmidae > Pygocentrus > Pygocentrus nattereri. The sequence goes on along the minus strand of NC_051220.1, from coordinate 33,347,026 downwards.
CATTGTTAAGGTCTCCAAAGTGTGGCCTTTGAGGAGGACAGCAGGGCTTAATGTACCATTTGCACGGCTCATAGAAAGTTTGTAGATTTCTTTGATGATTACAGATTTCTCAACTGGCCTTTTGCTCAACTGAGGCCTCTTTCGCCTATTACACTTCCAAACTGTGGAACTAAAGTCCACCTTGTTTTAGACAGTCAAAGCTCAGTGCACACCTTTAAGAAACATTTGAAAATTTCTCTTTAACTGAGTGTTTATTTATCTTTTTAATTTGTCTCATTGTCTTAGATGATTTGACATGAGTACTCATAGTTTGGTCTGTTACTGTTAAGCTTTATCAGATGTCTGTAAAACACTTTGAGCTGCCACCGATATCAAGACATTATTATCACTATTATTATTATTATTATTATTATTATTATTAATAGTAGTAGTAGTACTACTGGTAGTAGACATTGCCATCAACAGACAGGAGAGCAAAGAACCTTTTATCAAAGCCTTCCATTCACTGCCTTATTGCCATCTAATGGCAGGAGGACAGAACGCCGTCTTTCTTTCAAAACACGCGCTCCCAAGGAGAAGTGGCAAAAGATCCCAATCTCTCAGATGTAACTGAAGTGGCATTGTTATCATGTTCAATGGCATGCACATTGTAGCATTGCTAATCCGGCCAATTCAGCGTCGCTGTGCCCCCTCCCCCATTCAATCTGTTTCACTTCCCAGTCTCCTTTGTGTACCTTGATTGCTCTTCAAATTGCTTTTCCATGCCACATTTAAATCAGACGAAAATAAAACCCTCGGCTCTGACCTGAAGTAGGTCTTACTGTGGAAAAACACACTTGTGACTCCACCAGGAGCCTCAATGTCCAAAGCAGCTTTTATGACACACATTAATTTCCTGCATTATTCCTTTAGACATCTCTGCCTTGCAAATCGCACGGTATGCCTTGACATGAATGTTGACGCTATGAACAGTCCTTGAAGCACATTCTGATAACCGGTTTGTGGGAATGTATGATTCAGGTGTATTCTCAGTTGATATGCTCACTTCTTCCATGACATCAAGATCACACTTATTATCTTGAATCTTCAAAAGCTATTTTCTGTCACCCGCTGGGCTACAGGAGGTAAATGTGAGTGTGATGCAGGTAATGTGCTCTTGACAGTTCAGGGTGCAGATGTGAAAGGGAAGGTAGCAGTGAGGCTTGTGAATAAAAGTCTGAGACGACTGACAAAAGTGCTTTAGTAAGCTTTTGCAGTTTGCCTGCTTTAATTAATCCATAAAAAGGACTGTTAGAGATTGTATTGATTAGTATAAATGAATAGAATGAAACGAAAGGATTTTGGTGACATAATGTCGCGTAAAGCTCACGGACTGGAATAATTAAACAGGCTATGTTGAGTCATTACTCATAAATTCAACATGCAATCTTGAAGAAGCTACTGAAGATTTCTAACAAAAACTATCATTTGAACATACCTTTATGTTTTCGTGTGCAAGTTGTGTTGGGTGAATTTTCTAAGTGAAAATAAGTTAACACATAGTCACACACGTCAAAACATTTTAATGCTCAATTACGGTTAATTTGATACATTTACAGTTTGGCACCCTTGCCAAAACTGTAAATTTATCAAAACATAAAATGCAGCCTGTGCAATGGTTTTGGCACATTTTATACTTTATATTGTGTTTTTTCCCAGGATGTTGGACGCAAATGTATAGAAATTGTGCACCTAAATTTGCAGATAAATGCTGTATTTAAGTTTGTTCACTGTAAAGAATGTGTTACTTAACTGGAGTTATTCAAAATTTTGCGTATGACTGTATACAAGGCTGCCGAATGAGTAAAATAAATACAATTAACTGCATTATTTTGTGTAATCACAGTTAATCTCATTTGTCTTCCATAAAGTGAACAGTTTCCAAATTTTATTACCAGTTTCTGATGCATGTTCTAACAAATGAGTGATTATAGTCTTTTACTTTAGCTTGTGGATTCTTGTCACAGTGGAGGCTCTCAAGGGGAAGTGGAGCTTTGCACTTTGCTGTTGCTTTGTTAGTATGTTGCTTATTGATTTATCCATAGGTATCCCTTGAGCACTGTCCAGCACAGTGTGCCAAAAGTATTTAAAAGCTGTATTTCAAAGAGAGGACTGCAGTCACAGATTCTGCCATAGCAAAATGCAGTACATGAGCAGCTGGGTTTCAGCCTGCATTACTATGCATGATTTGAATGGTCAAACTAGGAAAATACATTAATGAAATTAAACGAGTGGCAGTAATAATTTTTCATTGTCAGTATAGCCATATGAAGGGTTATAGATCTAAATATATAGGCAGTGTTTACTAACCCCAAGAACTGAACATCAAATTTTTTCCTTTTTCACAGAAGGCAACCAGATCAATGGCGAGTACACTAAACCTAGTCCTACAGTGGAGAAGGACGACAACAACAACGATGAATACGACAACTATGATGAGCTGGTGGCCAAGTCTCTGCTCAACCTGGGCAAGATTGCTGAGGACGCTGCCTACCGGGCCATGACAGAGTCCGAGATGAACAGCAACTCGTCCAACAGTGCTGAGGAAGAAGAAGAAGAGGAGGAGGAAGAAGAGGATGATGAGGAAGAAGAGGAAGAATATGATGAAGATTATGAAGGTGAGGATGGCTCTAAGAAAGATGAGCTGAGCCTGGATGTGGACAGTGATGTGGTGAAGGAGACGGTTGACTCTCTGAAGCTGCTGGCTCAGGGTCATGGAGCTGTGCTCTCTGACAACCTTGATGACAGGAGCTATCAGGAAGATATCAAAAATGAAGACTTGAACATGAATGGTCTTGGTGGATATGGGTGTAATGGCAACACTAGCAGTTGTGCACAAAGCAAGCTTGCCAGCAATGGCCAGACAGTTGAAGAGAGTGATGAGGAGGTATGCCTGAGCAGTCTAGAGTGTTTACGCAACCAATGCTTTGACCTGGCACGCAAATTGAGCGAAACAAAGCCAGCTGAGCGCCTCAACCACAACCAGGAGAGCCACCAGCTGCACCATGACACCCTGGTACACCAGGGGGGCTATGGAGACTGTCAGGAGCAGCAGAACACTGAGGAACGACGTGTCTTGGAGCGCAACTACTCAGACATGGTGAACCTGATGAAGCTGGAGGAGCAGCTCAGCCCTCGTTCCAAAACCTTGTCCAGTTGTGCCCGGGAGTATGAGAGCTACCATGATCGTGATGAGGACACTACCTCCATTGCCTCGGACCGCTCCGAGGAAGTGTTTGACATGACCAAGGGCAATCTGTCACTCCTGGAGAAGGCCATAGCACTGGAGTCTGAGCGGGCCAAGGCCATGAGAGATAAGATGGCCTCGGAGGCGGCCAGGAGGGACAGACTGCAGCTCCATGAGGAGAACCATGGCCTGAGGCTCAGCTGTGCAGAGGAGCGCAAAGCAAGGCTACATCATGACAGCCTTAAGAAGCCCTACTATCATAAAGGTGGGTGAGCATTCTCTTACTATGGTCTTGTGACACTGACTATGGAACGACTGATGTTTTTGGATGATACTTGATGATTGACCTTAAAAATAAAGGTGCCAAAAAGGTTCTTTTCCATAGAGGAACTACTTTTGGTTTCCTATATAATCTTTCAGTATCATTTCACTGATTGTAAGTGAATTTCTGAAAAGTTGGTGAAAGAAAATACAAATAAATCAGTGTTTCTGTTCACTATGGTTATGTGCAAATTCTTGAAAATGACGTGACATGCTCACAATGTGTGGTATATACAATGCAGATTTGACCCTTTTATTAGCTCTCTGTAGAGCAGTTGTGACAGCTCTCTGTCCGCTGTACATTGCTGCAGCCTAGACTGTTCAGAAATACTGAGCAGAGCAGGCAGTGGCCTATTTAATGAGGGCTGAAGTTGTTGTCCCACTTTGCCTTTTCCCATCAAAACCCTAGGAATGTTACCAGAGAAAACATTTCTGATTGGACCCATTCCTGCCAAATCATCACTTATTTGAAACATCTGCTTCCATCATCATTTCTGGATTCGTCTTTTTTAGATAACAAATTATCCACTTTATCCATTTTTTGTGATACGTATTATTATTTTTCCAGTTGCCTGGTTTTTCCATACTTTTTTTTATTTCCATATTTTGTATTTTCAAAATTCTCAGAAAAGAGGTGGAAGAAAATTCATTACTTATTACTTGACTTCTACATTACTCTTTAAAAACCTTTCAAATCGGTACCAACTGGAAAGTACAATTCAGAACCATTAGCCAACTGTGTTTGCACACAGGGGAATTAGACCTCCACATTTAACCCATCCGTGCATTGAAACACCCATACACATGCACACTAGTGAACGCACACACTAGGGGGGCAGTGAGCACACTTGCCTAGAGTGGTTGGTAGTCCTATCCATGGCACCTGGGGAGCAGTTTTGGGTTAGGTTCCTTGCTCAAGGGCACTTCAATCACGTACTGTCGGCCAAGAGGATCGAACCAGTGACCTTCAGGTCACAAGGTGGGTTCCCTAACCTCCAGCCCATGACTGCCCCTAAACCCAGCAGCTCATTTCAGTTCAAAATATATTTAGAAAGAAATAGCCAATTACATTGTCATTGTCATTATCTCTGCCTTTAAACAGGAGACAGCTTGGTTATGCTTAATTGTGCTTGATTAAAATTTTGAAAAACTCATGCTGTTAGTCCTTGACCACCTAGAAACTATCTAGTAGAAATGGTCTAAAAAGAAATACAGTCTTCATAAATAAACTGTAAAGCTTATAGAGCTGTTGCTGAATACAGGTCTATGTAGGTGATACTCTTCAGTCTGGGAATTTTTATCCATCAGTTTCATTATAGCATGATGAGCTACTTTGACAGGATAATCTATATAGAGGAAAAAAAGAGCATTGCGCATAATTAATATTGCTCTGTTAGAGACATATAACTACTGCAAGTAATGTCATGCTTATAAGATCAGTCATTACAAGAATCCATCCATCCATCCATTTTCTAAGCCGCTTCTCCCTCAGGGTACAAGAATTTAAACTGTAAAGCATTACACTATTTTGTCAAAGGAAAATAGTAATCACATCACTGTAATGTGTAACTTTGTACCACCATCGCCATGTGAGTAAGATATGCTTGTGTGAAGAACTTTTTTAAAGAAATCAAATCTCTATACAATTAAATATTTAAGCACTGTTAAGCTTGCAGTTCAGTGCCGTCAAAAGAAACCTTGCAGGTCTATTTATTTTGGTTTTTGATATTTTTACCATTTGAAAACAACAGCCACTCTTAACAATATGAATGTCTCTTGACAAACAGAGATGGCTACAATCTGATACAAGGTATCGGTATAAAGTCGATATGAGCAGAAATGCTGGATCAGACATTGGAGGGAAAAAAAGATTTAATCTGATTCAATCTTGCAACAAATCCAGTAGCATATACTGAGTAGCAAGTCGTGATGTCATGTTGTTTGCTGTGTAGTATTTCAAGCATGATAGTGTCTTTTAGATGCTCATCTTAAATCAAGTGCTTCAATTAGTAATAGGTCATTTTAAAATGTTGTAGTTTGTAAAGAAAAAACATTGGATAGGTATTAGCCAATACTCAAGATTCCGATATTGGTATTGTATCAGGAAAGAAAAAGTGGTATCATGCTATCTCAAATGATGTATAGACTAATGGATATTAAGGAGTGGAAATTAAACCTTTCAAAAGTGTCCCTTGTTATATCAAAGAAATGTTCAGAGCTTGTTTTTTCCTTCTCTTCCTTTTACCTCTACCCCCTTTTCATTTTCTAATGACAGCAGAGAATTGCTAGGCCTTGAATAGTACTAGAATGTTGCAGTAGTGCAAATAGATACATTTAGAACACCCTTGGAGCAACATACTGTAAGATGTAGCATCATATGTTGGTGCTCTATAGAGTACATAAGGCTTCTGTAAAATAATACTCTGTAGCTGAAGTGTAGTGCACAATTTGCTGTTGTACATTCTCTCGCTCACATGCACATGGGGGACCTCGCTGTGACCCTGGGACAAGCTTTCTCAACCAATTTGAACATTCCCATCCCTGCGGTGCAGGCAGTGGTGGCTTATGTTGTTCAAATAGGCCAGCATGGCCACATCAGAGCCTGGGCCTGTCAGGCATAAGTAATGGCAATCTTCACGGGCTGGGAGGACAGCAGATCTCTTCCCTGGGTTGTAGCCTGTGCTCAATCTAGCTATTTATAAATCCAGAGAAGGATTCTGCTAGGAAATATTCTGTAGCTTTAATGCTAGAGAACAAGCACACAGTGAAGGACCTGAAATAGCGTACACCAAATTAGCCTGTGCAGCGTCAACAGGGTAGATTTAGTGAAAGCTACTGCTAAAGCCTGTGAAAACTGATCACAGCAGAAATGTTCTTGCAGATCATCATCTATTTGAGTGAATGTAATAGTGACTGTAACATATGAAATATAATTATTTATGTACAGGATCTTAGTTTTCAAAGTAGTTTTTCAAGTAGATCAAACTCTGGAGACGACAAGCTAAAATGTAGCTAAATGCATGTCCAAAGCCATGCTAATGTCATACAGACATTTGCAGGCAGATAATTCCTCCTTTATGATCATTTTGCCAGCTTAACATCACTTATTTTATACACAGGCATCATGGTAGATGTTTCATCAGGGCTACATATCTAAACTAGCTGTTCTTTCATGCTGCGAGGGAGGGAAAGACGCTAGCAGCCCACACCAAAGGACATCTTGGCTGGCATGCTGGGCAGACTCTATCTCTCTAATGTCGGAATAATGAGGGATGCACGGCCATTACGTCATGATAACATCTCTCCGCAGCACAGATAGCGGCAGCCGCTGCCTGACCAGGGGGCATTATGATTTATAAAAGTGTGCCAGGCTGACAGTTATGGAAGGAATTCCTCCTTAAAGAAGGCACGAGGCGGAGATGGAAATTGAACAGTATCAGTATGACCGATAACGAACGACAGGACCACTGACTGCACATTAATTATCCCCAGACGCTATGGTAATGGGGGCCATTTGCTATGCAAAGCGTGGCCTGTCCCGAGCCACAATCGATATCCAGCGCTTTCTAATGCACATTCCACTCCTCCGCTTCGCTCTGTTTAGGCTGCTGTGAAACAGCTGCAGCAGGGAGTCTGGCAGCAGGACATGAATATAGGTTGAGGATGTGAGTTTATTTTGTTCAGTTAGCATATTGTTGTAAAACCTTATGTCTGAAATGGCAACTTTGTGAGATGGAAAGTAAAATTCTTAAACAAGATTTTATACAATTTTCATTTGGACTATTTCTGTTAATATAATGACATCTTATTGTTCAATCCTGGGCATTAGCCCTGTTATAGGGAGATCACATGTTCAATCCCTAGCGATGCCACAGCCAGCCGTAAATTCAAGAGAGCATAACTGGCCTCATCCTTAATGGGTGGGTAGGATGGCCGACCCATTTCCAATCACTCACTGCAATGCTAGCCAACACAGCCATCTGTTACCTGATCAACATTGGACATGTTAAACTGTCCATTGACATAAGGGCAGTTGGAAAAGATGCAGTGGATCTTTACATGACTTAGAGTAAGTATGTGCTAGCCTTTACCAACCTATCATGTAAAAGGGGGAGACATAACAATCAGGTGGAATATGAAATTACTAAATTGGGTAAAACTACAAAAAGAAATCATACAACAGTGATGATACAAACAAGTCCAATGCTTTTTAAACATGCCATACTGATTTTAAAGGCTTATGTTCCAAATTCATTAAGCTCAGCTAAACACTACAGTTCCATCCATGTATTCTATGCATATTTTGCCATAAAAAGGAAAATTACCAATCTACATCTAAAAGTCTATATGCCAGTAAAAAAGACAAGTTTGTTTTACCAGTAAAAAAAGAAATGCCAAATATTATGTAAATTAAACATGAAATATTTAAGTTACACTTTTTAGGTCCCACAAACGGGGAAGTTTCACCTCCACATTTAACCCACCCACACACTAGTGAGCACACACACACACTAGGGGGCCACGGCACACTTGCCTGGAGCAGTGGGCAGCCCTATCCATGGCACTCGGGGAGCAATTGGGGGTTAGGTATCTTGCTCAAGGATACCTCAGTCATGGACTGTCGGCGCTGGGGATCGAACCGGCGACCTTCTGGTCACAGGGCCAGTTCCCTAACCTCCAACCCATGACTGCCCATTTGTCTGTGTACCTATGAAATATGAATGAAGACAACAGTTAACCTAATGAGTAACCCTTTACATGGCCAGGGTCTGTCAGCAGGTGCACTATAACCTAAGAATAGCTCAACCAGTTTGCATTGAAGTCCCTATAGTTACTGAATAATAAACCTTAGTAAGTAATAAGCCTGGGAAACATAACGGTGGTTGTAGACAATAAACAGACAGAAAATGCATGTGTGTATTAATGGACATTTCCTCAGGCACTGTTCTGTCACCATGCGCTTATGTGAAATCCAAAAAAACAACCATAAAATTAAACAAACAGCAACAAGACATTGCTCAACAGTAAATTTCTTTGTACACTTTTAGAAGAGGTTTATGGATGTGACAGTGTTTTTATTTCTTGTACAGTATTGTTGGAAACCCAGATTGAGCTGCATGTTTTTTTGCAATATTTCAATTATTTACTTAAATTTCATTCGATAGTTGAGTGGAAACTTGCCTTATGACACTTTTTAAAAGTGTTAGAGAAAAGTCTTTAAAACCTAAACTCTGTAGGTAAATTGATGTGTATGGGAATGTTATGGGTTAAAAAGGCCTAAAGATGCTTCGTCTCCTCACAGTATATGTATTGTATGTGAATGCTAGAAGTATTCTGATTGTATTATTGATTTTTTTACTTTCATTCCACTTCCAAGCCAGCTCAGTCTCTCTCTTTCAGGCTTTCCCTCTCTCTCTCTCTCTCTCTCTCTCTTTGTCACCATCCACTCTGTCTCTCTCCTGCTGTTGTTTCCCACTGTCTGGACTTATTTTGATATAGAAGGCTATATGATGCTGGTTACCAGGTTACACTCTGCTTGAAATTTTAATCAGCGGTCTGTCTGTCTCTCACTCTCTCTCTCTCTCTCTCTCTCTCTCTCTCTCTCTCTCTCTCTCTAACACACACACACACACACACACACACATACACACACACACTCCCACATCTCTCCTATGGACCCGCTCTGAATAACAATAATATTCCCTCATCAGTAGATGTACAAATAGATCTTCAGTAGTTATTGATGGGAATCCACTATCAGTTCACATACACTAACAAAGATACAGGGTTGCCTCTACGGCAATGTGATCATTTCTAACTGTGTGTAAAAAAAGATAAAATGGCAGCTTGCCTGTCCCAATTTTCACCACATTCACCAGTGCAGAAATCAGCATCAGCACATGCAGACAAACATATGGCTCCCCATCCAACCTAGAAAGAGAAGCACGTTTGCAGTCTTCAGTTTGTGTATGTGGGTAAACTGATCCATCATCATTATCACCCTTAACAGTACTGATATCAGAGAATAATTCCATTCCAGCAAACCTAAATCATTTTTATTATAATATAATGCAGGCCAGTCTTTGACCATGTCACATTAGGGAATCACACAGAGATCTGTGCCTTCAGTACTGTGAAATGCAAAGTTTGAACACCCACAGTCGTTTTTGACGATTATCAACAAAAAATTTCTACATACTTAAATATGACATATTTCTGCAAATTGTAGTGCACCGATTCTAGTTAACCACTGATCTTGAAAAAAAATAAAACACATACGTCTAAGCATATATTATTTATTAATATATATATATATATATATATATATATATATATATATATATATATATATATATATATATATATACACTAAATGCTTTTTTTGCAGATTTCACATTTTACATTTTGTTTTCCCCCAAATTCTCAAAATTTCTTTCTTAAAGAGATTATTACCATTTTATTGGTATAATATCTAGGACTACAGTGATGCATGATGGGTCAGGCTTTCTGAGGAGAACCACAGGCTGTTAGTACTGCACCAGAGGGGGCTCCCAAGAGCAATGAATCTCCAAGCTGACCCATGAACTCTGTTCTCAGGGCAAGGCTGAGCCTTATTTTGAAGAATGACGAACATGATATAAAATACAGTTACTATGCATGACAAACAAGTGGGCTTTTGTACAGTCTGGGAGTAAAAGGGTAGGGGCTCAAGCCCCCTGGGGGTGTCTGTGCACATGCTTGACTGTAAATACGTAATTACAGTATATTATCTCTCATTTAATGATTTCTTGGTGTTCCCAAAAAACTTCCAATATTGAACAAAACGCCTTGAGATACGTTGCATCTATAGTAAGTACACTGCTTAGGTTATTATTGTATACAGTAGCAGAAAATATTAATATGCCAAGGAGTTGGCAACTCGACAGTATTTTATTGTTATTGTGATAAATTGTGTTGAAGTATCAGCCACTAATTCCAAACTTTTGAACAACAGTGTATAAAAATACCAGTGTATTAAACAATGATTTGAAGTTATAGCACATTCTATGTTGAATGCAGATTTCATTGCTGGGGTACAAATAAACCATGTTCCAAACCTGTTTCCTTCCAGTTATTGTGAATGGGAACATCTGTGAGGAGGATGTGGCCTTGTGTCATTTTGAGGCAATATTTCCTTAAATGTGCTCATACGTTTGTATGTCTAGGGCTGATGAGTTGCTGTTCAAATGCAATTAAGGTACTTATCAGATGCATAGTGCTGTTGGCTACATTTACAGCTCCTTCTGCATTGCATGTCTGTGTACAGATTCTTCAAGGTCGGAGAAGAAAGAGAGCCGGTGCCCAACACCGGGTTGTGACGGCACAGGTCACGTGACTGGGCTGTACCCTCACCATCGAAGCCTGTCTGGATGCCCTCATAAAGACAGGGTCCCTCCAGAAAGTAAGTACTCCAGACCCACACCTCTCTGCCTGCTGCCGTAGCTTGGTATAATGATACTTTTGTTCAGTCTCTGTGTAACAGTCTCTTTTGTTGTGGTCATTGGTCAGGATGTCTTTTTATGTCTTTGAAGGTTCAAGGCCTTTTCCTTGAGTGGCATGGCTAATGTTTAGCACGTCTGCATGGATTCATTACAGGAGCTTCTTTTCTCCTGTTTCTGTGTTCTTGCTTATGCATTATGTTGCATTCACATTATGAAGATAGGCAAACCTTTCGAGTCACCCTGTAAAGAATGCATGGGTCGGATTTCAAAGGAGTTCGTCAGACCACGTCATTCGTCTTTACATATTAACATCACGTGCACAGGCTCAAAAAGGTCTGGCTCGATCTTCAGGTTTAAAATGCAAAATCAGCACTACACCGATGAAGATTTGATGGCAAATGTGGAAGTGAAGACAAAACATTCACCAAGTTTTGATGAGTTTGAGTTCTTTATGCAAACTCTTTCAAATCACAGTCGTCACATTCATCTGTTTGGAGAAAGAGGTCAGAAGCACAAATGATGCAACAAAAAGCACATTTCCACCAAGTCCCCAAATCTGTCAAAGTGCTGCCTTAGCATGGATTATTTTTTTTCCACTGCTGATATAAAAACACAGAATTAGGGGTGTAATGAGTTTCACAATATGTATACATAAATAAAAAAGAAATTCTTTTTTGATCATAGATCAGCTGCCAAAACAAGACTGCAGCACGTGGTGAAAACATAATTAACACTGACAAGTAATTTGCTTAGAAGATAATTAAACACAAACAAAGTGTAAATGGGTTCAGGTGTAGTGCAGGAGAGTGTTTTTATCTTTAGAAACATCATGCAGTGTTCTGAAATCCAATAGTAGAAACAACTATATTTGTGACAAATATTTTTGTAGCATAAAATCTTACTGTACTCAGTTCACAATGTGTATTAGCTTACAACCCCATATGAAAAATATTGAGCATCAATATTTTTGTGAGCTGCCTTTATTCAGTCAGGCTTTTCTGTCTTTTAAGGCTTTTTTTTTGCTCGAGTGGCATGGCTAAGTGCATCTGCATGGAATCATTACTGCTTCTTTTCTCTTGTTTGGTTTAGGGTTGCACTGATATGAGAATTGTGGGCTGATGCTGATACCTGAGATTTTTCAAATACATATTTGCAAATGCTGATGCATAAACGTTCGCAAAATATAGAAACTGGGTCTGCGTTCACATGAATTAGAATAACAGAGAAATATAACATTTTACAGTTCATAGTTAGAAATGCTGTAAAATAAATTAAATGCTGATATTTCAGTACAGTAGTCTATTCTCACCTGAACCTTCAGTTCTTCTGCAGGTCAATAAATATCACTTTAAAACATTGGTCAAATCTAAACATCCAACATGGATAATTTTTTTCTGCCGGCATGATTCTGATACCATTGTGCATCCCTTGTTGCTGTATTCATTATTTTGCACGTTGGCTATCAACTAAAATGCCATTTTTTCAGTGTAAATACTGCAGAGCTGTAGTCTGGGACCATCATTATATGGTGTTGTGGAAGGAAGCGCAAAAATAAAATGCAAACAAACTGTTTTCTCTAATTTATCACCTCACTTCTCAATGCGTAAACATATTTATTGTTCGTATTTGATGATAATTAAGACCACATCTTATGCTTTTTTTAATAAGGCAGTTAGATTTGTTTTGCTTTATTTGCTCAATTAAATCCACTTGAATAAGCTATAATAATTGCAGCTCAGTCTAGCTTACATATCTGCAGTGAGGGCTGTAAACAGAAAGGGTGGCAATCTTCTTCTCGCTCACTGCTTTCATTCACCTTGTGCAAATCCCCCAATAAAGCATCTTTTACACGATTCATTAAACCACAGAGAGGAATCTCACGTTATGGTCGCAAATGACCCAGACGGCAATCAAACCACCTGACAGCTTTAATGACAGCCCAGAAAATTAGTTAACATAAAAGATTTGCCTATAAAGCGTCCAGATGTCAAGAGGTGTAATCTGAGCCTCCTGGGAGGCAAGAGTTCATGGGATGCTGAGGGACACCTGGAATGACCTCAGGATTAGCTCATATGCTTTACCCAGAGGTGGAACTTACGAGTGCTGTTTTCAATGGTTAGTTGATCTGCTGCTGATAACAGAAGTAGCATAACAGTGCAGAGAGGGCTTAGCATGTGTCAGAGGAAGCATGTGCTAGCCGTCATCCTTCCAGCTTGGTAATATTGAGTGATGGGGAGACCTAGCTAATGGGTGAAAATGGACAGGACTAACCTGGGAGAGAAAATTGGCTAGCCCTTCCTAAAAAAAGGAAACAAATAGAGAATGATGTCCATCTCCAAAGCTGCAGTTGCTTCAGCCTAATTGATCTATCCATGTTCTGCCCATGGTCTAACCATGGTCTCTAAAGGTTGGCACTTATGCACTACTGTGATAGATTGTAGCTTTGTTGTTGCGTAACTAGCATTGGCAGTTGTTTCCAACCCTAGTTTTGATTACCTGCAACAACATACTCCAGCTCAGTATCATAGCTTTTTAAACTCAGGGTTAAACTCAACGTCTAGTAATATAACGCTGTTGTCGGATCAAAACCTCATCTCTCAGAAATCGTAACTTTACAGGAGAAGGAAAAACTTTTGTTACTTTTAATGTAAGTCAATGGAACCAGACTTTTTTCTGAGTTATTTTGGGTCATTTCTTTTGATCCATTCATCATGAAATGTACATACAATCTAAAGGACAACAGGTATTTTCAAAAAACGTCAAAAATGGAGATACAAAGTTTTGAACTGAGAGCAGCGATAAGCACATTTAATGTTGATATATTTATTTATTTTGCAAACATTCTGTAACGCTTGGCCAGCCTTGCAACACTGACTACAAAAGAGCACATCCATGGCCGCACTGGGGGCAGGCTAGTTATCACAAAGTTTAAAGTTTGCCTTTTTTAGCATGTATAGTCTAGTTGGCACCAAACAGGCCATTTTCAGGGTATTGCAAAAAAAAAAAAGCAGAATTCAGTATTCTGAGAATGTACTCAGGCGATTCAATAAGAGAACAGAGTGAATGGCAGCCTAATTTAGCCATCATTTGCACAAGATTTCCCCTGAAACGTCTGTGTGCATGGTGAATTGTAAACAGAATGAAGACACAGCATCAATAATATATTGTCCAGTCTAAATGATAAATGTGTTATAAGGAGGCAAGGCTTCACTGTATGTGCCATGGCATGTTTGCCTTGCTCTCACACACACACACACACACACACACACGCACGCACACACGCATGCACGCACGCACACACACACACACACACACACACGCACGCACGCACACACGCACGCACACACACACACACACACACACACACACACACACACACACACACACACACAGCAGGGAGTGCAGCACTCTCTGGGCAGTTTATTGAGCACACATTGACAGGAGAAGAGGTCCTTTGCAGCTGCTCCATTGCACATAATGCATTTTTTAGCAGCAGCCTGTCGATAACTCGACATGCTCACAACAGGTCACCTTTCAATGACACTGGATGTACCACAGGGTAGGTAAAGAGCACAGAACAATTTATTAGAGGTCTGCAAGAAAGAAAGTATGTGTTTGTTTTAGTACAGGACGGAAATGTCCTGACTTTGTTGTAAGACCAAAGATAAACAGGACTAGCCTTCAACAAAATGGTCCTGACTTTTTAGAAAAGCTGTTTCTAAAAAGTTTACATAACAGAAGATAAGATTAGGGTTAGAAAATGGGTTTTGTCCCTCTGGTCAAATTATATGTGTACATTTGAGAGAGATAACCTTACTAACATATATATATATATTTGTATTATTATTATTGCTGCTCTTGCTTACATGTGACTGAAATTCAAAAGACAGCTATGGACTGCTGAATGAGGACAGGACCTTTCATTCACCAGTCATTTCATTAACTTTTTTACATTTAATGATGAACGTATCGTAATATAGCAATATTTAATGCAGATATTTTTGCCTCATAAATAGCTTTTTGTCATCAAATTACTATCACTAGCAGTAACGTGAAATTATGCTACCATGTCTGTGATTTCCCGTGTTATGTTACCATCAGTGCCACACATTTGTTTACCTTCACTGGTTTTAATACTCCTTGTGAGACTTTTACTTAACATATTCTTTACTTTGTATGTTGCAGCTTTAGATTAGTTATTACTTGATTCACAAACTAAGGCTGAAAATTATTAGAGGAGCTGCGTTGATCAGCAGTAGTGGTTAATAGTTCTTACATTAACTTTGTTTAATACTGCTTTGGGCCCTTTTACTTCATAAGCACAGCCAAGCTTGGTCCCATATTACTGAATGGTGGTACATGCGAGCAACACAATAGTACATGAATGGCATGTTAGTACAGAATTCAGATGTTGTGAGGTGGTTATAGGTGTTTTGTGGCCTAGACTGAATCTAGACTGATGTGTTTTATAATATCGATTTTATTACAGATTAGGATTTTATCCTCTTTAGTACATTTTAGAAATGAATTGAGCTATTGGTCTTGCAAACAAAGTATATCAGAATCTAATAGATTGCATTATATGTTGAAGTAACAAAGTCTGTATATAGTCTGTATATGCTGACTCTGCTAACCATAAGCCTGCACTCTTAAAAATAAAGGTGCCGAAAAGGATTTGTTTGCTTAAAACCATAAAACAGAATCCAGACCTTGGATCTGCTTTCCAGTCCTGGATTTTGTCATCACTGGTAGGTATGACACCAGGTCACAGGTCAGCAACATATGGCTCTGGAACCACCTTTGGCTCTTTTACTGCCCCCTTGAGGCTCCACAGCAGAATTAGATTTTTAGACAAAAATAAATTAAGCAGTAAAATAACCCTTTGAGGTAATACAGCCAAGAAGTCAAATGTTGTTATAGATTTGACAAGAAATCTTTCTACTTTTGTGGAAAAGTATCCTGCCAGAGATGCAGACAAAGCAGCTACAACTGAGCTAAAGCTTAAAGCAGAGCAAATTAAGTCTGTAGTTACTGTATACTAAGGCATTAGCACATACTGAGACATATTTAGAGCCAAGATGTTAAATCATTACGCCAATAAAATGGACATAAAATGTTGAGGCTGCCAAGGTTGTTTGACTTTTGTTGAAAAAATAGCTCTAACATTTGAGTCGCCAACTCCTGCACTAGGTGACCACTCAGTTACATCAGTGATTCAGTTAACTACCAGTGAGTACAAAATGCAGGACCAGAAACTGGACTTAAAGTCCAGATTTGAAGACCTCTGCCATAGAAGAACCATTCTGATTTCCTCAAAAACCCTTTCAGAGAATGATTCTTTGGTGAACCATTTTTGAAAAGAAAAGTGTGAGTATGAAGAAGCTTTTTGAAGTTTAAAGAACCTCCACATCATGAATAGAGTCACGACATAACTGTTAAATTGGTAAATTATTCACTATGTGAAGGTTTTTTTGAATCTTAAAAGGTTCTTCACACTCACAAATCTTTGTATCAAACGTGGTTCTTTAGGGTAGCCAGAGGGTTCTTCCATGTCATTACTTAAAGAACCCTTTGTGGCACATTTTTTTTAAGAGTGTAAACATACCTCAAGCATACAGGTCAAAGCATCACAATAGATACTTCTTGCCACATTCATTAAAACACACTCTGATGTATTTTATACACTGGGATCTGGTACATCTCAGGGTGATCGGCCTGGTCCAATTAAGTCCAGTGTAGAGTAATTAAAATGTCAGCGAGTGGAGAGGATGAGGGTAAGGGTTTAAGGAGGTGATGATGAAGACGTGAAGAGAAAGAGCGTACGTCAGCCTCCCCTCCCACACACACCCCTCCACACACTCCATGCCCCTTCCTTCTGTCCTCTCTCCACTTCCGAAAGATCATTAACCTAATTGGTGCCAGTGGGGATCTCAGGCCGACGTGGACAGTTTTTATGGCGAGAGTTATTGAAGACGAAGGCTTGTTAAAGACTGAGGCCAGTAACAGTGCTTCAGACATGAGGGAGACACTTTTTTGCTGTCGCTTCGTGATTCCCTCGATTTCTGATCTGATGTGTCCTTAGTGCTGAAAGTTATTGAAAGGAAAGTCCAGACACAGTCATCCTAATAAGACGCAAAAATAGTAATGTCTTACTCAAGCCGGCTAGTTATAATAAGTTCCTGAAGCTGAAAGTCTATGCTAAGATTAGCTGACAGCTGGGGACGGAGAGTATAATCAGAACTGGACCACTTCTTGTAAGTGTCGCTTTATATTGGTCATCATTGCTCACAGTGGTATGTTGAGTTAAGGGGCATAGTATGGCTGTGGCTGAACTGTCCAAGTAACCATAAGTCTAGTGTTAAAGTCAATGCAAAAGGCATGTTTTCTAAGTCAATTACTAAAACTTGGTAACGTTAATTAAAATGTACCTTCTCGTTGTGCTGTCAGCTTGGCAAATAGAGCCTGATAGTGACACCAATGTATGTACATTTTTACCATATACAGTTGAAAATATGATGAAATCTTTGAAAATATATGCTTGGTTAGCTATTGTTCATTTAACTTAAGTCTTTTCATTGGTTTAAAAAAAAAACTCTGACTGCACTATGAACTCTAAATTACTCACTCACTCATCATCTAAGCTCAAATTAAGATAATCTGTTCACATGATATTAGTTCATGAACTCAAAAGTCATTCTACAGGGTATATTTTGGTTTGTCCATCTGAATTTACAGGACCAAATTGTAAGGCAAATTATTCAGTAACTGCATGTAATAAATGCAGATTTTTATTTTATTATTTTAATTTTTATTTTATTAAATGTATTAAATTTATTTACATTTAATTTTAGTTTAGTTTTTTTTTCTTCTTGTAAAAGCCCCCCTCAAATGAAAAGAAAATGTGTTTTATGATCACACATATAGCTATATGCTTACAATTTACTGCTGAAAGCCAAAAATCTTAGACGCTAAAAAAAAAAATCATTTTTACAGAGTTTATGACTGAAGAGATGCCATCTGTTTATAGTTTGTAGCCCAGATTTGTGGAAAAATGGGTCGACTTTCAGTAGGAAAAAAAAACTGTGAGTTCACCTTATTATAAGGGTTTAAAACTACATTACCCATTTACGTGACTGGAAATAAGACATTTACAACTCTCATATGACACCCATCTTCTGAATGTAGCTTATGAAATATGAAAGTTATAAAGAATATAACGAAGGGCATTTTGGAACCACAGATGGTTCCAAGGAGTTTAAGGACTACATTATTGAAAAAGGTGACACATACATGTCCAGTTGATGGATCAGAAAATATTTAGTTCCATCACACCCAAAAATTTAGAACTGGCTCTTGTATGTGTTAAGAAAACAGGTCAAGCTGTTGTCTTTTTTGATGGTTTCATGCATTTAAATGGGATCTTTAAGTTGAATCACCATATTAATTTAGTCTGTTGCTATTAGCAGCTGGAGAGACAAGATTTTATTGGCTTCTGGCTTCATCTGTTTGCATATACACTCTCAGAAATAAAGGTAGTAAACTGTCACTGATGCTGTACCCATCTTGTCACTGGGTTGGTTCCCTAAAGGGTACATCTCAGTACCTTTAGTCAGGAGACATAACTGTACCATAATCCATTGAAATCATATTTTGTTTTGACGTAAGTTGTTTTGACTCCACACTCCCTGTTTCATCTCCAGGCTTTTTATTTTATTGTTCTGTTTTAAAACATTAGGTTATGAAAATATCCAAATACGTACTTTTCACCTCGGATAAACTTTTTGTGGATACACAGATGAACCTTAAAACCACTGCTGTACCTTTAAGAGAACATTTGCATTGTTTGTACCTTGATGAACAAAAAAATCTATCTTTTTTTGGGTGTGTGCTTATGTTCTGTGTTTCAGTAAATTGCCAAGCCTGGTCACTGCTTGACCACTAAAGTGACTGTTTAGTAAGATACCCTCTAGTAAGATACATTGATCCAAAGTTAAATCAGTGAAATCAGCACTAGTAGAAAAAGTCAGTGAGTTCAGTTGGAAATGAGAAAGCAAATTAAGTTTAATTAAGTGTAGCTACTTTTAGTAAATTACATTGAATCAACAAAATTGCCATTGCGAAATTAAACAAGACTAAATATTTTGTGACAAATTATTGCCTCAGCAGAACATGTTATGAATGCACATACAGCTGCCTACTTAAAGCATTAAGCAACATTAGGTGATGATAGCACTAATATTGGTATTGACAAGCACCTATTAGTAAGAAATAAGTTCATGAATGAATTAAATGAAAAAAATAGGAGCTGATTTACAGAAACCAACAAAACCCCTAAGAATACTGAGACGCTCTACTTTCTCTACTAGGTCAAAGCCATTAAACCTGAGGTTATCAGTTAAAAAATCAGTTCAAAAAGAAGACATCATAAACACACTTGATATGTTTTCTGTAGCATAATGGTTGAATATGTTTTACACTTTTAAATCAATACAACTGACAGGTTTTAACTTTGAGGTTAGCTGTGTACTCGATTAAGCATTGAAATAATCAGTAGATTACTTTGTTACTACTATAATCAACAGTGACAGCTTTAATTGTTTCCACTCACCTCCTGAACATTCACTGATTTCCACTGTCTTGTAAATGGCAGGCTAAATGTGCATGTTCTCTATGGCCTTGCATGCAGCTTGGTTTCTCTACTTGAACGCACTGATAATGATGAAGGCATTCACATGAACTCAGATGACTAACTCAACTGCCTCCCTAACTCTCCCTGTCTTCCACTCCTTCTCTTTTCTGCTGTCAAGTTCTTGCAATGCATGAAAATGTTCTTAAGTGTCCTACACCTGGCTGCACTGGACGCGGCCATGTCAATAGCAACAGGAACTCTCACCGGAGGTAAGTGCTTTCAGTCTGGCCAGCCGTTATGAACTCCCAGCTCTGTTCTTCTGCTTACTGCATGCTGGACATCCTCGTTCTTTCATTCTTACTTTACTTTTTTGTTCTCTGCATTTGATTATTTTTGCAACTACATTATTTATTCCAGCTGCCACTTTATTTATTTACTACTTTACTTATTTTGCTTTATTTATTTTTGTTTTGCAGAGTCATCATCTTTGCTGGTCACCACTTTTTTTTTGTTTATATCTATGAATAACATCTTATTATGAAACTTGTGTATGAAAATGCGTCTGTTCCTATAAGTCTGATTTCAGAATTCTGTGCAGATGACTTTAAATGCTCAGTCACACTTAAGCACCTTACAATTCCCTTCAATAACATAACTATTTACACGTAATTGCATAATTACATAGTTAATTAAATTGTTAGTTACTTTATGAATAGCATTTATATTCACTTTACATACAGTTTCACGACTTCTGACCCTTTTATTTGAATTATGTTAAAGATATGTTATATTAATAATTATTTTAAGTGAAATCATAAGAAAATATCTCTTCTGTTATCTACAAGCATAAATGTAATTTATTTGAAGTTTAGAATCTCCACTTGTCTTTTAATTACACTAATTATACTTACATTTGTTTTATGTTATGTATGCCAAAAAATGACAAAAACATAATCAAAATACATATAATACTAGTACTATTAGTGTCCCTAAAACATTATTATTAATATGTAATTATACTATAATTGCATAATGAATTGCACAGTTATTTATGCATCTAACTGCACTCATCTTTTGTATAACTATGTTCAGTTTGTTTTGATGCACCAAATATTACAAAAACAGAGTAAAAATGCTTAGAATACACACAATCAATCCCAGGACTGTCTTCAGTTGTAGCAAATATTAGCGTTCAATGTTCAATAATACATAAAAAAGCGTGAAAGAAGGTTCCTGCTAATCTCACCCTATAGAAGTCTCAAGGCTGATGGGTTCTGATCTCGCAGTCTTTCACCTTAATGCCCATAATTCTATTCTGGGTTGAGGTGCAGTGGAGGTGTGAGTGCAGCCAGCTGGCATGGGACGGCAGGCGTAGCAGCAGCCATTAGCACCTCGGTGACACCCAAGCAGGAGAGCCAGCCCGCTGCAGCCTCGCCCTCAGACCCAGCACCACCTGCGCATCGCACACAGAAACACACACACATGCACATGCAAATGCACACGCTCAACTCTCACCTGTGCACTCACAAGACTGAAAGTGTGTATACTCAGAGCCCATAGCAAATTGGCAGCTTCTCTCGTGTCATTCACACCTGCTCAGACCAACCTGCAGACCTAGGCGCTCCTTACATCGCACGCCAAAGAGTGAAAATACTGAGCTTGATTTAATCTTGCGGGATTGTCACAGGTGGTGCACAATTTTATAAATGAGCCTGATTTCACATCACCTAGAAGGTCGGAAAGCTACTTGAATGTTGAATGTCTCCTTTTAGAAGCAGCAATTTAAAATGCAGGAGACCAGAAATTAGTCTTCCATCAAGACTTCGACTGAGACGCAGTAAATCTGGAGCTCCTGCATTGAATGGGTTCCCCTTATGATTGTACTGTTTACTAATAGACTCTCCAGTGTATGCAGAGTAAAATCACACTCTTTCTTTTTTATTGTGTTCATGCAGCCTCTCGGGGTGCCCAATAGCAGCCGCTGAGAAGCTGGCCAAAGCCCATGAGAAACACCAAGCTTGCAATGGAACCAAGTCCAACCAGGCATCGGACCGAGTGCTGAGGTAATGACCGGCTTATCACAGACACTTTACTTTCATTTTCACCATAAACAGGGGTTTCTGCAGAAACTCTCTAACTATGCTAACTGCATTTGCCAGCAATTGTCCAGTACAGCAGGAAGCACTCTTGTATCTGGAAAGATTTCTTTATTTCTTTATTACATTATGTCACATTATGTTTGCACATGATTTATGGCTTTGAATAAACACAGAATGGTTTCACTCCTAGAATTCTATAGCTACAGTTATTCTCATTTTGCTATACTTTTTCTTTATATTACGTTATTATTACTATGTCAATATGTAATTTACATAAATAATTACTAAGTTTGTTATTTAATTAATTACATATAATTTAATATACATATAAAAGCACTGTCCAGTGGTGTATTGTACAAGATAGGCCTGCTGCAATATTATATAATTGCCTGATTAAAATGAGTTATGATAAGTTAACCACAATTATTTTTTACTTTTACATCATAACAAACAGAAGACGAAATATGTACATTTTTATAAGTTTGGCTGAGGCAAATTCATGTAAATAATAAAAAGCAAAAATTGCATTTATTGAGCCATGTGCCCTACCTATTGACTTTGTGCTGTAACACCTTTAGAGGGCAGCAGTGAGTAATGTCTGTTTATTTGAGCTTGAGTTGTGTCTGTTGGGAATTACTGTTAACAGATAGGAAGCTACAAATCTACGTAGCCAATTTGGCTTGTACTTAAAAAAAAATACAATGAAACCATTAATCACAATTACAGTCATATGCAAAATTGGGCACGCCTGGTCAATCTACACGATTTGTTGTTTTTCTGAGTAAAAATAAGTTAGTAAAAAAAAGGATTATTTTATCTTAACACACTTCCACAGATTTTAGCACAAAATTATGGTTTATTATCTGAATTTAACATATTTGGCAAAAGAAACTAAGAAACTTAAATGTGGCCTGTGCAAAGGTTATGGCACATTTTAGATTTTATGTTTTATGTTACAAGATGTTACACTCAGAAAATGAATAAAAATTGTGCAGTCAAATTTGCAGACAAATGCCATATTTAAGCCATATTAAGTTCAGCCTGCAGAAGATTTGTGCGACTTTTCACTCAGAAAATATGGCTGTCATATATATATATATATATATATATATATATATATATATATATATATATATATATATATATATATATATATATATATATATAGCATATGGCAGTATTCATATGACAATTATCAGTCAACATTTCATGATGGTGACAGGCCTAGTACATGAAATGTATTTCACACTGCACTCATGAAATCCTCTTGGCATGATAAAGCCCATGTTGATCTCATGGCTGTTGATGTTGTAGGCCCATGTGCTTTGTGAAGCAGCTGGAGATCCCGCAGTATGGTTATAAAAACAATGTCCCAACCACAACCCCACGCTCCAACCTGGCCAAGGAGCTGGAGAAGTACTCCAAGACCAGCTTTGACTACAATGGCTATGACAACCAGAATGTGTACGGCAAACGTGCCATCGCGCCCAAGGTCCAGGGCCGAGACACATCACCCAAGGGATATGACGGTAAAAAGAAAAACCCACTTCACCTCTCTGTTCACCATGACCTGTGCTTGGCCTCTCATCTATCCTATTTCATTTGAGCATCATGTAATTGTAGAGGGACACATTCATTAGTGTGTGAGCATTAATTTTCTGCAAAAGGTAAAAGCTGGTCATTTATAATCTGAGCAATAAAAACGCATCATGAATGGCTGGATAAATTCAGTGACACCACAACTGCACTGTTTTGTGAATGCTCCTGATGTCTTCCCCAAGCTTTGACCAGAGGAATGGAAATGTATGGAAATTATATAGCAGCAGATGCATAATGAATGGCTGGGTAGAGGCGAGTCAAGGTCTAGTCTTTGGGCCGCAGCTAATTACAATTCTATGTGAATAGCAGTCAGCTCTCTAGCTGCACTTTAATGACTGAGAGAGGAGGGGGATATGTAGAGAGACAGAGAGAGAGAGAGAGAGAGAGAGAGAGGGAGAGAGAGTGAGCGAGAGAGAGAGGGAGATGGCAGCAGGGCTCTCAGTGGGAGATGCCACTTTGATGCCCGGCTGGTGGCTGGGGCTCATTGTCCCTTTAGTCAGACGGAAAAGAGAGCAGCTTTCTCACCTTAAGCTCAAGGATGCAGCTCGCAACCCCCACCGCTTCTATTCTACCTTGCATTAATCAGCCAGTCGGAGAAATCATTGTGTGTTGGCATTAAGAGTGATCAGTGAACAGATAAAATGTTTATCCCTCATTATTGGACTCTCTGCATGCTACAAAACAAAAAGTATGTGCAAATAAGCAGATTATGATTGTGAAGGCTTTGTATTGGCTGTTTTTAATCCAGATGTGTTTATTCACGTGTAGCCTTTTTAAAGTAATAGTCAAATTTACACATTTTTTCTTTTATCTGAAATGTAGCATGGACAAAATTTACGCTTCAAGGGAAGAAACAGTAGTAATAGTCACCTTAAAGCCTCAAAGGAACATTCCAGCCTAAAACTAGCATTTAACATTCATGATTTGTCCTGTAAGATTCTGTAGCACAGCATTTCATCCCTCAGCCTCATCGGTTAATAGAATTTTATATCCTTTTTGTATCCTCATCCATCAATTTTCTACCACTACAATACTCAGCATGCATTAGGCAAATACATCATCGAACCACCAGGAAAACCCCAGTGTAACATTAGCTATCCAGCATTCTTCCGCATTACAAAAAGGTAGGGAAAAATATTTCAAACAGCTCTGGACTACTCACCCAAAAGCCCTTCAAAAACTCCTCCCACCTTCAAGACACATCATCTGAAGGGTCATCCTAGTTTTTAAATGAGAAAACTCCCTCTAGAGGCTACTTTGGCACAGCTGTATCTTGCGATTAGGCATGTTTACAACAGATGTCATAATGGTTGCATTTTCATATATACATATTGCATATTGCACTGCCACTATGGTTATAATTCAGTAAGTATTGTATATTGTACTGCCACTTTGCACAACTATTAACATAAGTTATTGTTTACAGTGTTTAGTCACTCAGTTCATTCACAGGTCTAGACATGCACCATCGCATTGTCACCTGCATAATATTTATGCATAATATTTATTACTTATTTTTGTACTGTACAATATATTTTATTATATATCTTTACTTCTTCTATTTATGCATCTGTACAATAGCGTACAGCAATACGCTTGCTCATGTTTTGCTCTTTACTGTATATTGTGCTGCTGTCATATTAATATAGAACAATATTTCATACAGAAAGTTTACTTCAGATTACTTAATATCTTGGTGCAGTTTGAGGGACGCATGTACTGATTTAATTGATAGTGATTAGTGGTTTAAGCTTCCATTATTTGTTGTCTAGATTAGCCTTGTAGAAGCAAGCTTCAGGCATCACTCAATTCTTGGATGATTGATTGTTATGCAAATCTGATTTTCACCAAACTATTGCTTTGATTCTTTCAGCACTATATGTCCCTTGGCCTAGATGTTGACTACTGGCCCTATTTATATCTTTTTAGCCATATACACATTGTTGTAACCAAACCAAATGTCCAAAATGGCTATTTTTAAAAACATTCTCACCCTTAATGTATTTTTATGGTGTAAAAATAAATGCAGAGGTTTTGATATGACACTCAGAATATGTTAAAAGCTGTGCGTGTATATGTGTGTGCATCTCCTCAGCTAAGCGTTACTGTAAGAACTCCAGCTCAGCGAGCAGCACAACTAGTAGCTATGCCCCCAGCAGCAGCAGCAGCAGCCTGAGCTGTGGAGGAGGAGGTGCAGGAGCAGGAGGAGGAGGAGAGGGAGGAAGCAGTGCCAGCAGCACCTGCAGCAAGAGCAGCTTCGACTACACACACGACATGGAGGCCGCACACATGGCCGCCACGGCCATCCTCAACCTGTCCACTCGCTGCAGGGAGATGCCTCAGAGCCTCACCGGCAAACCACAGGAGCTTTGCACACGGGTACACTATGAGTGTGTGTTTGTTTGTGTGTGTGTGTGTGTGTGTGTGTGTGTGTGTGTGTGTGTGTGCGCGTGTGTATATACACTACCATTCAGAAGTTTGGAATCACAACAGTGTTTTGGTGTAGATACATGTACACAGTGATTCTAATAGGATGCTAGTATTCTGCAATTTCATTAGTTGACACTACGATTGCCAGGCCAGAGGTCCCAGAGGGCATAACTGGCCCCCTGGACAGATAGAGTGCCCCATTTATCCTCCAGTGATATGGAGCCTGATGTGATTTTGTGACAAAAATACATGTCTGAGAACAAGTTCTTAAACTTTTAATGTTGGATTGTGACAAAATACTCCTCAAAGAAGGGTACACCCTCTAAAACCTGCATCCAGTTCCTGTAGTCTGTGCTCTTTTAACACCCATTATACCATTGATAACACAAGCAAAATGAGCTCACTAATCAAACAATTTTTTGCGCTGATGAAATAGCTTTATTGTTCCCTAATGCTACTATAATGTTACTGTTCACTGCATGTGACATGCTTTCTGCACATGTGACTCACATGCAGTTGCATGCAGTTTTCTGGGGAATTTTTCACCAACACTAATTTCTGTTACATGTATTGGCTAATAAATGGCTTGTTCACTTAACAATGTCAACAAGGGCACCCTCCCCCAACAAATATTGGTGGTTGGTTAGTGTAGTGGTTAACACCTTTGCCTTCTACGCTGTAGACTGGGGTTCAATCCCCGACCAGGGCAAGCACCCTACACTATACCAATAAGGGTCCTTGGGCAAGACTCCTAACACCACCTTGGCCTACCTGTGTAAAATGATCAAATTGTAAGTGGCTCTGGATAAGAGCGTCAGCAAAATGCCATAAATGTAAATATTGGATTTGTCTAGACATTTCACATTTGGTTCGCTTGCACCCAAATAAGTTACTGTTCCTATCAAATAATTAGCTTCAATTTCTAAGGGTTGTCCCCAGTCATTCTCATGACAAGATAATATTGGGCCCTTGTGAGACCACCCCTTCCCCTTCACTCAAAACAGGCAGTTAGTTTTCTCCTCCATGCATGTTGAGCAGTGCAAACATAGTGCATTAGTAGCAGTTTGAAAGATGCAGTGACTAGATTCTCATGTCTCGGATAAAGCACATGCTAGTCCTCATCCTCCCAGCTTGATAGCATTGTGTGATTAGGGGAGACCTAGTGAGCAGAATTGGCAATTACTAAACAGGGGAGAAACTTAGGTAAGAATAAAAAAAATGAAATGAAAGAAAATATGATTAAATTAGTATCCAGAATCACTCATAGTGCAAAAGCAGTGATTATTGCAGCAGACACAGTACTGTGCAAAGGTTTCAGGCCCAATAAATTAATATTTAAAAAAGCAATTTATCTGGTCAGTGAGCATTTGTTTGCTCAGAACAAAACCGCCACAGATATTAGAAAAAATACAAATCGTCTTTGTTTCCTTAACCATTTCCAAACCTCTCCTGAAGGAAGCCCAGTTATTTATCATCCAATCACTAGTTTGGCTACTTAGTATTGAAAACGAGAATGTCTTGTTAATTTATACTTTGTTTGTTTGTATCTATTCTAATGTTTTGTGGTTTTACCGGAAGAAACATTTACTGCTGAGATAAGTCACCTGGTTAAGTGCCTGAAAATTTTGCACAAAACTGTAGGTTGACAGAAACATTTTTTAAAAGTAATTACAAAAATTAGTTATCATTTAATAACTGTTTGTTTAATAAACACTTGAACTATCTAAATTTGGTATTTGGTATTGTGCTTTAAAAACAGTAAAACGACAAGTGCTTACAACCTTTTAAATTGTAGTGTATGTATCTGTGCATGTATGTTCTCCTGGTTCTGTGTTTCAAAAATGTCCCAACGAATCTCAAAACTCAGCAGATATCAGATATGCCCTTAGAACTAGTAGGTCCACACAGTATTGGCTGTGTCTGTGGTTGAGTTTGTGTGCTTTATCTATCTGCCTGTCTATTACGATATGCCAACCAGCAGATCAGAGGCTCAGGCTGTATTACAATGCAATTACATCCATTACTGCACGCAGTTAGTGAGCATCGTAGCCATTGTGCACATCCTAATAGGTCATTTTACCCATGGGTGAGTTAAAGAGGCATCTGTGTAATGTGGCCTTCATGTAGTTTGCTCTGTGTGTGTGTGTGTGTGTGTGTGTGTGTGTGTGTGTGTGTGTGTGTGTGTGTGTGTGTGTGTGTGTGTGTGTGTGTGCAAGATGTTTTACAAGTGAAATTACCTTACAAAAGAATTGTCATCGGTTTGGATGTTATCAAGTAAAAATGAGCTGTGCTTAACTATAATGTCCCTAAAGCCATAAAGTTGAGTTTCATAAAAAAATGAAGAGTTGTTATGCCTTAAAAGCAGACATTAGAGTTAAGCACAGCTCATTTCAACTTCATAACACCATATCTTGCCATTCTAGTTTGATTTGAAAACAGCAAGGCACTTCTCAAACCTCAAAACAGAAGTTTAGTCTGGTATACACTTCAGCCATGACTGCCATGACAACTCCTTATGACCCTTCTGTTACTCTAGCGTTCACCAACAAGTGGTGCTAAGTGCAGGCAGTGTGGGGTCTTTAGCCACACAGAGGCTTATTGCATTAAAAAGATGCCGTGTCTGCACTTTGGCATTCTACTTGGCAGGAGTGTCTCCCTTACTGTGGCTTGATTAGTTATCTACATGGGTAGGGAGGGCACCTCTACATGAGCACTAATGAGTACTTATTTGTAGAAAAGATCACATCAATAAACACAAGGGGTTTAACTGCATCTGAAGATGATGATTCAATTGGATCATTTTTAAAATAATTTATAATTAGTCAGAGTAACATTCAATTCATTCTGTCATCATATTTTCGTCAAAATAACCATACAAAACATTAAGAACTTAATGTATTACTTTTATTTCTGATACCATACAAATAGTTCATTCCTAATTCTGAATCGGGCTAAAATAACTCAGATGAATTTAATTGATTTGTTTTGAGTGAATGATGTAAGTTCATGATTCCCTGAATCTTTTCCTTAAATCATATCATATTGAATCAAGGTGAAATTTGAGATTTTATGATGCAGCGAATTGTTTCCTATCTAATCAAATTTAATTAAAATATACAATTTCATGATGGATTAAACTGTTTCCTTAAGAATCAGATTGAATAGTGGAATTTTAGATTCCACTAGGCATTGAATAAATCCCTAAAGAATCAGAATTTAATTGATTTGTGGTGGAATTTGAGAGGTGATGATGCATCAAAAGGATTCCTAAAGAATCGCAATCAAAGCAAATCATCTTGACATTTGAGACACTATGACACATTGTACCATTTCCTAAAGAATCAATTTGACTGATGGTGAAACTTTATTGTGGTGAAATTTCAGATATGATGACGATCAGATCAGATCTGATCGATCAGAATTGAACCAAATGGTGATGAAATCTGAAATGTTTTCTGAAATGACACAAATCACTTCATAAAAATTGATTCATGGTGAAATATGAGATTTCATGTTGTACTGAATCATATTCCAAAGAATCACAATTGAATCAAATCAAGGTGCATTTTGAGATTTCATGTTTCACTGAATCATTTTCTAAAGAATCAGAATTAATTTGTGGTGAAATTTGATGTCATGATACATTGAACTGCTTCCTACACTCAAAGCAAAAGGGTTCTACAGTATAGTAGTGAAAAAGGGTTCTTTGACTACTAATAACAATGGAACACTTTCTGGCACTATATATAACCATTTGAAATATTTCTTTAAAGAACAATATAAAAGTGGTTTTACATAATAAAGAAGAATCATTTGACCATCCAAAGAACCATTTATGCAAATGGTTCTTTCAGTGTTCCTGGTTCTACGAAGGACTATTGCTTTTACTAAAGAACCCTTGAAGAGCCATGTTTAAGTATTAAAAATCTCAACAAAACTAAATTGTAATGAAGTTGGAGACTTCGTAATGTATTTACTAGTTTCCTAAAGAACTTCACCTGAAATGAATGCACACACATGCACATATACATACTCATCTGGCTTTGACACTAATGGTCAGGTGTGCTAGGGAAAGATGGAAAGGAAAAGGGTGGGAAGTGAGGATGATGGCATATGGTGGGTGAACGGAAGCGCCCCGAGCTAGAGAGGGCTTCCTCTCTCTCCTTCTTTTTCTGTCTCCCTCTTCCATCCATCTCCTGTCAGTGTACGGAGCAGAGAGGAGGATGAGAAGCAGCTGGCCTGCGGCAAAACCCATCTCCTCCTGCCACTGACTGAGAGACAGCATGGTGGCTTCTTTCCATTTCTGCCAGCTGTGCCTGCACCGAGACTTCAGCACTCTACAGCAGCTTCCCACCCATTATTTCACATAGAAAATACCAGCGTCAAATGGGGGCTGAATTAGGGCTGTTTGTCAGCAATATAGCTGAGGCATAAATAGACTGAGAGAGTTATGATCATTTATAGATTTATTATTGCCGACATTACATTCATTAACATTAAGAATTACAGATGTATTGTGCTTATGTAAGAATAGATAGAATACAACCCCAATTCCAATGAAGTTGGGACGTTGTGTAAAACATAAATAAATCCAGAATACGATGATTCGCAAATCCTTTTCAACCTATATTCAATTGAATACACTACAAACACAAGATAATTAATGTTCAAACAGATAAACTTTATTGTTTTTTGCAAATATTCACTCATTTTGAATTTGATGCCTGCAACACGTTCCAAAGAAGTTGGGACAGGGACAACAAAACACTGGGAAAGTTGAGGAATGCTCAAAAAACACCTGTTTGCAACATTCCACAGGTGAACAGGTTAATTGGGAACAGGTGAGTGTCATGATTAGGTATAAAGGGAGCATCCCTGAAAGGTTCAGTCGTTCACAAGCAAGGATGGGGAGCGACGTTCATCACTTTCAACAACTGCATGAGCAAAAAGTCCAACAGTTTAAGAACAATGTTTCTCAAAGTGTAATTGCAAGGAATTTAGGGATTTCATCATCTACAGTCCATAATATCATCAAAAGATTCAGAGAATCTCTGCAAGTAAGCGGCAAGGCAGAAAACCAACACTGAATGCCCGTGACCTTCGATCCCTCAGGCGGCACTGCATTAAAAACCAACATCATTCTGTAAAGGATATTACCACATGGGCTCAGGAACACTTCAGACACAGTCGCTCCATCTACAAGTGCAAGTTAAAACTCTACCATGCAAAGCGAAAGCCATATATCAACAACACCCAAAAACGCCGCTGGCTTCTCTGGGCCCGAGCTCATCTGAGATGGACTGACGCAAAGTGGAAAAGTGTCCTGTGGTCTGATGAGTCCACATTTCAAACTGTTTTTGGAAATCCGGGCCAAAGAGGAAAAGGACTGTCTGGATTGTTATCAGTGCAAATTTCAAAAGCCAGCATCTCTGATGGGATGGGGGTGTGTTAGTGCCCATGGCATGGGTAACCTGCACATCTGTGAAGCATTAATGCTGAAAGGTACATACAGGTTTTGGAGCAACATATGCTGCCATCCAAGCAACGTCTTTTTCAGGGATGTCCCTGCTTATTTCAGCAAGACAATGCCAAGCCACATTCTGCACGTGTTACAACAGCGTGGCTTCGTAGTAAAAGAGTGGAGGTACTAGACTGGCCTGCCTGCAGTCCAGACCTGTCTCCCATTGAAAATGTGTGGCACATTATGAAGCACAAAATACGACAATGGAGACCCCGGACTGTTGAGTAACTGAAGTTGTACATCAAGCAAGAATGGGAAAGAATTCCACCTACAAAGCTTCAACAATTAGTGTCCTCAGTTCCCAAACGCTTATTGAGTGTTGTTAAAAGGAAAGGTGATGTAACACAGTGGTAAACATGCCCCTGTCCCAACTTCTTTGGAATGTGTTGCAGGCATCAAATTCAAAATGAGTGAATATTTGCAAAAAACAACAAAGTTCATCTGTTTGAACATTAAATATCTTGTCTCTGTAGGGTATTCAATTGAATATAGGTTGAAAAGGATTTGCAAATCATCGTATTCTGTTTTTATTTATGTTTTATACAACGTCCCAACGTCATTGGAATTGGGGTTGTATAAAGATACTCTCTTTTCCTTCTCTCTCTCTCTCTCTCTCTCCTCTATTTGCCTCATTTTTATCAGTTTATCTGTTTCCTTCTCTATCAATAATTTTTTTGCTTGTCTCTTTTCTCTGTTTCTCTCTCCTCTCTCTTTATCTTTCTCTTTTGCTTTCTATTGTGTTCTTTCGCTATTTTCTCTTGTCCCTTTCCCCTCTTCTTTCTTTCTTTCTTTCTTTCTTTCTTTCTTTCTGTTTCTACTCTATTTCTGTCCCTCTTTCTAATCTCTAATTGGATTGATTTGGGGATGAGTGAGAACAGTAGGATGTGGCTGTATGGGGTGACCTCTAGCTTCTTCTGTCTAGTTCTCCTGTGGTTGGTTCCCAGGGTGATGGAGGTCAGGGTCAGGCCAAGCCAGGTGCAATGTGGGATCGGAGGAGGACCTTGGCCTACCTGTTAATGATCTGATGACTCTGTTCTGAATACAGCACCTGCATACTCATATTCACTGATGCTATACGATCTAAACGATAAACTAACAGTTTGTTCTAATCAGTGGTGCATAATGATAATGGAATGATATCAGTTTTTGAGGACAGATGTCTAGATTGAATTCTTTCAAACCTGTGTTTGATTGCATATTGAATGTACTCCAGAAGAGTAGAATGTTTAGGTCACTCTGGGTTACTGTGCTAAAATATTACTGCAATAATCAATATTGCTCTTATATACAAAGTTATTTAACTCACTTTGTGGGATGAAACAAAAATAAGGTCAATATACTGCACATAAGCTGCTTCATATATTGAAGGGGCTGATCATACTATGCTGACAGGATGAAAACCTTCATCTTATCGTTACATTTTCGTACAGCTAGAAAATTTGTAGACACTACTATGTGTTGATTTAGAACCCGTTCACATCTGGGCAGTTTATGTGACTAGTATCTGCAGGGAAGCCTGATAACATTTTACCTCATGCATTTACTCTTCGCAGTCAGTCGGATTGCTATATAGTAGATAATATGCAAATTAGCTCATATGCAACATCCAATTCCCAGTGGTTTCTATTCTATTCTAAAGATGGCTACCGCTTGAAAATGACACTTTAGTATGCGCATTGTTAATTCCTAGCAGCAGCATGTAATGGGAGGAATTAGCATCCTAATTAGTTATCGTGGTTATAAGCCACATGCATTGAAGTGTAAAAAACTGCAGCACGATGGTGAAAAACAATATGGTGAAGTAAAACTGGTGCTTTACTTATATTAACTAGCTTGATGTGCAGGACGCTGCTGAATCAAACTCATCAGTACAGTCATGCACAAAAGTTTGAAAGCCCTTAGCCAAATTACATGTTTTGTTGATTTTTCAAAGTGAACACATCCATCAGCAAACAGACTTAAGTATGGCAGTTTTCTGCAAATTTGAGAATCAGTACCAGAATCAGAATCAAGCTTTATTGGCCAGGTATGCTAACACATACAAAGTGGTTTCAGTTACAGGAGCTCACAGTGCACAGTATCTGACAAACATTTCACAGTATTAAATAAAATAATAATAAAAATAAATAAAAACATAAGAATAAAATCCAAAAAAATGTTCATCCTACCACAACCTCAGCATGCACACACAACAAATGCACACACACACACACACACACACACACACACAGTCATACAAAGTCCACAGGTTTTATATATTTGCTGAGTTTAAAAGAATCTTTGATTTTTCAAAATTTCTCCATAATTCAATCATTGAGATACAATCAGTCATTCAGAGTGGTCTGATGTAAAATTGTTTACTGTAGAGAAACACCAATGTCTACAACATTAGTATAGGCATTTTATTTACTATCCAAAACCACCAGCAGACCTACACAGTTTTTACATTTATGGCATTTGGCTGACGCTCTTATCCAGAGTGACTTACAATTTGATCATTTTACATAGGTAGGCCAAGGCGGTGTTAGGAGTCTTGCCCAAGGACTCTTATTGGTATAGTGTAGGGTGTTTGCCCAGGTGAGGATTGAACCCCAGTCTACAGTGTAGAAGGCAGAGGTCTTCAGAGTTTTTATGTACAATGTTGATAATGGGGAATAATAGTGGTAATCCTGAAAAAAAAATCTTTAGGGATTATTTTGCCCTGGATGTACTGCTCTACCATGAATTTATTATTTTTTTGGATTTAGTATGCTTAGTATGTTTAGTATATTTAGTATTTCAGGCAGAAACATTATCTAGAAACTATCTGAAAACAATGTCTTAGACATCAGGCATAGTATTCATAACCATTTCGTGTAATAAAAGGCATTAAACTCTCTCAGACATCTGGTTCCTTTCACCACCGCTGTGAACGGTTCTGGCTCAGTAAGTTTCTCACAAATGTAGCATTTCACACCAAACCACTCGGAATAACTTTGTTTACATATGTACCATTTAATTGTACACATTTTGAAAAATCAGTGAAATTTAAAATTTTAATTTTATGTTGTATTTTTACAAAATGCTATATGTGTAGACATGTGTGTCTCTGTTAGCTCATTAATTTATCATTTTTTTACTTAGAAAATCAGCTAATCATGTCATCTGACCAAGGGACTCCAAACTTTTACATTTGAC
The DNA here is from genome assembly GCF_015220715.1 of Pygocentrus nattereri. NCBI lineage: Eukaryota > Metazoa > Chordata > Actinopteri > Characiformes > Serrasalmidae > Pygocentrus > Pygocentrus nattereri. The sequence continues at coordinate 33,312,543 of NC_051220.1, read as the reverse complement.
TGTGTATATCTGAACTGAAGTAGCAGCGATGCTAGTGTTAGTGGGGGCAGTCTGAGGGGCGGAACCTTCCTCATATGCAGAACAACAGGGGAAGCACTATCACAGGCCTGGGAGAGGTTTTGTTTGTTGAATGTGATTTAAAGAGACATCTGGCTAAAATGCACCTCATGAAGTAGTTTGAGCAGTCGGATTTCTGAAGTCTGTCGGAAGTCTGTTTTAAATGCGTCTCGGGTGCACCTGCATTTTTATGTGGATAATCTCTTTTTCTGGATATAATCCTGAATCTCAAAATGCATGAAACAACCAGGCATAAACGGGGCCTTGGTGTTTTGATCTCTTCACCACAAACAGCTCTTCAGTTCTTGAGCCGTTAACATCATGCACTGCTCTCATGTCTGTCTCTCAGTGGACACACAGGCCAGGCCCTCACTTACTGGACCATTACTGACTCCATTCGCAACTTCAGCTGGGTCTTGCCCTTGACTTTCCTTTAAAGTGCAGAGTGCTGGGTCTAAAAGCTGGTAATGTGCTGGATGCAGCACTTTGTGTTATAGCCATGTTTGCATGTGTTTCTGGATTAGGGAGCATCACATAATATTGTGAAGTATGAAAGGATCCAATATGACGCTGTGTAATTTCCATTATATCATTATTAATCTCACAATCTAGCAGGGTTATTATCTGCCATTCAGGTTAATCCTCATTATATTCCATCTACTTGTTTCTGCAGAGGCACATTCACCTCCACAGTGTTAATCATATTAGTCATCTTCCACACACACATACGCACACACAAACAAACAGCACATCAGCAGACAGCAGCTAATGTTTTACTGTGAAACCAGAACAAACTAAGGAGAGAGAGAAAGTGAGCAAGGAAAGAGGACGCCTCTCACACTGTCTCATTTTTTCCCTCCTTTTCTCTTCCTTCCTTCCTTCCTCTTCCTCCATTTCTCTCTCTTGCTCGCTCTCTCACTCTCTCACTTTTATGATTATCACTTTTCTCTATCCATCCTTTTTCACGCCCTTCACTCATCCATTCCCACACCTTTTTATCACCACCTCTGCTCTCACACTACTTCATTTTTCTCTCCTCCTCTCTCCCTCTCCCATCTACCCACCCATCTCACTTCTGCCTCTCTTACTCTCTCTCTTTTTCTCTCCTGTCTCATCTCTTTTTTCTCTTTCTGTTCCTCACTGACTCTCCTCTATGCACGTTTTCTCTTCTCTCCCCTCCACTCTCACTCTCTCTATACTTTTTTCTACCTCTCTCTCCTCTCTGTCTGCCCTCTGTCTTCTCTGCACACTCTCTCTCTCCCTCTCCAACTCCCTATAACCCTCCTCGCTTTCTTTCTCTCCATGTTTCTGTCTCTAATCTCTGCACTTTCTCTGTCTCCATCTCTGTATATCTGTCCTCCCTGCACTTTCTCTTTTCTCCACTCCCCTCTGCTCTCTTTCTTTCTCTCATATCTGTTGTTTTCTCTTCCTTGCCCCTTCCCCTCTCTCTCTCCCCCTCGCTCTCTCACCCTACTCTCCCCTCTGCTCCCTCTCTTTTTCTCTCCTCTCCCCTCTACACACTAATTTTTCTTCTTTTTCTCCATCTCTCTATATCTCTCCTCCCTGCACTATCTCTTTCTCTCCACTCCCTTCTGCTTTCTCTCTCTCTCATCCTTCCCCCATCTTTCTTGCCCTCCTCTCCCCTCCGCTCCCTCTTTCACCTCTCCCCATCGCCTCACTATCTTTCTTTCTATTTGTCTATCTCTCCCTTCTGCACTTTTTATTTCTCTCCACTGCCCTCTGCTCTCTTTATCTCTTCTCTCTCTCTATTTTATTCCTCTTGTTCTTTCTCTCTCTCTCTCTCTCTCTCTCCCTCCCTCCCTCTCTCTTGTTCTCCTCTCCCCTCCGCTCCCTCTCTCTCCCTCTCTCGGGTAGAAGCGGGACATTGAGGTGGATGATGATGGAGTGATGATGGACGTGAGCGTGTGTAAACGTGTTGGCGGAGGCGGTCGCTCGCTTGGCTCGCTGGAGCCCATGTTGGGCCGGCGGGAGCGGGAGGTCCTGCCGAGCGCCCGCTGCTGCCCCCTCGACCCCTGGGAGCTGCCTGTCGACTACACCAAGATCAAACGCCTGGAGCACGACAGAGAGGTGCCCACGCGCACCCAGACACACACACCACACACACTTGTGGAGTCGGGGTGGGGGGGGGGGGGTGTTTGAGGGGGGGCCATACTGGGCTCAGTATAAAACAAACATTAATTAGGACTGCAGGCCTGGGGGAGTTTTACAAAGCAGGATATTAGAGCCAGATTATTTAAGACAGAAGTCAAACCAGTCAAGCAGGGAGAGAGGGATACTGCTATTCATCAGTCTTTGCCTCTGGCTTTAGTTATCCAGCATACTATACCCCCCAGCAATGTCCATCAAAAATTTGGAATTGTATGTCATATTGATAATTATTTTATTTGGAGTATTTTAAGATGCAAGATTTCAAGATTGTATGATTTACATTTTGTGAGGGAAAACAAGAAGTTATAAAATCATACATCACTGTAATGGCAATTTATAGTTATCTGCTTCAACATGTCATTTATATGAGACATTTTGGATGTTCCCATTCTCAGATTTCTCATCTTCAGTTTGTTAATTATTCTAGACACATCTAAAACATTGTATAAGTTATTTGAATCAAATGACAATGTGAGTCTATCACATTAGAATCACTTTATACATGTATCGACATCATAATTGGTTGTGTATTACTGAAACATTCATATTTTTTACATTCATTTTTTATCTCCTACTTAGAAAATAGTGGGCCAGACTGGGCACAATAAAAATAAATAGTAAGACTTTATTTGGAGTGGTCCTTTGTAGATAATAAACTCTTAACAGATTATCAGTAACACATCAACAACATATCAGTGAAGTAGCTGAAGCATCTGAATACACTGAAGTAAATACCCTGTAGATGTTCTGTTGATCCATTATTTACATAAAGTAGATGTTTTGTTAATATGTTACTTCCATTATGCAAAACATAATCTTACTCAACCAACCTTACTCAAAACCTAACCCCAAACCTAATCCTAACCCTAACCTTGACCTCAACCCAGAACCTAATCCTAATCCTCATATGTTTCTGTCATGTTACTGAGAGTCTGTTGAGTCTTTGTTTTATTTAAACGGACCACTCAAAATGTGTCACCAAAAACACATTACTTAGGGCTGCAGACCTGGTCATGTAGCAATAATAATAAACAGTCAGTTAATCATGAAAAAACATAATTAGTGTACCTCTGCGTCACAGTGATGCATTTCTATAAAACAAGAAATAATCTTCAAATAAATGTGCTACGTACGTTCCCAAGTACGTTGTGCTGTGAAATGAATGTTCTGGCAAATTACAGTTCTCCGCACAGGCTGACAAAGGTGCTCCGCAGAGCGCAGACATTTACTGAGCCCTCTTCATCACCATTAGTCACAATGAATCACAATTAATAACTAATGACACAGTATCACTCATAATCAGTTTTCATTCACAGCTGTCTTCTTGCAACTCAAACCCTGTGAAACCGAATGCATGAAACAGTAATCCAATAAAACGTACCTTTAAATGTACATTATTTAGTGACCATGTAAAAAAAACGTGATTTTGGCCAACATTTTATGTTGGATCATATTTGTTTTGAATGTGTTATTACAGTAGACTTTTATTTTGACATAAATATTCCATTGACATAAAAATTCTGTTGTATACCCTACTCCATTTTATAAGGCAGTAGCTTTTGTTGGTTTTCATATAATTTATCTTTTAGCAAAAATGAAAAATGGTTTATTTAAAAACTTGAAAGACTGAACTAAAATACTTTTCATATGTCAATGGAATTTTTATGTATTTATTTATATGGAATTATTAAATGCACCACAGCAAACCTGTAAAGGCCTTGAGTCAACTATTTGAGTTGTTCTTATATACATGAATCGTGCTTGTTCTAATAACTGTTGAGTGTTTTGTTAAGATGGATTTTTATTACCAACACAAACATTTTACATTTCTGTTTTGTTACCCCAATATTTCAGATGTTTGTAGCCACCTCCTCAGGGACCCCCAGTCAGTACATGTCTCAGTTCCTTCCCAGTCTCCAATACACATCAAGAGCAGTAGATTACCTGGCTCAAGTGTGTTAGGAGCTGAAACAGGACAAAAATGTAGACTGGATTGGGAACCTCTCCCATGTATTACAGTACATGTTGGTTTATGTTTTCAGTTTTCACTATTGTTATTTTTTTTCACATCCTCAAACAAAAAACTTAACTCTTCTTCAGTTTTTTTCTGCAGTACTACATTTCTTTTACCAGTGGTCCCCAGACCATGTTCCTGAAGATCGCCTGTGCTGCAGAGCTTAGCTCCAACTGTAATCCTCCACACCTCGTCCATATAAACATGTCTTCAGAGATCTTTGATAAGATGGATCAGGTGTGTCAAATTTGGGTTGAAGGTAAAACCTGCAGAAGGTAGATCTTCAGGGGGAGTGTTGTTTACCACTGCCTAAAACATATCTAAAAATGATAAATAATAAACAAGAGAATTGTAGAATGTGGCCTTTTTTCAAGGGTCCTTAGATACTCTAAAGTTCTTTTTTCTGCTAGAGCACTTTCTCTAAATGCACATTCTGAAACATTTCATGCACATGTCAGTCCATACGCTGCAAAGACTTAATGGCTCCTGGCAAGACGCAGACATGCTGAAACAAAAAGATGCCCCTATTCTCTCACTTACATACCTGTGCATGTATAGTCAGGCTTGTGATGGTTGCCTCCATACACCTAGACACATTATATACAGGCCCACATTATAGACATACACTCTCTTGCCTGCCTGTTACTGACATATCTGTCACCTTAAAGCCCCTCATGCAAACACACTGAATTTCTTTCCATTTTTAATCCTTTCTGGTTAACGTGTTAATGTGCTCTTAGGCAATGTAATAGTTGTCATACAGTTAATTAGACATTACAGTAGGGATGCACTGATCATGAATTTGGCACATGGCTGATTTTTATTAGCCTGATAGTTTATTAGGCCGGTATTGCTCAGCCTAAAGCTCACGCTCTACAAGCCAAATGAATACATGAAACACAAGCAGATTTCCAGTACTTTCGATTCTGCAAAATTGCAATATAAAATAAACTCATTTGAAAATTTGAAAATAGTTTCCTGCTTAAATAACATGGACAGTTGAAAGAAAGTGAGCATACTCAGTCATGCAGTGGCCAATTGCTGATTGCGTGTTTGGAGCATAAATCTGCTTCTGTTCTTGGCGAATCCTGAATGGTTGCCTCTACATTACACATACAGACCAGAAGATAGAAAGAAATAGTGCTGATTTCTTTAGCTGTGTTATTTCTATAACATTAAGATACCACTACATAACAAATTTGCAAACATTCCTCATGTTCTCAGACTTCTCAACTCTAGAATGTGTGTTGTCATGTTCTCTGTCTTGTTCATATGCATGTTGTCTCTTATTAACCTAAATATGCATAATTCATAGGGAAATATGTGTTAAAATGTTGCCATTATTCTTATATTTAATTTTTGGCTGATAATGATAGAAATACAGAGCACAGCTGCAGAATATGTATACACACACACACACACACACACACACACACACACACACACACTCATGCTTTGATTTCACCATACTGCCATCAAGTGTATACGTGTGGTACAACAATTTCTGTTCTAAAAAACAGAAAACAAATGTCCACATAATCTGGCAGTAACTTCACACATTAGCCGCAGATTAACCCTTTTTTGTTGTAGCCGTCTGTCCTTAAAGAAGAAACCCAGTTTCACAAGTTCTGCACTCTCTAAACCTTCCTTTTGCATAAACCCGCTGCAGAGACCTCCGCTGCACGTGTATTCAGTGCACCGCTGCCCAGATCTGCACGTCTCATAGTCAAAGCCCAATCGACAGATTAATTTTCACTTCCTCTCCGTCACGTTTCCCATGGATGCATTGATTGACTGGCGCAGTTCAACAGCCAATTGAGGTTTCATTATTTGCATACAAATTGGCTGTGTGGAACGGCGCTGTGCTTTCTATGTGAGAGACTGTTGATTTTGTGTGTGTGGGGGAGTGTGGTGGGTGAAGACACCTGTGAGTGTGTGTGTATGTGTGTTGGCTCTCGTTGAAGAGCAGTGGGAACATTTGATTGTTATGAACTACGATGGCTGCTGATCCACACGCTGATGGTTGTGATGGCTTGTGCTGTTAAATGCAGGGTGTAAAAGATGTTCTGTGTGTGTGTGTGTGTGTGTGTGTGTGTGTGTGTGTGTGTGTGTGTGTGTGTGTGTGTATTCAAATGAGATTTGACAAGTTTCTTTGTCATGTCTAAAGACACTTGGCAGATGGAGCCCAAGTCACAATCTTGCTGTAAGAGTTTTTGAAAAGGCAGATTCAATGGGAAACCAGATTGTCATTACTTCCTTCAAATAATAATAATAATAATAATAATAATAATAATAATAATAATGTACAATGAAAACAAAAAAGTACCCTTCCCTACGATAATCTGTACATGAAAAATAATCTGCACAAACATGAATATACTTACATAACACCACCCATTAAGCCTACAGTGGTTTAGCCTTTATGTTGAAGTGGTCAGTGTTGTTACTGCAGAGAGTAGCCGAGTTATCTGGGAGGAAGACCAGCCATCCAAAATACTCCCACATCCAGAAGGAATGGCTGAAGTCTAATTCTGAGGTCTATTTCTAGCATTTCTTACCCATCTGCTCTGCACATTTCAGTCCAGACTGTTGTTTAACTCAAACTGAGCATCTTGCCAGCAATCCATTTCAAGAATTTGGCAATGGCCCCTTAAACACATTTACAAATGCTGCCAGAGGAGTTACAGCATGCGCAAGTCCATGTTTGCCACACTGAAATAGGCATGTAGAATTTGAACTTTCTATTTGCTACTGCATTTTCTATCACTATATCAAAGATGCCTAAATTGCCTTAATTATTTAATACACTAATCTTTTCAAGGCTAGCACACTTAGCAACAAAACGTGATGGTTGTGTGACTTATATGTAACATATTAGTTTGTTTATCTTCTTATTCATGTGTTATTGTAACGACGGGGAGCAAGGTGGGGGACGCATATGCTGAGATAAGCGACTTTTATTGAGGGCAAATCCAGGGTCGTGGTCATGACAGTCCAGGTTCATAAAGCCAACATGGATCGAATTAGGTACAGACATGCTGAAATACAACCAGACAAACAAATCCAAACTATACAAACAGCAAACAACAATTCAAACAAAGACCTGCAACCAGACAGGGGAAAACACAGGGCTTAAATACATGAGGGTAAACGAGGGACAGGCGGAAACACAGGTGGAGACAATCAGGGGTGGAGTCATGAAACAAGAGGGCAGGACTAGAAAACCAAAACAAAACACATGGACAGGACTGGGAAGTAAACACAACACGAGCATATGGACAGGACTGGGAGGGGCCAATCGTGTTCAAAAAGGTAGTTTGTGAGAGTAAATAAAAAAAAAAAATGTTCTACTTTGTTCATTTATTTTGATGTTTTTACAAGAAAAGAGTGGATTAAACAGCAGAAATATACATGCTTTGTTGTTAGCCTTATAGGGTTAAATGAGGCATAATTAGATTGGTGGGAACAGTGTTAGAAGCTCACCAAATGCTTCCCTGCAAAGCTGGGTTTGAACCCTGCTTTCATAAATGGAGAGTAAGTACATACGACATATACATACTTAAGATTCTCACTCCCAGTTGTATAGACTGGATATATGAAGTCATTAATAACTATTGTCACAACAAACCTGTATCATCATAAGAAGCTTTTCAAGGAATTAAATATAAATCTTTTCATATTTCTGGGCCTATACTGAAAACAAAAATATACATATTTATTTGTATGTGTAGCCTGACTGCAAACACAAAAAATGCTGTTCAGAGAATCCTGTTTTTAGACCAAAGCACCTCACGGAACTCACTAATTCATTCACAGTCAAAGCTTTTGTACCGTCGTTGTTTCAGATTTATTTTCTACACCATTTGAACACAGCAGCTGCCCTTTACATTGTTTAAAAATTTCATGATGAATGGTCCAATAGAAATCCTCCAAAATGACTTCAAATAAAATATTTCTACAATAACTGACATTAAAGACAATTTTTCCTTCTCTGTAAAGCTGCTATTGACAATATACTTACAGATATAAATAGCTATTGGTATATTATTATTTTGATTTTGCATAATAGTCAACGTAGAAGCAGTAGTAGCATTATTAGTAGTATTTGTAGTAACAGTAGTGCTATTTATTGGATTAGCAGAAGTAGTAAAAGTAGTAAAAGTAGCAGTAGTAATAGTTGTAGTAGTTGTAGTAGTTGTTCTAGCATCAGTAGTTATATTAACAATAGTAGTAGTAGTAGTAGGTATTGCTGTTGTAGCAGCAGAATAGTAGTAGGAGTAGTGGTAGTTGAAGCAGAGGAAATAGTAGCAGCAGTGGTAGTAGTAGTAAGTTAATAGCAGTAATAATAGTAGTACTAGTAATGTGCTGCACCACTTTTCACTTGGCCTCTGTGTTAGTGTAAATGAGCAGTCACTAATGTGGATCTGGCTGCTGTAGAGCTGAGAGTGTGAACATGGTGGCAGCAGCTCAACTCACCAGTGTGTCTCTGCTCCATCACTGCTCCTCCACTGTGAAGGGACAAAGGCCAACTGGAAGGCCTCCCGAACCGAGCTGCCACAGCAGCAGCTAGTGCCACACCTCACATACACAGCCTGCAGGGAGTGAGACTTTACCCAAATCCCACCCCCCCACCCCCACATACATCTCCACATATTTCATCTGGCCTCTTTCTCCTCTTCCCTTTTCCATCCCCATTTTCAAATCTGTTCAGATATTTTCCCCATTTCAAGACATTACACTGCCATATATGCTGACAAAGTGAAATCTCAGACTTGTTAAAGCAATGTAATAACAGTTCGTTAATCTCTCTTTCTGTTTCTCTCTCTCTCTCTCTCTCTGTCCGTCTCTACAGTCAGATGATCTGGACCCTTTCCAAGACATTTTAGAGGACAGTGCGTACGCCACTGACGTCACCATCCCGAGTCCCAAACCAAAATTCGCCCCTTGCAAAGAAAGCAAAAAGGACCTGATAACGTAAGCCTGAAGGGGAGGTGATGTCGCAGCCCACCCCCGCGTCCACCCTCCTCTCCACCCACTTTTTGTCTCTGCTTTTCTTTTTCTCGTGTTGCTCCGCTTAGAGCAATCAATCCTTAGCCGCATGCTACATAATGCGTCAGCCTCCTGGCAGACTCTTTTCATTTCCAGCTGAAGTCCTCGAGGCTAGTGTTCCTCTGGCTTTCCTCTGCTTTCTCTCCTGATGCTTTATTGTAATAAAACATCATTCTCATTCTACTTGTTCATGTTGCAGCTACTCCCTAGGATGTTCTGAGGTTTAGCACGCTCACACCCAAGCAGACAGTGAAGCTAAACTGGAAACAATGAACTCTAATCGAATGGCAAAATCAAAGCAACACTTCATTTTAACCCCGTCTCTATGTGGCACTCTCGTAAGCCTTACAGATGTTTTTCAGCAATGATGTCAATGCAGTGCCTGGACATCACTGTAATTTCTCGAGCCTATAAACTCCTTCAGTCTCTTCTCAGTAGATCTAAATGTAATGCTTATGAAAGTGTTATGTGGGTTCCTTTGCCAAAAAATGAAGTGTTACCATTTTTCCCAGTCTTATGGCTGCACACAAAATTATGTTTCCTTTTTTTGTTGTTCTGGACTTTGGCGTTTGATTCTATCTACTTTTTTCTGGAGACAGATGCCCAACACCAGGGTGTGATGGAAGTGGTCACGTAACCGGTAATTACGCCTCGCATAGAAGGTGTGACTTCATTTTCTCATGGTGGATTCAGTCCTATCAATTTATTGTTTTCAGCTTACCTCGACTATACTGTCAAACAGTAGCCAGGACAGTAGCTATCCATGTTAACCCTTTGAGTACAGCATCACCACAGTATTTGAGAACAGAACACCAGAAAATGTTCGTAAAGACAGAAAGAGAAGAAGAGAATTGGTATATTAATGATCAAACAGTATGCTATTCAAAGGGTTAACAGAGTTTAGACCTGATATCCCCTGCACTTGCACCATGGCTTTTCTGCATTTACAGTTTTTGCCAGCTGATTTTGTTTTGAATGCATTTTTTTCAGTTTTTTTAATGTTTCATTGTTTTTCCCCCTTATTTCTACACTAATGTCCATTTTATGATCTTCCAGTCTTTCAGGTTGTCCTTTAGCAGATAAAAGCATTCGAAGTATGATGGCTACCAATTCTCAAGAACTCAAGTAAGGCTTGAAATCATAAAAATGTATTCAAGTAATATTTTGCTTGTCAAAATTAAAGCTGTGAATTTTATGATAAATAAAGAGATCAGATGAAATTCATTTTAAAGTTCCTGTCAGATTACAAGTGATAGAAACTTTTATCCAGCATAAACTACCGGTCAACAGTTTTCAATCACTATTCATATCAATCATTTTTGCTGTTTTATTACAACAACATCTTTGACAATGCATATTTGAATACTCTATACTAGACAACAAAATGTACATTCTACACTGTTTTCTATATTTTGGCAACAACAAGAAGTCATTAAAGTATAAATAATATACTGTAGTAATGTATTTACAGGATTTGCTTTTGGCATTAGGGATACATTCATTTTATCATAACTTAAAGCAGTCATTTAAAGATTACTAGTAGTAATGTTCTTCATTCTGAACTAATTGTCAATGTTTTTAATACCTTCCTACAAATAACATGTGATTAAATCTGCACAAAACTTACCAAACTGGTTTTATATTCTTGTAAAACATTGATTCCGGTCTTTAGAACGGTCACCCCAAACTTCTGAACTGTAGTGTAACTTTTACTCAAGTTCTATTTGCTAATGTTGCGTGTTGGGATGTGTGGAAAGTCAGGGTTCAGTAACTGAAACAGACAATTTCTGTCAGTCTCCGCAGTGAAATGAGCTTTCAGCAAGAATGTATTGATTAGGGCAAGCTCAGTGTCTGGGCTCATGTCCAGTGTTGTGAATAAGGTTATTGGACCATGCTAAGCTTTTTGCTCAGTGCAGGATTTACAAAATGCTTCTGCACATGCTTGAATAAGCAATACTTGTCATGTCAGACTTATTGAAAATGAAACTTCTAGAAAGCAACAATAAAATAATTAAAGTCCACATAACTCAGTTTTGTATATCCGTAGCCTTGTTGAATATGAGCTCTGCTTATATTAACCCAATTAACTCATTAACCCAAAAGGATGAAGATCACCTATTTGCCAAGAAAGGATAGTGTTAGCATGTCATAGTATGTGTTACAATTGAAAATGCACTGAATGCCTGTCTTCCTCCATGCTGGACAGTAACAGGGTGTATTTCTGTCCCAGGTGCCCGACTCCGGGCTGTGACGGCTCGGGACATATTACTGGCAACTACGCCTCACACAGAAGGTAAAGCAGAACATGACATATGTCTCTACATCTGTACAACTATTTCAGCACATTAACCCTTCGAAGTCGCAGTTTTTATAGAAGTTAACAAAATCATCATGTAATTTGACAAATGATTTTACATTTTGGTATTCAATTATTTACGTGGAATAATAAATTAATAATCCGTTAATTGGCTTAAAAGGTGGCCTGTAAATGTCAAGTGCTATAACAACAAGATGTTTGCCAACATTCTGACTGTTCACGAAGAGCTAAATCACCATCACAGCTAAAAGGTGTCTTGTTTAAGTCAGCATATAATTTTGAGCTACAGTCGGTAAAAAGCAACAGCTAAAAATAAGTGACATAATAATAAATATGTAGATGTTATAGCTCTTTAGGCTGTGGCATCATTTAGCCAGTTTAACATTTTAACCAAACTTCAATGATGTTTATAAGTAACATTAGCTCATTCTGACAAATCACTTACAGCCCAAACTGCACATCCTCAGGGAGTAGGTGAAGTTTGGTTTTTCAGAACACTGGCATGGAGGGAAAGCTCCTGTTTAATGACTGTTCTGCTGCTTCAAAATCACCAGCAGGTTTTCTTTTGCTGTGTTTGATTTATCCATGGCAAGCTAAGTTAGAGTTGCATATGCTGTATCTATCTTTCTCTTTAAAATATCTCATATTTTCTTTCTTTTTAATGTATAGCCAATCTGTTTTATTCAGTATCTGCTCACATTGGTATGACACTATAAGGGAACTGCAGCCCTCTTTAGTTGTTACTCACGGTTGATTGCACTTCACCTTGAAAATACAAACCAAAAACAGCCAATGGAAATTTGTGAGTTCAGACCATGCCTTCAACATGTAGTGGGGCAGTATGAGAGAAGACTGATTGAGGGAGGGTATAGTTCTCGGTGGCTTCTGCCTGTAGTTAGAAGGCCAGAACCTCTCATAGCTGTAGCAAGACTGATGGAGGACTGAGGAACATGAAGGAGATAGGGTGGTAGTGGAGGTAGAGAAACTGAAGGTGAGGATGCGAATTTAAAGCTTGTTAGTTTGGGAAAAGGAGGGGTTTGGGGAAAGGAGGGGCGTTCCTCCCCCCAAACTTCAGTTCTAACATAATTACATTATTTGTTGGTGATTTTTTATTGTTGACATTATCGATAATGTTGAATAAGTGTTTCACCCCTACCAGCCTTTCAGCCTTTCCACTGCAACACATGGAAAAATTAGGTCAAAGGGGTGTAAAAGAAAACGTTTGAAAGGAGTCAGAAGTGCAGACTAAAACCTGCCGATACAGAATGCAAACTGAATAGAATTCATTGCGTAATTCACTATATAATTATATTTGAATAATATAGCAAAACAAACAAAAAAGTAATAAATCTTGACTTCTAAGGGTTAATGATCAGTCAGTACACACTATCATGAACATCATATAAAAAATGCCCCATCTATTTTCCAACTTCGCTTGCAAGCAGTCATTCCAAATCCAGCATGTTTCTTCAGTTTGTCAGGATGCCCTCGGGCTCGCAAGAGCGGCATAAAGATTACTCACAGCAAAGAGGACAAGGAAGACCAGGAGCCAATCAGGTAACGGCCTTCAAAGTACTCAAAGCCCGCCACTCACACAGAAACCACTATTGCCCTTGTCACAAGTGCCATTCTAATTCAAACAGTGTACATGATAGGGTTTGTCAACAACAAACTCATCAAATAGTCTTTCTGTTACTGCCAGCTGCAACCCTCTGTGTCCCCTCGATCCAAACTAAAAGGAAGAATCAGGAAGCCAAAAACCTGAATGTGAAGGTCAGCCATTGCTATTCAGGGTGTAATATTTTGCCAAGAGCTTGCACTCCAGGCAAAGCATTCTTTCCAAAGCTCTTCTTGTGGTTCAAAGCCACATTTTGAGGTAATTGTAGACAGAGAGAGGCACAGCTTGAAAAGCTCAGGAGTGCTGAGGCTCCTTGAGGACTGTGCTGAGGGTTGCATTAGGGATTAGGGCATCTGTGTTGAAATTTGTGAATGTGCAAGGAGATTTAAAAGTTTGTTTCAAGAGACGTGAGTCAGATGGTTTGGCCTAATGGCCTCCCATATGTCTGTCTAATGAACAGACAGATATTTATGCATCTACCAACAAAATGAAAGTAGAGAAAGTAGAGAAAGAAGTGCTGATTTGTTAGTGAAACCATAAAGACATGTATGGTGCATCACATATGCAAACTATCCACTTCACTACACTTTCTGGCCACTTTAACTTTGTCATGCCTCCCTTTACCAACTTCATCAGTGATCAGTTTCTGACCATAGGATTGCTGTAGGCCAGATATTTTTTGGGTGGTAGATCCTACTCAGCACAGCAGAATGCCTCTGTGGTCCGAAACTGACCATTGATGAAGGGCTAGATAATGTCTAACACAAACTGCATCAACAGCAAGTGTAATAAAGGCAGTTTTTAGAATACAGTTACTTTTTACATTTTTAGGAGAAATCTTTAAGAATACTATATATACTAAATAATGAATATTATATATTATACTAAATAATGAATATTTATGAACTAATTTAAAATCAGTGCATGAAATGTAGCAAATCTGCTGGTTGGGGGCAGTCGTAGGCTGGAGGTTAGGGAACTGGCCCTGTGACCAGAAGGTTACCGGTTCGATCCCCAGCACCAACAGTCCTTGAGCAAGACACCTAACCCCCAATTGCTCCCTGGGCGCTGTTGATAGGGCTGCCCACTGCTCCAGGCAAGTGTGCTCACTGCCCCCTAGTGTGTGTGTGTGCTCACTAGTGTGTATGTGGTGTTTCACTTCACGGATGGGTTAAATGCGGAGGTGGAATTTCCCTGTTTGTGGGATTAAAAAAGTATCACTTAACTTAGAACTCTGAAAAGGAACTCAACAAATGACTATTCCTGCTAAAGCCTGAGTGGACTGATAAATCAGAGCGATGATCAGTTATTAATCTCAGTGTTACTGAGCTCTTTTGACTGATGAACAAACATGACATGAAGCTAAGCATCGGTGTTGTACTGGACTCCTGTGATTTTGGCAGCAGCAGTGGACTGATTCAAACTGAAAAAAACTGTTGAAATTTGTAAGAATTTCATTTAAGCAATTTAATAAGCAATGTTTTGCATTTAAATGATAAGCGAAACATTAACAGATGAATTGGATGAACAGTGTGAATTAAGTAAAAATGATAACATCAGGGTTTTTTTTATTTGCTTTATGCCAAATAACATAAGTAATATGTTTTTTATGCATGGGAATACATTACTGAATACATTCAGAACACTGAGTTCAGGATTCAGCCATCACAACCTTTTCAAAGTATTTTGCCCAACTCTGGATATAATGTAGGCTTGCACAGAATAAAATCTAACAAGATTAAACATTTTGATTGAAAATATGCCATTCATCACTTATTCAGCAGCCTGTTTGGTGTTTTTTATTAGATGTCCTGTACCTGGCTGTGATGGACAGGGTCATGTGACAGGAAAGTATGCATCTCACCGCAGCGCATCAGGCTGCCCTCTAGCGGCCAAACGGCAGAAGGACGGATATATGAACGGCACGCAGTTCACGTGGAAGGCTGGAAAGACAGAAGGCATGTCCTGCCCAACTCCAGGCTGTGACGGCTCAGGACATGTCAGTGGCAGCTTCTTGACCCATCGAAGGTGGGCCTACCTTCTACAGAAAAATAGTGCAACCAAGTTAGAAGAAATTACTAGTTTAGGGGATCAAAGTCCAGAAAACTGATTAACTGAGATGTTGTAGAATTAGTTCATATGTGCACTGTTCAGCAGCCCATCTCCCATGTGAACTTCCTTCTTTCATTCAGTCTGTCAGGTTGCCCACGTGCCACGTCGGCTATGAAGAAGGCCAGACTGTCAGGAGTGGAGATGCTTACAATAAAACAGCGGCCAAGCAATGGTAAAATCTGTTATTCCACACTATAAATGAGTGTGCATGCACTGTATATCCAAGAATTTCTAAGCTTAACAGTGCATGTACAGTGCAGTGTACAGTGCAGTGTACTTTCAAACAATTTCAGACGCAAAAGAGTTTAGTGCACTTATGCGCAATGTAATCATGAGTGTGATGTTATCATGAGTGGATGTGATCCGAGAAGCCACGAATTGTATACAAATAAAAAATGAAGGTGTTGGGTTATTGTTGGGAAATCGTGAGCTTGATCCCTGGTTCCCTGGTAATGCCATAGCCATCTATTGCCAAGGAATCTAAGACAGAATAATTGGCCTCAGTCTCACTGGGTGGGTAGTATACTTAACACAGTGCTAGCCAATGTAAGTATCTGTTAGCTGATATAAGAGAATTGGCAGTGTTCTCCTCCAAGCATATTCAGCTGTCCAATAATGTTAAATCACCGGCTGGTGGCAATTCACATATCTTGGGGAAGCACATGCTACCCTTCACTCTCATAGTTTAGTAGCACTGTGTGATGGGTAGAGCTAGTCTCAGCCTCATATGCTCTGCTCACATGCAGACAAAGCGTCTGGTGTCTTTTGCTCACAAAGCTGGCCATGACATTTTTTTCAATTTGGTCAGTTTGACTCTGGATTCTGGCTGTTCGAACATCCTTGCATATACACTTCTGCACATACTAATTTATCATTTGGATGAGAAACAAAGTTTAGTTTTTCCAGCTAAATTATAGTCAGCAGTAGTGAACTGCATACTGTACTGGACATTGTGATGAAAAATTAAGACTTTTAGAGCAAGATATATCCACTGACAGTATATCGCTGCTGTCGGAAGAAAACTTTGTATCTCCAAAATAGTAACTTTACAGGAGAAGGAAAAAACATACTTCACTTTCAATGTAAGTCAATGGAACCAGAATTTTTCCCATGTCATTTTGGGTCATTTCTTTTAGGCCTCTCATCACAAAATGTACAAGCAATATAAAGAGTAACAGATACTTTCAAATTATGTCAAAAACTGAAAAAATGCCAAAAATGGAGATACAAGGTTTTCTTCCGTCAGCAACGATATATAAACTGTTTACAGTGGGGACCACCTGAGGTCAGTGGTGTCACTTCCTGATAGACTTCTTGTGCAGTGGACAGTGGGAACTCCTGAAACTGCACATATGCGTTAATGACCCAAATGTCCAAATCTTCAAATGACTGCACTGTTTGTCATCACAGCCATTCAGCACTGTAGTACTTTCACCATATTACAAATTTTAGATGTTATTTCCTAATAATAAAATAAATGATTGAATAATAATAATTAGAATAATAATAAAAGATTAAAGATGTCAAAGTATTATTATTATTATTATTTAATAATTTGTTTAAACAATATAAATAGGTGTATTTGCATTTTTTATTATTATACTATTATTATTATACAGTGTCATTTTACACGTCAGTTCAACAGCCTCTTTCTGAAAAGGTAAGGGTTTCTTGTCCATGCTTTGCAGTGAAAATCACCAGACTCTCTGCTGATAGTCAAATTAATAAAAATTCCCCTCAAAAAAGAAGTGAAATGAAGTCACATGTTCACTTTAATATCCTCTCTAATAAGTAACCATCTTCAACGTTTTTGTTTTGCCATGTGTTCATTTCTATTCACAATAATATTTCACCTTGCTTGTCTGATTTCTTTTAGGTTTAGATAATGACGAGGATATTAAACAGCTGGACGAAGAAATCAAAGATTTAAATGAATCAAATTCACAGGTGGAGTCAGATATGATCAAACTTAGAACACAGGTAAAGAAACAAAACTTACAAAATGTCACATGTCTGAGTTACTGTACATTACGTTTCTATGCTATGAGCTAAATGTACTTCCAATTATATACGATTGCATTGTCGTGTACCTGTGTGTTCACTGTTAATAAGTCAAGAACAAGCCCCTGGCTGTATTTGCAACAGCTTCTGCAGTATAATGAGAGTTTTGATTTGTTTGAGATGAGCACATTGCTTTCCAGTCTGCAGCATTGTGTGAATTTGCCATTTCAAACTAAATAACGAGTTGCATCACACCAAAGCGATAATGATGGCTGTGGGTGCTTGCAGTGCAGTACAGTTCATTTCTCTACACTATACATCCATAACTAAGACGTACACTTGTTCTCTTTCCCAGATTACCACAATGGAGTCTAATCTGAAGTCAATAGAGGAAGAAAACAAGGTGATTGAACAGCAAAATGAATCTCTCCTGCATGAGCTGGCCAACCTCAGCCAGTCACTGATTAACAGTTTAGCTAATATCCAGCTCCCTCATATGGTAAGGGCCACCATTGAGAACAAATAGCGGGCAAGTTATGGAAAGAAAAGAGCATTGCGCTGCAGCTTGTTGATTTTCAAATCATAGCTCTCTGTGGCTTCAGGCAACAGTTTACTCTGCATGCTATATACAGATGCAACTGCTTTAATTTACATTGCCAATGTGATGGTGCTGAGGAGATACTGAGTAAATCAGCGATATGAGAAGGAGAGCAGTCAATCAACATGATGATCAGCGTGATCTGATTTTCACAAACTAAGGCAAGGTCACTGGCAGAGATTACATAACATAGCCGAAGCTGGAAGGAAATAGCCATCTGGAAACAACTTGCAAGCAATCTAAGGGTGGGCAATATGAAAAATATACCATCACAGTATTTGAAGGCATTTTCACTATCAGTGGCAGGTTGAGTAGCTTAAACTAACAGCTCAAAAAAGAAGTAGTACATCCAGCATCTATCAGAAAATGAACTGAAGCTTGTGAGGCTCTGTTCTTTTATTTTTGCTGCTCTGTTGGACTACAATAAAATAATAAACCTCAAAACCCAGTGATATGGACCACCTACACAAAAAGCAGTACAGATGCGATCAATGACCTAGAATAATCCTAACCCTAACCCTAACCTAGAATAATGAAATTAAATACAAGGACATTAGCAACTGAATGTAAATAAATATACACTGTAAAAAGTGGAACAGGTGTTTTGAAGGATGAATTGATTTATTTGTTGTTGTTTTTTTTCTCAACTAAACTCCAAGTTTGCTTTGCTTGAATGATTTTTGTATTTTCACAAAACAAACTGTTTAAGGAACAGAAGGAAAAATCACAGAATTGGCAAAAATATGATTAATATAAAGGCAAAATGGGCCAATCAGCCATTATGTCAGCTACTGTGCAGTTAATACAGTTCCTGTTTGCTGGTTCTTAGTGTTTACAGCAGTGGTCACTAATCCCGGTGCTGCAGATCTACCTTCCTTCATTAATTGGATTAAATACATTATGTCATCATACTGCCCACCCCTAATGAATGCACATCCGTACGCTGTAAAACAACACCCATTCACACTGACCAGGCACAATAAATCAGCACAGATGTGATATTTTGCTAATTTTAATAGTTTTATTAAGTCATTAAGTGCATCCTGATTGGAAAGCTCTGCTTAATTTAATCATAATCCTGTTTTCACTAAGTGACCCCAAATCGCTCATGTATCAAGTGTCCACTGCCTGTCAGGACAGGCAGGAGCTTTTGTCTTGCCAAATGATTTCTCTGTCAGTGGCACATGTCAGGACTCAATATGCAGTGCAAAAGAGAGGCTAAATTAGATATACTGGCTACTCCACGTATCACATGCAATGGTAAACTATTATTTGCAATGCAAATATGTCTATATTTCAGCTTAGCTATGTAGATGACATCACAAAAACAGCTTTCTTCCATAGCATTCATTTTGCTTTTGTTTCCTGACCTCCACAAAATGATACCAAATGGATTGACAGCAAATGACCACGTTGAACTCCATTCCATGAAGAGATATCATGGCAGTACAATTAATATATAATAGAATGTAAGAATTCCTTGTACAAAAACAGTTTGTAAGTTTTCTCACAGTATATGTGTGTCTAGAAGTTTATATCTTGAAAATAAAGTACAAAAAATATATTTTAAAATGTGATATTTGCCTATTAAGAACATTAACAATTATGAGTTTATTGTTCACTTTTATAGCTGCTCATTTGAAAACCCCATAATTGGTCAGGTTTGCATTTAAGGCCCTGTTATGTATAATATAGTACATTGCATCTGATAACACTTTGTTTGATTTTTTATTTTTAAAGATTCATCCCCTAATTAAATGAATTCATTATTTTTATTAATTACATGAATATGAATTTACTGTGGCCCTTGAACCTGATAACCTGATCAGTTTTACTGAATTACGGAGATCTGTGGGGAGGGCTGGGTTTGTGAGATATTTTCCTGGATCAGCTATGAAAATCAGAAATGGTGAAAGTCCACTGAGGTGTAAGATGTTCCTGCTGGATTCAGCAGCCTAATAGATCTCTGCCTTCCCCTCTAGAAACCACCGCTACACAAAGAGCCTCCGATTAGAAATAACAGCTGTTTACAGTTGCATCAGCGAGTAAGGAACTCATTTTCACAGTCTACTCCTCTCCTGTCCTTTTGTTTTCTTAAACGTTTCCACTTTAATCGGTCCAAAACTGTCTGCATGGCTTTCTGAAGGAATATGTGATAGCCATTAGCTCATATGCATTAGTCATTGCTGTGTAATAATACACATAATATGGTATTATTTCATACAAAATAGAAATAAGATATACAGTGATTGAGTTGATTTGTATTTGTGATGTTTAATCACTGATAATGTCACTGAAATGATGCAAACGGCTATAAATTATGTCAAATGCTTTGATGAATCTGGTCCAAAGTGAGAAAACATCAGTTAATGAGATTAGATCGTGATAACAGATTATTTTTGATGTGTTTTATCTCTAATTGTTTAATTGTTGCAGTTTAGCATCAGCTATATTTCATTAACCATGAGTAATTCAAATAAATTTATGATCAAATTGAAGTTTATACATAAAACCTGAACATTTTGTCAGCAATCACTTATATTTTAGGTTGTGCTGTTGACCTCCACTTTTTGGGTCATTTCAAATGAAAAAAGAAAAAAAATCAAATCTTGTTTTAGTGCAAGATGTACAATCCTACATAAAACGTCAGGCTGGACACTAGTGTTCTTTGACTGAAAGGATGCTTAAAGTGGCATTCTGGCCTAAACTAGCATGAATACCTTATTTGCCATGTAAAATTCTGTAGTGCAGCATCGCAACCCTCAGCCTCAGCGGTTTCACGGAATTCACTGTTGTGTATTCTGTTCATATTTCTCTCCACCATATTCTCTCAATACAACCCCGCCCCCAACCCCCCCACCCCCGACAGTGACAAATCTGCTAGCGTAGCTACTGATGTAGAGGCTAATAAATACAAACGTGATTTTATGCTCCCTACACCCTTAAAAAGATGGCCCTTTAAGGGTTCTTTAGTAAAGAAAATGGGTCTATATAGAACCATGAACACTCAAAGAACCCTTTGCATAGGTAAAGGGTTCTTTGCATCATGAAAGGGTTCTTTGGATTGATGGAAAATGTGCATGAAGGTGCTGTAGACAGTTCTATACACAGGTGTCACCATGACAATAGAAGAACTCTTTCGGGTGTATGTAGAATGTATGTACGTAGGTGTATTCTCGATCAATCTGAAGAATCCTTTCATGATGCAAAGAACCCTTTTAAACATGTAAAAAGGGGGCGTTTCTCTTTAAACAAGAAAATCTCACTGTACTTTTACTGTGGTGTCACTATAAGAAGTGACTAGGCACGTTTACGACAGACAGAGCTGGTTCATTTTGGCCGGAATATCCCTTTAAGCTGTTTCAGTAATGAAAGCCTTTCATAGCAACATTGTGGCATCTATAACAGCTTCTGGAAAAAGACAGTTGCTCTTTAAAATGACTGCAGACCATTCAAGAAAACACATAGTGTTGCCATGATATTGCAGTGCAGCCATGTTGCTTACAGTTTTGATCCGCATGCATGCCATCCTTTCCAATCATCTGGTCTTTTCTTTCGGATGCACAGTCATGCTATTGACAGAAACTGTAGTGTGAAATCACGATGATGACGTTCTGTACCATTTTATGTCGCTATCAGTTTAACTTTCCATATGTTTTCCTTTTAATTTCAGTGAAGTCATTCCCGTCTCTGTTGATAAAAGCTTAATGATGGATGGATGAATGGAAGCTATAAGATGTGTTTGTAGCACCTTTGTTTGTGTGCTGTGATCTAACCCAATCGTTCCTCTATGTTTGGCAGGACCCCATAAATGAACAGAACTTTGACGCGTACGTGACCACTCTGACTGATATGTACACGAATCAAGAGCAGTACCAGAGCCCGGAGAACAAAGCCTTGCTGGAGAATATAAAACAAGCAGTACAAGGGATCCAAGTCTAGCCACTCAGCAAACTAAGAGGCTTCTAAAGTGGGAAGAAGTAGTATGGAAAAAAAAAAGACATTTGCAAAAAGAGAAGGAGACAAATGGGATGCCTCGTGGTTTGCTACTGTAATTTAGCAGGCAGTGTTAAATATTCACATTATGTTCTTTAAAAAAAGTGTTATGCTTACAAATCTTCATGATTTTTAATTTCCGTTTTATTTTTGGTCTTGCTTTAAAACAAATATAGTTATCGGCAGAATAGTTTTTGAAAACATTCACATTTTGTACGTTTTCATATGAGCTAACATAGTGTGATGTAATGTTTCTAGCTGCTCATGTATGCACATTTTAGTGTATATTTCTGAACAGTAAGGCAAACGAATATTGGATATACGTTCTTTTTTAATGCTTGCTGAAGCATTTTAGATTGAAAATCTAAACAACTACATCTAAACAACGAACATGCAA
Organism: Pygocentrus nattereri; assembly: GCF_015220715.1. Classification (NCBI taxonomy): domain Eukaryota; kingdom Metazoa; phylum Chordata; class Actinopteri; order Characiformes; family Serrasalmidae; genus Pygocentrus; species Pygocentrus nattereri. The sequence continues at coordinate 33,290,215 of NC_051220.1, read as the reverse complement.
AGATATAGCTACTTTTTAAAAGAGCTTTTCTCCTCATCGAATGATTTTATGGAGTTTTGGAAGATGTTTTTTGTGTGCAGATTGTTAAAAATGACAGGACTGGGTTTTATTTTTGACTATGCTCCAGAAGTCTGTCGACTTTTACTGGAAACCGAGTTTGGCACCTGGTCGTGGGGGGCCGGGGGGGGGGGGGGGGGTCGGAGGGGAGGGGCGGGCAAATGGCTGTTGGAAAATGAGCAGTGAAGAGAAAAAGACAAAAAAATTAAGAACATCAACTTGATGTATGAATGTCACAGTTTTATTGTAAACATCACGACACGGAAACCTGATGGTGGAAGTCCCAGAACGTAGCAGCAGACATTGGCACTTAAGAAAAGTTTTACTTTGTGTTGGTATTATCATTCAATCTGCATCAACGTAATGGCAAGCGAGCTTCTACAGATCACCCCAGCGTCAGTGCTCATTTAACTTAATCCTCGTAATAGTAGCTAGAATCTCACACCATATCAGCAATATTGCGACTTAACAATGCTTATGACGATGAGAGGCAATCTGGGAAAACAGTTGGGGGTATATGCAATTTCCTGTTTGTAGACCTAGTGGGGAAGCAAAAAAGATGCTTTTTACTGTATGTAAATGATTGATTTTTATATAAATCTTTTAATACAAAATTTTTCAAAGGGGGTATACATGGACATACAATGTAGGGCAGGCAAAGATTTGCGAGGGCCGTTTTTTCTTGATTATTTACGATTTTTTGCACAGGGACACCTTCGTTTCCATGTTCTGATGGTTTTACATGAACTACTGCAGTGCTTGGAGCCTAAGTGGAGAGAAAAGGGTTTTGTAGAATATATATATAAACTATGAAAGCGGGACTTACAGGGTCATTGTCCCCACATATGTGCCAGTACACTATTTGCACTTGTCCTAAAGATATATCATTACGTGTGGTAGTGTGCAATCTCCAGGTGTCTCTTTGGCACTCAATTGGAATGAGGAATGGCAAGAATGTTGGACTGTATCGGAGGGAGACTACAGGGAATCGGAATACAAATGAGGACGATATCTTTACCAGTAATATTATGAATTATTAAGTAATGCTATTTCATTTCGGTATCCTCTAGGATCATTAAAAATCCCCAGCAGCACTTTATGTCTATCACTGTACAAAATCATTAAAAGATAGTCAATCACAAGAAAAATGTTCGAATGATGAGCAGAAAGAAGAGAGAGAAATTCCCAAAATGACAATGGTGTCAGAAGTAGAACCGAAGGGTGTTGCAATACTACAGTATGTCTATGCGCCCCTACTTTTCTGTTCTGTTATTAGTTGTAGCAACCACGTTAAGACTTTGCCTTTCGGAGAGCGAACGCAAAGGTGCTCGTCTTTCACCCGATCTCATCCATTGTACAACTCCGTCCTCTTTTCGGACACCATCCTCCATGACTGCATATGCCTTTCATCACAGCATCGTGTCTGCAGCTTTTTGCCAATATAGTAATGCTTTCAATAGAGTAATAGCTAGTATCAGTTTTTGAATAAATTATTGTTATCAGTACAATGGAAAAGGGATTCTAAGCACAAACATGCTGCTCATCTACTGTTGCTACATAATATCAAATAATTAAGAAAAAAAGAAGAAGATGATATCTGTGACTATTTACCTAGGGAAAACAAAAAGGTGTCACATATTAGAATGCTGAAATTTCATATGAATTATTGTGAATTCATCAGAGTTTATTTATTCTAAATTCTTCATTTCGAGGTTGATTTGAGTAATCATCGATGAAGACAGGATTTTGTACAAACTATTGTGCTCTCTGTGGAACTGAAGTTTGATTTATTTTTGTACAACACAGCATGAATTTGTTGACCTTTTAATTTTGCTATAAATGTGTGGGATCACAAGTTGCTGTGATTTTTTTCATTTTTAAATTGTGGAATTTGTACAATTTTTGTCATGCTGGATGTTGACACATCTTACTCTGAATAAAGAAAAATGGTGTTGCCACAGTCTCGTATCACCACTGTTATTACAATAATAATAATAAAAAAAACATTCAAGATTTTTTCAAACTTTTTAGGATGCCTGTAAACTGGAAAATGGGCTAAAATAGGACCATTTGTCGTATTACCACTGCACCAAGACAAATCTATCAGCAGGAATGTAAGTTAAGGCGGCAGTATTAGGAGATATGGGATCCTCTCAGCAGAGGGCAGCAAACCTCTACATGTTCTCTTGGCTTCTGCACGCTGTAGTTAAGAGTGGATAAAGATACGTTCAACATAAAAACAGGAGATAAAACCTGGGTTGAAGTTGGCTTCCAGCTTCTTGTTCGAATTTTTCCGTTCCACCTTATATGGTGCAGCAGTTACGTTCTGGCGCTTCAGGCCTCAGACGCTAGAATGCAACCCCTGCATCATTTAAGGTGGACCGGGAAAAATCGAACAAGAAGCTGGCGAATAGGAAGCTGACGTGAAATGAAAAGTAAAAAGAGTCGAACAGAACGTTAAACTATATTAGCTACTCCACATCCTAACCCTAACAAATGCTCTGATAGTAACTTTCAAGAAATAACCTTCCAAACCTTTGTGGGAACAAAACCGCTTGCCCACATTTCATACTGCTCACACAGCCAGATATCAGATCGTTCGGAAAGGACATAAAGAGTAGATTTATTTTATAGCATTTCAAATTCATAATTCAACGTGTTTAGGGAACTAACGTGTCGCTTTTTCGGTAAGGCCTAAAACTGCTAGAGAGGAATCCACTCTGATTAGCTGCTCTCTTCATCGTTGTTTCTCTTTTCCTACCCGTATTCCGATTTCCCGCCCTCCAGCGCTATGATTGGCTAGTAGTCTCTCTACATTTATGCTACGATTGGTTAACAGATCATAGACTCCAAATTGACCAGTCGTATCGCAAGAAGCGAGCTATTACTACCCAATCGTAGCGCTGAGTAGGCGGGATTTGTGCGAAAACGGGTGTGAAAAAACTCCACAACGGCTTCCCTTCCCGTTTGACTGTGTAACATACTGCCCTAGTTTTATACCGGACTTTGTCGACCGTATCGACCGCTGGAGTCCCGCGGATCCCAGCTCTGGCTTACCTGGAGTCGGTTAGAGGGGCTGAGCTGCCTGGCGTTTGTGTGACTTCAATGGTTCATAGACTAACCACTGTACAATGGCGTTGTGGACCGGCCGAGCCGCCTCATCTTCATTTTTAGTGCTGGTTGGGCTCCTGGTCCTCGGCAGCGGTCCGTACATGGTCTCCTCATGTCCGAGCCGGTGTCTGTGTTTTCGGACCACCGTCAGATGTATGCATTTAAATCTGGAAACGGTGCCAGCCGTCTCGCCTCAGACTACTATTTTGTAAGTATTAAAGATTTCCATGAGAATAATTTTTTTCACAGAAGCGCAAACCCTGACCATCTTAATGTTCCCTCATCGGTCGTTTTCTAGTCTGTTTAAAATGTATTTATTTCCTTTAGCCATTTTACATGTAGTTTGTCTATTTATTTATTTATTTGTTTGGTTCGTTTCCAGTGTAATTGCCTGGTTAGAAGCTCTCAGAAGAAGGTTGAATTGGTCTTCACAGAACTTGATCTTTATCTTAAATTGCTCAGCTTTTCTAGCTAACTAGCTTAGCTAAGCTAGTTAGGTTAAGTACCTTCGTACAATCTCTGCTGTGGACTAGTTGAGTAGGCTAGGTTAGCTTAGGTTATCTTCTCATCTGTTTCTGCATTGTTTTCCTTTAGTGGTCAATCTCATTTACATCTTCATTGCATTCCTCTGGTGGCTTATCTGTTTTTGCATCTTTTCTTCAGAGACCAACTGACCACTGGTAATCTCTGGGTCATCAGCATCCACACTTGCTGTTTATTGCAGTGCCTTTGCTTCTTGCAGACCAGCTCTATTGTCCTTCAGTAAACACTGCCGCCAAATGTTTGCACTGAGATGTTTGTATAATCTGGTATTGTTTGGAGAAGATAGTGAGCTCTTAGTAAGTTGTGAGTGACCAGGGTTCAGTGGTTAAACTCATTGCTTTGCTTCCTTCCTACTGTTACTCTAAGAAAGCCATGTTCCTGCTTTATTTCACTTTATCTTGGGATAATCCATTAATCGCATGCTTGGGAGCTGTTGACCCTCTCCAGTGTGATCTGTAACTTTGCTGTTTGCCAGCTGCTTTTTAATGAGGCACATCTTGATCCTGGACTGGGCTCCTGTCTCATTTTTTCACTTCATGCTTAATATTGCCAATAATTAATGGTAATAACTTGTGCCCCACTAGTTAAATTTGTACAAACTGAAGTCGTCACACAACTTTGTCCAAATGTCAGGTAAACCTGCTTTTAAGTGACTCATTTTAATCCCACAAACAGGGAAATTCCACCTCCACATTTAACCCATCCGTGTAGTGAAACACCACATACACACTAGTGAGCACACACACACTAGGGGGCAGTGAGCACACTTGCCTGGACTGGTGGGCAAGCCCTATCCACGGCACCCGGGGAGCAATTGGGGGTTAGGTGTCTTGCTCAAGGACACCTCGGTGATGGACTCTCAGCGCTGGGGATCAAACTGGCAACCTTCTGGTCACAGGGCCAGTTCCCTAACCTCCAGCCCACGACTGTGTTTGCTTATACTTATAGACGTACTGTCATCTATAAAACTAGGGATACATGATGATGTCGGAATCATATCTATGTCAGCAGATTTTACTTTAAAAAATATCAGCATTAGATTAAAATTTCACACCACTACTTGATTATGTACTCACTGCCATCTAGAAGAGCAGAATATTTAGGCGTTTGGCTCCTACACTTAAATATCTGTGTTTTTCATTTTACTTCTTGTGGGGTTAGTCCCAATTTCTACATCTTTTGTAAATGTTTATGGAAAATGTAGTGTATCTGCATCAGCCCATGTCATTCGCTCCATGTCATTCAATACCACATTTCAGTACCGAAGACCTTGTGACCCAGTAAGCTTGCTTGTTCCAAAATCACAGTCTACTGATTGGCCATCTAAATTACATTCCACATGCATGTGATTGACATCAGCACTTCTTGAATAGTCTGTAATTTTTTAGATCGTAAATGTACCAATTTTAAGCACTTCACACTCATTTCTGACATAAGCCACACCCACGTGTATAGTTTAAAAGGCAAAGACTCAAATGGCATATGACATCTTTTGAAATTTCAATGGACAATGAAGGTGCAACCTACGTTCACTGTTACTGAGACTTTTAATATTTAATATTCATAACTCATAAAGGGAATGGTGCCGTATATCCTGGTGTTATTGCTACAGTGTGTAGTGATGAAGAAAATGACAGTCACAGTAGAATGGGAGATTTTCCCCACCTGGTTCTCCTGCTCTACAACAGAAGGAGATAACTCAACATATACAAACCTGTCCTGTATGTGTTTGAGCCTATGGAGCACAGAGTTTGGGAGAAAGTGCAAATGCTAGAGGGAAAGCAGAATGTAAAATAAACTGTGGGCTATTCCAGCCATTTCGTTAGCTCTTTAGCTCTGTTTATACCGGGAAACAGGTACAGTCATAAAATCATGAAGATGGTGATATAAATACTATCAAAACAATTAACATAATGATTTGCATTCAACATTTTACATCCTGTACGGCAATCATTCCAGTTAAACAGCACTAATTATACTCTCTTTTTAAAGAAATATGCAGCTGGTCAGTGTTTCTTAAGCACTGATGATGCCCATAATCTACTCATTGAGAGATATTGTAAAGTCATTTATCATAGTAACAATATATGTATTGTCAGATTGGCCAGTCTATGGCATATGATGCCATTTCTGTCTTAAACACATGCGTGTGAAGCTCATAACATTACATACATGTAATGTAACATATTCTTTATTCTGTTTGCAGTTTTACTGTGACTTCTTCTCAAAATCTGAATGTGAAGTCTGTTTCTCAGTATTATTAAACCAGCCTGTTAGTCTGCTGGTCTTGTCTAGTGAAGGCAGTAAATAGTTCAGTTATAGTGAATATAAAGTGTAAACCAGTTAAAGAGAGCCTGCATCAGTAACCAGTGATGTTCAAATTTATGATGGAAGGATTGCAAGCAGGTTTACTAATAAGTTGATAAATTTTGGCATGTAGTCCTTTGAGTGTTTTTTAAATAATTTATGAACTGAAACTTGACACTGAAGTTCATCTTTAAAAAAAATAAAAATAAAAATAGGAAAGTAAATCTGGGCTGAACGGTACACAACACAAGCCCCAAGGTAATTGCCCTTTTTCATCTTACCAGAAGACTTACTGCAACCATGCCATTGCAGCTTTGCCAGTGAAATCAAACTAAAGTCCAACAAATAGGCTAGCAGCTGTTGTTTTTAAGAGGAGTCGGTTTGATTAGCTGTCCTTAGTTCACTCCTGTTTATCGGTCTAGCAGGCATGTGGAATTACTGGGTCAAACAGCAAGACTTTAACTGCACATGAAAGAGTCACATTGTTGCCTTACATAATGTTTACTAGCTAATGAGAAGGAATGAACGGCGAAGTTTAATTTCGTCGGCATGACGGATTCAGCCCTATGAAGGTCAAGTCAGTTTTCGGCCTTTTGTTGCATCAAAGGAAGAACATCAGAATTCAGACACTGTTTAGACGTGGCTTGATGAGTCTGAAAATATCTGATAAAAACAGATGAACAGAAATGTCTTTTGTGCGAAGTAGCTAGAATCTAGAATGTAAACAGCGAAACGGAGGAACAGAACCACCACTCCCTAAATAAGATCCTGAATTTGTAATATGTTCCCCTGCTGGTTTTAATAGTCCCATGTGATAGCTGCATGCATGCGTTTCCTGGACCCATATACATCTGTGCAAACAGAGGCCTCCATTCAGGCAGAGTTCAAGCACAAAGGAGCAAGTGAGCCCTAACGAGAAGTATATGGTGGTCACTATTAGTCTGACAGCACATGCAAAAAGACCACCAGTTCTCAAACTGGGACACTGTGACGATATGTTACCTTGATCATGGTAAACTATGTCACAATATGCTTTACTGTGTACATTCATTTGCAAAAGTTTGGACATCTCTGATTAGATTACACGTTAAAATTTCACATGAGTTAACTCGTCTTCTGCAGCCAACATAAATACATTTGGCATTTTCTTTCAAATATGAAGTGACAAGCTCTCTAAATTTCTGTGTATTTGTAACTGGCTACTTGCTGCAGAGCTGATTATTGCAAGTTACAACTTAAAATGCCAATAACCTTCTCAGCAATTTCCATCCAGAGGTCTTTCTCACAGTGCACAATGCTCAGTTTGATCTAAACCTAATTTACGTGTCTGGGTAGTACATTTTCTTTTCCCTTCCTTAGAGAATCCTCATCAAACTTCACATGATTGGCCGTTCATCACAAATGTCAGTTTCAATTTTTACACATGCAAGGATTCTCACAGCCTGAGAATCTAAACCTGGATTAATCAGAGCCTCAGTAACTAAACCTGGATTATTCCCAACCTGAGTAACTAAAGCTGGATTAATCACAGCCTGCCTAACTGACAGCTGTTACTGCTGTTGTAAGATGAGTTAACTGCGTCTGTGTTATTAGTTTTTTTTTTTTATCTGAAATTGTCAGTAAGTCAGTTAAACTGGCTTCGTTAGACAGACCCTAGATCAACAATTACTTGTTGTCCAACTACAAGCCAAAACAAATAGCATGTTGTTAACACCACAAAAAAAGAGCTTCAAGCATTTTCTGTCTTTTTCTTTTCGGTTTTTCTGATCTAATTATGTACATTCGTTTTCAAGACATGATTAACCATGATGTTATCTGAGATGCCTACTCGAGCATTTAAAACAACATAATGATAATAATCCAAAAGACCTCTGGCGGTCATGGGGCCCTGTACAGCTGTCTATGTCACTTATTAGGTAGAGCCAACACTCCTAGTATTAAATATTGAAATCACTACAGCCAGCTGTGTAGTGAAAAACAGATCGTGGTCGATTTCTCAGACAAGGATGAAGACTAGAATAGATTTTTGCAACAGTTTGCATGCTGTTTAGTCAAGGACTAGGCTTGTTTAGAAAACTGACCCTTTTTTTATTTTATTTATTGTAGTGGGCCAAGTTATGCACTAGTTTACCATGAGTAAAGACCTTTAGTAAGATTAGAGCTGCGCAATAGCAATCAATAAAGCTTTCTCTGCATTCGTTTTGTCAGGCGCGAGCATGCACTGCTGGCTGGAGGAAAGTTTAACTGCAGTGGGAAAACTGCTTTTTATGAAATGATAATATTGGCCAGTCTTTTTTTCCCCCGTTCTCACAGTAAACCTTATTTCTGGATGCTTGAATATCAAAATGAGTCGGGTGCACTTTAATTGGACTGTGTGATGTTGTGGTTGTGCTGTTCTTCGCTTCCTGATTTGTTTATGCATTCACAAGTTTTTCTGCTGGAGACCCATGGAGTCACATATCCAGAGCCTCATGCTTTCAGGGCTTAATGCAACCACCTGTTGCTGTTAGCTGTGTCGTCTTGTTGGAACATGAATGTACCCAGTTCGCCTACCCTCCTCGTTTCACTTTTTCCAATTATCCTCATGCACACCGTGCCCCTCTAGTTGGTGTAACCCTTCCCCTGACCAGAGTGCTTTGATTTGAAAGACTGCCATTCATCTTCTGGTCTGGCTTCATGAAGGTACTTAAAACAATAGAGGGAAACAATGAGAGGATGATTTATGGTGTGGAGGTGAGGTTCCATCACCTGAGGCAGTAAACACGCAAAAGCTTGTAAATCCTGATTGAAGTACGTGAGCCAGCAGGTCACAGTTGTAGATGGTGGATATTTGGTCCTTCACTGTAGTGAAGTGTAATATCAGTAATATGTTTACTCTACAAAGAGCTACAATCTCTCAACTTCAAGAGCTGAAGAGATCTTAAAGATTGGTTTTATTAAGGACGTAATGAAGACTTCAGTAGGAGCATTTCTCAGAGCTAATTTTGGGTCTACTGTTTGAGCAGAGCAGTGATTTGAAAAGAAGGAAACGATTATTTCTACAGCTGTAAAATGAAGACTTATGATTTTGATTAATCACTTGTTCGGGAAAAGAAGCGGTGCAGTTATTGTTTGTCACTAACTTACATTTAAGTAAGTTGATGCATTATGTTGTATTTTAATTCTTCAATACAATTAAGTCATTAAAATAATACACCATGTCCAATTTTTAAAAATAAAAAGCTCAAACATTATTTCTAATTTTTCATCCCTGTTGTGCTCTTTCAAACATACAACACCTGCCCTGTTTTTATGCTATATTAAGTTATATAAAAATCTGCATACTGTCAGTTTTACACTGCGATATCACGATGTCATGATTCAAGCCAGGTAATTGATAAGGTTAATTGTCAACTATTTTTAACAGAGTATAATAGGTGGAACAGGGCAAAAGTAGATTGGAAATGTTTTCGAGGTTTGAACTGATGTAAATTATTGCTAAGATTTTGCTTTGTAGTGTTTCATTCAAAACGTATGTTTTAGTTGAATAAAACCAGTTAAATTGCTTGCTATCACATGAAGTCATTTTTTTACACTTGGATTGTCATCCAGTTGTGGGTGATATGGCAAAATATACAATTTTACAAAATGTAGACATTTTCAAGATTCTCAGTATGCATCACAATATTTTATTTTTCTGAGGTTTAAGTTGGGTCACATCAAAAATTGTACTACTATTAATTCAGTGTTTTACACATTGTGGTGTGACGACACATGCAGCTGTTGAGTATTCTGTTAGTACTGACAAGTCCCCATGATATGTTTAGAAAAGCATATTGTGATATAGTTTAGATAAATACTCTAACAGCAAAGTTATCAATTCCATCAGTTATCATTGCTGCCTTAAAAGAATTAGAATTTTATACAGTGGGGCTTTACCCTCATCTCAGGTTGCATCTCATTCACTTTCAGTTCATTGCTGTTTTATCGAGATGATTATTGAATTGCCCTGCTTTTAGTGACTCAAGGTTCTGTCAAGAGATTATGGAGGACTTTCCCTGTTTGATCGTATTCATTTTTCAGTTTCTGTCTCCAGAGGCCCTGCTCTGACTGTAAAGTCCACCTCCTCTTTATAACGACACTCTGTAGCACTCTTGCCCTTAGATGGAGAAATGATTGCTTTCCCATTACACGTTCTGTTCTGCCAACATGATGCAGGCTTTTATGTCTCCTCAGGAATGCCTCTGGTTTAGCTAACCTAGAAGGCTTGTGTCTGTTGTTCCTGGGCAAGTCACATGGCATTGTTAAGGTAATCTAATGTAATCTTTGTGGTTGTTGGACCCCTGGCTGCTTATAAAGCTTTCCACAGCTACATGCAATGAAATGTGGATGTGATTACGAACACATGGATGAGGTCACAGCACTGGGAGGTGCATGCTGCAAATGTATTAGTGTGTTCACTCATAAAGATCTGTTCTGAAGATTTTGTTTGTTTTGATTTGCAATCTCTTTTCTCATGTTTTCAGCAAACTGTGCAATATAACTAGAGGCTATTCACAGGGGTGCACCTACGAAACATGGATAGAGTTGAGCCAGCTGCTCTGTTTAGCAGAAAGGTTGTGTTCAGCCTTCTTCACCTGATATGGTAGTATTATCTTTTTCACATACTGGATAGTCAATAGAGCTTGATTGACTTAAACTATTAGAACATATTCCCTCAGTGAATCGACAGAGATTAGTTTGCATACTTTAAATTCTCCTATTGGTCTGTGTTATGGTAATGAACAGAGCCTGGCACACCCATTTATGTGCATTCTTTGCCACATAGTGTTTTATACATTATTTAAATGGATTCTTCAAGGTTTTCTGGTTGGATCGACTGATATGTTTTGTACAGGGCCGATACTGATCGTCTTTCTATTAAGGACACTGATAACCAATATTTGGGGCTGATATTCATTTTTACCATAAATTTGATGTTTGTTGTGTAAAAAATTTACAAGGATGCAACTTTTGCTCACAATTTACATTAAAGAAACATTATAAAAAAGTAAAGTGCTAAAAATAGCTTACATAGTTCTCAATGATGTTTAATAGTCATTTAATAGGCACTCAAAACTTTAAATAAAAAAAATTCATACGGATATATTTACACAGGTTTTAGATAAAACAGACACATAGTGTGAGCCACCGACCATGTTAAAGGGCACACGTCAGAAGCGGAGCTTACAGGCCCACACTAAACAGTTACGCAGAACTGTAAATGTAAAGTAAATGTAAAAGTATTACAGTAACCGTCTGAGCAATAATGCAGTAAAAATTTTCTCTACTTTTTAAAAAGCAACAACAGCGAGGAAATATGAATGTTAATGTGTTTATTTCATCAACCAAGAATGTATTTCATGCAGTAACGAGCAGTAGTTGGACATGTTGAGGGCATCAGATGTATTGCTGCATGATGGAAACGGCTCATTAAGCCTAAGCAGAGCGTGGGAATATTCAGAAGTATTCAGAAGCTGCAACTGTCGGTACATTAAAATTAGAAATGAAAATGACCAGAAATTTAGGGAAAGCTACCGTTTGCTAAGCATTCTGTGTCTTCTGAATATGACAATTTTTTGTTCCATGTGTTCTGCTTACATCATTGTGTGGCTTTATGTGCCAAAATACCCCAAATTGATTCAAAACAATCTTTTGCCAACCTTGATTTCGATTTAGAATTAACCAAGACTTTTTTTTTTGTTACTGTGCCTTTAAGACTGATATATATTTATATACATAGACAGAGAACGGTACATCTAACAGTGTTTACATACTACACAATACTACATCATGTCTGTAATGCACATGGATTTTGGGCATGATATGGGCCCTTTTGCTTGTATGGACAGTACCCAGCACAGCTGGTTTTTATGGTAGAGACAGAGAGATGCGTAAGAGACTGTTATCCACGCTGAGTAATGCTGAAAGGTCCCAGAGACAAGGCTCTTAACACACAGGCAGAATGGCAAGGGTCTAATGTGTAATAGCCCATTAATTTGTGGCCACATTTATGAAGCTCAAGAAGTCAGGCGCTTTAATTAGCCAAGATTTGGGTCACGTTTCATCTGTCTCCCTTTTCTCAACGTCCTTTTATTCCGTTCAGTCTGGACTTGATTTTTATTCATCTTTCTGAGAGAGTCAGTCCAGTGGGTGAGTGAGTCAGGAAAAGAGAAGCGCTATTGTGTGGAATTTGCTGCAGTCAGGCTTTGTCAAGCGTTCATTCTCTGCAGTATTGTGGAATGCAAAGCCAGAAAAATCCCTAAAGCTTTGCTAATTTGCACAGGGAGATTGGGGGCCAGATAGTTATTGAAAAGAATACTCCTAGCCCCACTCTTCCTGTGTGAGTGCAATGGAGAGATTTCACTAGCCTGCTCCAACATTGTTACAGAGCTGAATATAAATCCAGATGCAGCCTGGGACCTTGTAAAGGATGATGTCCATCAAATACTAAGTAAGGGTCTCCTCTAAACACAGTGCACCAGAGACATATTGTTTGGACGTCATTTGGTGAGCTCACTAAATCACTTAGTCAGAATTGGAAAGATTCACTACATGACATGTGGTGGTGTATTAATCCCTAAAGCCGTGCGCCAGTCCAGGCAGAATTTTTTTGTTGGGAATACAATTTGTACGGTTGTTTTCCAAAGCCAGGATAATCAGTTCTTTTTTTCTGTCCTCATATAACTCCATGGACTTAATACTGCACATCTGTGTAAGGGGAAAAACATCTCGCTCACCTTAATCTACCGCTGATATACAAAAGTTCACTTGAAGAAAAATGGTACTGCATGTTTAGTGGGTGTTCCTGTTTTGCGAAACTGTGTGGGAGGCAGCCGTTTTCTTGTTTAGCTCTTGTTTAGCTTGACATCATCAATCTACGACTCCCATGATGATTATTTGGCCAGCGCAGTTTTTTCATTTGTGTGAAAGCCTAAATTATCCTTAAACTGCTGTGAATGGTGCACACATGGCACACATGCTCACTGCTTCTGCTCATGTTCCTGTCTGTCATTTGAGTGATGCTCTGTTCATAGAAGTCCTCAGTTCTGTCTGCACAAATTACAGAAGAGAATGTCTTAAATTGTAATTGCTTCATCCTGAAACATGCTTTCACAATGCAGATGGAATCTCAATTTGCGACACAGAAGAAACGTTTGCAGATTGGAGAAAACATGAATTATATTTAACCTGAGACTGTATGCCATCCACCTTTCAAACTAGACCCATTTCAATTTAGAAGCCTTCAGACAGAAGAGCTGCAGGGAACTGTGATCTGTGTTATCGTTCTCAACGCGCTTTATCATGCTGGATTCTGGTGCAGTGGAATTTCCCCTGTGGGATCCCTTGGCAGGGAGCATTTCTGCAAGAACTAGAGCTGCTGCATCCTGTTTCCAACTGCTGTTGTTGATTCTCTTTAGATCACGTCACATTCTTGTTCCCCAGCAGAACTATCATTGCTGTGGAGACAAGGTTGAAATGCACCGTGACCTCAGGAAACAGGCTGTACAAAAGCAGAAGCTGTTTAATTCATCAGGATTTTGTTCCAGATCCAGTTGTGCTAGAGATGTTTGCCTTGAGTTTGAGAAATGCGATGACTTGCTTCATTGTGGACATTGTACTTATTTTAATTTCAGAACTCTTCCAGTGTTATAGTGCACGTCATTAGTCTTAATTGGGCTGCTCATGTTTCTGTCCATAAGTTGAAGAAGATAAGTCTGCAAGAAAGGAGTTGGCAAATTAATGTGTAAAGACAAAAATAAATTCCTCCCTACTGTTATGTATTTGTCGTAATCTGTTATGATCCAGAGGACTCCAGTCTTAGGTTTGGCAGTTGGCAGCATTCATTGAGTACATTTACATGCACGTCAATAATACAGTTATGATTAGATGTCTGCAATTATCTGAAAAAGGTCATTATCTGACTTGGAGTTTAGCTCCTTAATGTTTTTTTTTTCCTTCAGGGCATATATACCCTTACTCTGATTTCTTTCGTTTTTCTCAGTCGGTGCATGTGTGAAAACAGATGCAGCGTTTAACACAGCACCCATGAGATGGCAACAAAACACTTTGGGAGAAATGCTGAAATCAATTACGTGCTTGACAAAATGAAGAATTAAAATTTTCTTCATCTTCTAGATCATGTATATTCACATTTTCCAGTGAAGCAACTCAATGTTTTAAATAAACATCCATGACATGATGTTTGAGTTTTACCTCATGTTTACGTCATGTCGTCTTCTTCTGTGAGTTTATTGGAAGGTTGCACAACAGAAATCTGATTATTGCCTGACTCATGTAAAAGAGTATTCATATTATCTGATTATCCAAGTGCATGTAAACACACTGAACGAATTACTGACAATCTGATTTTCTGCAGTTATCAGATGGCATGTAAACAAGCTGCTTGTGGAAGGCCAAATGTAAATTTACATCAAGATCCAGAAAAAAAGATGAAAGCTCTTCATATTCCCTTTTTTTTCATTTGCCCAAGAGTTTAGGTTTTGTATAACAGCTTATACGTGCGCTGGCCAGTAGTTTCTGAATGGTATCTGTGTATAAAGGCTGGTCACAGTTTCTTTCTATAGTTGTTAGACAGAATGTGAATTTGGTGTGTTGTCATCAGTAGGGTTGAAGCAAGCACATGTAAATAAACCCGCTTACTGAGAAACCTAACGGTTCTTGCAGTCAACAAAAGTTCTTTAGAGGGCAGCAGTGAGTAGTGTTTGTTTATTTGAGTTCATGCTTTGTCTGCTGGGAGCTACTAAGTGCAGACAACTTGGAAACAAGATAACTAATTAGCCAATTTGACCACTTTAGGTTTGTATTTTTAAAGGGCACATATCCTACATTTATCTTGCATTTTATTTTGTTTCTTGAGGTCCACTTATAATATTTGTGTGGTTTTATGTACCAAAAACAGTTCGATTTACTCAAATTGTGATATAGAGGAATTCATCAGCACATTTTAGCAATTGGCAATAGTCACTGTGGGTAGAAAGCCAAATGTAAGTTTATATCCAGATGCAGGATAAAGGGTGAAAGCTGACTCATCAGATTACCCTTTTGTCCATTGTTTAGAGCAGAGGTCACTAATAGGCGAACCTGACGCTGTCCTATGCAGACCTTGACCTATAACCGATAAATTATGGAGAATTACTTTTTTTCGATGGTATGGTCCTATTTTAATTGCCGTATCATTCCTAGTCATTACTGTACTGCTTTAGCGGCCTGGAAGACTCACAGGCCAATTGCGTGTGTTTTAAGTATCACACGTGACTCTACTCAGCTAATTACAATTAGCACGGAGACTTGAGTGAGTGATGTGCACACAAAGGTGGGACGAGGACTGGTCTGCCTCAGGTTGGCACTGTGGCAAATTGTTTAACCTAGTTAGTCCTTCATAGCTTCAAACTATGCCTTGGATACCGCTGGAAAATTTGAAGTGCTGTAGCATGTTTGTAAAAAACTTGCTCAGGTACCCAGGAGGTTGGTAGAAAGAGTGAAACCAAAGACAGAAGAGATGTTTAAGAGCAAAAAAAAAAAGCATCCAGAAGAAGAATTGTTGAAACAAACATTTTGATGCCATTGAAGCTAGCAACAGTGCTGCTATGGCTGGTTAGTTAGAAGCCAGCCAACATGGGACCCCCCTGAATATCAGGGAGTATTTCGCACATTGTATATATGCAAATGTAAATGTGTTGATTTATAATTAATTGCCTATTAATTGTAATTGGTAACATTTAATCAATTGAAAATGTCATGATTGTGGCTGATATCACTTTTCTAAATATTAGCTTTTAGAAACTCATGCCATTTGGTTTTAATGAGGTTGAGTCAAATAGGTACTGGTGTAATTCTGTTATCATTTGAGACTGTAATTTATGATGTTCAGCAGTTTTCCTGTTAAGCAAATACGCAATGGTGTGCGCAAAGTGCTGATCTTTTTGCAGGTGATGCATAGCGCTAACAAACTGGCATGTTAATATACTAATGTGACTCACTTGTGTGTATATATAGATATCTTTTGTATTCGTATTAATTCTGAGATAAATTACCTTTTTATATAGAGTTTTCATTATTTTGCAAACCCCTTGTGTGTATGACAAATACAGCATATATGCAATGCCTGAGAAAGTAGACTTTAGTTTTCTATGTTTAGCTTTGACTCAACCTCTCTGGTTTGCTCTGTGAACAATGCATGCCCTTATTAGTATTATGTGCTTTTGATTTTCTCCATTCTGGGGCCTGGCACCTGGTTAATGAATCTAAGCTCCATTAAATCTTAAGCATGCTGCCAAGAGAGCAAAGCCCAGGCAGCATAAACAGAGCATGTCTGTGAAACAATGAGTGACTGCCTCTCCAAATCTAATCTCACAGGGGGTCCCTCCCGGTGTTCCACTCTAATGCGCTTTTGCCTAAAACTCAGTTAACCTTGTGGATTCATTCAGTTAACCTCAGTAATTATGAAGTTTGAGCTGGGCTTTCATTTGCTCTTTTCATTCTGTATCAACAGGTTACTGTTGTTTGTATCTTAACCTACTGTATGTGTAGTGCTTAGACATGTTTTGGTTACAGTTAGAAAGATATGCTCTAACAAGTTATTTTGGGCTCTTCAGCTTGACCCTGACGTCAGGGATCCCTTCAGTGACAAGACAAAAACCTTTTCATTAATGTTCTGTTAAGAACTATTAGTGACATCTGACAGTTTGTTACATTATGAAACCTGCAGCACTTTATCCAAGTTTAATGCAATATTTTTCAAAATTTCATAGTTCAGTTGTTGAGATGTAAACAGTTATTCAGAGTAATTTGATTAGAAATACAAGGTGATTCAAAAAGATTCATCTGATTTCAAAGTGCCATATTTTTCCAACCATGAGGCGCCAAGGAACCAATTACACACCAATTAAAAGAGGGGCTCATAGAGTTTCTCACTGTCCGTGGAAAGTGGCTCCGTTCAGTCTGAGAGGAGATGGTGACCCCCTGAACAGAAAGTGTTTTGCATTTTCCACTTTAATAAGAATGACGGTCATAACTGTGCGACATGATTTTCATCGTCAGCGAACCTCCAACAGCTCAGAGCATTCATCATCCTTTCCATAACGCTGGATGATCTCCGACACCGCATTGAATGATCCGTGAGCACAGTGACGCCCAGCATTCTCGATCAAGTATGGGATGAATTCAACTATGGCGTTGATGTTGTCTGTACAGATGGAGGAGGAGGTCAAGGTCATATTGAGCACTTATAAAATTACATAATAAACTTTATGCGCACTTAAAGCATTTATAATTTGCTCCATTGTTCTATAATTTACAAGTGAAATAAATCATTTTGAAATCAGATGAATCTTTCTAAATCACCCTGTACATCATTGACAAACATACCAGTTTGGAATTCACCATCACAATGGTGGTGACTGGAACCAGGGGCTAGAGTGTCACAAGTCCAGCTATATTTATTTAATTTGCACTCCAAAATGACCAGAAAACCTATAAATGTCTTCTGAGTTTTCATATGAAATATAGATAATGCTGAAATCTGTGGTAAATAAGTAGTAAATCTGGAAAAAAATGTTTCCTTAGGGTACTGTTTTTACTTAGAACGACCTGTATTTACCTTTCCTGCCTGGATGGATTGTAAAAATACTTTTTAGGCCAAAGTCATATATCTAAAAAGCATCTTAAAATAGTGTACCAGGTACCAGGCAAAGTGCTTATGATCATTTTAATGTAAAAACTTTCTGTGAAGTTGTTTTTGGAGGCTTTAAATACTTCTTCACATTCGGAATGACTTTGTTTGCAGCATAATGATTTAATTATGCATGAATTTAGAATAGTAATTCACCTTTACTGTCTCCTGTTTAAACCATCTGTTTGCTTTGCACAGCACAAATAGTCTTGCACCCACATGCATTTCATCCACAGACCATGCTGTACTTTCAAAAGCAGAGTGTTACATAAAAACATTCTGATGTCACTAGAGATGAATATAAATATAGGAATACATGTGTGAATGAGAGGGAGGCAGATGGAAAGGTGAAGATGCAAGGAGTAGAGGTCGTAAAGGTGGATGACTTCAAATATCTTGGGTCAACCATCCAGAGCAATGGACAGTGTAGAAAAGAGGTGAAGAAGAGGGTGCAGGCAGGATGGAGTGGGTGGAGACGGATGTCAGGGCTGATGTGTGACAGAAGGATAGCAGCAAGAGTGAAAGGGAAGGTTTACAAGACCGTAGTGCGTCCTGCTATGATGTATGGTTTGGAGACTGTGGCTCTGTCTAAAAGACAGGAGGCTGAGCTTTAGGTGGCGGAGATGAAGATGCTGAGATTTTCGTTGGGAGTGACAAGGATGGACAAGATTAGAAATGAGCAGATCAGAGGGACAGTGAAGGTGGAGCAGTTTGGAGATAAAGCCAGAGAGGCCAGGTTGAGATGGTTTGGACATGTGTTGAGGAGGAATAGTGGATATATTGGTCAAAGAATGTTGGAGATGGAGCTGCCGGGTAGAAGGAGAAGAGGTAGACCTCAGAGAAGGTTTATGGATGTAGTGAAGGTGGACATGGAGATGGTTGGTGTAAAAGTAGAGGAGGCAGTAGATAGGGCAAGATGGAGGCAGATGATCCACTGTGGCGACCCCTAAAGGGAGCAGCCAAAAGAAGAAGATATAAAGAAGAATATATATATATATTCGTTTTTTCAGCGATGTCTTTCAATTATCTCCCAGTTTTTCATTTTTAAATATAAATGGTGTATTACATTGTATGACTTGGAAGTCATACAGTGATTTTTCTTTATAAAGTCTCCTCAGACCAGGATTTGAATGAGACTGAGTGTATGGCACATTGGTAGAGGCTGTTGCTATGACTTTCAGCAACACAATTTTGTCTCTAGCACTGAGTTAAGTTGGTCATAGCAACATCAGTCAAGAAACTAAGGAGGAAATGTTTTTCTAGGAACAGTCTATGGCAAATGGCCACTAGTCATAACCACTGGAACTGTTGGCCTCTCTGTCTTCCTGCCAGTAGATTCATTGAGGAATTTTGTACAATCCAAGTTTTTAGTCAATTTAAAAGGCTTTGTTGTGTGAAAAATGGCAATTATATCACTATGTGACAGCAGTTTATCCATCTTCTTTATTATAAATCTGACGGAAAACGTAGCCGATACATGTAGTGTGAGTAATTTATGCCAGAATTCCTTTCAAATGGCTCTAGAGCTCAAAGAAAGCCCATGGATTAAAATATAAAGGGATTTGACTCTTTAATTCTTGGTCTAAACAAACCCTCAGGTTATTAACTACTGTTTATTGGATTTAGACATCTAAGAAATGAAGGAGAGTAGCCAATTCAGTAACTAGCATGCCAGTTTGGAATTCTAAAATCAGAGCGTAAACTGTTTGTGTTTATTTACTCTGTTGCACAATGAGCTGATGGAATAGATTTACTCTAGTCATAATCAGGCCATTCTTATTTCCTAGTCTGTAACTAATGTAAAAGAATAGCAACTAATTAGTCTAATTAGTACATAATGCACACATATATTGGAAAATGCAGCAATGGTGTTTTGGGAGAAGTACATATGTGTTGCTTTCTAAATACAGGGTGATTCAAAATTGTTCATCTGATTTCAAAGCTCCATATTTCTACAACCATGAGATGCCTAGGAACCAATCACATACCGATTGAAAAAGGGGGTCAGAGTTTCTGACTGTCATTGGAAGATGGTTCCCTTCAGTCTGAGAGGAGATGGTGACCCCTGAGCAGAAAGCTCTTTGCGTTCTCAACTTCACTAAGACTGAATCCGCCATAACTGTGCAACGTGATTTTCATTGGCAGTGAAAGTCCAACAGCTCAGAGTATTCGTCCTTGGTTCCACAACACTGGCTGATCTCTGAAATCGCATTGAAAGAGCCATGAATACAGTGAGGCTAGACATACTTAATCGAGTACGGGATGAATTTGACTATGGCTTTAATGTTGTCCATACAGCGCCATGTTGAGCACTTATAAAATTGCATAATAGCCTTTAGGCTCAGCTAAAGCATTTCTTATTTACTGCATTGTTCTTTAATGAGTTACAAGTGAAATAAAGCATTTTAAAATCAGACGAATCTTTTTCAGTCAACCTGTACATATGCAGAGGTTAACAACCATCCTTTAATTTATTTAAGTTCCAGTCAAAGCAGCCATTTATTTTTCACATAGAAAAGTTCAGTCTAAGATGTTGGTTGCATTTTGTGCTTCTCACAATCCAGATAAACTGGATTGGTAAAACAGCTGTAATGTATTGATTAAGATTGGTAACATGTTAGTAAGATAGGAAGAATGTTGAAGTGACAGTAGAGCAAAGAAAAAGAAAAAAAAAAGTAAATGTGCAAATTAAATAGTAGATTTGATTTTGTACCTAATTTTGGAGGTTTTTCTGTAGGTTTCTGTTAAATGGATGTTTATTGCTTTTTACTGATTACTATGTGTTGTGTAGCAGTATATTGTACATAAAAAATATTGTTATGTATTCCAAAATGGATATTACTCTTTCCACCAACTTGGACATCATAGGTAGGGTCTTCATACTTGTGTATGTATAAAGAAGAGGATTGTTAGTATTGTTACTACCATTCCACTTTTAATGAACCTCAGGTTGAGAACTTCATCCATTGTGCAGGGAATTAGTGGCCCTGCTAATGGAGTTTGTTATTTTGAGTGCCTCCATGTTCCCAGCGTTTTCCTCTCCTGATAAGGCCCTATAGACAACAGTGCAGGGTTTCTTGAATAGGAAAATCTTGTAGTCTGATTGCACACAATACCACATTGTCTTTCAGCCCGTTTTTACAACTCCTTGAGTCAAACCCAGTTCCCTATTCATGTAACCAGACAGTACATTGGCAAAGTCGATTAGGATTTTTAAAATTTATTTATTTATTTAGACACTTATCAGACTGTAAATTGGAATAAATCCATTAAATATTGCTTTTCGTTAGTCACACAAGGAAAGATTTGACATGCCTGCTATTAAAGGAGCATTCCATGCAAGATTCCTAATTTAATTATACCCAACTGTGAGGACATTTACAAGGAATCGAGCCAACACTGCTGGACAGAATGAACCAGCAGTGAATTACTGGTCATGCGACTTGGTGACTGTGGTATGGCAAAGTAAATGACTCACTAAGAATGATGAACTGTGGCAAAAGGCCAGATGAGTAAGTTGGCTTTATCATTTTGGTTTGAGAATTGTCCATCACTTGAGTTTTAATTCCTTTGGTCTTGTCACAGTTCTTGGATTGTCATGTTTTTTGAAAGAAAGCTATGAGCTGTGGATGTCACATCATACAGTTTTATCTATAAAATACACACACACAGCCACGTTTGTTGAATGGTATTTGGTCCACGGCTGGCTAATTCCAGGTTGTTTAGGCATTTTTCTGTCACAGCAATCAGCTGAAATGCTTGCTCACTGGTAATGACCGTTTGGGAATTTAGTGTAGATGTACAGTACCGTGTCTAGATGTCAGAAATTAGGGGTCTACAGAAATATTTTCACACCTCCAAAGTTCAGTCTTAGACGTTGGTTGGATTTTCTGCTTTTAATGGTCCAAGTTATCCCAAACACATTAAGTGATGTAGAGGTCTGGGCTCTCAGATAGTCAGTCTATTGTTATGAAAACACCAGCGGCTTATTTGTCTGATTTGCTCATTTTCTTTCTTTTTTTTTGGTACACATCCTTTTCTCATTAAGGGCTTCTTGATAGCTACACATCCTTTCAGACTCAGTGTTGAGCTGTCTTCTCACAGTGGAAGGATGGACAGAAACATCTGAAAGCTTGAAAGGAGTACTATTTTTTAAGTACTATGTGTCTGATGGTGACAGTTTTGGTGGTCTATCAGGCCTTGTATGATTGTTAGGAGTCACATTGACCTTTCAATGTTGTTTTGAAATGCAATTTCCTGTCATGGCCACAAAAAATTGGAATCAGCTATAAAAATTCCTTATCAATGTGTTTCTAAACTTCTTGTATGATGTGCTTTAATGCAAATTTACTGTTGCAGCAGCTTCAGAATAACAATGTGGCTTGTGCAAATTAGCCATGAGTTATAGAGCTTTTGTCTACCAAAGCTTTCCAAAACCTGTCCAAATGAGGCAGCAGCAGCATCAAGAGTTTCCAGAACCCTGTTGCAACATAGAATCCTGCGTAACAAGGTTGCCACATGTAGTACAGAAATAAAGTACCAACTCCATTTATTGCAGATGTGATGTCAGATGCCCTGGGCACTTTCTTTTGAATAATGACTCAGTCTAGTCTACAGTCTAGCACTGTGTGGGTACTTCTGACTCACTGTTTCAAATACATGTTTGATCTTTTACATTTCAGTAAGGTGGTGTTCTGGATTTCTCTCATTATTTTTGCTCAAGTACTCTGCTGTTATGCAGTTATGCGGTATTAGCATCAGCCTTGTTTAGTTGGAAGTTGGGTCTGACAGTTAATCTTGTTCTGAAGGACATAGATGGAGATTTTTAAGCAAGTCCAAACAATCAGTGATACTTGTCCTGCTGCTAAATAGTTTCCATGCTGCCATGCAGGCGCTCTGTGCCTTTGCTCAAAGCATTGCCTGAAGCAACATAGAAGGCCTTGTGGAATTCAGCATGCTTCTGTCTGAGCATGCTGCATCACACAGTGGTCCTGACAGGCTCAGTGTCTGCAAGCAGGCCATCCTTAGATAAGCAGGGGAATGGTGGAATACACAGGCCTTCTGCTTTGCATAATTATTCAGACCACTTGAAAGTTATCAGCATTTTCTGGTTTACCAGTGGTGCTTGATTTATTTACTCACATATGCTACTGCAAACCTCAGAATGTAAGAAGATAATGAGTAAAAGGGGCAAAAGGATGTCAAAGGAAAAGTTGGTCTCTTGGGGTTAGCCATTAGCCATAAACTTCACAACAAGCCAAGAGGCTCCAGTGCTCACTGATATTAGGGATGGCTCTAATATTATTTTCAGAGGGGTCTGACAGTTGTAGCTGATAGCTTGAGCGTAAATGAAAGAAATTGATATATTCAGACATAAATCAATGTTTAGCACCACTTTTGCTGAGCCAAAGAAGCTGCTTGGGTGCTTTACATGCACTCTCCTTTATCTTGTTAGATATAAAGATTAGAAAGCAATATTGTCTCCTGTTTTTATTAGAGCTGGGCAGTATTTATCGTTATTGTGATCTACATCACAAGATGCTTTTCTAAGGATATCATGGATATTGACAGTACTTAAAGAACGCTGACCAGCTGCATGTTATGTTAGAATGAGAGCATCATTAATCCTGTCTAATTGGATTTAGTGCAATGTAGTGTATCAGAAAATATGAAAGATATTGTGGCATATCATGTATTGTGAAAATGTATTGAAGTATAGTGATACTAATATGATATATTTGCTTTATCACCCATATATATATATATATATATATATATATATATATATATATATATATGTGTGTTATTCATTTTCATTTTTAATATTACACCTAATAAAACATTGCGATTTACCTCAGTTGCTAAATATTTTTTATTAAAAATGAAGGCACACCCCAACATAATAAATATAGATAATTTGCTTAAGCACCTAAATGGCTTTATTTGAAAATATATGCATAAATACACTACACTGTGACTTCTGACTGTAAAAAAAACTTCAGAAATCTTAATTATTTCATGATATAAATTTTAGGTCAGATCAGCCACAACTACTTGCTATCCTCTATTAAAGGCCAGTTTTAGTCTGTGCAGAGCTCTTGATATTATGGACTGGTGCAGCTTTACTCCGCTTTCAGGTACTGATACTTTTTCACAGTGGTTGTTGGCCTAGCTAAGTCTACATCTCATTGCTTGCTGAGTTTTGAAATGTGTCTGTGTCTAGTGTCTGAATGGTGTGATCTGCATACAAATAATATATTTTGATTTGTGTATTGTTAATGCATATCAGTTCAGTGAAATTCGGAAACATAAGGGTTAATACATAATTCATAAAAATAGTTTTTAAATTAATGCAGTCAAATATTTTCCCAAGACACTGAATACACGCTTAGTTGCATGCGTAACTTTGGGCACCCTATTTAAATTGCATGTTTTGTTGATTTTTGAAGTGAAAATAATTTACACATCCTCTACAGAGAACAAACATTTTAATGCACAGTTACTGTTTATTTTCTATATGTAACAAATTTTTTTTATATGTAAAAATTCTAGCACATTTTATTTGTTAATAATATGTTATAATATGTTGTAATAATTTATCAAATCAAGGTTTATTTTCAAGGTTTATTTTCATCTACAAAATATAATATAGTAATTTTTTTTTTACTCAAAAAAAGTTTACTCAAACTTTTGAATACCACTATATATTCTGTATTTTTAGTTTGTATTATGTAAGTGTGGGTTTCAGGCAACATTTGTCAGATGCACGTTCCAGATATAATCTGTTGTTTTGGGCAGTAATTGGGATATTTTTAGGTTGCAGGTTCAATGCAGGTTCAGTTATTTCATTTTCTCTTTTAAAATTCATCTGTTATGCTTTGTGATGATTCAGCCCACCTATATCCTGCTCTGCTCTGAGAAATCACCAGTCATGTGCTGATCAGCTTCTGTTCTTGCAAGACCTTATACAGGTATGAGTGTTAGAAATCAGGAGTTGCAGCGCTGGAGACTCATCCTACAAGTGAAATGGTTATCTTTGTTTTGACTACATATTGTTTGGGTTCTGTGTTCTTCTCTAAATCAGTGTCATTTCTGTGTTATTTTGGCTTCAATTAAAGGAGAAAGTAAATGGGAAGCAGCTGATCTGTGTTTCTGGTGAAGAGACCTTTCTGTGGAAGAAATGTGTTCTTAACCCAATCAGGAATCACTGAATTAGCACTAAAGACTCCGCAGAGATAGTAATGATAACACAGAACATGCATATTTACTCTGCTTTGTGTAGGGAAATATTAGGAATGAATTTATATGTGGAAGTATTGACTGTCACAGTAATAATTGTTAAGACCTCTAAATACACTGAATTTGAATTATCAGTATCAAATGTACTGTTCAGATATTTAATTTATTTCATCAGAGAATAGTAAATGTACATATTGTATGCTTTAGGCAGGGCATTCTTACTGTAAAAGGCCTATTTGTTGTACTGTAGGTGTGCAAGTAATATTGCACTTTTAATAGTTAGATATCTAATGTCTCAATGGAGCTGTTTTTCCCAAGTGTTCATGCAGATTTGTCATTACAGTATGTTTGTATTTTTTAACAGAGACCTGAGGTTTAACAAAATTAAGGACCTGCAGCCAGGCTCTTTCAAACGATTGAAGAACCTCACTACGCTGTAAGTATCTCTGTCTTCTTTTAGCCTGCCTCTTTTTGTTTTCATATGCGGACAAACTTTTATGAGTGTACTGTTAAAGGTGTTTACTTTGACACTGCTCTCCTCTGCCTCCCTCTACTTCGGCCCACACATACAGGTCACCTGAGAATCAGCGCAAAATAGATTTTTCTTGATCATTGAGTCCTCTATTCGTCACCCAGCTGGCCTGCAACTCTGTTACCATGTATTTCTTATGAGCTGTTTTCTGTTTAACTTCAAAAGGGTTTGAGGTGTTTAAGGCACAATGTAGCAGTTCAAAAAACGATGTGCTGTGGCTTTAATAGAATATATGGAAAAAAACACACTGTATTGTGTTTTGGCTGGTCCAAAGCTAATGTCTTGGGTAACTTTTACTGGTTTGAGTGTAAATATTAGAGGGCAAGATGCAATTACAGACTTAGTAAATTCCTTGTTTGTGCTTGCCCTTTGTTTTGGCTACAGTGTGAAGACTCATTGTAGACTGTTGAAGCTGCACTGTTAATGTGTCTTCAGTTTTAACTCAACAGTAGGGCTGTTTGATATGCACATAAAATATGATATTCAAAAAAGTCGCTGGATATTGCAATATGAGAAGCGATAAATTATGATGAAGTCCTGCATTTCTGATTTTGAGTGTGCAGCATGTGCAGACTCTAAATTAGAAATTTTATTAACCTTTCCCTTTAAGGAAATAATAAAAAATACAAATTTACCAAAAATGAGAAACACCATTACAAAGTGCAAAATAAAAATAATAAAAAGCCGAATAGTCTTTTCTGTATAATCCTAGAAAGACAAATATACAGTCATATACAAAGACATGTTATTCGACCAGGGGCATCTAAACTTTTGCATTTCTCTTTCTCTCTATGTATATGTAAGTACGATATACAATAATGATACATCTGAGGGAGTCTTTTGATTGGCTTGTTGAACTGTAATTGTCCTTTTAAAGCCAGATATGCACCACGATTTTAGAAGTCTTATTCTCTGGGGACTCACATTGTACGTTTAAACAGACCTTTGCATACAGACAAAGTCTACGTTTTATATACTCACGCTGTACGAAAGCACTTGGTCCATGCTACGAGAAACGCAGCCCCTACAGGCAACTCTGTGTACGGACAATTTCAAGTAAAACCATTCCATTCAAAATAAAATACTGACCACCAAGTACTGAGAAAACACACTCATTTGCTACAGCAGTTTGCACAGACTTTTTCCTTCTCTGTTTTGCTAGCGTAATGCTGTGTTTTTGCACTTATTGGGGAAGTGGTTGTGATTGTGTTTGTGTGTATTAAAAATATAAAAAAATAAATAAATTTACACAGTAAACTCCTGGCAGGATTTGTAAATTGACCAGCAAACTTGTGTCTGACTTTCACAGCATTAGCAACACTTCTCTGTGTGAACAGACCTCCTTCACTGCCATCTTGAATCATTTATTTATTAGCACAGCTGGTATCAAGTATGAGTAAATAAGCATAATTCATCTATTATAATACATATGTAGCTTTCTATGCAGGCCTACATGAATCAGTACATGAATCATGAATCCGATTGAAAATAGTCATGATGTTCAAAAAATATGTACAGATTAGTACTTAAGACTCTAGTTTTTAAGATGGACATGTGGATGTACTTTTGTTCTGCAATTGCAGTTGTTAACGATGTGTGTCTGATGATTCTGAATTCCTTCCATTCACACTGTAAGTTATCCTAGTTACTTCTGATCAAAAAGGTTTTAATCGTTATTTCTAATAATCTTGTTTTAGATATTTACACAGTGTACAGTGCACAAGATTAAGCCTAATTATGGACTTCACTTTTCAGAGTGTGAATTAAAAACCTCATTTAATTCTGAATTTGGCTAAATCTGGACGAAGAAACTGGTATAACTTGTCTTGCATGGAGTAAATGCTTGTTGTGCTCAAAAAGTGTTGTTTGACACACTTGATGATTTATGACTCCGCTGTATAACCATCAGTTTAAATTGCTTATACTGTTGCTCTTTTTTTACCCAAAGCCTTTTAAACAACAACCACATACGAAGAATTCCAAGAGGGGCCTTTGAAGACTTGGAAAACTTGAAGTATCTGTGAGTTTGTATATGCATTACTTCACACGTGATCCTAAGTTTCCGAGTGACTTTTTGGGAGAGTAATGTGTTATTCATATTCCATACAGGTATGCTACATCAATATCAAAAGAGCATGAGTAACCATTCGGAGCGAAATCCCCTTTTAATTCTCACTTGTCAGTTGATAAAAAAACCTAAATTCCATTAAATGTTATTTTTATGTTTTGAATTTCTCTTGACTACCGTTGTTTGATGAAGAAAGTAAATCTCAGACATAAAATTGGACTATGGGAATTTATGTGTCTGAAAGCAGTCACCTAAAGGCATTTGGGAGGAGAGATGCAGCTTGAATAGCAGCCCTTTACACAGTTCCTGCCTTTGTTAGTCACAGATCCATTAAGAAACCTCAAGCCTCAGCTGTGCTGCTGAGTTCTGTCTGTGTTTATATTTACATAAAGCCAGTATGTCTGAAATGTCTGCTTTCATCCTCCTTAATTTAACACCTGCTTTTCCTCACTTAACCTTCTCACACATGTGTAGACATACCATAGTCAGAGTATATCATTATAATTGCCTTTTGTGCAGTTTTAAAGAGTTTTGTTTAGGCATTATCTTTGAAACAAACAATTTAGACACTGAGATAAGCTGTTCATTCTCATAATAAGACTTTTCATATAGTAAAATGCATTTTATTCAATCAAAATTAATGTTTCCTCCCAGTCAGGGTATCCCTGTGAAGTGTTTTAGACAAAGTGGCAAAAGAACTTGGACAAAAGAACAAAAGAAGAAAGATGAAAATATCAGTTTTCACAAAAGGATATGCCAGGTGACTCATTCGGATGCGTCAATATGGAATCACAGGGCTGGGAATGCCAACCGTTAATTAATAGAGATGTGCACAGGTAGTCAGGTACTTGATTAACCGAGTATTCATTAAGTTTCATCATGGGAAGATGATGAAGATATACAGGCTGACAATGCTGTGAAAAGGCAGTTTTATGAATTAACAGGACTGCGAATCGACCAGTTTGTTTTAATGTGCGAGTAAATATATGCGTTTTTATTCCACTTTGCTACTACAAAAAATGTGTGAAAAACAGTAAGTCCTCATTAGCATTAAACATTGTAGTGGTTGGCTCTTGTGTTAGCATAAGCTCATTACCTCATCTAAAGAAGCAGCCTTGTTTACTCATCCAGAACAAAAAACTACAGATTTTTTTCTACTTATTTTGAAATAAAAAGGCGTGTTTTTAAATAAAAAGCTTTTAAACATATTACTCTGTGTGGTGCTAACTTTTATGCTGCAGAATTAGCCTCATCACACTATCACCTTAAAAAATAAGCCTACAGCTAGTAGTAGGGGGTATGTTGGTTGAACTTGTTCCCAAGGTATAAGTTTTGTAATAACTTTTATGCCGGAAAGCCACAAATAAGCGCAGATAACGCAATGTACAGATATACACAATGTGCAGTGCAAAACACGCAAGCATTAGCTTGTTTGCTGAGTGTCTGAATGAGTCAGAGATGTTCAGTCACATAAGTGGAACTAAAAAGACAGCAGTTAGTCCATCACCTTCAGCTGGGTACACATTTGCAGTCTCAGGCATTCAGGAGATATCCAGCAACTCAGCTAGCACAGCCCATTCAGCACCAGGTCATTTCAACCTAGCCTGTGCCCTCTCAAATTAAGTATTTTTTGGAAAAATTGTTGTAAAATTTAGTTTTTTCTTCAAAAAACAATTTGATTGTTTACAAATATTATAGTTTCAAAGTATACCATTCCCTCCAGGTTATGCAGTCCATATATTGAAATAAAAAGAAACAAAAACCAACCAGTGATGCAAGACAAGCCGCTAGACATTCCAGAAGATATCCAGCAGCTCACCTCGCACAGACAGCCAGACAGTCAATTCAGTATTAGGTCACTAACAGCAAACATCACACCCAAGTGTCACTTCCAGCACCATGCTAGGAGTGATTGGGTGTGTTGTGGGTGGGAAGGGGCAGTGATCTCTTAGGGTGCTGCTGTTTCTGTCTGCGTTTAACTGTCCTGTAATTGCTGTGGTGATTAAATGTGTTACAACCGAGTGTAATTAGTAAGCATGCTGCTTTCAAAGGCTTGGGGATCAGAGCCTCATCCTGGGTCACTGTAGTGTCATCTCACAGTTGACCTTTGAAGACCTCTGTTCAAGTGCTGTAGCTTTTTAAAAAATGAACAAATATTATCATATGATCAAGCAATCTGCCAAGGTATGTCACAGCTTCCACGTCATCCTTACACTAGAACTAGTTTAACAAACTCCCTAAAGTCAATGACTTTGTCAAAAAAAGTTACTCCAGAACATACAACATATATAGAAAGTATAGAAATATCAGCCTTAAAGGCACATTACATTGATAAATAATTTTACTCTTTAATATTACTCTAAAGAGGAAAGGCTGGTAGTGTAAAAAATTATGCAAACCGCATAAAAAGTGGACTTCAGAAAAAAAATGCAAGAAAAAATTTTGGATCTCTTCTGGTTTACTGTGAAATTGGCTGTGGTGGAATTTATTGCTGATACTCCTCCCACATACTCCCCTCTATTTAGATATTAGCAGACCTTTTAGCAAAAAACATGTTTGAAGCTAAGAGGTCATTTATGGGGTTTAGCCTGTATTTTTTTTTTT
Source organism: Pygocentrus nattereri (assembly GCF_015220715.1). Classification (NCBI taxonomy): domain Eukaryota; kingdom Metazoa; phylum Chordata; class Actinopteri; order Characiformes; family Serrasalmidae; genus Pygocentrus; species Pygocentrus nattereri. Next base: position 33,260,041 of record NC_051220.1, on the reverse strand, counting down.
TTTTTTTTTTTTCTTTTCTTCCAAAAAACAGGCAGACTTGGTACCAGCTTGATGCTGCAGTGAGTCTAGGTGCTTGTGTGTGAAAATCAAGATTCGTTTTTATTCTTTTAGCTTTATTATTGAGGTATTTAAATTGAATGCATGTTGAAATTATATTTTAATGTTAGATTGTAGGGATGCAATGTGGGAAACGTGAGCTGACGGCAGTAGCCGATATTTTTCCTCCCTGATGGCCATGCAAATATATAAGCTTTTTTTTAAATATTAAAAAATTATAAATATTAAATATAAAAATATTAAATTAGAAACTGACACTAAATTTTATGATTATCATTTTAGAGAGATGTAATGTTTGGTTGGGTTTTATTGGGTTGCAAAAGCAGTAAAATTAATGCATATATTGTAATGTAGAAACCCAACATCACCTAAATATTCTGGAGTACAACAAATACATCATTAAATATGGCTTTAAAATTTCAGTCATATCTAAACATCTGGCCGATGCTGATAATTAGTTTTTCAGGAAATATCCACCAATATTGTTATGATTCCGATATCATGATACATCCCTATTAGAGTTTACGTTTATGTCTGTATTAAGCTTTAAACATTGTTACTCAGTTTGTATGACCAGTTTATAGTAGATCTCGTGGCTCTAATTCTTGTAAGTCGCCTACGGACAACTGAGTGTAGTCTGTATTTGTGAAGCATCTATGTGGGAAATGTAGTCATCGTGGTTCTCAGCGATGCAATGCTGATGTTACAAGAGCGTTTAGATTACATGACCAAACTCTGAACAGCTGATCACCCCAGCCCCCACTCCCTGAGGGAAGACTCCTAGCACTCAATTCCTGTTTCCCATGGATCGTCTCTGCTTTAGCAGTGCCAAGCTGTGATGGGGAACTTTCAAGTGTGTGTGCCTGTGTGTGTTCAGTCACCCGGCGACAGCACCTCACATTCCTTTCTGATTGATAAAGCAAAACATTCCAGACACAGACAAATCTTGGCCTTCAGGTCCAGTCAAATCAGGGCCTCTGTGGTACACATGCAGCTTTAACTTCAGATTACACCACTGCTTTACCCGTAAAAGGGAACATGTTCTCTTGTACTATACCGAAAAAAGTACTGAATTCACTATTCATTTGTACATAACTACATGAATGAGTACATTATATCAATTTCATCTTTAGTTTGGTAATAACTGTGTGGTTGAAACATATTAAATCGGAAAACAATTTCCAGTGTACTTTGATATTTGTTGTTATGTCTTGTCGGGGTAAGTGTGCCTCATGTTCACAGTGTCGCTGTACTGAATCCTTGCGTGCATTCTGTTAAACTCAAATGCCCTTCTTCATTTGTGAAAACACAAAATTCTTGATAGAACCTTAATTTCAGCACCTGTTACACCTCTTAAAGGGGACTAGATAAAGATATCATATCGCTAAACAGTGTTTCCAGGGCTTGAAAATAGATTGCATGAACAGTCAGCTTCCAATCCAGTCCTGTGATCTGCAGAGAGGACTTCTGTCTGTTTTTTATTCTCAGCAGATGTTTTTACATCTGTTTTTATTTATATGAAAATAAATTTTTTTGCATAGGAAAGCAATGAAATGCCGAAGGCTCTGTGAAAAACAACACAATGTGACGAGACTGACTGACTCAATTTGTAACAGATTTCTTTTGTACTGAGTAGTTAAGCAGCTCATCATGCATATGTTACTGCAAGGATAAATAAATATTGTTATGTAATCACTTTGATGGTTTTTCAATACTTCATTCAGTTAGCCAATTGAAGCACTTCTGTCTCGTTTGTTAATAATAAGCATAGGAGTATACAATAGGCTCTCTTAATCATTCTTTTTTATGTAATCAATTCAGACTACAAAAGCAAATGTTAAATTGCTCTTATACATCTAAATTGGAAATGCTTTTAGCTCAGTGTAATTGCATAATCCTGTTCTTCTGTGTGTTTTTTCTAATATACCTGATTTCTCCCTCCAGCTATCTGTACAAGAATGAAATCCAGTCAATAGACCGACAAGCGTTTAAGGGGCTCGACTCTCTAGAGCAACTGTAAGTGAACCCTTACCTCCTCACGACTTCTTTCATCTCCTAATTACTGCTAATAATATCCTGTCAAATTCTCCAGGAAAGATTTTGCAGAAGTGCATGGCAGAAATCAGAAAGAGGCAAACATATTGCTCATGCAACTTTGTGTCAAGGCCATGGCTTTTAAAAGCATTGAAATTACTAATTCATGTCAAAGAGCAATTGCACCATTTTTATGCCAACATAATTAAATTATAAAATGTAAAACAGTTATCCAGAGAGGTTGGATGTAAAATGCTCCATTCTAGAGAAACTCCAGACACCTGAAGAGTTCGATACCTTAAGGAGTTACCTCACATGATCACATGATGTTATTCCATGAATTGGTCATGATTGTGCTACCTGATGTTTGGGATTTGAGAGAAGGTTTTTGCTTAAAGTGTAGTTTCTATTACAATCTATTATGGGGAAGAGGTATATGCAGGATGTCATAAAGCAAATAGTTACCAAAACGCTCAGAAGGGAAGGTTCCAATGTAGGTTCATTGGTCGTTGGTGATGTATTAACGTTATAGATATTGTGACCCCTGGTTCCTATCAACATCACTGTAAAGAAAAGCTGAGTCGATGGATTACTCAAGTGGGCAAATTCACAGCAGAACAGTCTGAATGACTGTTTACATCTCAGTGACAGAATTATGGAGACATTTTGAAAAATTGGTGGTGGCCTTTTGACTCTAGTACAGTTCAGAGTGACAGGGAGCAGTTAATGTGGGGTTACATTTATATTGACAGCTGAGCCCTGCATTTAAGCTGATGTGTAAAAGTAACATCAGTAAACATGCTAGTGGACCCACCCGTGTGGTGCTGAACCCTCTGCATGTCATACAGTTCCTTTTACTGTTGCTAAAGCATGCAGCATGCCAGGCTACTTGCCTTGATATACAGACTTGCTGTTGTTGTCTATGTTCACTGTTGAGTTCCATGCTCATTGTTGAAGTCTGTGTTATGCAGCCTGATTATGGTTTGTCGTAGATACATTTCATACTGTGTCGATAACAGTCTGATTCTATATAGAAAGTGAGCCTATTTTACACACAGCACTTCAAGTATCTGAGACTGATCAGAAAGCTGTCTAATCATGAGAAAAACAAGTGTAAAAGAAACCAAGATGCTTTGCCAACAGATTGTTTATCTGACCACTTCAGGAGGTTGTTGGAGATGCATTGTTATTTATTCACTTTTTTTATTTACATTCTGCACAGCATCACAGCTTTTTTGGAAATGAGGTTGTAGAAGAGTAGGTTACGGCGCTGTCGCCTCACAGCGAGGGGGGCCTGGGATTGATTCCCCAGCCGGGTGACCAGGGTCCTCTCTGTGTGGAGTTTGCATGTTCTCCCCGTGTCTACGTGGGTTTCCTCCGGGTTCTCCGGTTTCCTCCCACAGAACAAAGACATGCAGTCAGGCCAATTGGAAATGCTAAATTACCCCTAGGTGTGAGTGACTGTCTGTGTCTGTCTGTCTGCCCTGCGATGGACTGGCGACCTGTCTAGGATGTATCCTGCCTTCCGCCCGATGACTGCTGGGATAGGCTCCAGTACCCCCCGCGACCCTGACAGAGAAGCGGCTTAGAAAATGGATGGATGGATATTTTGTAACTTTTACATACCTGGTTTTTCTCACAAGTTCTTGTGCTTACATAATGAACTTGCAAAGTATGCACTAAATATTACTTGTAAGTACTACATACACTATATTGCCAAAAGTATTCAGTCACCCATCCAAATCATTGAATTCAGGTGTTCCAATCACTTCCATGGCCACAGGTGTATTAATACCAAGCACCTAGGCCTGCAGACTGCTTCTACAAACATTTGTGAAGGAATGGCTCACTCTCAGGAGCTCAGTGAATTCCAGCGTGGTACTGTGATAGGATGCCACCTGGGCAACAAGTCCAGTCATGTAATTTCCTCACTACTAAATATTCCACAGTTGACAGTCAGTTATAACAAAGTGGAAGCAATTGGGAACAACAGCACATCAGCCACGAAGTGGTAGGCAATGAAAAATGAAAGAGTGGGGTCAGCGGATGCTGAGGCGCATAGTGCGCAGAGGTCGCCAACTTTCTGCAGAGGCCTTCAGATAAGCTCAAGAACAGCATAGAGAGCTTCATGGAATGGGTTTCCATGGTCTAGCAGCTGCATCCAAGGATAATGCAAAGCATCGAATGCAGTGGTGTAAAAGTTTGGTGTGGAAGAACATAACTGGCCTGCACAGAGTCCTGACCTCAACTCGATAGAACACCTTTGGGATGAATTAGAGCAGAGACAGGCCTTCTCCTCTTACATCAGTGTCTGACTTCACAAATGTGTTTCTGGAGGAATGGTCAAAAATTCCCATAAAGAGACTCTTAAACCTTGTGGAAAGCCTTCCCAGAAGAGTTGAAGCTGTTATAGCTGCAAAAGGTGGGCCGACATTATATTAAATATGGATTAAGAATGGGGTGTCACTTAAGTTCATATGTGTGTGCAGATGAGCAGATACTTTTGAATAAGTTTTGAAAAACAAAAGGATGACAAAACTGACTGCAACATTGCATAAAATTGGAATTGGAGACCGCTTGAGTGGCTGCTTTGTATGACCAATCAGAGCTTTGTTGTTATGGGTGCATTCCAAGCATATGTGCATAAACATTACATAACAAGCAAAACACTGATTATGAAGGTTAAAGAAAATATAAAGCAGCCTATATGCATTTAAAGAGATGGCTGTTTAAGGTTTCTTTAGTAAAGGCAATGGTTCTATTTAGAATCGTGAGTTAATACAGAACCGCTTCCTGGCTTTGATGGTTCTTTGCATGATGAAATGGTTCTTTCCATTTCGGAGCGTTGTATACGGTTCTATATACCACTAAAAATCTTTCTTCAGTTGTTATGATGTCAAGCTTGTAATGATAGAATAATCCTTTTTTGGTGCTATATAGAACCATTTTCACCAAGCTGGGAATTATGACAAGTACCATAGTATAGCATAACAACTGTTTATAGCCTGTTTTGTAGAATGTCTTTATTCAGTGTACCTTTTGGCTGCATTGTTTTAAATAAATGATAAGTTGATCATTGCTACTACTCAAATGATACATTTCTCTTCTTAATTCTTATGCATAACTGCATGCATGTAAATGTCAAAAAGATTTTGAAAGAGAATTCCTTGAACTTGGACTAATGACGCCAAAAGTGAACAGAGTGTGGCTAAATCGTATCTGGAAGTTGCCCAGATATGAGATGCATGAAATGATAATTGTAAATAGGCTGAGGAGAAATACTCTCAGAATCTGTTTTGTGTTGTCAGCAGTAAGATTGCAAGTTTGAACCTCCAGGTTTTTTTTAGACATTTATTGTATATTAATTTATACCACTGAGTAACATTAGTTTTCCAAGCAAAATAAAAGGCTCTCAAATAGTTGAAATATGCATAAGCAAAGCACTCGTAGAACATATGGCCAATCTATCATACACGTTTTTGTTCTTTTCAGTTGAAACTGTTTTAGTCTGGGCAAATGGATGTTACGTGAATGGTTATGCTGTGGTGCAACATAAATTGTAGCATAGCAAAAGCATGACCACCAAAATCAACCAGCTGTCTATAGACTTTTAAACTGCTAATCATCTGTTGCACTGCTGGTCTGAGTTTAAAAACTTTAATAGTGTTTTATTTGTGGATGACAGTTCTGTGCATGAGCTGTGTTGGCATTCACAGCTATCCATGTGGCTCTGTTGGTTTTTAACTACAGTGCAGTACATATGCTGGATGAAATGAGCATATTTCACAGTCTGCCATATTAATGTGTCTGTCCTTCCCCACTGATTCATTGGTTATTAATTTTAAGCATTTTGCAAAAAACATTATAAACCTGCATGATTAACTGTGCCTAACAGAGTATGTATAATATTTCTTGCTTACTTTGTTGAATTAAGTCACAATGCGGCATTATATTAAGTCAGATTGTTTGATTGACCCTTCTTGCAAATAAATAAATACTATAATCTAACCTAGCAGATCACTCATACCTTGAAATTGAGACTTGACTGTTTGGCATATATACAGGCTGACTATGAATGAGCATGCTAGATTTGCTAGGCTTACCGCTGTTGCCAAGCAATAGTGACAAATAAAGCTGATCTGTTTTCTCCTGGATATTTGGACAGTTATGTATGGAGAGATTGCTTTCTCTCATGAGCATCTGTGATGACTGTGTCAGTAATAGCACTTGGCTGAACTCTGCTCTGTTGTCCTGTGTTGTCCCCACTTGGGGTGTTCAAGCCTAGGGTATCCATGCAAGACCTGGTTAACCAGAAATGTCAGCATCAGATAAGTAGTGAAGTTTTCATCTTTGAGAGAGAGGAGAAAATCAATTTCCACTTTTACTTCAGATCTGATCAAATCCACAGGTGTTTTTGTCCTTCCTTCCGCTGAGAGAAGACAACTTGGCGCTTTCAAGAATCCCTCAATGAGAAAAGGAAATAGACAAACAAGAAGAACATTTGCAAGTCAAACAAAGGAGCTGCTGGTGTTCTCAGAATAATGGACTGTCCACACCTCAACATCACTGAATGTGTTTGAGGTTGCTTGGATCATATAAAGCAGACCATTCAAGCAACCTCTAAAGCTGAACTTTTAAAGTCTTGAGAAATGTCTCAGATTTTGTTAAGAAACTAAGGAGTCACAAAAAGAGAGGAAGCTGTAATAAACGCAAAGAATGGACACTACGTACTGAAAAAAAGAGACCTACTTTTGTTCCTGATGATGAAAAATGAATAATTTGTATTTAATTGCCTGGAAAATAAATGAATGAAGGGTAGTCTCTGACTTTTGTACAGTACTGAAAAATACGTACCTGTCAAAACTTCTGGTCTGTTTAAAATGCAATAAAATAAGTTCTGTGCATGAAACACTGAGGCTCATTATGAGAAAACAGTGCTAGGTCTTCCACAGTTTCCAGAATATAGCATAAATACATATGTGGTCTTATCAGAACTGTATGCACTGTATTTATACTAAATATGCATTGTTGTTTTTTCTTGCAGATATCTCCATTTCAACAATATTGAAGCTTTAGAACCTGAAGCCTTCACTCATTTGCCCAAGCTTGAACGACTGTGAGTTCATCAAAGATATCATCTCTCTGACCACTTGCCTCAACATCCTTTCAGGATGGCCTTTTGATGTTAATGAGCCTTTGGAATCAAGATCAAAACGACTAACACTATATAGCCTTTGAGAAAGATGGTAATCCTGTTTGTTTTGAGAGCTCAATACCCTGGCATTAATGCTGAATTGAAAAGCACTCAATGATTCCAACATGACACTGGAGTGTCTTAATTTTTTATGGAGCTGCACTTGGATGACCTTTTATTTGCTCTCAGATTCCTGTAACCTCAGGACCAATAATCCTTTAAATGAGTCCCTTGTGATTGCTAGGTTTCAAAAGATGGTGTTTTTCTTGGTAGAAAATTTGAATTTGCTACACATGGCGATATGGAGACAACTGTAGTCCTAAAAACATGTGATTACTGCCTTTACCGCCTCACACTTTTGTGCATGTGGTGTTAGCTTTTTAAAAAATACCTACAGCTTTTGGTAAACCAATTTTTGTATGGAGAAACAAAAATCTGTTAACATTAATTTTATACAATTTATATGGGCCATTTGTTATTAACACATAACAAATATATATGTCAGTGTGTCTTTGCTGAATCTCTGGTATCTTCTGATTGCAGAGCGATTGTTCTGTTCCCATCTGGACAGATTATTTGTTGTAGCTCAGACTTACTTCCTCCAAAAATTGCACATGAGTCAGAGTTGATGCCTCTCTAAGGCTAACAATGGAGATGACCATTGAAAATAATCCTTCCCTTTTTCTCCCCCCCCCTCCCTTTCCTCATGGGTTCCACACCAGATGTTTGGAGTTTGGTAGCAGATCTGAATCCATTTTTTCCAAGTCTGTTTATGGGCAGTGTTCTGGAATCTAGCTACACACTTTTTCAAGTCTCCAGAAAGCAGGATGGAGGAGACACCTGGGCTCACACAAAGAAAGAGGGGTCTTACAGACCCCCAGGTGCAAGAAGTGCTGCTAATAATGCTGGAGAAGAAAACATGGATGCAATTTTAAATGGAAAATGGGGCAGTGTAGGTTAATTTGGCCAGTTAGGCGTTGTCTCTTGTCTCAGCCAATGCATAATGACAGATGGCACTATTCATTCAATACTGAATGTTCTCATCTGTTTTTAATAATGCGGTTGAATAACTGGTGATGGATGCTGTATGGAGCTCCAGAATATGTTTGGTAAAGGGTGACAGAGGTCATTACACAGTCTGTGGAAAAAAACATTTATTCGTGTACAAAAATAAGAGTGTCTCGGAGGACTTGCCTCCCGGAGAGCATATAGTCATCACAGCTGAGTTTAGACCATTGTCTAACTTCAAAAGAACCCTCTGACACCCAGTTCAAATGTGAAAAACAGATGTGATTGTTTACTTCTGATATGAAGAGACCTCTAGAAACAGTAGTAACTCAAATAATGACACTTTATATCTTAATATTGTGTATTCATGAAATAATTTGTTGAAGATTGTAACAACTACTACAAAGAGGAAGACTGTAATTTATATGCATTATATAAATATTAGTAACACTTTGTCCTTCTTTTGCAGGTTTCTGCACAACAATAGAATAACACACCTTGTACTGGGGACCTTCTCCCATCTGCAGTCCATGAAAAGACTGTGAGTGCTTATAGCTGAAAGTTTGAATGCAAACCACAGGAAGATCACATGATGCAAGACAGTGTCTTATTCTAAGAGCCAAGCATTATACACACTTGCATCTCACTGTCTGTAAGCCACTGATAAACCTTATTCAGATGTTAAGAAATTGCACCTGTCTCATGTTGAGCCAAAGTAATTCTACTAAGGGAACTGGACAAAGGAAGAATGGAAGCAATTAACAGAATGAATGGAAGCTATTAGTGGTGTTTTAATAGGACTGTTCTTGAAGATTCAGTGCCAAACCACTTACATTCATTTGGTGGGTTACCTTGCCTTATAGTTTTTTTTTTTATTATTATTATTCAGCGTTTTCATGGTCTTTTTCAAAGAAAGAAGTCTTTATAAAAAAAAGTTTTACAATTTTTTTTGTACTAGACTTAATACTATTCATTTGTATACTATACAGTACAGTAAAGCAACAAGCAACAATGACTAAAATATATAATATGTGCAAATGCCATGCTATATCATGTCCTTCAGTGTTGACTGACCAATAGCTTTCAGATAGTTGGGGGTTGATTTTGTTGCACTTAATATATCTGACTGGAGCTTTAATGAGACCTGCTTATGTCTGTGCAGGCGTCTTGACTCAAACACACTGAACTGTGACTGTGAGCTACTGTGGCTGGCAGATCTACTGAAGCAGTATGCAGAGTCTGGCAACGCCCAGGCAGCCGCCACCTGTGAGTACCCAAGCCGACTGCAGGGACGCTCTGTGGCCACCCTTACTGCAGAGGAGCTCAACTGTGGTAAGGCCATACACACACTATAACATAGACATAATTGTACTTATGGTTGCAGCACAGAACATGAGTATATAAGCTCCTATATTGTGTTTTGCTATATTCTTGATTTACCATACTTAGTTATATATATGGGATCACATAATGACAATTAATTACACAACAAGTTGTGTAAAGTATTACATTTACATTAGGGATGTGCAGTATGACAGTATTTATTGTTACTGTGACAAATTATGTCACATACTATATAAAGTATCGTATTAATTGATACCATCAATTGATGGAGATAAATCACATTTAAGACTACGTTGCAGATCTTCTCTAGTATGATCCATGCTAACCCACACTGTGTTTCTACACACAGACAAACATGTATAAGGTAAAAAGCACTGAGCAATGCTTTTATCCTTCATGCCACCCCATAACATGTGATATTCAGGGGGTCTTAAAGCATGCTAGCTTGTTTGCAGTGTAACGGGTGCTGTAGTGGTTTAGCAGGGTGTGTAAGAAGTGAATTTCCAGATGTAATACTGCTAGGATGTTTAGCCTCCTACTCATAGACTGTTCTGCCAGATCAGGTAGTGGGTCAAATGCAACTCCCCAAGTCTCAGGCATCTGCTAAGCAAATGAAGGTCAAGCCTACAGGGCTTTCTTTGGAGGTAGGGTTGTCAACAGCAAAGCAGACCAGGCATCGGACTAATTCATATCAGTCAGATGTGGGCTAAGTTATTTCCTTTACCTAGCAACGGGGGGCTTTTTTTCTTCCTAAAGCAAGTTTCTTCATGTTTCACTAACAAAGAGTTTGAAAGCTTTCTTCAAGCTGCCTTCAAGTAGTTGTATGTAATCCACATTTTTGTTTCAGAATTATATAAGATCACACAGCGGTTGCCCATTTACTACAAGAGAGCCACAAACCACTGTAGCTAATTTGCTAGGCAGGCATGCCCATGCTTGTTAGCGTAATCCATCCCTTAATGTCTCCATAGGCTCCATAGTGGAATGCCTCTGAACACCATCTCACTCTCCCCCACTCTCTGCTCAGGAACAATGCACTGCCAGCTCCAGCAGCTGTCAAAACACACCACGGCTCACCGAGACGCTGCTACCCTAGGAGGCGGCAGGCCTATGTCGCAGGCTGGTGGCATTTTGAGTGTGGCTGGCAAACAGGGCTGTAATTACAATGTCACACAGTGTTAATGGGGTGAGCAGTAGTCTATAGTGCAGAGAGGGAAGGCAGTGTGCCCACACAGCAATGAACATTTAAACCCACGGTGTGCTTTCTTATGTGTCTGTGGCATTTTAAGATGGCAGAGCGGGATTGTTTTTATGTGGGTTTGTACACGAGAGAGAAGTACACTGTCTGTCAACTTTGGTGACACTTATTGCTTTTCAGAATGCCTTTTAATAAAGTTATGTTTAGTTGGTTGGTTTGCAGTTTAGATCTTGCCATTTTTCTTTATAAAAACTACAAAATTGAAGTAACAGCTGACAAACATACTACCTTTGGAATAATTTCAAATCCCATTCATTTTAGCACTCCGACCTTTTCAGCTGTTTGAACCACGTTTCCACCAAAACATTTCAAAATGTGCTTTTACCAATCGTATGGAAAAGAATTTGGACAAAACGTGCTTGTCCTACCAGTAAGACACAGATGATCATGAAGCTTAGTATTGCAAATATATTAAAAATATTAAAGGAACAGTTTGGTTAAAAATGCAATTTTAAACATGAATTATAAAAATAAGCACAACTTAACTGTGTAGCTGAGAGCAATAGGCAGTCATTCTAGACCATAAGTATTGTGCCCTTCCCCCACAGAATTCGACTCCCCATGGCATGCATGTCATGATGGCATAAGGATGCAGGATTATGTTCAAGATTTGTGCTAATTTTATTTGTAAACATACAAATTCAGTTTTAAATTATTAAGATTAAACAACTGTTTAAAAAGAATCAACAGAAATCACAAACATATCCTGTGATGTCCATATGCTGTGACACATGCGTGCACATATGAAAGTGAGGTGGGATTTTGCACGACTAAATTTAATTTAATAAAATGTTAAAGTTTTGTTCATTTTTACAACTCACAGTAAGTCAGACTGTGTCTTAAACCATATCGACAAGTCTGCACAACCTGAATGGAGATGTGAATTGGGTTGAGAGACGTTTTGGGGATGTATTTACTGAAAAAATGAGTGTTTGTTGGCTTCTTGTGTTTGCTAGCAACCTTAGCCTCAAATTTCACTTCAAAGCTTTCACTTTGTCTTATGGGGATTAAATTGAATAAGAAGCCACTACAAACCTGTCTCTTTTGTAGGACTCCTAAAGTGAACTGAAGCCTTGGCTTAGGATTTTTTCATTACAGCCTTTCATACAGTTTTTCAGGCTGTGTTTGTACATGCTGTAATGGATGTAATGGCATTAGTGCTGGGTAAACCCCTTCATTTGGCACACAGTAGTTGTCAACATGTCCACAGTCACCAGTGGTCTGGTGTTGAGCCGAGACATTATGGTTGCCCTGTCAGGCGGCCAAGGGAGCCATGCGGTACAGAGAGCAGTCCTCTCCAGCTGGCATGGACGTCATCATCGCCAACCAGCTGGCCTTCTATGGAGTGATTCTTTCTGGAGCCTTCCTATACTCCTAAAACTAAATGTTTCTAGCTGGTTCTTGGCTTGGAACCTTGCTGATAAGGCTTTGTATTATATGGAGTCCTTACAAAGGCTCTTCACACTCACGCTTCACATTCACAAAAATGGTTCCTCAAAGAAGCTTAGTTAGAAAGGTCTTTTAGGAAACCAAGAGTGTTTCTTCTGTATTATAAGAGTTTAGTCTTAAATTGTTCTCTTTCTTTCTCCTCTTTTCTGTTGTCCACCCCACCCCCTTCTTTTTCCCCCACATTATGTTGACCTTCCCCCACCCCATCTCATCGCTCTGCTGCGTGTAGAGGTGCCCCGGATCACGTCCGAGCCGCAGGATGTGGACGTGACATCAGGGAACACGGTGTACTTTACATGCAGGGCTGAGGGCAACCCCAAACCTCAGATCATCTGGCTGAGGAACAAGTAAGAATAATGTGTAGATTCATATTTACATTTTGTCAATCCTTTCATGTAAGGATGGAAAATATGACAGCATTTATCCTTATCATTATACATTTTTCACAGTTTCAGTACAGTCAATGTGATGCATTCAGAGTGATTTGATGTGAAATGGTTCATCATAAAGAAATTTAGTGACTCAAATCTTTTTACAGTGATGATAGAAACCAGGGGTTGTGATGTATAAACCTTATTGCCCAGGTCTCTCTGCCTTGACAATCCACAGGAAGTGATCTCATTGTGATTGCTTGTAAACTTGTTGAATTTGCATCTGATCAAGCTGCAGAGTTGAAAGTGGCTCAGATTTGTTTAGAAATTATTTTTACATGATCTGGAATTCTACATGATCTGGAAAACTAGGAAAATTAGATAATTGATAAAAATGTCCTGGAAAAAATGAGTAAAGTCTTAGAAAATTGTGTTTTGTTAAGTTTTAGGTGTTTGGAGACAGCAGCCGTCTAAATTTCATGACAAAAAACCAATAGAAATGGTCCCAAATGACGTAGAATTAAAAGTATAAATTGAAAAGTATAAATACTATTTCCTACACCTGATTATGCTTAAAGGTGGTACAGTTCCACTTTAAAGAACACAGACTAACTGCAAAGAGAGCATAATTGTGCCTGGTTAATTGTGCAGCACAGTATGTGAAACATTAAATAAAAATAATCGGTCACACTTTATTTGGATGGTCCCCTATAGATGCTCTACAATTACCTAAATCACTGACATACATTATGATAATATTCAGTTGATTATCAACAACACTATGGATATGGTTAGGGTTAGGAGTAGTTGTAGGTTTTGCCTTGAGGTTAAGGTTAGGGTTAGGAAATGATTTTATTAAATGTTTCATACTGAAGTTCAGTTTCATTAAATAGATATTTAGTTGAATGTTGCTTAAAGACATACTAAGCATTTACAGCATCTACAGTGGACCATCCAAATGACACTCAACTTCACATCAAGCTGCACTTAATAGATATTTAGTTGAATGTTACTTAAAGATATACTGAGCATTTACAAAGCATTTACAGTGGACCATCCAAACCTCAAAAAAATGTATTTAGTGTATCGTAAAAATGTCTTGAAGTGTTGCGATGTTTTATGTTTCCTCTATGCCCCCCTCATATTAATACATAGGTTAACTATTATATCAAGCAACAAGCCTAACAATCACCATGACAGTATAACGTTATTGTCAAAGATTAATTATTATTATTATTATTATTGATGATGATAAAGCAATACAATAAAATATATTTTGTTATATTTTGCTATTTTATCACTAATCTGAAAAAAAAATATTTGGCCCATGCAAATGATGAGAACAATGAGGTTACAGGCCACTAGTGACCCCAGATATGTTATTTAAGGGTTAAAAAATAGCATGCTTTACTAAGTATAATAGTCTCTTTTACTTAAATATTAAGCATATTAGCCCTGTCGTAATAAATACTAGTAGTTCCAGATTGGAAATACAATGTAAAGGGTAGCTAACATTTTTAAAATGGTACATAATAAAGTAAAAAAAAAAAAGCTATGAGGTTTTGACATGATGGTAACAATTTATTGCACATTGTTTATAAAGCTGATGCGTCTTTTGGAATTGATCATCTTCCATCTTCCTCTATTTTCACAGCAATGCTCTTAACATGCGGGATGATTCCCGTCTGAATCTACTGGAAGACGGCACCCTCATGATTCAGGACACGAGGGAGACTGACCAGGGCGTATATCAGTGCATGGCCAAAAATGTTGCTGGCGAGGTTAAAACTGGAGAAGTCACCTTGCGGTACTTTGGAACTCCATGTGAGCCCCCTAGTCTTGTGCTCTTTTCTTGCTCCCTGAATGGTCCATAAATACGCCGCTTTCAATTTAGATGCTGAGATCTATCAGATGTTCAGCATTTCCTGTTTGTGCCTTTGGCATTCACTGTATATATTTCACTGTCGTTCTCCAAACTTCAAATGTCTGAGTCTGAAGTTAGGAGAACTTTTCATTTTGGCGATGTTTACATTTTAAGCCTTACTGACCAGATCTTTCTGTGTTGAGGGTTCATGAGAAATGTTCTCCCTGGGCATGGCCAGTTTTAGTTCATCAAGATGATCTAGATGCAGATATGAAAGTGATTCAGAGCTGACTGGAAGGTTTGCAGGTTTGCACATGAAACCTGTAAATGGAAAGACTAGTTTTCTAGATGTGAAAAACACTCTGAAACCTGAAAAAATGTTAGTAAAGTTCTAGAAAAGGATCCAGGTGGACAGGTGGTTTTTCTAGCACATCATTACTGTTGGAACAAAATTTTGCAAACATGTTTTTTTTATTTGTTTATTTTTTTTTTTTGGCATAATTTGAAAACATCAGCTGCCCTTTACACTGTATCAGTGGTTGATGATAAACAGACTAAAAGAAAGAGTCTGAAATGACACAGAATAAAAACCATTTTACTTTGAAAGTTAAAAATTATTCCTTATCATGTAAAGTAGGGTTTTGTTCAGACAGTTACAATATTTTAGCTGACAAAGCTCAGTTTGAGTTTGAGTGTCCATTCTTATGTATTGTGGTTTTGAATACTACAGTGT
This sequence comes from Pygocentrus nattereri, assembly GCF_015220715.1. Lineage (NCBI taxonomy): Eukaryota > Metazoa > Chordata > Actinopteri > Characiformes > Serrasalmidae > Pygocentrus > Pygocentrus nattereri. Next base: position 33,244,729 of record NC_051220.1, on the reverse strand, counting down.
CACATGTCGACAAATGCATGGATGCTATGTTGGTACGCCTGATAGTGAGGCTACATCAACACACACCAGCTTCTTTCAGTGTGTAACGTTCAGGTCTGTTTCAGTAGAACGTGCCATCATATGGCCAATAAGTGGTCGTTGGAACAGATTTTTATGTTTACAAGCCTTGAAAACGTAAAATTTAGGCAAAACCTTAGGCAAACAGTCACATTTATACCAATTAAACCATGTAATGTGAACGCAGCATTACAGCAAAGAAGAAACTTAAAAAATAAGATTAGGACACTTAAACAAACATACAATGCCATTCTAACTCCAGACTTATAGCTAACCCTCAGCAGCTGCTGTATGAAAGCTTGTTTATTATTAAATTAAATAAGATCACTTACAAATTTAATTTCTGTAGCAAAAGTGAAAAATGTTTTTACCTGCTTTTACTTTTTACCTTGTTATCTTGTGCAGCTCGGCCCAGTTTTGTGATTCAGCCTGAGAACACAGAGGTGTTGGTGGGAGAGAGCGTGACTTTGGAGTGCAGCGCTACAGGCCAGCCTCAGCCACGGGTGTCATGGACCAGAGGAGACCGCAGTCCCTTGCCCAGCGATGTTCGCATCAACATCACCCCCTCGGGGGGTCTCTATATCCAGAATGTTAACCCGGCTGACGGGGGCCAGTACACCTGCTTCGCCAGCAACAACGTGGACACCATTCACGCCACCGCATACATTATAGTGCAGGGTAAGATCAGCATTTTGAAAAGGTTTTTTTTTTTTTGTTGTTTTTTTTTCTTCAAGAAAGGATAATATTAGTGTTGGTGTAATACAATAATTAACATCAGTTAATTATCATCAATTTTCTTACATGTTATTTTCGTTAAAGTTGCTCTGAAGTGCTGTGCATCAGTGGGAACATATATGGCAACAAGATAAAAGACAAAAAAAGAAACCAACAAAGGTTCAATTCTGTTTACTCTCTCACTTCTAAAACTAATGCTGATTTAGTCTAACTATAAATCAATTGCACCTCTCTGTACATGTTTCTCCCCCAGCTGTCCCTCAGTTCACAGTGACCCCTCAGGACCAGTCTGTGCTTGAAGGCCATACAGTGGACTTCCCTTGTGAGGCCACAGGTTATCCTCAGCCGGTCATAGCCTGGACACGCAGCGGTAAGACGACATAATGGACTCTTATCTGCAAGACTCCTAAGGGAGGAATGTACTCTTTGAGTAGTCTAAATATAGAAATGACCAAAAGGAATTTCAGGCAGTCACCTTTAATCCTTAGAAATCTAGAGTTATTATTGTCATTGTGCCATTTGTTTGAGTTATATTACATATTTGTTGTGTGTAATCACATAATTAAACGCATAGTTCATTATGTGTTCAGTTATCTTCAATTGATTTTACATGTTGCAGGCTTTTTCTGTTTGTTTGTTTCTAACAGTTTTCTGTAAAACAAAACTGCACATGCAACAAGGTTTAATAAGTGTCAAATTATATTATATCTTTTGTACTTAAGAACACAAATGTGGTATAAACTAACATTTTATAATTTGCACTCTTGACAGAAATTCTTTGTTTGTTCAAATGAGCTACAAGTGAGAAATAATGTAAAAAACGTAAAAAAAAAAAAATTCAAGTCATAAAGAATCAATGGAAACTATAGCTACATGCTTCTTCTCAGGCACAAGCATAAAAATAACTATAGTTTCATAATGTTTGAACTTAGAGTTTGAACTTTTTTACTTTAGCTACATTCACATTATAGGCTTTATTGCCCAGATCCTTCTGCCTTGACAGTTCACAGAAAACCTTCTTATTGTGATTGTGTGGCCACTTTTCTAGTATATACCTGTTCAAGAAACGTATATTAAAATGGCTCAAATCTGACTGGAAAAAAATCAAACAGGGTTCCCACATTACCGGGAAATTTGGAAAGGTCATAGAAAATACCTGCAAAATAAAATTAATAACATGTCCTGGAAATATTAATAAAGTCTTAAGTTTTAAATACAATTATTTGAAATATTTGTATATTTTGTATGTATACGTATGTATTTTTATATCTCATTCTTGCTCACACATCAATTACTTTATTAATCATTTTAAGCATAAAAATAAGTTTTTTTCCTAGAATGCAAATATCAGAATGTGAATCCAGTCTAATGAAACTTCTCTTTTTCTGTCACAGGTAGTCCTCTCCCAGGAGACAGACGTCACGTGGTCCTGTCCACTGGCACCCTGCGTATTTCTCATGTTGCACCTCATGACCAAGGCCAGTATGAGTGCCAGGCTGTCAGCCCTGTTGGCTCTGTTGGAGCAGCTGTGCAGCTTAACATCCAACAAAGAGGTAAGATTTAATCTCTAACCCAGCAATCTTCCATCTGCACTCTTGATAGAACATCCACTATATTTACTAATATTTACATGACCTTGAGCACACATCATGCACCATAGTGTCTGAGCTGTGGTTTTTACAGAGTTTTCATTCACTTGTGGACCCTTTACACCTCCCTGGTGGTTTAAACATACCAGTGATAGTTTTAGACTTGCCCTTTGCACATTTTGGGGACGGGGGCTAAATGTGAAACCTGAACATAGATTAAACTTAAATTAATCCACAGCACTTAGACGATACTCCTTTAACTCATTTTAAGCGCTCCACAGAGCATGCTGTAAGGTTTTTTTTTTTTAAAAACCAATAACACAAACTTCGAATTTACCAGTGCACTTGTGATGTGTGCATTCGTGACAGGTCGAAGTTAACTGAAGCAGAATCTTCCCAGGCAGTCAGTACTGCACCAGAGGGAGTGCCTCAGAGCTTATGGTACCTGAGCCGACTCACAATCTCTATTCCCGGGGCGAAAGTTGACCTCGAAGAATGGCCATGTAAATCACAATTGTTATACATGCTGACCAAGACAACACTTATACTGTTTGACAGGATAAGCACATGGGCTCATGTCCTCTGAGGATCTGTCTTTTTAAGTGCCTGGTTTTAGGTACATCTAGGTAAATGTTACATTTATATGTATGCAGTGAAACAAAATGGTAGTCAAGGAGCTACAAGTAACCAAGACATAGACTACATATGCTGCAGTTAAACAAGACTGTGCTGGGCAGTATTTAATCACAGTAGAGTAAATACACACAATGCAACAAGCAAAGTAAGAGCTTCTTGTCTGATAGTTCACTCGTAAGGTGAAATAAGCAATAAGATTAAAGATAGCAACAAGATGGCCAAAGACCAGAGTCTTTGTTTTGCCAGAACTACATTGACTGTGTCAATTCCACCCACTTATTTCCTGCTGCCTGAGCTTCATGACTCATGCAAATTCGCCGATTTAAGTTAGTTTCCCATGTGCTGATGTGAATAAATAGCAAAACATGATTTCTTTGTTTATACATCTTTTTGGCATGAAGAATGCATAAAACTGACTTGCAGTAATGTTTTCCAGTCCTACTCCCACTGCACGTTAACTATACCACATCTGATTAGAGCTAAAAAAGACTAAACTTTATAGGACAGGGCTGCTTTGGAAATATTGACTTAAAACATATCCAAGCTTAGTCCTGGGTGGTATTGATTAAACACAACATCATGGTATTTTTTTCAAATGTATTACAGTTTTAAATTATATGTTTATTTATATTAATACACTTAATAAACCTATACATTCTTAGTGATGGTCTTATGTGCTTAAGCAACTTCTTACAAATCCAGCTTGTTTTGATTTAACTGTTTTGTTCCACTTTCCTTTCTTAAAATTACCCCAAGGGGTGCTAACTAAGTATTATAAGCCAGAGTGAACCAGTAAAGCAGACAGAAACCCAATTTAGTTTTTATGCTTTTTGAATCACAAGTTGAAGCATTACAATTAGCCAGTATGGACGACATATTGCCTAGAACATTCCTAGGTTTTGACCCCATGTAAACATTAGAAGGGTCCTCAAGTTACAAAAATGTTAGAAAAAGAATAGAATGTCACCTTATGCCATGACTCCTGTAATCCCCCAAGCTTGTTGGGCATTAAGTCACGCTTTCATCTGCAGAGTGGACTGATGAAAAGAAAGACTCTGTGTGCTTCTTCTGTGAAAGCTGAACCTCAGCACTTTCTCAGCACCAGCAGAGTCAGGGGGTTTAAAGGCTCACTATGATCCAACCCCTTGAGCTAATTTGTCGTTTACTCACAAAGGAGGGCTACAATTACAAGAACAATGCCCCCATAAAGTCTCAATGACAGACATGTGGCAGGGTCTCTCTGTGTACTTTAAACCACCTCTTAACTGAAATTACAGGCTTGTGGAACAACCCAGGAAAGCACATGGCTCTATAATTCCCTCATGACAAGATGTTTTCCATGTAGTAATGGTTGTTAACACAAAACACCAAAGTGCATGCTGCATAATGCCAGGCTTCATAAACATGTAAACCAGGGCAGGGTTTCCACCTATGGTGACATGGGAGTAGTAGAAAAAGAGGTTGTGACAAAAGTTAGGCCATGCCGGATTGAATGCTTTTCATGTGTTACTTTCTATTAGTTATAGTAAAACAGTAGTTTTCTACTAGCAACCAAAAGAGAAGAGTTGCATAGAGGGGTGAAAATAACTTTGACATAAACTAAATTTTATTAAATTTGTGGTGTTGTTATGGATCTCATTTAAAAGCTATGGTGTTATTTCAATGGCAGTTTAGATGTGTTATGTATTTCTTAGTTTAGAACAGCAATGAAAACATGTTCCTATTTGAAGTAAATCACCTCAGCCCCGAGTTGCCTCACTCTGATTACTTACCTCGAAACATGTGTTCTGTGTGCAGGTTTCTTCTTGCTGAGTGTAGCTTTTAATCTGCATTTGTTGTTTATGGAACTTGATGCACTATGGATGCTTTGCGCGCTGTAATCATTAACACCTGTTTTTAAATCATCAGTAACGCCTGTTTTCACAAATGCTCCAAGGGACATGACGGTGGAGTCTGGCACGGATGTCCAGATTCCATGCAGTGCTCAGGGAGAGCCCACACCAGTCATCACCTGGAACAAGGTTAGTGTATTTTTGGCTGATCCACTGGCCTATAGCACTTTGGGCAGTTTATCCAGGAGGGCTATAATCTCTGACGTGACAGTAATTTCAATTTGATTACTATTATTTAGGAAATCAGAGTGTTCTGAGTTTCTTTCAGTGTCATTAACCAAGTAGTGTTTACTGTGGTTTCTAACTTTGAATTGCATATATGCAAATTGTGTGACCCATTTGTGAAAACATGTTTTCTTGCTACAACCCAGGCTGCCCCCAAATATCCCCTTTATTTTACAAATTTCATGGGTGTGCATGGGTTTATTTTCGAGTAGAGGAAACACAGTCTGTATAAAATTCTTGTGACATTTTGTGAGCTATATCAGCTATTTTTCCAGTGCCAATCATTATACTTCAAAATCAAAGAAGTCGACTCAGCATCATCAGAAAGATGCATTTTTGTACCCTTATAATTCAGCGTTCATACAACATGAAAGAATGTTTTTAGGTCTACTTTGTGTATTTAATATGAAAAGTACAGACTTTTAATGCATACTTTAATACATACAAATTATATTGTGTTGGAAGACCTTACAACTTGAGTGTATTTAAATTGTATTATTATATATTATTATATTAAATGCATTTAGTTGTGCTTTTGATAGCTTTTATCAGAAAATTCACAAACGTCATGTGTAATTTGTAGACATAACCGTTATTGCCCTTGGAACACATGATCAATAGACTGGTAAACATATTGATACACTTCAGTCCTACTTATTGAATTATATTGCAACTAAAAACGCTTTTAAATGCCTTTTGAGTTACATTTCAAAGTCACTAAATACACTAAATGCATTCAAGGAATGGTATGTTTATTAATGTGTACTTTAAAACACAGTTAAGCATACACTCAGTATATGATTAGGAATAACACACATAAATTATATTTTAGGAATGTTGAAATTTCTCTCACCAACAAGTGTTTTCACTTCTTAAATACTTGTACTTCTTCCACTTCTTGGAACAGCTTATTTTGTAGTGAAGTTAACTAATTAAGACAAATTCTTCTACATATGAAACATCTTGAGTGTATCAACATGTGTATTTGATTGGTAGTTAGTTAGAGTTATAGTAAGTAATATGCTGTATGCAAATGCACTAAAGCACACTTTAAAAGTCATGACTTTAGAATATACTAATATATTGTAAACAATTAACTTGACATTTTAAGAAAATGACAATAAAAATGCTTCAGTATGTTAGGAAGTGTATTTCTATACAGCATACTAAAGTATTGCTCGGAATGTATTACTTTAAAAATATACTTCTTAAAAAACACATATATATTTCAAATGTATTTCCATAAAATACTTAAAGCAAAAAATGTACTTTTTCATGTGCAGGATGGTGTACAGGTGACAGAGAGTGGGAAGTTCCACATCAGCCCTGATGGTTATCTGGAGGTGCATGATGTGGGCCTTGCTGATGGTGGTCGTTATGAGTGTGTGGCTCGTAACTCCATTGGCTTCTCATCAGCTAGCATGGTGCTAAGTGTGCAAGGTACAGTAAGAGCCAACTGCGTTAATTCTGAGCCCAGTCTTTACTGGACTTGGCTGCCTCTTAAACTCTTCATCCTTGCAGTTTGTGACTTTTTCTTAGCCCACTGGAACCATATTAATACATTTGGAAGAACCTTGGAATTTTGCCTTGTGATATTTCTCAAATGATATAAGAAATCTCTAAGTGTTATTCTCAGTGAAGTATAAAGTAGTGTTAGTTGTTAGATGTGTTTATCATTTACAATATATTTTTTAGACTGTAGACACAGATTCTTTAGAGAATGCTGTTTTTCTACTCAATGACCCTCATAAGAATGATCCATTACATTGCTACTATCCTAACTACTTTAGTACAATCTTGTGCTTTTTAGGCCCACTGCCCACTGTAAGTCTGTTTTTTTTATTAGATGGTCCTGTTAATGTTACACTGTCACAACAAGCTGAAGGTTATGGTTAGAAATATCAGGCAACAGATCATATGGCATACTAAAACGACTTCAAGTCATTATGAGAGTCATTTCTACCAAAATAAAGTAAGAAGTAATGTTCTTATTGAAATCAATTTCTTGAAGACGCTCTTAGTCTGGAGATGGTGTGCATTTTTAATAGAATGACTGAATAGAGCTGAGTAGTCTAGACTGCTACTTTTTGGCTCACCTGCTAGAGTCCAGTTTCCTCAGCTGTTTGTTTTAGGGCTCTGACACACCAAGCCAACTGTTGCCCATCAGACGCTGTCAGGTCATTGGTGAGCACCAGTAGCGACCGTCGCAGTTTGCGTGTATTGGCCGGTTGGCTCTAATTGTCTCTCATCAGCTCTTTTTTGCCCAAGTGAGAATGTTGAATCGGTGCATGAGGAGAAAAACAGAAGAGAGTAACGTTAGTGCGAGTAGCAATGTTTTATAACTAGAGATGGGCATTTTTGCCCAAATTTTTAGACAGTGTTTGAATGTTGTGTTTCCAATATGAAAATATTTAATCTTCTTATGAATAAACCAATGGTGCATTTTGTTTTATTGTTTGATGTACAAACAGTCACTATTAAATATCCTTTTCACTCACCCAGTGCCAAGTTAACAATGGTTTCCTTTCACTGTCACTCAAAAATGTGATACTTGTAAGACTTTCAAGCAGTATATTGATTATTTTGTGTTGCAGTTTTACAGGATGTAAAGCCTGCTGTACAGACTTAAGTACATATGTCAACTGTTAACTGTAGTCTTTGCAATGTGATCGAGCACGAAATTTTAGGAGACACTAAGCTCACAGAAGGTGATCATTAGTTTTCATTTGCTGGTACTGGTTTTTCTCATCAATTTGGTGTTTCTGCATCCATCCTCTGCCCATTTGTCATAGTTTCTGTTGGTAGGGTCAGTCAATCACAAATGACGTCTTGAGACAAGTTAAGGTTTATATGTTAATATAAACTATATTAATGTGCATTGCTGTACCTTTATTTCTTAGTTAACTCAGGTATGTTAAAGCATCCTCTATTATTTCGTCTGCGTTTACATACATTTTGTAGGTCCCTATAGATACCATATCTGTGGTCTGGTAAAGAAAGTGGACTATCGTTGTTACCTTTTTTAAGTGTTATAATACTTTTAAAGCAGTGACTGAAAACTGTATTTGCTAAGGTTATAGAAATCGTGTTCATGGCCACATATTTATCTTTATTTCTGCAGTGCCTCAGGTCAGCAGAGAGGGCGATCCATTTGTCTCCACTTCTATTCAAGAGGCCATTCGCAGTGTAGACAGCGCTATAGACTCTACCAGAAGACACCTCTTTAACGGGTAAGCTCACATTCTCTGCTGTTATCGCACTACCAGGCATATAAAAACACTTCTCGCTCCTGTGAGTCATGCTGGTGTAACGTTTAAGGAACTTAGCAGGACCACTTGGACTTTGGCATATGGCCTTTCCCACATTTACCGTTCCTAACTAGTTGTTGTTTGGACTCTACCAGCTGTTGGGTTGTGTTTGCCATCTGTCAAACAGCATACCCACCTGTGTTGGATCATCAACACTGTTTGTGTTGCTAAGGAAGTGACTGCTGATGGTTTGTTTCAGTGATTTAGTGCTCCGTTTCACACAAGGCATTTGCCAAAGTAGCTACCAAAGTAATGGAAACACTTACTGAGGGTGTGCAAGTTATATGAAAGCAGGTGCATAAATACAGGTGTTGTTTTTGAGCTCAGTGATTAACATATCACACAAACACATGATAAAAATTGTCTTAAAGCTTTTTTATCATGATATGATTGGCCTTTTCCAGTATGATATTAATGGAGTTTCACAGTACAAATATTATGATGTAATCTGGAATTTTAAAGCAAAACTTTTTCATAAAGACGTATATACATTTTTATAAAATAGTATTCATAGGTTTTGTTAGTGGAACGGTTACTGAATCACCAGTGATGCCCTGAGATTTGGTTTACATGTGATGGAATTATCTGGATTATCTTGTTTCAGTGTGTGTTTAGATTTGTAGTTCAGTTTCTTTTGTCTGGATAAATACAGAAAAGGTCGCATTTCAGTTCTAGTTTGTTTAGCATTCACACTAACATGTCTGACATCGAACTAAGAGATGTAAATAGAAATCATATGGGGGGAAAAATGTTTGTGTGTCTTGTTTTATTTTTGCCTTGTAATATTCTGTAGCTATAAGAGGCACAAGAGTGAGTGTGTTGCTGTGGTTACCATGTTTTCCCACCATGTATAGCAAAGTGAAATCACTAACACATGGCCTCAAGTATCTGGCTGCTTTTACAGCAGAACATTTTATAGTGCACTAATACATAATATAATTAATGTGTGAGGCCTTGTTTTTTCTCAGTTGTGATTTAAAACTATAACTATCCATTAGAAGATGATAAAATGCCTTGTGTTTAGGTCTGCCACAATTATGGTCATGATTATTTGCCATATAAGTAATTAACATGTGATTAACAGTGGTTGTCTTTTTTTTTTTTTTTTTATTAATTGAATGAAGCTATTGAAGCTGCACGCCTAACGTGGTCAAATTGGATGGTTAATTATGTTGCTGCCATATTTACTAGCTCCCAATTGAGAACAACACAGCACCAGATCAAACAAACCTTACTCTCCTCTGCCCTCTATATGTACTGCAGCACAAATCAGAAATTTTACTGACATATATTTGTCTCAACTCATCAGATGAAAAACCAGCCTTTTCATTCTATTTGTTGTTGTCTAAACATATGATTGGGAAAGCTGTGGAGGATAAATTTGACATCAGACAGTTGTGTAATAAGTGTCAGGCCTACATGTGTCAAAAGAGCATTAGAATTTTTTCTGTTGCACAAAGCGAAAAAGGTCTGTAGAGAGGTGACGACAGTTCATTCTGTATTTGGCTCATACGGGCATCTTTAGTCTTTTTGCGTTAATATTTGAAACACACAGCACCAGACTTCATTTGGAAGCTGACTGAAACTGACCTTCTTAAGGGCTCTCCGTCCACTTATTTGGTTTGCGCCAGGGTTTGAATGGCAGTGTTCTTACTTGTTCTAATGAACCACACAAACACCAGTTTTCATTTGAATCAAAACCAAGTGTGAACACACCCTTAAAGCACTAATCGTTTTTGACATGCATTGTTTTTGGTATTTTGTAGTGCCTATATTTCATATGAATGCAATTAGATTCGCCTAATCTGTAAATCAGTTTTTAAAAGTAGATCAAATTGCAGATTAGTGCAGCATATAACATTTGTAATTATTATAATAACTTTTGACTGTGAAAATGTAATAGGTTTATAGTGATGTCCCCCCTCCCCTCTGTCTGCTTTCTACTGAATGGTAACTCTACACTCATAAATCCAGTCAGCCCTAATCTAATAATCTACAGGACTTGTGATAATTGTCTGGAGGTTTGCTCTGCTATTAATTTCCTGGTGAGTCTCTGTGCTGTCCAGCCTTAGGGACGTTACTGGCATCCTGTGACAAATTAACTGCCAGAATCACTCACTGTGGACCACAAGGCTTCTAATTATCTTAATAATTTCACCATCAATGTTAAGGAAAAAGCCTTAGCTGGTCATGCAGTGGCTCCTCGCATTCCTACAAGGCTAATACATGTTTTGTCAGTAGAAGGAAAAGTTCATTTAGTCATCATCTGTCACTTGTCTTTTCATGTGAAAGCCTATGGGTGGTGTGTGTTTATTAATGTAATGTATAAAAATGTATGTGGGTTAGATGCAAATCAAAGATAAAAACACACCCAGGTTGACACTGTGTTAACATTTTAATGATAAATGATGCTGTTGCTCTGAGTCAGTGCATGATTAAGAATGCTCACTGTCGTGTCTAGAACAGATCAGAGAATTAAATAATTCTACCTAAACAGAGGCGTTAGCAAAGAAGTCATGTCAATTTCTCTGCATCTTAGTAGTTCTAACAGCTGGACTGCTGTGTCCCCTGCTGCCTGTGGCATCGTGTACATTTTTCTTGCGTGTTTTTTTTTTTTTTTCCCTGAGGTTCTCTTATGACGTTTGCATGGTTTTATGTACCAAAAGCAGTCATCATTAATTTTTACATGACCATTTTCCAACATCTGTTTATCCATTAGAATCAAACAATTTTTTTTTTCCCCCTGCGCCTGTAAGACTGATATATGTACATGAGGTCAGTTCTGGTTGGCTGCGCTGTATTATGCCTCATTCAGAAAGCAGCCTATGCTGAAACACTCCTTTTAACATGTGTGAATGGACGGGGCTAAACTGCTGTAGGCTGAACAGCCGTATGTAAAGGTGACATCACAGAAACACTGAAATGAAAACAGTTTTTGCTTCTTATTTTACATCTATAGCCTGGAGAGTGAATAGGACATTCTGATACATTAACAGGTTTAAATACTTCATCAAAATCATTTATTTAAAAAAAAAACCACACACACATAGACACAAACACATAGAGACCTGTACATCTCATCAATCACAGTTGATTCACAGTATGTAGTACTGCATGTACTGGAAGGAAAATGAGTACAAATGCTTGCACTTATTTTTATATTGTTTTTTTCCTGTCTTTCTCCTCCATTATTCGGGCAGCTCCCCCCGGACCCCTGGTGAGCTGCTGGCTTTGTTCAGGTATCCACGGGACCCTTACACAGTGGAACAGGCCAGAGCTGGTGAGATCTTTGAGCAGACCCTTCTCCTCATTCAGAGGCATGTCAACCAGGGTCTGATGGTGGACACCAATGGAACAGGTACGAGTACAATCGTCTGTTGAATATTGCGATCATGCTTGTTTTTGTCGTTTTCACTTTGGTTCGTTAAAAGGAACTTGGCAGCATTTTACTGAGTTTGTTCATAAGTGTGTAGCAAAGTTATGTTTAAAAGGGCAGTAAGTTCAGCCAGCTTTTTGGACACTGTGGCGCTTTGCACCGCCAAGAGGAGGCCTCACTGTTTTTACTGCTTATGACAACAGCCGAGCTCTCGTGGTCACACAGTGCCCTGACATAGCATAAGCATTTTGACCAGTCAGCACTGAATAGCTGGGCCTGTTTGGACTGTAGTAACTTTAGTCATTGTTTCACTTTCATACAATTCAAATGCAGCTTTATTTACTGTGCAAGCCTGATCACACAGACAAACAGAAAGGGAAAATAAAAAAAAAAAAGATATTTGCAAAGCCGATACTCCACCTATACAGACTCGCTCACTGTGTAAAACAGGGAGTAGGCCGAGTTCCAGTTTGTGTCATCATGATCCTCAGCTGACTGTTCACATCAGTTTTGGATGTGTAGTAAATCTTTCTTATACAGCTTATAGAGCTTGGTTATCCAGTTAGATACAATGTCGCTAGGAGCACATAGTTTGTGCAGCTTCTCCACTAATGCATTATAGTTATAATATTTGTACCAGCAATATGGAATATGCTCAGTTTATATCTTGTCCTACTATTGCACAGATGTCTTAGGTCACCTGAGAAAATTAATCTATTTACTTGGTAAAATGCTTGTTAGTAAACAATAAAACTATAGTTTGTCAGTCTGTTGGCTTAGATTTGTCCAAACCTGGCCATTATTTAAATGCAGCATCCAACAAGTAGGCCCAGTTTAAATACCTTTTTATTTACTTTGTCCCACTGGCTACATGGAGCACAAGGAAAGGAAGCTACAGTGAGGAGTCACCCATGGCTAGGTTAACATCAGTGCGCTAATCAGTTCTCCATGTTTTGTTTAGTTATAAATTTTGAAGATGGCATACAAATTTTGTGAAAATGGCTTTGTTTGGCTATACATTTTTGGCATAGAACTGTGGTGTATTGCCTTGCTTTTTGTCGTTGTTGGTCATGTAACCTTTAGCTTGCTAACTAGCAAGCTAGCAGAGCAATCACCTATAGCAGATGGAGTAACCTCAAGGCCAATATAATAAATTAAATTAATATAATTTTGAAACATTAAGCATTTTAAATGTTTTATTGCTTATAAATAGCTTTGTTCAACAGCTTGGGGGATTTGAAAGGAGGGGTGTGTCTGGTCTCAGTGTTTTATGGGCAAGTTCTGAAGTCAACACTGAATATATCAGAAAATATCTGAAGGCTCATCTAACACCCTTCACTTGAGCTTGTGAAGTTGACCCTTAAGATGGCATCATTTCTCAAGGAGAAATGGTTAAGCCAAGTGGACGAGAGTATGTTTAAACCAGTATTGAAATGGGTGGGTAATTTGGCTACTCATTTTTATTGTATTTTTTGTAAGCTGTGCTTCATAAAAGTTATTCAGATATGCTGGTGGTAGAATTTAACAGATCCATGCAATGCCTAGAACTGCATCAAGAAGAAGTGAAACCACTTGGAATTGTAATGTTAATTAGTATTCATTCTAATATATTTTAGTTTTTTACAATCAAATATACATTTAAGACTAAGACTTCAACACAGTACAGGAAGTCGGAGGAACATTTCTGTGCCTAAATGTTTATTATAACCCTCTCCTAGCTTTCCGCTACAATGATCTGGTGTCACCCCACTTCTTGGACATGATCGCCAACCTGTCCGGCTGCACGGCTCACCGCCGCTTCAACAACTGCTCGGACATCTGCTTCCACCAGAAGTACCGCAGCCACGACGGCACCTGCAACAACTTGCAGCACCCTATGTGGGGTGCCTCGCTCACTGCATTCGAGAGGCTGCTGAAGTCTGTCTATGACAATGGCTTCAACCTGCCACGTGGGGCCACGGAGAGACACCTCAATGGCTTCCCCTTGCCCTTGCCCCGCCTCGTCTCCACCACCATGATTGGTACGGAGACCATCACTCCAGATGATCGATACACACACATGCTCATGCAGTGGGGCCAGTTCCTGGATCATGACCTTGACTCCACTGTAGTTGCTCTCAGCCAGTCCCGTTTCTCTGATGGTCAGCTTTGCACCTCGGTGTGTACTAATGACCCTCCCTGCTTTCCAATCATGTTCCCACCCAATGACCCAAGGCAGAGGCGAGGCGGGGCACGCTGCATGTTCTTTGCACGGTCTAGTCCTGTATGTGGCAGTGGCATGACCTCGTTGCTCATGAACTCTGTGTACCCACGTGAACAGATCAACCAGCTAACATCTTACATTGATGCCTCCAACGTGTACGGAAGCTCACAGCATGAGGCAGAGGAGATCCGTGACCTGGCAGGCCACCGTGGTCAGCTGCGACAAGGCATCGTTCAGCGCACTGGGAAAGCCCTGCTGCCCTTCGCCACTGGACCCCCCACTGAATGCATGCGGGATGAGAATGAAAGCCCTATCCCATGCTTCCTGGCTGGAGACCACAGGGCTAATGAGCAGCTAGGCTTGACCGCTATGCACACAGTGTGGTTCCGTGAGCACAACCGCATAGCTGCCGAACTTCTACGGCTCAACCCGCACTGGGACGGAGACACTATCTACCATGAGGCTCGCAAGATAGTAGGAGCCCAAATGCAGCACATCACCTACAGCCACTGGCTGCCAAAAATACTAGGCGAAGCAGGCCTGAAACTAATGGGCGACTACCGAGGCTATGACCCCAACGTCAATGCTGGTGTCTTCAACGCCTTTGCCACTGCCGCGTTCCGCTTTGGACACACCCTTATTAACCCTATTCTGTATCGGCTGGACGAAAATTTTCAACCCATTCAACAGGGCCACATACCTCTACACAAGGCCTTCTTCTCTCCTTTCCGCATCGTAAATGAAGGAGGTATAGACCCTCTGCTACGGGGGCTGTTCGGTGTAGCAGGGAAGATGAGAGTAACAACTCAGTTGCTCAACACAGAACTGACCGAGCGTCTCTTCTCTATGGCCCATGCTGTGGCCCTGGACCTTGCAGCCATGAATGTCCAGCGAGGTCGTGACCACGGTATCCCCCCATATAACGACTACAGAGTGTTCTGCAACCTGACCTCGGCACAGACATTCAATGACCTGAGAAATGAGATTAGAAACCCCACAGTTCGGGAGAAACTGCAGAGGTAAACGAGATCTGAATTCACTTATGTAAACTTTTAAAGGAATCCTGCTGTGAAAAATCTTTTTTTCTTCCGTCTTGCCTAATGAAGTTGATCAGTCACAGATTTTGTAGCACTGAAGGCTATTGTACCTAATGATTAATGGAATATACAGGTCACCTAATAGTATCATGCTTCTGACACTTTTAGCATCAACTTCAGGCAGGCTTATTAGCTGCATTTGAGATAAGGAATAAATGATGTAAGCATAATTGTGTGATTTTTCCTTTTTAAATGAAAGAGAAGAATGTTTAGGCCACAGCTGGAATAAAATGTCTGCATTTATTCATTTTACTGTATTCATAACCCTCTACAAAAAAAAGAATTAATGCTTATCCAGGTAGATGTAGTACCAGTTTCTACATTGCATGCATGCTTACATATCGACATTGTATTGCCATCAGCAGATATGCACACATCAGATATCAGCAACGGCCCACAATTGCCATATCGGTACTTCCCTGTTAAGTGCGTTCGGGTGGTTTTACTGCTGCTGAACAATGACTGGCTGTGTGTGTTTCCAGGCTCTATGGCACACCCCTGAACATGGATCTGTTTCCTGCTCTGATGGTAGAGGACCTTGTTCCTGGCAGCAGACTGGGGCCCACCCTGATGTGTTTACTGGCCACCCAGTTTAAGCGTGTCAGAGATGGTGACAGGTGAGTTTTTGACTACTCAACAGATCAACTGCTTTTCTGATTGAGGTGGTTCATATGAGTCTGTTTCCTATTTGTGCAGGTTCTGGTATGAGAATCCTGGCGTCTTTAGTGCAGCTCAGTTAACACAGCTGAAGCAGGCATCTCTTGCCCGGGTCCTGTGTGACAATGGGGACAACATCACCCACGTACAGTCTGATGTCTTTGCTGTAGCAGAGTTCCCTCATGGTTTTGGAAGTTGTGATGATGTTCCTAAGATAGACCTGCGCATGTGGCAGGACTGTTGTGAAGGTATGTCAACAAATCAGATCATGGCCTGTATAAACACGTCACACATGTCAACACTGCATTTTTCTGCACTTTTTTTACATTTCATTATGTGGTGGCGTTCCTAGGTAATTTTATGGCTGGTGATTATGATGACAAGCTGTGCTGTTTAGCTAAAGCCCCTGTGTTTTGAGTTTCATTGGAAAGTGCATTCATGTGAGAGCTCTGCAGAAGGGCTTGTCACCACAGCAATGGGCATAAAGGCATCAGGGTACATGTGCAATCCATCCCTTCTTTTTAAACTGCAGATTTCATCAGCACCTGGGCGAGACATTTTAACTATGCACTCACTGAAGTTTGTTCAAAACCACAATTTATTGGGTGTTTAGTCTTGTAAAGATTAGTTTTATTCACAAGTGTCAAAATTGTATGAGTTATTCTTGCCTTAGACAATATATTATAGTAGCAGAAACCCAACTGACTCCAAGGCTCTGTGGTGAATTTCCCTGTCAAATCTTGAGTGCGAGCAATTACAAATAATTAGCTATTTACTTTGTCCTAATGAAACCAGTTTCCAGCTCACAAGTAGCCCTACATTTTTTCATATTTTGATTGCTCAAGCGTGTGCAATGGCACCATGGGGTTCACTACCGGTCATGGCATCTGGGGAATTAAGATTTACTACATATCTTCTACATGAGTGAACTGCACGTACTGACATTGCTCTGCACTATGACTTGTCTTTTGTCCACCACTGCATTTTGCATTTAAAATTTTAGCAGAATTTAGCAGTGTAGCATATAGTAGCTTTTTTTTGTTTGTTTTTTATAAAAGCAGAGTCAAAGGCAAAATTCTGGGACCTGAATTGTCTAGACTGTTGGATAGTTCTGGTCCTAAAGTGACTTCCCTGGATGTTGAAGTGTTTCATCTACTCTAACACATGCTGCAGCCCAGAAAGGGCTTGCTAATTAGTTGATTGGTGGCATTAGATTTAATGGGAGTGAGGGAAACTCTAAAATGTACATGACAAATGGTAATCCAGGACCAGATTTGAGAACCACAGGTCTAGATTTATCAAAGACAAAAGGGAGAGAACATAAGGGAATGTAAATAGTGAGAACAAATCACATACAGAAGTAATAGATTATGATGGAGTGAGTTTGTTCATTTGTACAGGAATCAATTGCAGTCATTGTGGCCTAAAGCAATATGTTGTGTCGAGTTGAAATAAACAAACATGACTCACCACTGCCCTCTGAAAATGTTAGAATTTATGCTTCCCTAATATAAGTCCCCTAATGTGTCTCAATAAATGCGTTTTTGCCTTTCTTTTATTTGTAGAAATTCAAACCCTCAGTGAGATCCAGGGGATGTAGTCTGTTGTCTGCAGTGAAGTTTATTTCATTGTCAGCGCAGGCCACAGACAAACAGCTAGCCTGTAAGACATTTGGCTAACACAATTATATAGCTGGCCTGATGCCAAGAACAGACCCAGCTTATGCAGGTCAAGTATCAGGTGTGACAAACATGGCCATGTAGGAATAATGGTAACACTTTATTTGAAGGCTACCTACATAAGGGCTTCATAGCACATTCATAAGCACTGAATAATGTGTTTATGAAGCACTACTTGAACATTTATTAAGTGCTTATGTCGGTTCTCGCAACCTGACATAAGATGTTTTATGAAATAAATGACATTGTACTGACATAATATGAATAAACCTTGAACATATTTACAGCACTAAACATATTTAAAACACTATACATAATTGCATCAATCATCTTATCTATGCCATGGAGGGAAGAGGGGGTGGTTTCCAGGCATATTTCACCTGATATTAATACAATGTCGTCTTAAGAATGCTGACATATATAGTTATGTATAGTGTTTTAAATATGTTTTCATAAAACATATTTCATAAAAAACATATTTCATAAAGCATCTTATGTCAGGTTGAGAGAACCGACATAAGCACTTAATAAATGTTCAAGTAGTGCTTCATAAACGCATTATTCAGCGCTTATGAATGCGTCATGAAGCCCTTATGTAGGTAGCCTTCAAATAAAGTGTTACTGGAATAATCAAGAATAGACAGAAGAATGTTCTTAATACAGTCACAGTACAGGCACACACAATACAGAATATAATGACGTATAACACAACACTAAACACATTACAGAGCAGTACATTTCTACATATTCAAGTGTATTTGCCTCAGCCCAACAAAGGAAAACACACTCAATTCATTCGGTTCAGTAAAGCTAAAAACTGGGTTAATAATTGTGGTCATCTCAAATAATTGCAGTCAGTAGATTATGTAATAATTGTGACAAGCCTACCCAGGATCAATTCTGGGCCTGTTTGTAGGTGGGGCATCGTCACATGTTAGATTTCATACAGGATTAGATCGCATTCATTCTTTTGTTCTCTTGGGTATCTGATCAAGCAGCTTCTCTATTTAAATTGGATTGTACAGCATCACTGATTTCAAACTAAATCTGCAAACATTAATTATGAATTAGTGAATTAGTCTTTTGAAATGAATTAGTCTTGTTGTAAGTAAATTATGTTGAGAAACAGGAGACAAAAATGTATTGGAAAATGTATTAGTATTGTGGTGTTTGTTGCTTATATTACTTAATACAAATAGCACATTTCTGTTAACACTTAAATTGACTTTGACATCCATCAGTACCCTTTAAAAACAAATTAGTTGTAGACTTTTGCATTAAAATGTAAAACTTCTGAGTATTGTTTAATGCTTTTCTGCTGTGGGTAGAGTTTAAGCTGTCAGCACAATTAAATATAGGAAAGGCACACATACTAAACTATGAACATCCTGTCAGAATGCTGTCTGCGGAGACGTCAGTGGGAATGAACTGTTAGTACTGATTCATTCACAAGGCTATAAATGGACTGAGTGAGGTGTGCATACTTAGTTTTAATGTGTTCTTTGTGTAGGTGTTGAAAGAAAGGGGAAGTATTTAGCATCTTCATTTCTTTCCAAGATCATTTTTAAAACTATAATGAGAACTTTTTAAGAACAGGTATGTTTGAAACTCATGGAACCAAAGATAGGTTCCCCTTATATGTTTCATTCTTATAATAATGTAGCAGGAGATGTTAACTACATTTCAGATGTACTTGGCCTTTAGACAGCACTTGATTTATGATGAAACATATAAATCCTTCTTTAATAGAGCTGATTGTGGGGGATTTATGTGTTTGCAGATGTCATGCTTCAAAGGTGACTTTGAATTCTGTGTTTCAGTGTTAGTGCTTTTCACTACAAGCCGTATTGCTGACAGGATTCTCTTTCTTGTTTCTCTTACATTAGTGCCTTTATTGCACTGATGCGTTGAGACAAGTTTTGCCCTGCCAGATAAAAGCATTGAGCATTGCTGTGATCCACACATCATTCACGTACAGAACGCCCACAAATATAATTTGAAGATCTGTGAATGTCTGTGAAGGTTTATAAAGAAGCTATTTTGTTGATGCTTCTTGCAAATGTTTTTCCGTACAATCATATGCAAATGAACAAATTACAAGTTTTTTTTATTTTCTAAGTGAAAATAAGTTAACACACCCTCTACAGAGAACACACTTAAATGTTGCGGTTTTAATGCACAATTTCTTTGCTTACATCTGGAAAAAATATATCTTGCATTGGCAACATTTTTTTAAAGATGTTAAATTCAGCAAATAAACCGTGTGCATGTATTAAAATTTGTAGTGATGTGTTAACTTATTTTCTCTTGGGAAAACAACAAAATGTAATTTCCACGGGCGCCCAAACTTTTTTTACACGCGTTTCCCTTAACATTATATGAGTTTTTAATAATGAATGGACCTATGAAAGTGGTCCATAAAAATAAAATGAGAAATAAAATCTAGTTACAATAATGTACATTAAAATTAAGAATGATTTTGGCGTCTTCTGTAAAGTTGCCATTTTATAGATATGATGATATAAACAGTGGCTGTTGTTGCCTTAGCTCTACATGAGAGAGTGTTGTTTTCATTTCATAACCTGAGTAAAGGTCATCTGTGACTAAACCCACAGACTGCCGCACTAAAGGTCAGTTCAATGCCCTGTCCTACCACTTCAGAGGCCGGAGGTCTGTGGAGCACAGCTACGCAGAGGAGAAACCTTCTGGAAAGCTTGAAAATGATCCCAGGTAAAACTTATTTTTAGCTCCACCTGCAAGTAATTTATCTTAGAAATCCTTTGAAGGTTTTAGGAAAGGTTTTCAGTTATGCTCTTCAATGGAATGTAGGCATGTTGAAGTTTTACCCCATATCAAATGTAACTCTAGATTAAATTAATATACTGTGTCTGATTTGTTTTTCAGCTTTGAAGAAGACAGAACCATCGTAAATGTGACTCTCGCACCACAGTCAAGCACTGAACCCTCGCTAAATGAGTTCCAGGACTTTGTCACTGACATGCAGAAGACTATCACTAGTTTACGAAAGCAGGTGAGGCTGAAAGTCTGTTCCATGGTGGTGTTCTCTATCGGACATTATGCTGCACAGGCAACTTTATACTGAAATTAATCTGAAGATTAGTTCTAGCAATAATACAATGTGTAATTGCTGTCAAAACAAAACACATCTCCATATTGGTCTTTTTTTATATTTTTATTTATTTATTTACATAATTTAAAAAATGCTAGCTGCCACTAATACTGTGTCAGTTTTGTGACAAATGGACCAACAGAAGTGTGTCTAAAAAATGCAGAATTGTTTCCTTGTTTCCTAAACTTTACATTAAGGTTGTGTGTTTACATTACCTTACATTACGGTCGTGTTCTTTTAAAGATACCTTTTTGGAGATATGAGGTTTTGTTCATATAGTGGCAATATGTTAGATATACAGTGAGAGGAAATACATATTCAGACATTTTGTTATTTAATGTACGTCCAGTGCGTATATCCACTTCAGATTTGCACACTATGCCTTTTGTCTTTATACTTACAAATATAAAACAAAATATGCATTTATGAGCATAAACAAAGAAATATTTAAATAACTAAGTTTATAGTGAAAAAGTACTCAGACACCACAAGAAATCACATTAGTACTTAAGTGCAAAGCTGTTGTTGGTAATTAGGTTTCTGCAGCATTGTAGTTCAGTTTAGGCCAGTTTCTCTTGGCAGACTGTCTTCAATTGGGCTCATAATTTCAAAGTCAAGTCAGGAGCCTGCCTAGTTATTTTTAACTGTATGTTGGCTGTATGATGCCCTCATCTACATACTTCACTATGGGTACTGTTTATGGTCTTTGCTAGGCCTCTGTACCTTATTCCATTTAAGTAAGTGTTGTTTAACAATGTGCTCCCTGAGGACTTTCACAATTTTACCATGCATGAAATTTTCCCAACCATTGGCAGTGTCTTAAAATGACACCAGGTGGAGTTTGCACAAGAATATTTTTACTTTTTTATTTTTGCAATATAAATACATAGAAATGTATATATGTGTAAATTGTAATATAGTGTGTTTGTATTCTTCTTCCATATCTGCTTATAAAAATGAGGTTTTCTTATAACAATATCAATAAAATACACATTATACAGTAATTCTGCTGGGGTTCACAGGTCTGGAAGTATTTCCACATTTACTACATCTCTTTTTTGTGATATCTGACAGCACCATACATATGTTTTACTATAAGACACCCTTTGTACAGGAAGCTACTCTATTTGAGGACAATGTTATTTCAGAGAGTTGACAGTATGAGCTGGTGCTGTTTGAACTGAAACAGGATATCCTAACTGTGTATCCGATAGCACTGCACATTTGGAGCGTTTAAGCCGAGTTTTGAGGACTGTAGGGGAATCTGCGTTTTAAACGCATGGCTTTAGTTCATTTACAGAGTTACAAATTTAATGGCTCTGCAACTCACGTCTTACGTCACGTTTAAACTAAGAACTTCAAATATGTGATTTTTATTTTGAGCCTCATAATCAAGGACCTGTCTTTTTACTGTGCCCCTCTATCATTTTTAAAGGAAATTATTTACAGATGGCTGCTCTGCTTGAGGTTAAAGCACAAATAACTGTTGGATTAAGCAGCGCTGCTTGGCCTCATGCTGATAGAACTTTAAGACGTACTTTAGTTTCCCCAAAGATATTCCTGTGGCCTGCACTAATTCAGTTGGATATGCCGAGGCAAAGAATTTCACTCTTTGGCATCATCTGCCCCACAGATAAAAAGACTTGAAGCCCGTCTCAGTAAGACAGACTGCACTGATGAGGAAGGAAGAGAGCGGAGGCATGGAGAGAGCTGGAAGAAAAACCCCTGCACCACATGCGAGTGCAAAGTATGTACAGCACGTTTTCTCTATACAGTGTTCAGCAATGCTTTGGAGTAGGCCCTGTTAAAACAGTTTGCTGGAGATTCATTCCACAATAGGGAAGAGTGGGGCACAACCTGATGCATTTTGGGTTTTGCTTAATTCATTTTAAATGTGTTTGAGTAAGGTTAATCATTATGTACACACAACCTGTACATCTTTGCTAAAAGAAATTATAATGTAAACTTTGGAACACCCACTAGCTACAAAACATTCAACAGAAATTCAGCTGAAACTAAGATTGATTTTATTTACAGAATATTTATGCTACGTTTCTAATGAAACTGTGCATAAAAACATCAAAAATGAACTGTTCTGAGTCTAATGGGGAGATATAAACTTCCCCCAATTGCTTCCCTTCAGAGGCCTAGTTTTACCCTGCGTTAGGTTGTGCCTCATTATCCCTACATCTTTTTAATATGTAAGTTTTTATTATCTATATTGTTTCTTGGGGTGTTTCCAATTTGAAAGATCACCATCTGAAAATTGATAATATAATGTAGTGTAAGATTGAAATGTACTATAAGCCTGTTACACAAAATTTCTGTATATTAAACGACAGAACTGACCAAACAGTAGAATGTTGTTGTTTACACGCCAGTTTTGTACCTGATATAGAAGGCAGGGCATGGTTGGCCAGTGGTTTATCATTGTGTACTCCAAATTGTCTTCTCAACTAATGCACTGTTAAATCTGGAAACTGTTCTACAGCAGTGGGAAATTGGGCTCAACAAAGGCTTCACAGTTTTGTGTCATTGCCAAAGTTTCCTGCAATCACAGGTTTCACCTTAACATCTGGATTCAGTAAAATTTCCATCTGGAGCAGGGAGGGTGGAGCGAGCGTAATTGGTTGCGTGCACCATGCATAAAAGTAAAAGGCAATAAATCCCATCTGTGTGCTTATTTTAATTTTCATGTATTTGAAACACAGTCCATCCAATACAGGTGGGCTAATTCCATTACAGTGGCTCTATTTATCACCTGGAAATTGATTCCACACACAAACACATCTGAAGTAACATTATAGTGCCTTAGCTATGGGTGGGCAATATGACAGTTATTGTGATAAATTATGCCACAGTACACTTTTCTGAGCATATTGTGTATATCAGTGCTTAAAGAACATTGATTACAAGGTCTGTTCAATTGGAATTAGTGCAATTTATAAAACATTGGACAGCAAATCATTTTAGTTGCATTTATTTTTATTATATGTTTATATGTGTCACTACAGATGCTATTTTTTTTTATCCAACTTATTAAATCTCAGAAGAACAAAACATTGTGATGCATATTTTGTATAATGAAAATGTATTGAAGCACCATGATATTAAAATTTTGCTGTATCACCCACCCTTGGCCTTACTTTTCATATGCCATTTGTAGGTGGCACCAAATGGCACTTTGTTCAGTCAGACTTTTGTCTGCCTGGTGTGAATGCCAACCCCACGCCAGTGCTAGTCAGTAGTTTTGTGTGTGGGAGGTCTTAGTATCAGCTGTGTCTCTTACTGATACACACACTTTTCTCCTGTTCTGTTCTGTTTCTGTGCCCAGAGAGGATTTAATGCTGCCACAGATTCAGACTAGCCCTTTAAGCACATGCCAAGTGACATTCTTGGCCATTCCAAACCTTTTCCCGTATCGCTTTCTCTCTGAGTAACTTTGATAATCCATTGTATCTTTGTCTGTCTAATCAAAAAGACAAGTGGTGTTTCTGTCTGGCTTCACTTGGCTGTAAAACTGGCTAATGTAATACCCTCTCAGGAATTTCAGTAAAAGCATGCAGTGAAGCATGGTGACTGTAAATAGATTTTTTTTATTCTCCCTTCATTGCCCATGGCTGAATCTCAAATGCCCCACTAATGCCTTTATAGTGCACTATATAGGTCTTAAAATAATGGCTCCTGCACCCAAACATTGCATAATATGTCTAACAAAGAGACATTTTTATTCAACCATGTGTCCACAATTCCCTTCCAGATATATTTGGGTAAAGAAGTCAAATATTCCATATTTGGCTGGCTGAAATAGCCAAAACTCATAGATCACTATATTCACTATATAGAAAGTAGGGAGCCACTTGACATTCAACCTTTATCTTCTTCTTCCCTGCTAGGAGGCCCAGGTGACGTGTGTTGTGGAGAGATGTCCCCCAGCATCGTGTCCAAACCCTGAGACACTGAAAGGTGCTTGTTGCCCTGTGTGCCTCACTCAACCATCAAAACAGCAGGGCAAGCAACATCATGTATAACCTCAGGACCCCAATCATCCTAGAGAGAGACCCAATCGATGCGGCCCGTCGCATTCAAATGCCTCGATTTTATTTTTTCTCTGATTTTTTTTTTTTTTTTTTTTTTTTTTTTTTTTGGTTTTTTTTTTTTTTTCTCCATATCTCCTGGCATGGCATCACTTCTGCCAAGAGCAGAGAAGTTGCCACATTATCAGCCTTTAAAATAAAATGGATGGATGAATGGATGAGCGGATGGATGCATAGAGGATGTTCTCTTCCTCCATCAGGCCTAACCAAAGGGACCAGAGGCCTTCAGAGACCTCCAGAGGTCTTGGCCTGACAGTTACTGCCCTAACGCATGCACTGAAGAGGAGAGGATTACATTGCAAAACAAGCTTGAAGGGATCCTACAAAGAAACCGATATCAGCCATGTAGTCTCTAAAAAGCGTTCTCAGGTTAGAGATGCCAGATTAATGGTGCTACTCCCCCTACGGTAATGACACACACATAGTTCATGCAGCCTTAAAAAGTATTGTTTTGTACCTTTTTTTTAATGTTTTGTTTTTACACAGTATGCAAAAATGTAATATACACTCATAATGTGCCCTTGGGGCATATTCCTGGTTTTATAATTACTCGTAAGACGTTTTATATGAGAAATGATTAGAGTTACTCCAGCTTTTACTAAATGTTTATGGTGCTTTTATCATTTACTGAATATATGCATATTTCACATACCCCCACTTTTGTATCAACCTCTGTGTGAAGATAATGTGAATATCTAGGGGAAAAAATGTAATTGAAGAAAGTCTACTGATCACCAAGTGCTTGTTTCTAGCAGTGATTGCTGGTCAGCATCTGGTGTTTTTCATATTTCCTTGTTTTACCCTAACAATAAATGGTTTTAACAGGGACGGAGGTGTGGTAGCTGAGGTAAAGATCTGTTTGCAGTTCCATCAGGAACTTGCAATGTTCTTAAACACATCTTGCTAACTGACCAGTGCAGTATTTCCAGCCAGTTCCAGAAAGGTAGTCCACTGCCAGCTATTTCCTTCTCTGTTTGAACAGGCTTTCCAACACTGTTTGAAGACGAATGTACCATGCAGTGCCTCACCACAGTGCAGTACAAGCCTCAAAATCGTGCTCTTGTCAGCATCATTTACCGTCTCCAGTTATTCTTCTTTTCCTCTTCACCCTTATGCCATACCTGGTCTTAGGAGAGGCCTGTTACATTTCCCTGGTTTTCTTTTCTGCCCACCCTTCTTCTTTTATCCACTTTACAAAATAGTGGGTTATGTTCAAGTTTGGGCACCTGACAGCACATGGATCAATTCCCACTTTCTCTCCCTCTTTCTTTTCTACCTTCTTTAATCACATGTCCTAACCGTATGTAACATGACTTCAAGACCTCTCTCGTTTCCATCTCTCGCCTGTTGGAAGGTGAGAACGTTTGTCCACAGTCTCCAGAATTAGCAGGAGGCATGTGAACAGCGCTGATGTCATGTTTGAGAGCGTGATGCTCTCTGACCTTACTCGCGCTGTAATCTAAGCCATATGGATAAGAGAGGGATGGGTGGAGCGACTTGGAAAAGATCTCCTTTCTTTGTGAAAAAGAAGAATAATACTGTATAACCCAAAAGAATAACTGAGAATCAAACAATAACAGGCACATATACAGCTCACACTCCTACAAGTGTGCAGTTTTCCTGATACTCTGGTATACCACTTGTGACTGGTGACCACTCTTGCTCTTTGGTTGTTCTCTCTCTGCTTGCTTACTATCATTTCTTTTCATTTCTTTTTTCTTTCTTTGTTTCTTTCTTTGTTTCTTCCCTGCGTTCTAATTGGCCAGCATATGATATCCTTTGCCAGATGAAAGTAATAATAATCTAGATGTTGTTGGACAGTGGTATTGCCAGCCTTGTGTTACTGAACAGTCCAACAGCTATTAGTATTAATTTAGTGTTTTCCAGGTTTATGTATTTGCTCTGTTTTCTCCCCTCCCTGGGTCTGCTGTTCATCTGTGATCTCTGTACACTCATACTTAGAAATATTCTTAGTGCTGATTTTGTCCTTCAGCCCTTTCTCTGCCCCCCCCCCCCTCCCAACTGAGCTCATTTTCCAATGCACTGCCCCACAAGACTGAACAAACTGACGCAAGTGGTCAAAGTGATTGCCTAGTATTTTGTATTGTACTTCTGCCAAAGATTGTTTGCACTGTATTGTATGCCTCTCAACAATAATAAATGAACACATTTGACAAAAAAAAAAATCAGCTGTGCTCTTTCAAAAACCATCCAGACTTACTTCATTCTCAGTCAGATGTATTACATAAAAGCCATGCACAGTCAAAAAGGCCAAGAATAGTTAACACCAATAAAATGGAAAATACTACATCAAAACGTGTTTTCTATTAAATTTCAGTTCCACTGTGGAAATGAAGTGTAAGTCTGATTGTTTTCTCACTCAACACGTGAAGAAAAGGGTACAATATATTCCACCTTCTTAAGTCTACTGTTTTATTGCTGAAAGAAATTGACTGGCTTGTGAATATACTTCATCCCTAAATTTCAATATTGTGAATCTACATGAAATCAAGGCACATTTTGTTTCACATGACACACAGCACTGTGCCAAAGTCAGACATCCTTCATTTATTTAATTTCCAGTCAAAATGGCCATTAAGTAAGTTATACATTTTTCAGGAGATGTTTATGAGGAGATTATATATTACATAATCCACTTGAAAAGGTATTAAGTTATAGGAGTTATAGAGGACTCCTAACAACCATGCAAGACCTGGCAGACCACCAAAACTGACACCTTCAGAAAATCATTCAAATCAAGGGTTTCAGCTTTGAGAGAGGAGAAAATCAAACTCTATTCTTGCTTTAGATCTGAAAAAAATCCACAGACCTTTCTATCCATCTTTCACTGTGAGACCAACTCAACATCATGGATCACAAAGAATGTGCAGTTGTCAAGTTGCTGATAAAAGAAAATTCATTAAAAAAAAGAGAAGTTGCTAACATTCTGGGAACTGACCACTGAAGAATCCAGACCTCAGCATCACTGAATGTGTTTGGGGTTTCTCCATAATTGGCAGAAGCTTCAAATGCAACCAACTTCTAAAACTGAACTTTAGAGGTGTAACAAAAGACCCCTGCAGATTTCTTTGAGAAACTGAAAGCAAATATCCCAAAAAGGATGGAACACTAAATACTGGATTATTTACCATTATTTACAATTTATTTTTCAGTGTGAGGAATGAGAGCAGAAAACATATTAAACAGCTTACACACTCACACACACACACACACACACACACACACACACACAAACAAACATATATTCTCTTCTTCTTCAGCTGTTCCCTTTAGGGGTCGCCACAGCGGATCATCTGCCTCCAACACAAACATATATATATATATAATATGGAACTTTCTGTAGATCTGTGCAAACACGTTACAATTGTGTTTATCTTGGGCATTTTGACATAAGTACAGAACTAAGCAGCTGTGTGAAGGTTGTCCATTATACTTCAATTTAGATTTACAGCTTATCTCCATCTGCTCTTCTGATCATGTCACAAACACATTGCTATGTGATCAAAGCCACAACTACATACATGACTTTGATAAATACGGAATTTTTAACAGGATCCAGCTGCAGACTGTTTTTATCCTGTCGTGCAGACATCCTCTTCAGAACACAGTCCTTAGATCAGATGAGGACATAATATGGTATGTAGTGAATGTTGCAAAGATAAACAAGAGCCCACAGAGCACATCAGGAAGCTTTCATTTATAATGTTTGATTACAAACGGACTATTTTGCATCAGCTTTGTCCAAACTAGTGATAAGGACTCAGTCATTTGCAAAGCTGTTTTTATTTTTGCCCATCTATATATCCATGGTTCAAGGCTGCTCTAGCCAAGTGTGAGTCAGAACAGCAGAGTGAAACACATCAGTTAAAGATGCTGAATGTGGTTTGCCAATTCATTCAAACCCATAATTTCTTTTCTCGGATTAAATGAAATTATGTTGCTTTGCTGTGCTGAAATACCTGCATTCAAGCTTTTTAAGTCTTCAATAAGTGGTTTGTAACTGTATGTTCACAACGGTGATGAATTACTATGATTTTATAATGATGAGAGGAGCTCTACAGGATTTTCTAAAACTCTGTGCTCCTCACTCCAGGTTTAGGTGTTGGATTTCTGTTCTTTGCTGGCAGCAACGTGAACATGAACTCACAGCCAGACAGACAGGGCAATGGAAATTGGATGTGGAAATTAGCTTTCCAGTATTCAGCTGGATGAAAAGGGCCTAGACCAGTCAGGAAAAAATATTACTGAAAGCAACATGGGAGCTGCACACCACAAGCACGCCAGAGGAAGTCTTCTCAGCTTCATGAGCAGGTATAGAGAGACTGGAAACAGACCACAGAGTCACACACACTATCTAAGCCACTTATCCTCATGGGTCACATAGGGTCCTGGAGTCTTTCCCAGCGGTCATTGGGCAGAACATAGGAAACGCCCTGGGCAGGCCAATATTCCATCACAAGGCAAATGCAGACATATACCTTCACACACACTCACTCACACCTAGGGCCAATTCACATTTCCAAATGGCCTGACTACTTGTCTTCGGACTGTGGGAGGAAACCGGAGCACACACGGACACGAGGGAACACAGAAACAGTTTCTCAGCTGGGGAATCGAACCCAGGGCCTTCTTGCTGAGGGCTCTGACAGAGAGCTCATTTACACTAATTTAGTACTTATTGAAATGTCTTGTATCTTAGGTGTGTACTTTGAATCTTATTTTAATCTTAATACAAACTAGAACAAACTATTCAGTACGTGCCTATAAATCCTGATATCTAAACCATTCCACTTAAATTAAATACTGTATTTTGATCAAAACAAAGCAGGTGTCCCTATCAAGGCCAGTGACTGGTTGGGTAACTTCACATTTCAATAGGGTTGCCACTTGTCCAGTTTTTTAATGGATTATTCAGGTTTTTGGTGGTCTGTCCAGGAAAAAAAAATTCCAGTCCAGAACATTGATCCAAGTATTTTCATATGTTAGTATTTCATATGTTTAAACCATTTTTTATTCAGTCAAACCACTTGTATACATAGAATGGCTTTGATTTGTTCAGATTACCCTCAATTTTGGGGCAGTGCTGCTTTCATGTTTAGGCAATTCTATGTGATAACTAAGAAAACTAGGTTCTGTAGCTGAACTTTGCTGAGAAAACCAGAATAAAGCAACATCAATTCCATGGTCTGGTGAAGCTGGTCTGTGCTGTGTTACGCTAATCTGGTGCTGGTTTACCTGGTCTCTCTGGATGGTCATGCTGGTTGCCGAATATACCAGCATCCAAAACACACCATATTCTAGTGATCAGCATAATAACGTCCATTGCTGCTGACCAGCGTTCCAACATACAAAACACACCAAATGCTGGTGATCAGCACAATAACTTCCATTGCTGCTGACCAGCATTCTAACATCCAAAACACACCAAATGCTGGTCTGTGCTGTTTTTTCTAGCAGGGCTGACATCTGTCTACTTCAGACTGCATCATGAACATGCTCTCTGTCCACTGAATTGTGTAAAAAAAATCAAGCCATAGATCAAATGTCCAGGAATTTTTCAAAGCTGAGGAAGCAATCTTGTATTTGAATGGTTTCAAAGCTACAAAAACTACCTTGAGGAATTGTTTATTTTGCAGCATCGGCAGAAGAAAAAAGTCAGGGGCAACATTGTGTGCTGCAAAGAGGGCTCTTTATTGAAGGCACATGCAAAAAGGTACACAAACAAGACCCCTAGCTCCAGAGGTAGGTCACCATTAGCCACATTAGCCACATTAGCCACTTCACCCTGACATTGAACTCCCTCACACACAAAACCCCCAACTATAAACCCACACCCTCACACATAATAGCACAAACAAATACATACAACTTAAAGTAACCAACATTTGGTCCCTTTATTGGAAGGTGTGCGCTATCATGAGCCTTTGCATGCAGCCTAGCCATATTTCCAGAGTTTTAGATCCTAGCATCAGCGCATACCTATAGGAGAAACCTATGGGGTTCAGGCCTATGGTATGCGTAAGGCCTTAGGGCTTGTGTCATACAGAGGCCTCAGCTTATGCTTGTGCATTCATATGGTTAGTTGTAACTCATAGTGACGCTATGCTCGTGCCATTTTTATATATGCCTGCCCTTTTTTCTCAATGTAGATATGCTCTGCTGTTCTGATCAATAAACAGGTAAAGCCTTCTGAGTACAGTCACTGTCTCTGTGGTCATTTGAGTTTCCCCCCCAGCTGGCTAGACTCTCAGGAGGACGGAGGACCTCTTGCTTAATTTCACAGCTTTGGCATTGAGGTCAAACCCTAGAACCTAAACATCATCAAGTGATTCTAACACAGAGCCTCTCAGTGCCTCAGCCAGTAGCATAATGCTGCAATATTGTTTAAATGCTTAATTTAATGAGTTATTGAAATCCTTGGTGGTCATGCATCCCTTCAAAATACTAGCATTACAGTTTTTGCAAAGAGCATTTTTACAGTCACTTATCTCAGGCATGAAATAATCCCACGCCACCAAAATGTTAATTGCTTTAGTTCTTCTGGTGCACACGCAATGGTCTTTCAGTAGCACATGCACATCAGAAATTATTTAATGGTATCAGTACTGTCTAGTACCGTAAGAGGCAGTATGAGGGGTCAGATACAAATACAGTATTACTGAAACTGCAACACTTGTTATATTGTTTCAGTATTTGACTGTCTCTCCTTGCTGGCTCATGTACTGTAAAATTAGAGGATTACTAATAATGACTAACACAAGTTCTCTAAATTGTGTATATTCATACCTGACCAATTAGTGCATTCCTGTTGATTGCATGCTCTTTTGGTGTTCTAATAAATTATAACACAACCCCTTATAATCACAGGCTTATTACATACTAAGGCTTGTAATTGTCACAATTGGCCCCTCCCAGTCCTGTCCATGTGTTCATGTTTTGGTTTAGCCTATGTGTGTTTGTTTTGGTTTAGCCCCCTTGTTTCATGACTCCACCCCTAATTGTCTCCACCTGTTTTCCACCTGTCCCTTGTTTTCCATGTGTATTTAAGCCCTGTGTTTGCCCCTTGCCTTTGCTGGTCTTTGTTTGCTTTGTTTGAATCTCTGTCTGTGTTGTTTGATGTATGTTGGTTGTATTGTAGTTGTAGTCTTTGTACTGTTCTGCTTCTTGGATTCTGGTGTCTGTCATGTCTGTGGCCCGATCAATCCGTGTTGGATCTCTGAACCTGGACTGTTACGACTATGAACCTGGATTTGCCCTTAATAAATCTCACATATCTCAGCAAATGCGTCCGCCTCCTCGCTCTCCGTCACAGTAATTCAGTAACTACACAGACTACATTGCAAACTAGTTGAGTAAGTTATAGACGCATGTAGTTAACCTTTGGGCACTGACCATTTAAGTGGTTGAATTATACCTTCTCAGCATTTTTGATCCAGGGGTGATCTCACAATGCAGCATTTCTTGCTTACCCAATTAATTTTAAGCTTAGTTTCATCTAATCCTGGTGGCTGTGGCAACAGTGTTGCATTTTTACCATTATAAATACTTTACTTTCAACATCTTTAGGTAGTATGATGTCTTGCTCTGTCTTTGGAGACTCCTCTTGAAATTTCACGTTATTAGGTAGGGCCAGGACACCTCACATCACTCTCTTAGACACTATACAATTTTATTTTACACCAAAAGGATCCCGTGAAGAATAACGCCTAACTTCACTCCCTGTACTGAAAAAACGCTGGACATTCCACTGCAGTCATTTAAGTTACTGAGACTTGTGGAGATTTTTGTGATCTGATTTTTTTTTATTTAATTATTTATATTGAATGTGTTTTTTGCTAGACTATTTTTACTTGAGCGCAGTTTGGCTACTTTGCCATCTCTGCGTTCAACCATGTACTTACAGCATGATTCTTCCACCATCTACTAATCACTGGTCCTGAACACTTTTGGAAATAGTTTCTGTTTTCAATTCACTGCCTTTTCTAACTCCATCCACTGTTTTGTGTCCCACTGTCGTTGACCGATACCCTGTGTTGAGCCTGTGTTAAGCGTGGAAATGTCTGCAGTGTGTGTATCCAGCTGTGCTCAAAGTTTTTTGAGGTCAGTCTGCTCTACAGCTCTGTAGGATGCTGCCCTTCTTATGCAACCATTTTCTGTTTTTTTTCAGTGACCCATCTGTGGGAATCACTTTGAATGCATAGCTCTCCATGTAGCTCATTTTCTGGCCTCTGTGAAAGCTTGAAGGCGTTTCAAACCCTATGAAATTCCACAAATTACACATTAAACATTCCAGGAAAAAGATGCAGTCACGTCAAAATGACTGGAAACCATCTAGTCAAATAGAAACTATTTTGTGGCCTTAACCACTATTATCCATAATGTAATAACTATCTATGTGCAAAAGTTTAAGTAAGTTCTACTACTTCTGCCCTGTAAAAGTGATTCATAGTGCTGGAGTTTCACTCAGTTCCACCATATGTTCAAACACCTTGCTGTCCAGATGGCCCAAATTCCAGCTTTAGTTCAGTTAAAGGAAGCATAGGGAAACACCTGGGAAAAACTTAGACCATCACCACCGTTTATTTCACTAAGTGTGCCTTAGTGTCTGTTTACTCACATTTTCTAATTGATTTGTAGGGGTTGTAACAATAGATCATGATACTGCAATGCAAAAATGTGTGAATGTGCATCATAAAGATGTAACAATGCATCACAGGGAATAGACATTCTATAAATAATAAGATCGAATTTAACTGTACACAAACAACCAGCCTCAATCAACAGCCCACTACAGCACATTCTCCTCCCACCTCCAAGCACTGATCTCATTAAAAGATTATATGACCACCTGGATAATTTTAGGAAGAATATATCATTACGCACTTTAGTATCAGGGGCTTTACTTATTTGAGCCTGACCATTGTTACACATACTGTGCAACTGACCTATCAGTCAATTTAGTTTAATATAAAAAGTGTTGGTGGGTGGCACAGTGGGTAGTGCTATAGCCTCACAGCAAGAAGGGCCTGGGTTCAGTTCCCTGGTTAGGTGACCAGGGTCCTCTCTGTGTGGAGTTTGCATGTTTTCTCCATGTCTGTGAGTTTCCTCTGCATACTGCGGATTCTTCCACAGTCCAAAGACATGCAGTCAAGTCAATTGGACATGCTAAATTGCCCCTAGGTGTGAAACTGTGTGTGACTGTATATGTCTGTGTGTCTGCCCTACGATGGGCCAGCAACTTGTCCAGGGTTTCCTTCCTTTTGCTCAATGAATGTTGGAATTGTATGTTTTATATGCATGTAAAATGCATCAAATAAACAGTAAGTGTGCATCAACATGTGCAGATGTGTGTTCCCTGTATTGGATGTGTTAGCTTATTTTAACAAAGAAAATCAACAAAACTTTTAGATATTGCTGTAAATATCCATCCATCCATCCATCCATCCATTTTCTAAGCCGCTTCTCTGGCAGGGTCGCAGGGGGATGCTGGAGCCTATCCCAGCAGTCTTTGGGCGGAAGGCTGCTGTAAATATCATTTACAATAATAACAACCTCTAACTGTATACATTTTTTGAATGTGATTTTTTGTGTTGGTTTTGTGTGCAGAGTGTGTATAAGTCAATTAGAATTAGAACTGACCTATACTGAAACACAGGCTCAAATGTCTACATGCAGAACAGAGAATACATTAGCTTAATCTGAAATGGCCTTTTCCAGGGAATGGATTAATTGAATTTCCCCATATTAAAGTCACAATAACTGAATTTATGGACCAAGACCATGCCAAAAAAGTGATATGCTTGATGCCTGGCCATTGCCTGGACCCTGGGCTGTGTGGAAATGCCAGCTAGCCTTTCCGCGGTGCAATGAGAGCAATTGCCTAAACAGAATACATCCTCTGATTTCAGCTGCAAAAAAAGAGGTCAGTTATGTAAGCCTTTAATAGATTCTCTTTTATTTCTGAAGAGCCTTTAGCCAGATATGATCTTACAGTAATGGGAGTGGTCAAGAGGGACACAGAGAAGTCCCATGAAGTCATTGTTGCTGCTGAAAAAAAGACATAATGCTCGTCTGAGGAATGACTAACTGGCCCAAATTCCTTAGCTGAGGCCAAGAGAGTTCAGCCTGTGCCAGTAATAATCCACTCACTGCCAACACTCCTCATAAGCTGACAGAACTTCAGAATAGCCTTACGCAAGCACAGACCTCCATAAAACACACACACACTCACACACACACACACACACACACACACTTTCTCTCACTGCCGGCAGCGATCAGCTCATCCGAATCTTCCCCTGGAATGTGAAATATGGAATGTGGAATGGGTTTTTTTTAGGCCTGTACACAAGAAATTTTGAAATATGAGCACAAAGTTCCCACAAATTAATTAGCCTTTCCATACACATACTTGAAACATTGTCATTGTAATAAAAAGAACATACAGTACTGTGCAAAACTCAGAGACAGGCCTTCATTCATTTCCAGTCAAACAGCCAATAAATGCGTTATTCATTTTTCAGGAGATATTTCTGAGGAGATTAGATATAAGATATTCCACTTGTATAAGGAAAGAGATGTAAAAGGATTTTAAGTGAAAAAACAGGAGTCTGAAATGGTGTTCCAAAAGTATTAACAGTTATAGAGAAAACAGGCCTCCTAACAACCATGCAAGACCTGGTAAACCATCAAAACTGTCTCCATAAACAGCACTTAAAGCTTTCATCTTTGAGAGAGAGGAGAAAATCGAGTTCTGCTCTTGCTTCAGATCTGAAAACATCTTCAGGTTTTTTCTGTCCATCCTTCCACTGTGAGAAGACAACTCAGCACTATGAGTCTGAAAGGATGTGTAGCTTTCAAAAAGTCCATACTTCAAAAAGAAAATAGGCAAAAAGAAGGACATTTGTAAATCAAAGAAGCTGCTAATGTTCTCAGAACAATGGACTGACAACTAGAGTCCAGACCTCAACATCACTATGTATTTGGGGTTAATTGGATCATGAGAAGCAGAAAATGCAACCAACTTCTAACACTGAACTTTGGAGGTCTGGAAAGGTATCCCTGAAGATTTCTTTGAAATCTGAAAGCAAGTCTCCTGAAAAGCATGTAAGATATATAGAGGCAAAGAGTGAACACTATAAAACCTATTTATAATTGTAATTATTGGGACTTCTGTGTAATTTTCTGTTAAAACTATGTTGTATGCTTTTGTCCTGACGCTGTAGAATACATAAACTCTACTTAATTGCATGTTTTAACTAGAAATTAAATAAATGAAAGGTGGTCTCTGACTTTTTCACAGTGGTGTGTGACACATTTCCATAAGTGATTCTGCAGGTGAAATGTCTGGCTGATGTCGTTTTATCACTCTGTAGATATTAAGTTGCATCTACACCAGTGAAGAAGCCTGGAGAATACTGTGCCTGGAAGCAGCTTTTATAAATGACAACCTCTTACTACATGAAAGGAACTACTTTATTACAATATGTAGTCTGACAGACCAGATCTATGTGTCTGCAACATTTTAGAGAGCTTTCTCAAATGGAAGCATTTTCAGTCCCCATTGCCAGCGAACATCAACACAGTGTAGTACAAAGCCAGTCCATCTTGCCAAGTGAGTGTGCATGCGCGTAAGTTTATGTGTGTGTGTTGGGCTGGTGGACAAGAGTATATGGCACCGTCTCTTCCCCAAAAACAAGTGGGCAGATTGTGCAAATATGATGTTGGCTCAGAAGGGAAAATATTCTCCTCACTTGAAATGTTTTCTCTTCAGGGCTCAGACCGGGAGTGCAGCCAAGCTGCACAATTAGGCCAGGCAGTTCCTCCCCATCTGGTGGGCTTAGAGCCAGCCGATGAAGACCCCTGCTCTGCGGCCCGTAACTTCAGCTAGGTCCCGCTTTCCACAGGCTGCTTGGACCTCCTCCTCAGCTAAAGGTCTTTTAGCAGTCATAGCAGATAGAGTCTGAACCGAGGCGTGAAAAAGCCCAGCCACTCCAGAGCAACACAAGCTGAATCCACAGCTACAGAAAGTCAGGCAGCAGAGCACAAATGAAAAGGCCATTTGCATCACAAGGACAGAAATGTTTGTCACTCCTTGGGAAGAAGTCATTTTCAAAAAGAACATCTCTGCATCACAGTGTTCAATGATTCAATGATATTGTAAGAATATTATGAGAAAATTGGACTAATACACTTTTACACAATATATTTCACTCACCTATCCAAATCATTGAATTCAGGTGTTCCAATCACTTCCATGGCCGGAGCATAAAACCAAGCACCTAGGCATGCAGACTGCTTCTACAAACATTTTTGAAAGAAAAATAAACACACTCCTAGCCCTTGTGGAAAGCCTTCCCAGAAGAGTTGAAGCTGTTATCATTGCAAAAGGTGGGCCAACATCATAATAAACCCAGTGGATTAAGAATGGGATGTCACTCAATTTCATACACGTGTGAAGGCAGATGAGTGAATACTTTTGGCAATATAGCATAGGTACCTAAATGGTTCTTGGCCTGGACATCCAGTTCTAGTTAAAACATTTAATTGGGATAACATCTTTACAGTGGGGAAAAAAAGTATTTAGTCATTCACCAATTGTGCAAGTTCTCCCACTTAAAAAGATGAGAGAGGCCTGTAATTGACATCATAGGTAGACCTCAACTATGAGAGACAAAATGAGGAAAAAAAAATTCAGAATATCACATTGTCTGATTTTTAAAGAATTTATTTGCAAATAATGGTGGAAAATAAGTATTTGGTCACCTACAAACAAGCAAGATTTCTGGCTTTCACAGACCTGTAACTTCTTCTTTAAGGGGCTCCTCTGTCCTCCACTCATTACCTGTATTAATGGCACCTGTTTAACCTCGTTATCTGTATAAAAGACACCTGCCCACAACCTCAAACAGTCACACACCAAACTCCACTATGGTGAAGACCAAAGAGCTGTCGAAGGACACCAGAAACAAGATTGTAGACCTCCACCAGGCTGGGGAGACTGAATCTGCAATAGGCAAGCAGCTTGGTGTGAAGAAATCTACTGTGGGAGCAATAATCAGAAAATGGAAGACCTACAAGACCACTGCTAATCTCCCTCGATCAGGGGCTCCACGCAATATCTCAGCCGTGGGGTCAAAATGATCACAAGAACGGTGAACAGAAATCCCAGAACCACACGGGGGGAACCTAGTGAATGACCTGCAGAAAGCTGGGACCCACGTTACAAAGGCTACTGTCAGTAACACACTACGCCGCCAGGGACTCAGATCTTGCAGTGCCAGACGTGTCCCCCTGCTTAAGCCAGTACATATCTGGTCGCGTCTGAAGTTTGCTAGAGAGCATTTGGGAGTATTGGGAGAATGTCATGTGGTCAGATGAAACCAAAGTAGAACTGTTTGGTACAAACACAACTCCTCGTGTTTGGAGGAGAGTGAATGCTGAGTTGCATCCAAAGAACACCATACCAACTGTGAAGCATGGGGGTGGCAACATCATGCTTTGGGCCTGTTTCTCTGCAAAGGGACCAGGACAACTGGTCCGTGTACATGAAAGAATGAATGAGGCCATGTATTGTGAGATTTTGAGTGCAAACCTCCTTCCATCGGCAAGGGCATTGAAGATGAAACATGGCTGGGTCTTTCAGCATGACAATGATACCAAGCACACTGCCAGGGTAACAAAGGAGTGGCCACGTAAGAAGCATTTCAAGGTCCTGGAGTGGCCTAGCCAGTCTCCAGATCTCAACCCCATAGAAAACCTTTGGAGGGAGTTGAAAATCCATGTTGCCCGCCGACAGCCCCAAAACATCACTGCTCTAGAGGAGATCTGCATGGAGGAATGGGCCAACATAACAGCAACGGTGTGTGACAACCTTGTAAAGACTTACAGAAAACGTTTGACCTCTGTCATTGCCAACAAAGGATATATAACAAAGTATTGAGATGAACTTTTGTTATTGACCAAATACTTATTTTCCACCATTATTTGCAAATAAATTCTTTAAAAATCAGACAATGTGATTTTCTGATTTTTTTTTTCCTCATTTTGTCTCTCATAGTTGAGGTCTACCTATGATGTCAATTACAGGCCTCTCTCATCTTTTTAAGTGGGAGAACTTGCACAATTGGTGACTGAATACTTTTTTTTCCTCACTGTATATTATGTCGAGGTTCTTCTTGAACATCTCCTTTACAAAAATGTTCTAACAAATAATAATTCATTGAAAGGTTCTTTAAGGAACCGGAAGTCGTTTTTCTGTGGCATCTTCACAGAAGAACCCTTTTTGACACCTTCACTTGAATTTACATAAGGACTAAAGTGTTACAATCCAGGTTAAATAAACTACTGTTACTGGGACAAATGCTCCATTCATTTACTTTTGATTTGTTTAGCATAATTGGAATACGCCAGCTGACCTTTACAATTTGGCATTTTGGATTTTTAGAATGGACCAATAGAAATAGCCCAATGAAATCTTATTACATTAACGGGATAGATCAGCCAAAAATGACAAAAAAAAAAAAAGAAAAAAAGAAAAAACATCAGTACATCTGTAGCTTACTCATAATCTACAGTGCTGTGGTTACCA
This sequence comes from Pygocentrus nattereri, assembly GCF_015220715.1. NCBI lineage: Eukaryota > Metazoa > Chordata > Actinopteri > Characiformes > Serrasalmidae > Pygocentrus > Pygocentrus nattereri. The sequence goes on along the minus strand of NC_051220.1, from coordinate 33,205,437 downwards.
GGGAGTTTGGCATTTTGTTTTTAAAAGATTAGGAAAACCCCCCATGGATGACGTCTTGAAAGTGGTAGAACCTTGTGAAACTGTGTTGGTTTTTAGCCGGTGAATGCAGAAGATGTTCACAGTGGAGTGAATGGATTACTCAAAGAACAGAAATGACTATCAGATGCAGAAGACAATAAGCTAAAAGTTAAAGTCAGATTTCCAATGGCTGCATGATGCATTTTCGTAATGCATGCTGGGTACTGTAGTGAGAGCAGACTGATGAACAAAAATAAAGTTATATAAAATTGTGAAGGCTGAGGGAGACAGTGCTGCACTGCAGAATATTAGTTAACATAAATAACACAGACTCTAGTTTTAGGCCAGAATACCTCTTTAACTTCCATTAAGAGTTAAGAATGCTTTTTCCGTTGTAAAGTTACCATTTTGGAGATTTTTGTTTCGACAGCAGTGAAATGCAACTTGGCCATACTGAGTGTCTTAAATGTTTGTGTGCCAAATGTTTAAAAATACAGTGTGTAAATCTTAGTAAAACTTAATCATCTCATTCCCATGCCTTACTAAGTCGTGGCCACGCATTATTTTTATTTATACAGGATGTCACCTGTGGGGCTCCGTACTATTTAAATGAAAATAGAGGGTCATATATCATGATATAGTCTTGAGTGATTGCATAACAACCCTCTTAGGGTGAATTATATGGCTGCCGCTGCTAAGTAACCGCTTTAATCAGTTTTTATGACCGAATACCTCACTAATAATGAAAGGAGCCATCTATGATGCATGGTCAGAATGTCTGCTATTTCAGATAAGCTTAACAGAAACAGATGTTCCAGGCATGCCCCTACAGTAAAACGTGTAACAATCCACACTGACTGAAGGAGAAAGCTCTGTATAGAGTACAAATCCAAATCTGAAGATCTTGGCCCCCACCAGAAGCTTCATTTGGGTATCATCCTATGGGAAGGTACAAGGTGATTTCAAACAGAAGTAGTTTTACTCTAATGTCTTAGCTTATTGCAATTTCCCAAGTAATCTTCTCACAACCAAAAGCAACTCCATTACCTCCTCATTATCTCACCACAGTGTTATCACACAGAGCGACGGAGCAGGAAAGCCCACAAGTCGTTCACGTAAAGGATTTCACAGCCAGCAAAGAGACAATGTTGGCAAAGGAAAACAGACTTTGTACTGCCTGTGTCTTCATGTTGCATGAACACTAAGAACTATTGTGTTCTAGTGCCCTTTAGTGGTGGACAGTCATAGGTACAGTTCTCATTAAAGAACTGAAGTAAAGTAACTGGGTAAATGACATCAAATCAGGTGCTTTATTTAAGTTCTGTGGAGTATCTTACCAGCTGAAATGTACTACGGACCTACTTTGAGAGGTTTCCACTTAAGAAGATCATGAAGAAATATTTAAAAAGTTGCTTGTATTTGATAAATATTAGCCCATGTTCTACATTTGTTCTTGTATCTTGTATTTTATTTTGTTCCCTGAAGTTCCACTTATAATGTTTATGTTTTTTTTTAATACCAAAAACGTTTATACATGACCATTTTCCCACCTCCCTATATGTCTCAGGATGATTAAACATGCTGTTAATGTGACTGTCTATTTGAGACTGATTTATTTAAATAGCTCTTGTTTTAATTTGCTGCATTGTATTGTCCCTCATTCAAAAAAGCAGACTAGGCTGAAACACTCCTTAGTACTTCAATACCAATGAACTGGCTAGTGAATAGTTTTTTTTAACACTTTCAGAATGTTTATATATGGCGTAAAGATCTTTTATTTCATTAAAAGTGAGGGTCATTTGGTGATACAGGCCCTTTAACGTAGTATTTAGGACACCCAACATACAGTCTAGGCTAAATTGGAAGAGCAGCAAGCTTTCTCAAGACAAGTCAATGATTTCTGGCACAACTTCTTTAAATCTAATTTAAACCGTTTCTATCTGGAAAGTGGCACAATCACTGCCAGTTTGACTCTGATGTCTGTTTGCAAAATGACAAGTAGCAGAAGTCTGTACCCAGAGGCTTGACTAACATCCTTCTATTCTCTCCTTAGGCTTTCTGCTGTGAAACTCCTCCTCACATCCTTTGTTTGTTCTCCAAAGTTTTTTCTGATAGCATCAGCCTGTGTGCAGCTTGAATGCAATGGTTTGTATTTTTGAAATACCCACAATGTCCAGTAGGGGTCACAATTTTATACATGTTAAAAAAACACTATACAGATTGGCAGACTTTTACAAAAATGTTTGACATACTTGGTGTCTGGAGTTTGCTTCTTTAATTTGGCACTGGAGCATCAAGTCTATTGTATGAACCACAATTGCAAAACAAATAGCACTTAATTTGAATTGCAAACAAAAACAGAAAGCAACAATTAGTGATGAATAATTATGAGCAATTAATAATATCTAATGTATTAAATAGAAACCTGTTCAAAAACACAGTATTTAATGTTTACCTTATGAACTTCATTGGGGTTGCTTTGGCTTTTTTTATATATGCTCATTCAAAATTTGATGCTGTTCCACTAAAGTTGACACAGGAGCCTGTTTACCACTCATCACTTACATCAGCTGTCATTGTAACAGCACATATTAACTGTTTGAGGACTGAAGACTCTGACTGATACAGTTTTGACAGCAGATTTTTTGTCATTCTTCCATTACACAATTGTTAGGTGCGCAGACATACTGGGCCTCTGTTGTATTCTGCACTTCATAATGTACCCCCTGTTTTGAAAGGAAAACAAGTCTGGGCTGTAAACAGGCCAGTGTGGGACCCGCACACTGATTGCACAGCCATGCTATAGTGTAATGCTGTTGTAACATACGAAGGTGGCTTGGTTTCATCTTGTTAAGATGACAAAAGACTAAAAAAAGACTAGAAGGCTAGGAGCATACATTGCTCCAAAATATGTATATATCGTTCAGCATTCATGGTGCATTCACAGATGTGCAAGTTACCCTTGCCCTTGTCACTAACACACACTCACACCATGACAGATGTTGGCGTTTGAATTTTATGCCGGTAACCATCTGGTAACAAGTTGTTTCTTTTTTTCTTTCTATTACTTTCATAAACAATCTCACAGGTTGGCCCATTTGACCACAGTACACGTTTCTACTCTGCGTCAGTCCGTTTCAGATGAGTTCAAGCCCAGAGAAGCCGACAACGTTTCTGGAAAGTTGTTGACTTTCACTGTGCATAGTACAGTATTCCTTAGCCCATATGGTGATACCAATTACAGAAGTATTTAGGTTTGTATGCAGGTTTTATCTGAGGGATTGAAGATCACTGGCATTCATTTACAGTTTTCAGTTTCCATTTTTATATACAGAGATTTTATCAGACTTCCTGGATCTTTTGATGGCATTATGCACTCTAGACAGTGAAATACCCGAAATCCTTGCAATGGCTCAGTGAGAGCTTTTCTTAAACTCTTCTCTGATGCCTTTTTTGTCCCGACATATTCTTGCACGTAAAGGGTTAATCGTCCTGAACCATTATTACATGACTTGCGTAAAATGTTTTGAACATTTCACAATGTTTATACTCTTAAAGTCCCCTGTTCCAACTTTAAGAGCTTTGTAGGAATCAATTTCAGAACGAGTGTGTACTCACAAAAAAACAAAGACGTTGATAAAGTAAAACATTAAGCATCTTGGTTTTGTTTTAACTTAAAGATTTACAAATCACTAATTAGGGTTTTTTGTATTTCACATACTGTGACAACTTTTCAGAAATGAAGTATAGACATAGACTTTTTAACTACATTAACCTTCAAACATGTCTTGGCGAATGATTTTTCATTTTTCGGTGAACTGCCACTTTAAAGTTTCATTTTCACCATTTCCACTGTAAAAAATTAATTTTTTTAACATTTAGGCAAACCTTCAGAGCATTTAGCTTATATTCACACACAAACCATCCCAAACATGCCCAGAGCCAGATCTAAATCACCAGCTGGGCATACAAAACCACATGGGGGTGGGGTGAGGGGGTGTGTGCCGTGTACTCAACACGTGTGTGCCGTGTACGTGAGTCAACAACAACAGGAGAGCCTCATTCACAACACATCAAGGTCTATTCTTTTAGGCCCGAGTTCACTTGCATAAAGTATCCTAAGCACATTTTTGCCTTAAGTTGTCTCTTTATGCTTACTGAGCCACATACAATGACATAATGGGAAGTCTTTAAGTAGAAAAAATATATGTAAATTGAGATTTATTTCTTATGTTTGTCAGCCCTTCAGATTTTGACTGAAATGTTACACATAAAGCTTTACATTTATTCCTTGAGCATTTGTCTTATGATAAATACTTAAGATGTGACCACTGGTCCCAAATGATTGGCTTTCCAAAAATGTGAGCCAAATCTTGATAGAGTACATGAGTCTAACACAGTTATTCTTAAGCAATAAAAAACACTACACTGACAGCACTGATGACTAATCACCACAGACAGTTTCACTCATGTAGATTGTATTATCTGAGGCAAAAATCTCACCTTTTTGAGTCCACAAAAAACCTCTTGAAACAGCTCACATGCACATGTACATTTATTAAATAATAAAATATATTTCCACATATTTTTCAAAGTATGTATCAGGTTGACACAATTGCATAAGTTTGACACACACACACACATATATATATATATATATATATATATATATATATATATATATATATATATATATATATATATATATATATATATATATATATATGTGTGTGTGTGTGTGTGTGTGTGTGTGTGTGTGTGTGTGTGTGTGTGTTGGTACATTATACCTCATTTTAGTTTCACAGATTTAAGGATACGTTTGTGATGCTGTGATTGTGATTGGTCCGCTCGAGGAGAGCAGGTCAGTAGTCTGACAAGTTACTGTGGGTACTCAGCCACGCATCACTTGGCATAAGGCAAAGGTATTTGTGATATTTCCGACATTTCACGCATTTATCCTGGATTTAATTTGGTTTGTAAGGCACCAGAAACAAAGGACCCACTGTAAGTTGTCTTTCCTGTTGTGTTGTTCTAATATAAACGACTGTACTGAGAATCATCAAAGATAAGAGCTCACTATCTGCTGTTCTATCTCCTATATGCCTTTGATCCTGACCCAATTTACCGTACACTCAACCTACTCAGATTCAAAACATAGCTTCGATCTTTTAGAGTGACATTTGCTACCATAACACAGACATCACAACCTTATTATCACTCTGTCTGAAACAGCAGCGAGAAGAAAAAATGAAGGTAAAATATTTAGCTGTGGGTTGCGTTTATGCATTTGCCTCCCACACTGCCACAAAGACCACCAACACTCCATGGCCTCAAAGAGTGGAGAGAAAGTGTTACAGGTTTCTGTGAGTGCACAGGTTTCTGTGGCCTAGTAGGTGGACAATTTCAGCTCTTCAGATGTTACGCCTCTGTATGGATGACCAGTCAGGATGCGTGGGTCGATGTTGAAGTATCAGCACTTTGGTACTGTGTTTCACTTTGAGAATTCATGCTCATATTAAAAAGTCTTATGTAGCATATAAACAGTGTCAAAGTTTTCATGTTTTAATTGTTAAAGTATACTATTCACCCCCCAGTCCACACAGCCCATTTATGGAAACCTAGCTGTGTTTAGGCCAAACATTAAAAAGGTCAAGTGAAAATTCAATTATTTAGGACTGTGTGACACAGCAAACCACACAACTGTTATTAGTGGAAAAGAAATAATAAAATACAAGAGTAATATTGGATATGGGCCCTTCAAATAATTAACTGCATCTGAAATGAAACATTTCTCATCAAACCTCTTTGTTCACATCTTAACCATTTAATCATGTAGTGGAGTTCTCCTTTAAGGCCTTTGTATAAAAGCACCAGATTTTTTTTTACTCTTATTCCTTCCACTGAAACAAAACTCTTCATATGACCCTCAGGTGGATCTGATCTCCTTATAGAGGCTTTTATCACTGTAAATGATCAGAGCTGTGTCAGCACTGTCATGGAAGCAAAAGGGGAACAAATAAGAAATGATGAGATTTATGTTCACGTCCCAAAGACTCTACTTTTTACTCTGCTGCGCTGATAATGTCATTTGTAATAAAAAAAAACTTTGTATTAAAGAACAAAATAAAAGAAAGACTGAAGAAGTTTAGTGGTCTCAGACTATCTATGGCCATTGCTGCACAGATTTTGTAAAAGCGTGTAATTGATGCTTGTACCGCCGTCATTCTTAGAAGAGAAATGCAGCAGAATGGAAGATACTATTCACAACACAGGGGGAGACAGTCGAGAAGTGCGGGCAGTGCATGCTGAAATCATTTTACGTCTTGCACGGAATGTGTGGCGACAGTGGGCTGACTAGAAAGAAAGAAATCAGTTCCGTCTGATTGTGATTTCCGTCTCTGGCAGTATGAGGCTGATAAATCCACCCCTTTTATGTCATCTTTTGGACCGTATGCTAACTATTTAAGCGGCCTGGGAGTCGCCAAAAAACTAGTAGCAGTCTAATGAATGCAACGTGCTGCTGGCACATCAAACTCCATGTGGTCAGCACTAGTTAGCCTGGTTATCTTGCTCATCTGCGTCTATTTGTATCTTGGTGTTCATATTGTCGTATATTCAGCTTTCACTGTGGGCCTCTTGCTGATGGCCCAGGTGCTGAGACAGAGGGGAAGAGGCATGTCTGAGGGATTTGAGAGGGCAGTGTTAATAACAGGCTGTGACAGTGGATTTGGCTATCAACTTGCCAAGACACTGGACAGCATGGGATTCACGGTGTTTGCTGGGTGTTTATGCTCTGATGGTCATGGAGCTCAAACACTGGCCAAAGAGGGATCTCAGCGTTTAAGGGTGCTGCAGTTGGATGTAACCAGAGATGAAGATGTGAGGCTGGCTAAGACCCTTGTGGAAGCAAACCTACCAGAGAAAGGTAATTTTTGGCTTGTTTTGCTTGATGGTACTTTTTGCTTGATGGACTGATCATCTCATTTTCTTTGTCTTGATTATCTGACCCGGTCTTGTCTTCTCCTCCAGGCCTTTGGGCTGTTGTAAACAATGCCGGCATCAGTGACTGGGGAGAGACTGAATGGAATTCCATTGAAGACTACCAGAAAATGGCAGACATCAATTTGTTTGGCTCCATCCGTACTTCAATTGCATTTCTGCCTTTTGTTCGAGCATCCAAAGGTTTGTTAGACAGAACATTAACCATTCACAGTCAGTAATGCCATATTGTATTATGCATGTGTATCTTGTAGGCTGCGTTACTGTTTGCATGATTCACCACTCCATTTTCTTTTTTAATGTATCTGCATCTGTAGGCCGTATGGTATTTGTGTCAAGCATCTTTGCCTTCTTTAACTGTATGAACATGGGAGCATACAGTATGTCCAAAAGAGGGCTGGAGGCATTTGCTGACTGCCTGAGGGTTGAGCTGTCCAGTTTTGACGTAAAGGTAAAAGTCATTCAGCTCATGAATTAATAGATCTTGCCTGCATACTGCAGTGCTTGAATTCCTGACTTTAAGAGATTCTGGTTGACTGTACTACATGTTTCTCTCTACTTTAGGTCAGCATTATTCAGCCAGGAAACTTTGGACCAGCTACGAACATCAGAACTAAGAAAACAACCCAAGAAATATGGGATAAATTGGATGAGGAACATAAGCTGATTTTCAACAGAAGTTACATTGAGATTGCAAATTCATACTTCCAGTCATCATGCAATGCAGGGTTTAAAGATTGCCGCATGGTCATTGATGCTATGGTGCATGCTCTTACTGCCCCCAATCCAAAAGCACGTTACCTACTTGTCTCTTTGGTGGAGAGGATGTTTTTTTCTGTATTTTCTCTTTTGCCCACGGTTATCACAGATGCAGTCTTTACAATTTCCCCGATTTACCACAAGCGCAAAGCGATGCTTTATTTGTGAAATTTGATTTCTGATTTATATCTGATGTGACTTGATGGTTTATGAATTCAGAATCAGATTCTGATGTCAACTTCTGTAGTCATGATTTGTAAGTTGGTGTCACTCACATGGCTTCTCATGACCTAACGTGTCGCCACAGCCATCACATGTTGTAACCATGTTACAAGTCCATAGTTTTCATGAGTAGATAGTGTGGGGGTGTGGGTTTTTTTTCAAGTTTTACTGGACACTTTCCTGAGTACAGTATAAGATGCAGAACTAGAAATTCTGAAATGTGTCCAGGATGATGAACAGATATGTCAAAGATTATAAAATTACAAAAAAAGTGAACTTTATAATATCAAGAATTATGTTCATTCTTCAAATTTTGCATATTTCGCATGTTTCGAATGTATATATGTAAAGGCAATATATTATTTACTGCTTGTTCACAGAAATCTTGAGAAATTGTATAAATTGTCTCATTTGGCAAGTAGTAATATTTAAATCCACACTGCATAACGTATTATTGTATATAAAATGACAAGATGTAATATGCCAAGTCATTCCAAGCTTAAGAGTAGATATAAAGATGTGACTCTGTGTCTTCAGCAGTTCTGAGCCTATGTATGGAAGCACTATTCTGTGTCTTTTACTTTTGTGTGAGGCTAAATAAAAAACAAACTGCAGAAGGAAATCTTATCACAGCCCCAGATTTGAACAAAAGTGTCTTTTTGCTTTACTTCTCCCTTTTTTTTATTTTTATAAATTTTTTAAAGTAGCCATGTCCAGACTGGCTATGGATGTACAGGCCCATAAGTAGAGCATGCGTTTAGTTGCAGTCATGTAGTGTATAGCACTAGAAATGGGCAAAATGACTATTTTGTTGTCATGATAAATTTTGCTTGGGTAGCAGCAATACCAGAGCTATAAAGAGCTATATCTCGCCCCAACCCTGTGCGGCACCACATGCTCTTTTGTATGCTTGTTCCTCCATATTTTACTGTGTTCTTTTTGATGTAATAGAAATAGAGATGGTCTGTGGTATTAACACGATTATTTGTTTTGAGTGAGCTGATGTTCATGCAGTTCAGTCATCCTGTAACAGTCACTTCATGTTTAAGCTTGTTGTGTCCACAAAACTGCTATTGACCAATAAACTGTTATTGATTTCCTCTAAACAGTCGTGCCAGTGTATATTAATCTAGTATAAGGAAGTGTTTTCATTTTGTTTTCCATATGCAAAAGTTGTGTCCACTGGATTATTTATCCTTGGCAAATAATGTTTCCCTGTTGTAGTTATGTATGTATGTATGTATGTATGTAAGTCAGATACTTGTGGAAAGGTTTGAGGGAAATGTTTTGGTGTCGTGGGGCACTTGAAGACAAAATGTATTTGATTACTAGCATGCTTTGCAGAAAATTCGTCTGTAGATATGGAGCACTGATACGCACAAAAGCAGTCCACAGATGTCGAGAGGAACCACAGAAATTTATCTCTTCACTTACAGGGCGTGCGCTCATTGGTATTCTTATCATGTATCAGCTCCTGCCGAAAACGCAAAACGTCACATTATTTATCTGTCTATCTATAACCATTGTACTTTTAAAGAAGTTTGAATGTCACTGTTAACTGATTCCCTGTAAGGGCATTAACTCAAATTCAGCCTTAGTTAGAGTTGCAGTGTTTGCATTTGACCCACTTACAAGACAACTGTATAATACTGTGATCTATGTGTTGTGAGGAATTTTCACCTTCAGCCGGGGAAGCATCCCTTGCAACTGGACTAAAAGTGTGTCCCAGAGCACATATAGACCATTAAATACTCAGGGGCAAAGAACAGTAACATGGATCCAACGTTTTTCAGCAAATCTTTGCTGTTGTCTGCTAAATTTTTGAAATTAAATCAAGAGAAAACTGAAATATTGATTATAGGTAATAATAATAAAGAAAGTTGTGTTATGAGAGGCTAGGTTCTTTTGCTTCATATACCAAACCTGATGTATGAAACCTGGGTGTGATCTTAGACTCTGAGCTCTGTATTATCCCACATGTAAACACAGTAAAGTTTTTAATTTTTTGAGAAAAGGAAGTTTGCTGAGGTTTGGCCTTTTTGATGCAGAGAAACCTGTCCATGTGTTTGTTACAGCAGAATTGTTTACTGTAATGCTCTCCCTAGGAACACAGTACATCCTGTACAACTCAAATGTGAATGCACGCGACAAAACAGAGATCATATCACTACCATTCTGAAAGAGGATAGGATAGATTTTAAAGTTCTTTGACTAGTTTTTAAAGCTCTAACTAGTTTTAATGCACCACTTACATTACCAAATGTCTATTTAGGTTCCTACACATGATCTTAGATTTGCAGATACTGGCCCTCTGCAAACACTGTTTTTCTCTAAAGTACAGAAAACATGGAGAGGCCTTTTTCAGTTACACTTCTAAAACTGAGAAACTCAGTTCCGCCTTTTATTAGACAGACAACCTCTGCGCACGCTTTCAAGAAACATTTGAAAATGTATCGCTTTAATTTAGCTTTTAGTTAAGTCTTTACCTTTCTTATATTTGTGCCATGTCTTCATATGATTTAAATACTTTTTCCATGTATTGCTGAACAGTAGCTACATAATAGAAGAAAATCTAGTCTAAAGTTTCTTTTACTACTGTTAAACTTCACCTCTCTGTAAAGCACTTTGTGCTGCCACCAATATAAAAAGTGTTCTATAAATAAATTATCATTAAAAAAGCAAAGTGCGTTTGTGCATCTGTGTTTTGATAGGATGGCAGTAGTCATAAATTCTGCATCAGGACTAATGTAAAAAGGTGAATTATTAACCCTTTGTAACGGCTCCTGTACACAAATACTGAGCGTAGCCCTACATGTAAAGCCTGAGGTTAATGCAAATACTGCATGAATATGGTGATTCAGTTACTCTTTCCTGATCTTGTTTGTAGAATCTGTTCACAAAGTATGTTAATGAAACACCTATTTTGAATAAATACACTTGCATCAACCAACTGGAATATGCTTTTATTTCAACAACGGCAAATGAGTACACTGAGCAAGAGTTTTGAAGCAGAAATGTAGCAAAAGTGTATATGCATGCAAGAAAGTAGTATCTGTTCTCTAATCAGCTAAGCAACATTGATGATGTGGCACAGAGCTGGCACACACCACTTTGCAAGTTATTATATCTGAATGTCAGAATTCTTAAACAGTTGTACATATTTTCTTCTTCAGTTAAAAATACACAATTGTAAATAAAAACAAAATTTTAAATTACATGAAAAACATGTAATTCGGTGATAAATAAAAATATTTAAATCAGGAATCTCAATTGAAGCAGTCCTCAACATCTGTGAAGTGTGTTTTAGAACGCCCTACCTGAATCAGCTATTGCTATGTACAAAAGCTCAACCCCCCATTGATAACAAATTCCCATAGAAATCAGTGCCTACACCAGTGTTTTGATGACAAATACCAACCAAGGGTAGAATTACAGGTTTTTTGTCCTTTCCCAATTAAAAAATTCATCGCTCCCTTGTATAATGTTTGTTACATTGTAAACGAGGAAGGGTTCTCATGGTTGACTTCACTTGATTTGTGTACCGCAATGTAGAGTTCTGAAGTTTGCTGGGAGGAGCGTGCCGAGGAGAAGTATCTCTTTCCTAAGCACCACAGGTCTTCCATAATCTGACAGAAATGATTCCTGAACTTCACTCCGATAAAGGCGTAGAGGATAGGGTTGAGGCAGCAGTGGAGGTAGGCCACGCTCCGGGTTATAGACAATGCCAGCAGGATGTTCTGTTCTGCCTCGCAACTTCTCTCTCCGAACAAGCTGCCAGTGTGGACCAGAATGAGGATGTTGTAGGGGAGATGGCAGAGAATAAAAACAATGACCACTGCCAGAACCACACGCACTGCCTTGTGCCTCTGGTAGTTCTGCACCCTGAGCAGAGTTAACACGATGCTGCAGTAGGAGAAGCCCATCACAAACATGGGCACAAAGAAACCCACAGTGACCTGTGTGCTGGGTACCAGGACTCTCATCAGATTCGCTGTTGTACCTGTCTCCAAGCTGAGGACACACTCAACTTCTACTATTCCATCAAAGCTCTTCTCCTCATACCGATCATAGAAGATGAACGTTGGCAGGGACAATGCAATGGCAAGAAGCCAGATTATTGAGCAAATGAGTCGGCTGTATATCTGGGCTTTGGTGCGAATTCCAATGGAACGGCTTGCTTTAACAATGGCCACGTAGCGGTCTCCACTGATGCAGGCCAACAGCAGCATGCTGCAGTACAGGTTGATGCTGTAGGTTCCTGTTAACAGTTTACATGCCCAGCTGCCCATGCTCCAGCTGTATTGCTCGTTATATATGATCAGTGGCAGGGAAATGACAAAGAGGAGATCTGCTAAAGCCACATTGACCAGGTAGATGTCGGTCATGGTCTTGGCCTTTCTATAGAATGCATATGTGACAAGGACCAGAATATTTCCCACTAGTCCAAGGGCACAAATTAAAGAGTATACGCAGGTTAGTATTGTCAGTTGTTGTCCATGGTTACCTTTCAGATCACATGGTGAAGTTTCATCTACCCCCAAGTCATAAAATGGGTTATCATCTGTTTCATTACTGAAATCCACGTCTTGCAACATCCTAGAAAGAAAGAAGAATGAATGAAACAATAACTATGCTGGATTTTATGTCACCTTACAACAGATGCTTCTTTGTGATTTTATCTCAAGCTGCAGTGGCATAATTTAGGCATGATTCTGCTGTGTTAAATTCCGAATTAAGTAGAACCCCTCTGATTTGATGACCACACCAAAACAAGACGAAGGCATCATTCACAATTAGATTCATCACATCTCTGTGGTCATTCAATTTCCTAGAAGAAATACGCAACTCGACTTCCCTAGAATTTGAAAGCTACCATTTGTTCAGGTGATAGTACTGCTTGGAAATCGCGAGTAAATATAAGTCATACAATACTTTTATAGAAGTGAATTAGAAGTATATTAAAAATTACTTATTCTGCTATCTCGATGATGGCATATTACATCCTATTAGGACTGAAAGCAAGCCCAAAGGTGAGACAATTGAGCTGGATGCACTTTTTGTCCCAAGAGATGATTTAAACTTCTACAGTCACTGCAGAACTGCAGGAGTTAATGTCAAAAAGTGTACATACTATGTTTGGCTCGAAGACAGTTTGAGGTCCTTTAACAAAGAGACAAAGTGACAAAACTTGCATAACGTCCACATGTACATGGTACAGACGTCATAACTCTCCAAACTACCCATTTTATCTGTTTGAAATGCGCAATACACTGGTTAAGATGTTCTCTCTGGTGTCTCAAAGATGGTAGATTTCTAAGTATTTACTATGTATTTGGTTGAAGCTAATAAACGTTTCTTTGTTTTAAATTTTAAGGACATACGTCTGTTGTCACAAGTGTGGTAGATGAAAGCCACTTGTGACTATATTGTGTGAACGTTTTTCCTGCTAATTTCATCTCCAGTTCAAGCTACAAACATGAAAAGGCTTTTGTGTACCCATTTCCTCATCAGACATGCTAGGGGTGACATAATTTTAACACGGTACAGTGGTGGGATGGTTACTTTGCCAGATGATCCAGGCTGCTGATTACTGTAGTCACATTTCAGTCACTGCATGTTATCAGGGACACAGTTCTGTTACAACTGGTCACTGATTCCATTATTTATGTTTACTAAATGTGATCTTTAAATTTATAAAATAAAGTGGCAAATGCAGTTGTATCCAAAAGTTTGGACACATGTTTTTCAGATTTTCTAAATGAAAATAAATTCCACCATTTTTTCTAAATGTCTACATAATTCAGTGGTTGAAATGTAAACAATGTCATTCAGAGTGGTTTGATGCGAAATGGTTCATTTGTACAGAAACTTACTGACCCTTATTGATTCACATAGTGGTAATAGGAATCTGACAATAAAGTGTATCAGTATGATGTAGAACAGTGGTACATAAACCAGGCCATTTTTGTACTTCTACTCAAGTTTTTTCAAAAGGTCCTTTCCAAAAGAATCTATTCCAAAATAAATGATTTTAATGAGTATGAGTTTATTTTACTCCACGTACCTCTTCCGAATAGCTAGAACGTGTGTTGGGAGCTGAGCGAAAGCAAAAATGCTGGCTGTCTGGTGTTGCCTTCGAGGGCTTTGACTGCTGCTGTATTAGGAGCTCAATGGAATACCAATTCTCTCTTAATTTAGCTGTTTTACATTATCTGTACTAAAATATTGAATAATGATGAGTAATTGCTTCAACGGTGCTGTGCAAAAATCAGAGACCACCCTTCATTTGTTTAATTTCCATCAAAACAGCTACATTTTAAAATTTTTCAGGAGAAATTTCTGAACAGATTAGACATGCCATTATCCACTTGCAAAAGGAAGTGAAAAACAGCTCCACTCTTGCTCAGATCTGAGTGAATCCATGGGTGTTTTTGTCCATCCTTCCACTGTGAGAAGATGACTCAATATTTTCAGTCTGAAAGATTTTTTTGGAAATCAAGCAAAGAAGCTGCTGGTATTGTCAGGACAATGGACTGACCACCCCTTGACATATTTTAGCAGGGTATTTTAGTATAGTATTTTTAGTATAGTTTGGTGGGAGTGAGATTTTTTTTTGGGGGGGGTGGGTCACCCATCGAGCCAACGGCCCATTGACCCTGCAAGTGTGTTCAACTTAAAAGAGAACAAGTTTGATTTGATCAAATTTCTCCTTCAGTTGTTCACCGACGTGTGTTAGTCACCCTCTTTGACTAGATCTGCCAAACGACAGAGCGATCTATATTCTGATTGGCTCAACGAGAGTACTTTATAATATGCAACCGATGGATTGGCTGAATAGGGTGTGGTAACTTCTCTAAGCACAGAAGCACTGTGACCAGTGGCTGTGACTCGTTTGTAGACAGGGCGAATTCATTTTTGATTGGATTTTTTTTTAGAAAAAAAAAAATCAAGAGTGAGAAATAGCATGTGTGGCGTGTGAGCGTGTGAACTCACTGAGGTGCGTGTGTCAAATGCTCAAAGCGTGAAACTTGAGAACAATGTATTTTAGTGTGTTTGAGATCACTTGGATCTTGAGAAGCAGAAACTGCAACCATGAAACTGAAACTGAAATTTGGACAGCTATTTGATATAAAAGCTGTAATAAAGGCAAAGAGTGAACACATTAAACTCTGAAAAGAGAAATTCTTTTTAGTTATTAAAGCTTCTCTTCTGATGATATTGACAGGAAAATAAATAAATGAAAGATGGTCTCTTATTCTTGCACAGTGCAGTATGCAGTATGATAGCTTTGAAACACAGAGGCCTAAGTTGAAGCGATACTGACGACTATGACAGAAATTCTGTTTATGGCAGAATGTGGTAAGTGGGTAACCTACATGTTTGTTTCCCAGACCTGCTTGTTTCTGTTTTTCATTGAGTGAGTTATGTTCAGCAGGAAAACACTAAAAATGCAGTGTAGTGCATTACTGTGCATTACTATGAGAAACACTGTCCTAATCAGTAACAATTGAATTTGTTGAAGCTTTAACATCCAACTGAGGAACTCCCGGTCACCCTGAGACTAGCTCTGAGTTTGCTGACAGACACAAATTATGTGCTTGAACAAGAACAAAACTGTTTGGAGCTTTAAGTAATTTCTTGAACTAGTAGTTGGGACTGGCTGAAGTAGTCTACTTAAAGGAGAATTGCACTAATTTTGACAAAACCTCTGCTTAATTCAATAGTTTGGATGTAAACAACAATCATTTAGAGTGGACTGATGTGAAATGCTTCATTCTAGAAAAACGTACTGAGACTGAGTCTAAAAGCTAGCTCAAAAAAAGCTCTTAGATGAATGGTTACAATTGTTTTATGATAGTTTTGAGATTTTATATTATATATATATATATATAGGCCACTGGGAGGGGTACATATTGGCCACTGTCAGGCAAAATGCACTCTCAGAAATAAAGCTAGTAAACAGTCATTGGGGCAGTACCCTTCTTAACACTGGGTCAGGGAACATAACTTAGTCAGGGAACATAACTGTACCATAATCCACTGAAGTCATATTTTCTAAGTTGTATTGACTCCACACACCCCGTCTCATCTCCAGGCTTATTTTATTGTTCTGTTTTACATTACATTATGAAAAGGTACAAATATGTATTTTTCACCTGGAAAATGTATTTAAGATACAAAATTAAAACCACTTTTGTACCTTTGAGGGTACATTTACATTGCTTGTATATTGAACGAAAAATATACCTGCACAGAACCTTTATTTCTAACAGTGTAGGGCAGAAAGTTGCTCTACGACACACAGTTTCACAGACCAATCTGAATGGTGTTGTTTACACCTCAACCCCTGACTTATGCAGAATGTTTAGGCTATTTAGGATGAAATCTTTTATACTAACACTGGAGCAGAAGTAATTAAAGTACAAACATCTAAGGATATCTGTACTTAAATTAGGGCCGGGCAATATGATAATATTGTTATTGTTATAAATTATGTCACAATACAGTACAACATGCTTCCCTTAACATGTTGTGGGTCTCATCTGACAAACTGCATGTTTCATTATAAGGAGACCAATATTAATCCAGTTTGACTGGATTTAGTGGTACACAGTATGCCAAATATTCCGTTTCTCATTATTTATTAAATGTAGCACTACTGTTTCTTTTATCTCTGTTCCAACTGATAATAAATATCGTGACACATTGTGTATCATGACGATTTCCTGAAGTATTGCAATATTATATTTTTGCCATATTGCCCAACTCTAACCGAAACATCTACACTCTTAAAATTCAAGGTCCCGAATGGAACCAAAAATATTTTTTTCTGGATGATAGGGGAACCACTTTTGAGCCCCTAAGGAACCTTAAAATGCATGGTTCTATAGAGAACCATGATACTTTTTAAGCTTTAAAAACACATTTACATAATATTAAGACATCAAAGATCACGTCCAAACCAAGAGCCATTTAGGCACCTCTATTTGTCAGAATGTAAAATAAAGGAATTTATTGTTTTATTTCTGTTTTCCAAGTTCAGACACTTTTTTTGCAGGCAAAATGTAACACTCCAATTATCTATACCTTTTTGCCTCCAAACTAATTCCCCTTTTTTCCATTTCTTTTTGATGTCTGTGAATGAGACAACTGACCTGGTTAGAGCTGAGAAAAATAGGACATGCAGGCGTAGCCTTTTTCCTACATAGAGAACAACAAACAGGGTAGTGTACCTGAGCTACGAGTCCCCAGCTTAGATGTCCTCTTCTTCTTCTTTAAGAAGTAAGTAAACAGCAAACTGGTCTGGTTCCAACTTCAGCTTAAAGACACCTGAGATTTGGCTGTTGTGAGATTTGTATGATGAGGTAAGACTATCTGCTCTGGATCATGCAGCCAAACAGTGCTGACAGTTTGTTGTCGGTGTTGCACCTACACGGCTCCTTTTATCTGTCGAGGCTTGCAGTCCTTCAACTTCCTACCTGTTTTGGCAACATATGTATGGTTAGCTGTAGTCAGTCAGTTTCTACCCTTCTGCACCCCAGACAGCTTTTCAAAGAGCTCTGAGAACCGATCCCAGCTTAGATAGACTTGAAGTGTGTTGCTCTGCATTTTCCCCCTCATTAGTAATTACGCATTTCAATGGAAAGGCAGGGTTGCCTGTGTTATTCACAACAAATGATGTGTATTTATGCATCTGTAAAGATGCACAAAAGGGATAAAAACATTTCAAAGAAAATGCTTAACATGAAATGACCCTAAACAATTCAACTACAGTAATATTTACTGAAGAAAACATTCTATTCTTCCTACTGTTTGCAGTTCCTGTCAGTGCGTTTACACCCTGGATTGTTCCTCTTATCAAAAACAATGAGATCCTCTCTCATTTAATCTGTTTTATGTCATTTTTCAGCCTTCTGCCCTCACAATCTTCCTGCTAGCTCGAACACTGAACATATACTGGCTGAATATGTGTCTGAACCTTTAGTACTTGTCTTAAAATGTGCTGTGGTAAACATCTGTTCGCAAAAAGAAAGAAGCCTTTTAAGTGAACGTCATTTCCATATTGTGTGTTTTGGCTCCTGCTCCATTGTCAGAAAGAACTCCAGGCTTAGAATGATTCCTTTTACATTGTGAAATACATGTTGCAAATATGTATTAACCTAACAGAAACATCAGAATCACTTACCTGAGGCAGCAGAGGGTGTTGAGGAGTTGAACAAACCCAGAAAATGCTGTTTTAATTACACACAACCTTTATAGATCAGTAGGGAAGTCACACCTACACCTACACGTGGTATTGTGACATTTATAAACACGTGATTTATAATTCTTGTGTTTGAGAATTTTTTTTGTGTTTTTTTTTATTGAATATACTTTATTGTTCCCTTCAGGAAACTAAAGTATACATCTTTAGTTGACCTAATTAGTCTCCAATCTAAAATAATATGAAATTTTAATAGTGCCTTTCTAAAAATATATAATTTGTGATTTTTTCTATTTTATATATATATATATATATATATATATATATATATATATATATATATATATAAGTGTGTGTGTGTGTGTGTAGGTTTTAGAGCTGCATTGCTCTGCCCCCTAGTGGTGACACCTCAGCATTCAAAGCAATAATAATAGTGAGCAGTTTGTGAACACAGACCACTTAATAAAGCAAATACAAGTGTGATGTAGTTAAGTTCTGTGCAAGGTGGAATAACATAAACTTTTAGTTTAGCTTTTGAACCGACTGCATGAACTTGACCGAATATAGTTCACTATCTGACACAACACTGCATACAAGAAGGCCACGCTACTATTACTAAATATTCACTTTCATGCTGAAGGTGAACGTGAACACAAACCGAAAGCAGACCATTGGAACCAACAGGATTAAAAGCCTTAATGGTTACAATTAGAGACCAAGTTGTTTCCTGTAGGACACTATTAGATCTCATTAGGAAACCCTTAGACGCTTCTGTGATCAATCCCAGAACACTTGTTAAACCCTTACACTGTCATTTACACTGTGATATCAACCCATCAGGAACGTGCAGAATACCATAGACTATATGGTATAAGAACCAACCAAAACTTTTAATGGATTCTATGATGTTTTTCAGCAGGGTGACCAAATGTGTAACTATAATATCCGTCTGAAGATAATACGGCAGTTTTGTGTACAAATGTTACATAAATACCTGTCATTTTAGTTCAATTATAAGCATGAACCGTGTACCCTGATAGCACATATACATCTCAGAGACGTCTTTTGGATGTTACACAGTTCGTCTGGAATACGTATTTAATAGAGCGTGTGCTCATCGGCAATACGTCTCTGATACGTCTCTGTTGGATCGTGAAAGACCTTCAGCTGCTGCATTCCAGACCTATCTGGCTGCGTCATAATCACGCCTGCGTCTCGGAGACGCTTCTGAGATCTCTCCTAGACTATTTAATAGAGTGTCTAAAGCACAAGGTCGGAAAAGTAAGTTGAACATATTCTGTTGAACCAAGAAGAACCACAGAATTAGTAACAGTAAAAATCACAGCTTGGGTCCAAGATGTAAAATACAGCAGGTCCTGGGTTTTCTGGAACATTCTAATTAATCTCTTGGAAACCCTGAATATCCTAAAATCCAAATTACTGGGGGTCCCCGAACATAAACTTAGACTGACTTTATGCTCTCCAGTAGTGAAAAACAGACGCTCCGATCCAGACTCAGTGAAGCTGATTGTTTCTCTGCTTCTGTCTCTGGTGGTCTTAACTACCTAGAGCTGCAGCTCTGCTCTGCCTCAGGGTGGCGCTGTATCGGACCAGTTCACCCAGTTGGTCCTTCATAGCCTAGAAACCGTAACTCTGCCCAGATTCCTCTGAAACACTTTCCAATAAGCTGCAGCAGCTCTGAAAACCGGAAAACTCGTCCAATTTCCCAAGAGACTGGAGTGAAGAGTGACTGTTCCTCATTCCTCATGCTGAAGACCGAAGAGGAGACGAGGAAGATCTGTTACTGTGAGGAAGAGCGCAGAACCACACTAGAACAGAGACTCTACAGAAGAACAGCTGATAGAACAGACACTGAAGCATCAGCACCGCTATGGAGAGTCCACAGACGGAACACGGGACCTGGTGACTTAATTATTAATTAACTAACTTCAGCCCAGGAGTAAAGAGCTGACTTCAGCCCAGGAGTAAACAGCTGCCTTCAGCCCGGGAATATGGAGCTGACTTCAGCCCGGGGAATAAGAAGCTGACTTCAGCTTTGGAATAAGGAGCTGCCTTCAGCCCGGAAATAAGGAGCATGACTTCAGCCCGGGAATAAGGAGCTGACTTCAGCCCGGGAGTAAAGAGCTGACTTCAGCCCGGGAATAAGGAGCTGACTTCAGCCCGGGAATAAGGAGCTGACTTCAGCCCAGGAGTAAACAGCTGCCTTCAGCCCGGGAATAAGAAGCAGACTTCAGCCCGGGAGTAAGGAGCTGACTTCAGCCCGGGAATAAGGAGCTGACTTCAGCCCGGGAATAAGGAGCTAACTTCAGCCTGGGAATAAGAAGTTGACTTCAGCCCGGGAATAAGGAGCTAACTTCAGCCCGGGAATAAGAAGCTGACTTCAGCCCAGGAATAAGGAGCTGACTTCAGCCCGGGAATAAGGAGCTGACTTCAGCCCGGTAATATGAAGCTAACTTCAGCCCGGGAATAAGGAGCTGACTTCAGCCCGGGAATAAGGAGCTGACTTCAGCCCGGGAATAAGGAGATGACTTCAGCCCGGGAATAAGGAGATGACTTCAGCCCGGGAATAAGGAGCTGACTTCAGCCCAGGAGTAAACAGCTGCCTTCAGCCCGGGAATAAGGAGCTGACTTTAGCCCGGGAATAAGAAGCTGACTTCAGCCCGGGAATAAGGAGCTAACTTCAGCCCGGGAATAAGAAGCTAACTTCAGAAATGGATTCATGATTGTTTTAACAAAACTGCTCACTTTAACTACATTTCATTCTGTAATTCTTCCTAAAACAGGTAACGCTAGCTAACCATACATATCTTTTTATATCCCTGTGGATCGTTTATACCCCAGTAGGTCTAAATTTAACTCATTTTCTTTCTTCTCTTCACTACAGTCTCCAAATTGTATGACTCCTTTATGTATACGGTCAAATTCCTAGAAATTAGCTTGCTATGTTACCCATGGAGCGTTGCGTCCGGGACTGAGCGAAGTAGTCGTTTTTATCTGGATAGGGCGTAGGGAGCAAGGGAACGACTGAAGCATTTGGAGCAGAGAACGGTGCTCAGCTTCCAAAGCCTCCAATTGGTTTAGAATTTGGAACGCATGTAAACACCTGATTGGACCGTTCCTGGGCTGGTCGTGTTCTAAACCAATCAGAGCCAGACACGGCTAGTTTCGGTTCCCCCTACAAGCTCCGCTTGGCGCTGAGGGTTCATCTTTCGAACCAGTGCAATTCCAGCAGGCATTCAGGGTGCTTTCACTTGCAAACATGGGACTTTTACATGGTATGCTGTTGTGATTTGACTGCTTATTGTTTTTGTTCTCTATCAAGAAATTGTGTTTAAATTTTCTCGTGTCTTTGCTGCTAGTCAGACAGCTTTCTGTAGCCAGCTATAAAATATTTCTAGTACCTATCGAGTATTCAGGTGTTGTAGTTAGCATCGTCCGTATTGCGCCTCAGAAGGGTGCGAATATAACGAGCATAAGCTAATGAACGATGAAAAGGAAAAAAGATACGTGTTAATGTTACTTGAACGCTAAAGTGAGTTTGAATTTGGAGTCAAATCAGCTGAGCAAATCTACGAAGCTGAAGTCAGCTTATTGTGCCAATTTTCCCGTTCCACCTTAAATTGTGCATATGCTACGTTCTGATTGTAACTGCTGAATAGGACTGCTGCACCATTTAAGGTGGAAGGGGGAAATACCTACAAGAAACGGACGAATGCGAAGCCAGCTTCAGCCTCGTAAATCTGCTAGTGGTGCTGTTAATGTTGGATTAGCTAACGTTCATTGTCGCGCACCGGTCTTGATCACGAGCAGTTGGAGCCAAGCTTCAGCCACGTCTCGTATGCATAGCGACTGAGCTTCATTTGGCTCTAATGATAACGTATCTGACATTAGTTTCCATCATCATTCTTCTAGTAGGCAGTAGCTGTCATAAGTACGTGCACGTCTACGTGTTTTATGTCAGTGCCTCTATCTCCATCCAGGTGTTGTGGTTTCTGCCCTCATCCTTGCTGTCCATGGATTCTACACAGCCAGTGATGACGTAGTAGAGCTCAACCCCTCCAACTTCAACAAACAGGTGCTGCAAAGTGACGGTCTTTGGCTGATTGAGTTCTACGCCCCTTGGTGAGTCTTTTCACATTTCATCAGGAAACGTAGCACATACTACATAACAGCAACGCCTGTTCCTTGGTCTGAACCTTCTGTAGTGTTTTGGTAAATTGACAGGGTTTGATGTGAGTGGAGGTATAAGGGGATGTAATACCCCCAATCCCCAAAAATCTCCTTTTTTTCCATTTAGGCATTACTTCAGTTATTCTGATTAATGTACAAGACATAAGGTATTCAATAAATTCGATTTTCTTTCCTTTACTGAAAGTCTAAGTGTAGTTCCAGTTTATAAACAACAACCCATTCAGTCATGTGAGTCCTCCACTCTCCTGTAAACCATTCAACCACTGTGGGCTGGATATTTTGATTACTGAGTATTACGATACATTGGCTTTGCCATAATTGGATGTTAGGTACAACACGTTTGGGTTTTCTCTGTCATTAAAAAAGAAAGACCAAAGAGGATCACGCCAGTTGGAACGACATGGCAATCTCTAGACTTGTATTGAATACAACCCTGCCTTATGCTTATTTCACACTTAGTTTTACCACATTACTGTCCCCTTTTTTGCCTCATTTCAAATATCCTGTGTGAAATATATGGTACAACTATTATTTCACAATTATTTGGAGGACTTTGAAGGCATCTGGTCACTCACTTCATCCACATACGATAATATGAGTGCTTCTGATAAATCCTAATTATACATTTCATATTATAGCTTCAGTGTCCAGTGTTGTTCTGGACATTGGAGGATGGGTTCACTTTTTGGGTCTTGATCCTCTTAGTGGCTCATCCTTATGTTCTTTGGAGGTTTCTCCTTTTGTGTCTTGTTTCCTTGCAGTTGGTTTTCCTCACGTTTTTAATGCGTATCTGCTTTTGAGTGTTGGTTATTCTGTGTTTTTTCCTCATGCTCTTTCCTTTTCTTGGTCTTGGTTCTGGATATCCTGGGGCTGTATTGAAGGTGCTTTGTGTCAATGTATTCACTATAAAAAATAAATCTGTCTTTTAATTGAGTTTTTAACCATGAGCAATCAGATCAGATCTTTATTGATGGAACAGTTTATTATCAGTGTAATGTGTGAGAATAAGGAGGGGCAGTCCAGTCAGAACAGGGCCCAGTGTGGGTTTATTTTCAGGATGCAGTGTGCTGCAATTTCTCAAAAGTGTGTTTGTTCCCACAGGTGTGGTCACTGCCAAAGACTTACACCTGACTGGAAAAAAGCTGCCACTGCCTTGAAGGTAATTTATTGAGTTCTCAGCTGTGTCCCGCTGTTAAGACCACTGTCCATTGAATAACAGAGTTTGTTTTCATTTTCAGGGCATTGTGAAGCTTGGAGCAGTAGATGCTGATCAGCACAAGTCTCTTGCCAGTCAGTATAGCATCCGGGGCTTTCCTACCATAAAAATCTTTGGAGCTAACAAAAATAACCCTGAGGAATACCAAGGTACGTGTTGCATCATGGCTGACATCATTTGCAACTACTTCTGATGGCCTTGCCACATTCCCTTCTTTATCACATGAGATTCAACACTCCTCAGTCTCATTCACTTTATTCTGGCTCATTTTTAATCTTGCTTTTCTTCCTGTTTCTTCCTTTCCTCTGTTCAGGTGGTCGTACAAGTCAGGCTATAGTGGAAGGAGCCATGACAGCGCTGCGCTCTTTGGTGAAGGACAGACTCAGTGGCCGGGCTGGAGGCTCTGGCCAGAGTAAACAGGCATGCTAGTTTCTTGTTTCTCTTTACTCTATGGTCTATTTTTTCTAATGCATAAATAAGATTATATGAGCTAGTTAATCAAAGGATTTTGTAGGTAGAGCCCTGATGGTGGTCTTTGCTTTTGTAGAACATTGCTTTGTTTTCCTACTTGATCAAAATCGTTGGTGTAATCCTTATGTTATCTCCTCCTGACTAGAGGCTGTTTGTTTCTTGTATATTGTCACTGTCATAATACAATCTTATAACCAAAATGATAATGTGAAAAAGGAAAAAAATATTCAAAATAATGTTGGACCACTTCTGTTGGTCCTTTTGTGTTTAAACAATGTGAACGTCGGGCTCCTGAGTGGCGCAACCGTCTAAGCGTTGGCCCTATTATCAGGAGATCGCAAGTTCGATCCCTGGTGATGCTACAGCCTTACAGCCTCTGGGTGTACTCATCACTCAACGTGATACTAGTCAGCGCAGACATCTGTCAGATGACGTAACAAACCTGGCGATTGGCACTTTCCTCTGCACACGTTCGGCTGTCCCATGGTGTTGTGTGAGCGGCAGTTCGAAAAGAAGCGATGGTTGGTTTCACAGGTCTTGGAGGAAGCCTGTGCTGCCTTCACCCTCCTAGCACTGGTAGTGTCCTGTGATTGGGGCACTCCTAAGTAGTGGGTAGAATTGGAAATGACTAAATTAGGGAGAAAATCGGGAAATAAATAAATAAATAGTTAAGGTTTTGACATATTGGCAAAGGTACATAGAGAAATGTACAATAATCTTAGGCATCTAAGCACATTGTTTAGCATTTGTCTCAGCTGTATGTATTTGCCAATAAAAACACAATACACCAATACAGTAGATACAAATAAGCATGTGCACAGTAAAAAGTCACAAGAATTTAATTTTGTGAAAAAGTCATTGATATCTTGTGAGCTAGTTTGAAGAACAAAATTTGGTCATGATTGTCTCCTGAATTTACAGTCATTCATCATCAGAATACTTCATAATGTAATGAAGTATGAATTAGGCAAACCATTTGTCCATTTTCATATTATTTATATTGATTCTAATATTAGTGTATTTTCTGAGCAATTAAATGCGTATTGCGCTAATAAATACCTTTGTAATGCTCATTTTCTCAGGTGCCTAAGACTTTTTCACAGTACTGAATTGTATGTGTCATGTATTATGTAATTATACAAAATGTCTGGGATGTGACCTTGGATGATGTTGTATTCGTGTACAACAGAGTGGTGGAGGCAGCGGCGCAGGCAATAAGAACGATGTGGTGGAGCTGACTGACGATAACTTTGACAGACTGGTGCTAAATGGAGACGAGGTCTGGATGGTGGAATTCTTTGCTCCTTGGTGTGGCCACTGCCAAAGGCGAGTTTATTCTCAGCCCACACTATAACAAGCATGTTGTCTTAGTGTTAATTTATAGCTTTCAGTAAAGACTGTCTGCATTATCTAATAAATGCCTACACTCTCTCAGGCTGGAGCCAGAGTGGACTGCAGCAGCAACAGAGGTCAAAGAACAGACAAAGGGCAAAGTGAAGCTGGGTGCTGTGGATGCTACTGTGCATCAAGGCCTGGCCAGCCGTTACGGTGTAAGGACACCAGTGTGGAAAAGCACGCAGCCAAGCACAGTGTTTTATAGACCATCTAATAGACACAGTTGTGCAGCTCGTTGGGGTGTAACAATCGCAAAATTCATAATTCTGTTTGACGCAATATGGCTGTGTCCCAATTCATTATATTTTTCGACACAACAAAAATGAAGGGTGCTTGAAAATGTGAGTTATGTTAATGTTTACATTAATGTTTCCATTTTCTCTTAGAGAAATTAGAGCATTCAACATAGTAAAAGTACAAGATTGGAGATTGGAGTTTTGGCTGATCATACACAAGCTAATAAACTGCTTTCTTAGCAACATAGAAAAACTAAACAAACTGTGATTTATAGTGTAAAAGTCTAATGCACTAGCCATTAGCTAATATTTTAGCATGTGGCCAGCATGTTCGATTGGGGCTGACACTTTACCCATGATGCATCATGATATGTAATGAAACAGTAGAATACATTTATTGTTACACCCTTAGCATGTTGTTGTACAGTAATTGAGTGTGGTTTCTGCTTCATATCTAACATGCATAGTCAGGATCTGACATTTAAATCTATTGTTATTTTGAGAAATTACATATTGAAATTGAAATAAGGAGATCCTGTATGAAAATGGGCAATAAAGTCCCTTACAAATTACATTACAGAGCCTCCTCTGGTAAAACTAATCCAACTTGAATCAGTACAAAATAGATGCATTTTGTTTTATTGTTTGATGATCATAATTGCTGCATTTTTGTCTATGCAGATCCGTGGCTTTCCCACCATTAAAGTCTTCAATAAAGGAGAGAATCCAGAGGATTATGAAGGAGGAAGGACTCGGTCTGATATTGTAGCCCATGTCATGGAGCTGTTCTCTGCCAATGCTCCTCCACCTGAGGTGACTGAGGTATGTCTGCTGTGTCCCTCCTTCCCTATAAGAAAAAACTATACCAATACATGCTCTGCACAAAGTAGCAAATGCTGCTATTATGTGGTAAATATTTAAATAGTGTAACTGATTGAATTAAATTGGTGAAACCAATTATTGGTGAATCAAATAGTACATGTTCTACTTGTGATGCTCAAGGTTTATGTATCATAGCATACAGTCTTGTGAAAAAGACTGAATGAGCTTTGAGATATTGAATTTTTGTGTTGTGAGGTATTATAAATCTCTCCTCTGCAAAGCAGAAAACACCATGACTTTGGGTAACATGCATCCTGACCAGTACAAAGATCTGAAAAGTATTTTTTTGTTGTGTAGTGACTCATGAATCCCCTTGTGGCACTGTAACTGTATTTTTTCCATAGCATTATTGTGTTATCAAGAATTATGATGCGAAACTTGAAACTGATATCAAAGTCTGGTATTATAACCTTCAGAACTGCAATAATATGTTTATTACTGCACTAGGCCTTTTTTACACATTGCAAACTTGGAGCTTTATACTCTTGTTCTCCCCAGGTTCTTAACCAGGATGTTTTTAAGAAGACCTGTGATGACCACCAGCTTTGTATTGTAGCAGTGCTTCCTCACATTCTTGACACAGGTACCTCCCTCCTCACTGAATAATGGAAACAATGAAATGAAGTGAAGCAAATCAGAGTGTTCACTACAATGATTTTATTTTGAAATATTTCATTTTCAAACTTTAGTAAAGACTATCAAAACTAAGTCAAACTTGTGTTTCGGTCATTCTGTAGGTGCATCAGGAAGAAACAGCTATTTGGACGTGATGAGGATGATGGCTGAGAAATATAAGAAAAAGATGTGGGGGTTTGTGTCTGAATCCATTGATTGTTAATGGATTTTTCTACCACTGTGCATCAGCTTTTTCAATTTGTCTCAATTTTCTGTGGATTGGACGTTTCCTACAAATTCCTAGATTCGTAATTCATCCATCCATCCAATTATCCATCATGGTTCTTCTAGCTCATTGAATTTGGCTCTGTTTCTTCATTTCTGTTATACTGTCTCTGCAGCTGGCTGTGGACTGAGGCTGGAGCTCAGATGGAGCTGGAGTCCTCTCTGGGCATCGGTGGTTTCGGTTACCCGGCCATGGCTGCCATCAATGCTCGCAAAATGAAGTTTTCTCTGCTGAAGGGCTCTTTCAGTGAGACAGGCATCCATGAGTTCCTCAGGTTTGCCCATTTGCAAACTTGCCCTTGAATATCATGTTTAAAATGTACCAAACCAGCATATGTGACATTGTTCTGATGTACGTGTGATGTAATTGTGGGAAATGTTTACAGGGATCTGTCTGTTGGCCGTGGGTCTACTTCTCCAGTTGGAGGAGGAGCATTACCAAAAATTCACACCGTAGAAGCCTGGGATGGCAAGGATGGCCAGGTAAGCTCATTTTGATTCTCAGCTACTATGTTTAAATGAGCTGTTTCAAATGACCAATGCTGTTAGTCAGATATTGTATTTCTACAGTTAAGTCACGGTACAGTGATGCAAAGATATTAACTGGGCTATGATTTAGCTCAAGGTTTGCCTCAGTGACCTTCGAAAGCAAAGATGCACTGTTATATTAATGCACATTTTCTGTTATTTTTTTTTAATTGAAATATATATCTTTTATATATTATTTTGCTAATTGCTGTATCTAATTATTTCCTCACAGCTTCCAGAAGAAGAAGATATTGATCTCAGTGATGTAGACTTGGATGATTTAGAAAAAGATGAGTTGTGAGAACTTCTTGTTGTTCTGGAGCTATTCTCTCTAATTCAGGTCCTTTTTATACACTGATTTCCTCTCCTATGGAAGAGGACCAAAGGTTGAAGGTAAAACAGAGGAAAACCACTCTGCAACCTCCAAAACTTGAGTTAGTGGCCTGTTTACCACAGAGTTGTCCTCTAAAATCTGGGGTTAGGGCCACTTGCAGGCACCAAGTACATGTTACAATGCCTTAAACCTGTTCTTCTGCCTTTTATTGTTAAAGCCTTGTTTTAAAAATACTTACTATTAGCTCCTTGATTGTCAGAAATATAGAGCAAGCTGTTTCTGTTTGAGGTAATCCAGGAAAGGGAAGAACTTGGTATGGTCTTCTTTACTTTGCACATGGTGTCTGTTCAGTTAAATGGCTGTTAAGTTTAAATAAACGTGTTTGAGAGTGATACTTGTCATTTATTTCAGTTTTGTTGCATTTTATGCAGTGTCCTTTTCTTTTTTAAATATTGCGGCAGTTTTACTATTGAACCACTAGAGTGTGCCAGAACGCAATGTTTAATCCTCACAGACTACAGGTTTGACATGGAGTCTTATTTATTCAGAAACTGAAAGACATGGTATTTTGTTTACATGTAAATCCCTGCCGGTTCAGCTTCACAAAAATAGCTCATTAATATTGCTTGTTGGGTTAATAAACGAGATGGTGGCTGTAAAATAATTCTTATTTGTAGAGCATCTTTACCTGTTTAGAGTTTTATTACACTTGTTAGCTGAAATGGAAACTGGAAATCTTATTCTGAGTCCTCCTTGTTGTATAAATGGTGATCATACAGTGTAAATGTCTTTCATGAGTTATTGGTCCTTTTTTATTTAAACCTGTGTGATCACAAACCTGTACAATCACAAAAACTCCAATACTCAGTATCTCATTTTAGAGCTTTTGCTTAAATTGTAGGAATATAAGGTACTAGTCTCTTGGTTTGGTATACAGCTGACTGCTAGCTGGAGTCCAGCAAACTAATGTTGATGGAGTAGCAGATGTAGGAGTAGTACTCCTGCTGTCCAGCATTAACTCCTGGGATGTCAACCCCCATCTAGAAACACAAGAACATGCATTTTAATACCTTAAAGGAGTAGGTTATCAATAAATTATCATTTTCCCCTTTAACAGAATGCTCTGGTCAGAATTAAAGGGGTGCCACAATAGTGTTTAGAGTTAGGTTTATAACAGTACATATAACATACTGAATGATAATTTCAGGCCAGAAAGCCCCTTTAAATATAGACACTGACAAAGGTACAGAAAAAATCAGGCTTCTGTTGGTAGTACTGTTTTTGATGTAATATGCTTTTCCTTTTTATAGATAATTTATATAATAGATTCATCATTTATAGATCACTGGTCACCAACCCTGGTCCTGGAGATCTATTTTCCTGCAGAGTTTAGTTCCAACCTGCATCTAACATTTTGCTGCACCCTTATCTAACACTAATGCATCTAACCCAGCCAATCAGACTTCAGAAGGAGTTAATTAGCTGGAGCAGCTGTGGCAGATTGTAGTTGGAACTTAATTCAACAGGAGACTTGATCTCCAGGACCAGGGTTGGTGACCACTGTCATAGATGTTACAGATTTTTTTCTGCTAATTGGTAAAGTCTAACCTTTCAGCAGATCTTAGCTATTTAACTCCAAAAATAAAGAGGCAAACATTGGACAAAACCTGTTTTCTTTTCTGATGTACTGTGTATGGTAAGGAATGTGTAAATTAGATTTTTCACCAGACTTGTTGAGTTTAAAGTCACCCTGCAGCTGCTATTTACTTTGTAAGTAGTTTTCTATAAAGGTTGTTTGAGAGTGGGATTATAATGTTCTCAGGGCAGCCAAAGGAGCATCAGTCTTCAGGGCCATGTCCTCTGTTTGAACGCAATCACAGACATAAACAAAGTGAATTTCTCACATCTGGTTTGCTGGCTGCTGCTGTAGGGTCCAAATCCCTGAATAAAGAGTTGAGCTCCTCTCTCAGCCGCTTCGCATGCTTCTTCTCTGGCTGCAGTAGAAGAGTCTGGAAACTGACCGGCAAGCCGTACCTGACCCACAACAACACCAGTCTAATACTTGAACAGATCTTATGTTTACAACTTACATACAGTGATTGCCACATCAGTTTTTCAGTCCTAAATCTTTACCTGAGAACTGACTCTGTGAACACTCTAAGAGCCTTGATGTGGATCCAGGCCACAAACATCTCACTGAAATTCACCTTCAGCCAGCGCACAAATGTTCCCTGGCGGCACAAATGATTCTGAAGTCAGTGTTGGCCAAGAATGGATTAATGATGTGGTATTTGGATCATTCAAAATGTGCCATGTCACAGGATGCCACACCAAAACAAGTGGACTCTAGACCTCGTCTCATCAGTTCCTTCTCATTTGCCTGTAGTGGTCACCAACCTTCTTTGTGGAGGTGTAATCCCACACAAAAAAGCAACATTTTAATTAGATTCTGAAAATATATTAACAACATACAGCAGCATATTTTCATTGGTGTTCTAACACAGTTCTCACACATACGATCCAGCTGATAAATGTTTTTGAAAGAAAAATGAGCTGGATCAAGTGTAAAAGATTAATGTTGGAACAAACTGCAGGAAGGCAAATGTCTAGGAGGGGGGTTGTTATTACTGTAAGGTACTGTAAGGTCCTACTCACATACTGTTCTTTCTTATCCGCAATAAGGCGGCTCATCTCTTGCCTTTGCTTCTCTGCTTCCTCTAAGTTGAACTCGCGCACTGTGAATCTATTAATAACCAAAATTTGAATGGTAATGAATTAATTATGAGTAACTTTCACAGAAAGTTGTGTAATGTGTTGTAGTGGTCACTCACTTGAGCTTGTTGGCATTGGCTTTGAATTCGCTGACAGCTTTTTTGAAGAGTGTCACTGTGAAAATCCCAGCATCCTCCTCCTCCAGCAGCTTCCTGACCCACACACACACACACAATGACAATTCCAACCATTTTTCAAAACTTTAGATGTCATTCAGTAAGGTGTAACGAGTTCTTTTTTCTTTTATATGTAATGCTGATAAGGATTAAATCGTGGAAAATCTGGGAAAATAATGTTTTCTTTTGGTACTATTTTGCTGGAAAACAGATGTACCTCTCGAGCATGGATGATTTAATCCTTTAATGTCCTCACCAAGAAAAAAGCAACAGTTTTTTTGTATTTTGTATTTGTTTTGGGCGATAATAAAAACAATTGGTGTTTTTTTTTTTTGAACCCCACAGTCTTTAACATATTCATGACTTCCAGATGGTCAAAGTGGCACTTTGTGGCATATATAGTGACTCAAAACGTGTGCTTAGCAGAACTTTAACGGGTTAAGAATACGTTTTAGGTGCAAAGCTTTTGAAAAACTATCATAAAACCATGTCTCATACATCTGGCATTGAATTGGTTCCTATTACCACCACTATGACTCTAGAATAGCAAATTCCACATAAGACAACTTTACATTGACATGCACACAGAGACACACACACACACACACACACACACACACACACACACACACACACACATACACACAGACACACACACACATACACACAGACACACTTTATCCCTCTTCCACCCAATTTTACTGTGCACTATGCATTCTGGTAGGTAGCTTTCTCTTAGCATCAGCCAAACCCAGGTTAGTCTATCAGACTGCCAGATAGTGACACGTAACATATTTCTCATATTTCTACTGCTCTGGAGTCCTGAGGCAGTGTGCTTAACATCACTCTACCCAGCACTTAGCAGCTGTTTGGCCATGG
The DNA here is from genome assembly GCF_015220715.1 of Pygocentrus nattereri. Lineage (NCBI taxonomy): Eukaryota > Metazoa > Chordata > Actinopteri > Characiformes > Serrasalmidae > Pygocentrus > Pygocentrus nattereri. The sequence continues at coordinate 33,173,294 of NC_051220.1, read as the reverse complement.
AAACCCATTTCATGAAGCTCCTGATCTATAATTCTTGTATTAATCATTGCAGATTGTTGAAAGTCTGTTACAACTAACATTATTAAACTTAGAAAGTTAAAATTAACTTTCATTCATTTTTAACATTGAAATCATCAGCTAGCTATCAACTGTTTTTGATATGAACTATATGTATATTCACTGATGCAGTATATGATCAAAATGTCCAATTATATATTTTTTTATATATTTTTAAAACAAGCCATCAGCAGATTCTTCATAGTGAACAGCAAGTTGATGTACACAGGGCTTCTGTCTAGGCAAACTACAGAGGAGGAAGTAAAGTGGGGCAATTAGAGTCAATGAGAAGGATGCTGGCTTCCAGACTGTGGTGAGACAAAGGCTTGCTTTCCGTTAGTAACTTTACACTGGTGTGAATTTAACCTTCAGACCCATGACTAGAGGAAAGGAGGTGAGCTGCACTGCAGTCACGACAGGCAAATTACTGAACAGAGCTAGAAACGCTAGAAACTAACCTGCTGGAGCGAGGGACCACAAACTCTGACATGGACTCATAGGTGTTCTCCCACAGGCTATTGTTTACCCTGTAGAGGTACATTGTAGTATAGAGTCAAATGATTGTTACAGTCAAATAAACAGCCTAATAACCACTGTGTAAAACTGAGTAAAATGTTTGTTTTGCTAAATTGATAATGGATTGGAAAGACAACCCCGCTGCCCTAGGAAGATCAAAAAGATCCGGTCAGACAGCAGTCACTGAGCGCTCTGCCTGTTCACCAAAACCAGACTTTGCAGCATCCAGGATAGAACAACCCGGTTAATGAACAGTTTCTACCCACAGTCTGTCATGCTTCTGAATAAGCTGTGAAGCTGTGGCTCCGTCCCCACCATTTCACTCAGTCACTCTGTTATTATTATTATTACTATTATTATATCATATCATCTCTGCTAGGGACAATAACAACTTAATACTAAGTCACTTTAAAGAAAATTAACACTTAATCCACTTTAAAATGTATATTGTCTCTATATTTTGTGCATATTTTCTCAATATTTTCTGTATATTTCTCTATATTTTGTGTATTTCTGATATATTTCAATTTGTTTTTTATATTTTATCTGTAGGCTGTTTACCTGAGGCTCATCACTCAATTTCAATGCATAAATGTCCTGACATGTTCTGCAGATGACAAATAAACTTGAAACCTTGCCTGAAAGTAATGCACTGAATGTACTTGATTCCAATGTGCACATCACTTATGCAAGATTGCACCGATGTAATGTACGTTATTGAAGCAGAAATTATGTAGATATTTGAATCAAGTAAATTCAGGCCATTACTTTTGTCAGTGTTATTAACCTGCACCATAAAAAAGGATTTTCACTGTCAAAGTACTGTAAAATGTAATGGTCAATACAGGGGTCAATTTTATGAAATAAAACCTTGCATATGCTGTATTTTAACACTATTGTTTTAATCCAAAGAAATGTAATGTCAATCCATAAAAACAAATGATCACTTTCACAGACATGTGTGTTAATTTTAATGGTTATTGCTGTTATTATCATGGTATAATACTGCATTTCAGAATGAGTAGTTGAATAAGTGAGCCTTTTTTACAGATTTTTACCACCATTGAGAAAACATATTTTTGCTTTTAAAAAAGACATTTTCTGTTTTTTTTTTACAGATTTCTGTTTTATATGGTGTGCACTGACCTGGGCACCACTACCAGTAAAGTGGTCAGATACTCAGAGTTGAGGACCAAGTCTTCCTTCTTCACAATGCCAGTCAAAGTGCGGGTCTGCAGGCTTCCCCTGGTGAATTAAAACAATTGATATCACTGATAAGTGCTATTTTTACACTATTTGTCTACTTTAAGTGAGAGAAAAGCCAACTATATATATAATATATTATTTCTAGTCATACTTCATTACTTCAGTTGACTAGAACTCACTCTTTTTTCTGCTCAAGGCCATGCAGTTTGGCTTTCATGTCATTGTATGCAGTGCTACGAGACTTCAGTTCTATCTCCACCTGAGACACTTGCTGAAACAGACACATGCAACCACCAACACAGATACACACACATGAATATTAATGCCATTAAGGATATGACAGGACATCATAGTGTCTTTGAAGTCGGCGTAGGGTGTATACCTTGGAGATAATCTCGGTCACTGTTTTTAGAGACAGGGCAGTGGGGTACTTGGCTCTGTCCCATTGGAACTTTGTCACATATGTAGCGAGGTCCACTGAAATATCAAGTGCTAGGTCATGGGTGAAAAAAACTAAACTGACTAAATCTCCACCACAACACAGAATGGATGGTATTTGAATGATAGTTCATCATTCATAGCACTCCATTCCTCAATAAGAGTCAGAGAGAACTTCAAAGTTCAAAGGCTTTCAATGAAAATACACACCATGCTAGTTAGTCCTGCAGCATTAGAATCAATGAGGAAATAAAACAAAACTAATACACACACTCCAAACACATGCCAGCGTACCCCGCAAGGCCTGAAAATAAACCTTCAGGGGTGACTGTGGAACTCTGCGATGGCCCTTGTGCTCTAGAGGGAGTATAAACAGGTGAAAGTGGGGTTAGTACAGGTTAGAAATACAGATTTTTAGATATATTTTAAAAACAAACCTATTCATATTTTTAGCTTGCTCTAAATATGTTTATTGGCCCCTTTATCAAGGCTACCATATACACTAACCAGCCATTTTATTTACACACAATGGTGCAAAAAATTCAAAAACATCCTGCGAGCAGAATTTGTGGACAGACACACCTTGATGGATGTGAGAGGTCAGTGGAGAATGGCAAGACTTGTTCAGGCCAACAGGAAGGCTACAGTAACTCAAATAACTCCTCTTTACATCAGTGGTCAGAAAAGCTTGTCTGAATGCAAATACGTCTGACCATAAGGTGGATGGGGTGCAACAGTGGAAGTGGGTTCCACACCTGTGAGCCAAGAACAGGAATCTGAGAATCCAGTGGGCACAGACTCTCCCAAACTGGACAGCTGAAGATTTGAAATATATGGCCTTGTCTGATCAATCTCAATTTCTGCTGCAACATGCAGATAACCCTGGAAAACAGTCCAAGACTATTATCCCTCTTCCACCAAACCCTACCAATTTGGAAGGTACCAATTTCTACCAATCTCGATTTCTGCTGCAACATGCAGATAGTAGAGACAGAATTTGGCATAAACAGCATCCATGAACCCAACTTGCCTTGTGTAAACAGTTCACGCTGATGTTAGTAGTGTAATGGACTGGGGAGTGTATTCTTTACACACGTTGGGCTGAGTATTGTTGCTGATTATGTGCATCCTCTTTTGGCCGCAATTTACTCATATTCTAATGGTTACGTTCAGCAAGACAGTGTGCCTTGTCACAAAGCACGAGCCACCTAAAACTGGTTCCATTTACATTATAATGAGTTCAGTGTACTTTAGTGGCCTCCCTAGAGTACAGATCTGAATCCAACACAGCACCTTTGGCATACTGGGTGCAGCTGAAAATCTGCTGCTTTCACTGTTGAATGCATGTCACAAAGAATTCAGGATGTTCTAAGAGCAAAGGGGGTCCAACCCAGAATAGGAATAGTGTTCTTAATAAAGTGACCAGTAGGTAAAGGTGCAGTAATGCTACAATTACAGTTTCTTTGCCTAATTTGTTCACCCCCTTTAATTTTTAAATAACTCCATGTCACTGCGGGACTGAAAATAAAAACAATAATATTCAGCCAACAGCATCCTGTGGCCAGAAACTGACCACTGATAAAGGACTAGAGAATGACAAACGCAAACTGTACAGCAACAAATGAGCTATCATCACTGGCTTTACATCTACAGAGTGGACCAGCAAGGTAGATGTGTCTAATAAAGTGGACAGTAAATAGACACAGTGTTAAAAACCTCCACCAGCACTGCTGTGTCTGATCCCCTTGTACCACTAACTCACTAATCATGACCGTGTCAATGCAATGCTGAGAATGATCCACCTCCCAAGTAATACCTGCTCTCTCGTGATCCTTTGAGGGTCCTGATCATTTATGAGTAAAGAAGGGCTAAAAATGCAGAGAAACAGGTGAGCTACAGTCTGTAATTGTAGCATGACAAAATGCCCATGTATGGTTAGTGGACCTGATTAAAATGGACAGTAAGTGTAGGTACATGGTAGGTATACCTACTTTAGTGGTGAGTGAGTGTCAGTCAACAAGCATGTACCACTTGTGTAACAACTTTTACCTACTGACTTACCACATATGCCTTCTGAACTAAAAACTATCTGTACTACAACATAAAGCCCTAAACAAGGACGAAACATAAAGGACACCAATACTGTGTGTAACACAAAAATATATTTAAATGACATCTGAAATAGAGAGCACTACCAATGAATGTTTGTGATACAGGTGTGCTACATAGAAGAATGGAACTAAGTAATTATTATTATAATTATTAATCTATTTCTTTTTTGAATTGACTTCATGATCCCTGTCTTATGAAGCCCCTAAGGGGCCGTGGTAAAAAAAAAAAAGTTCCATTCCCTCGCAAATGTTTTGCGTTCCTTTGCAAATGCTTTGCATTCCCTTGGCTAAGAAAATGCATTCCCTCACAAATGTTTTGCCTTGTGACGCAACAGTTTGCAGTCGCTTGCAAATGCTGGGCTTTGCTTAAGCTCAGAGATGAAGCAGCTCTTTGATTTTATGTTGATCTTGGATTGAAATATAAAGACATCAAACATGATTATGTTATTAGTGACTCAAACTGAAACTGAGATCAAGTGTCCTCGTACACAGAGAGCAGAGAGCAATTGTTGAATAAACTCAGCACAGACTGGCAAAACTGGGAAAACAGCTTTTAGCATTAGCTGTGCTACAAACAAAGCTCTAATGTAGTCAATGTCGTTGGGCACCTCTGGTCCTACATTCGCTTGCTGTTTGACAAGCATATATTTTGCAAAGGAATGCAAAACGTTTGCGAGGGGACACATTTTATTTGCGAGGGAATTAAAAATATTTGCGAGGGAACACAATGTCATTCACTTTTTTTTAACCACGGCCCCTTAGGGGCTCTGTACTGTCTTGACTATAAGATTTTTATTTTATTTTACCTATTTAGGATGAAATAAAATGCAGCAACATGCACCTTCTCCTGAAAAAGAGAATGAAGTGTACATATGAGGTACACAACTATACCTTCAGTGACAAAAATGTATCAGTACAGTACCTTTTTCCAGACAGTGCATGGAAACTAAATATTCGCGCAATCGACTTGTAATTAAAAAGTCCTTATGAATCTATGGGTATGAAAAAAGCTACAAAAGGCCTGAACCTTCATGTTACCACTGAAAAAAACTAGTGCTTTTAATGGACATGAGTTAGCTGGGTTGTACATGAATAAATAGTGTTACATCAATACATTTCTTGTCAATTCTTATAACATATTTAATTCAAGGGCTGACACATTTGAATCATGTAAATTCAAAGTACATCTTTATTTCAGTGTACAGAGGTAACAGGATCCATGTCCTGGCCTGACTGAGATGAGTGGAGAGTGTGGATGACCAGAGGCACCTCTGTTAGCTAATGAGTTCCTCACTATTTCATGCTGAAATGGGGCTTTGTAATCATTGGAACTGTTCTCTGCACAATCATACCTCCATTTGCCAGGGCGTTCTCTATGACTTTGTCAGTGGACTGCTCCATGACCTCCGCCATACACTGAGATGTCTTCCTCATAATGCTGTATATGATACAGAGAGTTCATAAACAACATCAGTGTTTAAAATCAGCCTTTCTAGACAACTGAATCACTGCTAGTCATGTAGGTCTGAAAAAGCCATTTGTCCAATTGTAGACCATGATTACATTATAAAGCAATTGTGCTGTAATTGTGTCTCAATTGAAAAAGCGGTCCAGACTGAAAAGCTCCTTGTAACTTTACAAGGAGTGTTTCAGTCTGGACTGTTTTTTGAATTATGGCACAATATAAGGAAGCCAATCAGAACAGAAGTCATTTGCATATGTCACTCATAAAGGCACAGTAACAATAGCAGCCTGTTTAATTCTATGGGATAAAGAAAGGTTGGAAAATAGTCATCAAACATATATTAAAAAGAATATATTGGCTCTTTAAAGCTATACTCAGATGCTTTCTTTCTGGAAAGTTCCAGTTGCTCTGTCTTACTAACTAGATAAATACAGCCCAGAATGTGAGAAGGATTATATCTGTAATGCATGATTTGAACAATTAGCACTATCTAGAATGTGATTGGTGACTTATGAACTGCTTTGTGGTTTTAAAAGTCTGCAGACAGGATTGTGGCTTTGAAACGGAGTAAAGAAGGAAAAATGCAGAGCACAGTTTCCACAACACAAGCACGCATGGAACATTGTGAGGTCGCACTTGAAATAAGAGACAGCTGGATTGAGTGTCTCAGTTAACGGCAGTTGTGATACAGTTGCTTGTGAATTTTCCCACAGGGTGTTTTAAAGAACAAAACACACACAGGACTGTATCCTTGTGCCAAACACTTACTACGGTCAAGATTAGGAAACAACACAACCAGACTGCTAACGCTAGAATCTGCCTGCATAGCCACCGTGCTCACAAAGTAAAAAGAGAATAATTACATTGAGGTTTTTGATGATGCATCCAGCATCAAGGTTAAACAAAATGCATTACTTGACCAAAACAAACAGAATAAAACTGACACATCTTTGATTATGATCAAATGAATGTGTTGACATATATTATGAAATAATATTGATACAACGTTCATGTCAAACGAATTCATGGAATTTCCTTACCCCTCTGTATATGAGTCCAGTCTGGAGAGGTCATCAGCCACACCCAGCAATACATCCAGAGTGCCCACCTGGTGTTAAATATTCATAGTCAACATCAACATATCGCCGCGGTCGGAACAAAACCTTGCATCTCCATTTTTGACGTTTTTCAGTTTTTCACATAATTAGAAAATACCTACTGTCCTTTACATTGAGTGTAAATTTAATGATGAATGGACCAAAAGAAAGAGCCTAATATTACTCGGAAAAAAGTCTGGTTCCATTGACTAACATTAAAAGTAAAGTATGTTTTTTCCTACTCCTGTAAAGTTACCATTTTGGAGATATGAGAAAAGAAGTATAAATGACGTGAGGACATTAAGTGCAGTTAGGGATGACCACCATCAATTCAGTTACATCTTAAACATAAGGTAAAACAGAAACAAATTGGAATGCATTGGTTTCTTTTACTGCTGTTTTATCCTAACACTCATCACTGAAGTCATTATTCAGCATGCACTACTGCACATACTCTGATTTCTGCCCATTATACGCATCTCTTCCGCAAAGATATAACATCAGTGTATTTAAACTGAGTAAGAATCCGTACAAGAAAATTACAAGCTGATTGTAAAAGATAGAAACCTGAGAGAACTACTTAGTTAGTGGTGGCAACCCAACACGCACATCCTCTAGAAATGCACTGTGCACTCATGACCCTGACTTACCATACATGCCTTCTACACTAATTTGTTACACTAATTGATTAATTTAAATAAGACCAAATTCAACCTTCATAGATCTCCTACCTCTGATCATTAATGGTGTGACGCTCACTCACTCGTACCTTCAGTTCAGGGATGTGGAATCTGAAGCTGGAGCCGAGGCCGGCTTTGGATGCAGCCCGTTTGAGTTTCTCCAAAGACTGAGAACTGGCTTTGTCCAGCGGAACTGAGATCAGCCAAAACTCTGACATGACTCTCTCACCCACCCCGACCCGGCCCCTCTTTCTTATTCAAAAGCTGTGATAAGAGGCGACATCAATTAAAACCATTCAAGGCCAGCCACCATTTATGTCTTACAAAGAAACGCTTTCATCTTTACAAAGACATGGTGAGATTATGTGTCACCCTCTGCTGACTTCAGCGTCTGGTAGGCTTGTGTTTCCAACACTGCAGAAATTAGCACTTAATGAGTGTGACTATCATGCAACGAGACAAAGTTGTCTTTATTTCTTACCTCTTACTTCTTACCTAATCTAATTAGTTACTGAATGCTGCACATGAAATTACCAAATTACAATTTGTAACTATTATATTTTGCATGCGAATCTCAGAATATTAGCATACATTTTCAACAGACAAATCCTGAAACCAATACATTCATAACTTGCAACATTAAATATTGCTTATTCACTAATGTAGGGGACACAACTGCGACTAGCTTTGTTGGGCTTCAAAAGTATCATAACTCAGTAACAAAAGTTTTATAAGGCCATTCAAGTTGTCATCATTATAATGACCGAGGTCAGCAATTATGCACAATATAATCTACAATATATATTTCACTTAACGGCATAAGTCCAGTAATTGGTTATTGTTTAAACTAACCAACTAGATAGATACAGTTGCATTTTTCCGGAATACTTTTATTTTGAAAATAAAAATTGTAATAAAAATATACATTTTCATATTTAAATTGTGATCAAATTGTTGAGTTACTAAGAAAATTTCTGGACCAACATTATTTAACAGCAGTAATACCAGATTCACAACAACATTAATCACAAACAATCTGGTTTGTAACTTTTACCCAAGTAACATTAATATAGTATATAGTAGCGGTTAGTTCCCTACCTTACATTAAAGGTCCATTCTGTGGCCTAACCTGCAGTGATGATGGATACAGTGATGTTGTCAGCGTGTCGGACATAACATGGGCCGTTGGAAAGCAGCTGTATCTGCCTTACACTATGGGAGTAACACAACACAATCTCAGGTAGGACTGTACCATTTAACCTTGCCTGAGGGTGGGCTGCATCATCTGACACAGCCTCAGGCTGGACTGTACCACTCCACACAGTTAGAACTAAACCATCTTCAATAGAACTAAGTAGAACCTAAAGCCAGTGTAAGGATGGCAAGGTTGGCTCAATTTACAGATTCTTTCAAACTGTCTGTGTCAATCAATTAATCTGATATGGAATCTTTTGGCATACTTATATCACTGAGGAAGATCAGACAGTTTGATAAGACATCCTAAAGGTTCTTGCTTGCTAACATCGTATATTTCAGACCACTGTTAAAGCAGTGCATGTTTATTGGTCATCCTTGACACTTCACACTTGCCATTGCCATGACATGGATACATACTTTACTTTACAAACACATTCATGATGCATTTGTTAGGATTGAAAAAGTGGTAAACTTATCTTTACATGTTGTTTTGAAGAGCAGAAGAAATAACAGCTTGCTACAAAACTTGGAACCTGCTACAAAACTGCATTACAATATTTTCACTGTAAAAATTGTGGTAAAATTCGTGGATCACTAAGAAAATTGCCTTATGCATGCATGTGGATGGTAACCAAACCGATTCTTTATGTCTGTCTTTCAATTAATCAGGCTTCTGATTCAACGATTAATTGATTCAAAGATAAAGTCGACTTCATTCTCATGTCCTGTACACACAGTAAAGTCGAGACAGCTGCAGGGCCGCAACCTGGGTCAAAATTTAGTGAGGTCCATTTTGCAGAAAAGTGAAAAATAGTGGAATATGAGTATTACACACATAACTGTCGGGTTCTCCTTTAGGATTTTCATTTTACCAAATCATTGCTCTTTTGTTACCCATCCATGACTGTACCTTTTGATTTTCTGCCACTACATGTTGAAATATGATGATGATGATGATGATGATGATTAGTAGCAAGTTAGTAACGTTAGTATAATTAGTAGTATTACTATTGTTATAATATCATTATTTTCAGTCTATGGCACGGACAGATGCTACATAAACGCTTTATTTAGTTGTACTTTGACGGATTCTTTTACCGACTTACTGAAAATAACTAGTTCAAAAGAACCGCCTCTGCGGCGCATAGAACGTCGGCCAGTAGACGGAACCAATTTGTTTAGAGTTACATGTTTCTCACGGACTGTAATCGGTGAACTCCGCATTTTTGTTGTTGTAACAACGTGGGGTGGAACCGCCGGCGGTAGTGCTTACAGTCTTTCAGGATTACACCTTAATTCTTCAGATTATGTCCAGTAAAGCCGTCTAACCATGCAGGTCTCCAGTGTGAACGATGTGAAGATATATAACCTGAGCCACGGGAAGTCTCTCCCTGAGGTAAAGTGCTGTTCTCTCTCTGCGCTCTGCCGGACCAGCGTCAATAAACCGTTAACGGGACTAAAATCTGCTCTTTTACAGTAAAACTCTACTTTTACTTTTATTTGGTTTTGAAGTTTATGAGGCTGAAGGCAGCTTTTTATTCGCCAGATTCTTGTTTTCCCGTTCCACCTTAAATGGTACAGCCAAAATGTGACTGGTGCGCCATTTAAGGTGGAACGGGAAAATTCTAGCTAGTTAGCTAACAAGGAGCTTGCGAATAGGAAGCCAACTCCACCTTCGTTTAATGCTGATGAACTCGTAGGTTTTTAGGGTTGAAGACATTATTGCTGGCTTAAATTAGTTCTCGTTGCTGATGGTGTAGGTGGGCTTGTGTTGTGTCTGAGTGAATAATCGTGTCTAATCACTTTTACAGTGGCTGTCAGATCGAAAGAAGAGAACATTACAAAAGAAAGATGTTGGTGAGCACATCTTACAAAGTCTGATTGATACCACAGCTATCGATAGCATCATGATTTGGTCATGTCTTTCAGATCACACTGGTGTCTCTTTTTTTCTAAAATGTCTTCTCTGCTCCACAGACATCCAGAGAAGGATTGAGCTCATTCAGGATTTTGAGATGCCCACTGTGTGCACCTCTATCAAAGTGTCACGGGATGGGCAGTATGTTTTAGCTGCAGGTCTGTGACTCTCTGTTTAAAATCATTCTCTGTTACGCAGCGGTCTTATGACAGATGTTTAATGTTTTTTTCATGTAATAATTGATTGTAGGAACATACAAACCCAGGATCCGATGCTATGACGTCCATCAGTTGTCTCTGAAGTTTGAGAGATGTCTGGATTCTGATGGTAAGCCTTTAGCTCACAGCTGCTTATTTTTACAGAGTAAATCACTGAGGAGACACCATCTGTTTATAGTTTATAGCCCAGATTTGTGGAAAAGTGGGTTGACTTTTAGTAGAAAAAAAAATTTGAGTTCAGCTTCATTTATCATAAGGGTTTAAAATTACATTACCCGTTTATTTGACTGGAAAGAAGACAGTTACAGCTCTCATATGATACCCACCTTTTGAATGTGGCTTATGAAAGTTGAAGAATATGAAGAATATGACGAAATGTGTTTTGGAACCATCAGAGGTTTTTAAGGAATTTAAAAGGTTAAGGTGTTTCAGCCACACTCATTGCTAACAGGTGCATAAAATCAAACATACAACCATGCAATATGCATAGACAAACAAAACAATGGCAGTAGTATAGGTTTTACTGAAAAGTTTAATAGCTTTAAACGTGGCACTGTCATAGGGTGCCACTTTTGCCACAAGTCAGTTTGTGAAATTTCTACCCCTGTCAACTGTAAGTGCTATTATTGTGAAAGGGAAGCATCTAAGAGCAACAACAACTTAGCCATAAAACAGTAGGCCACACAAACTCACAGAGTGGGGTCTGGGAATCAATCACAGAGTGGGGGGCCAGAGTGGGGCCCACCTCTGGAAGCAAAATCAGCACTACAAAAACTATGGGTCAGGACCTTCATGAAATAGGTTTCTATGGCTAAGCAGCCGTACATAAGCATAAGATCACTATGCACAATGCTGACTATTGGCTAGAGTGGTGTAAAGCATGCTGCCACTGGAGCAGTGGTAATATGTTCTTTGGATTGATGAATCAAACTGCACTCTCTGGCAGTCTGTTTATAATGATCTGGAGATGTTTTCTAGGGTTTGGGCTCGACCCCTTAGTTCCAGCCTGGATGCTGTGAAATCTCTTGCCTGATGGCAGGATGGTGAACAGGCCGTGTGCTGACCAGATTTTTTTGATCTTCCTGAGGCAGCATGACTGGTAGATGTCCTGTAAGGCTGGTAGTTTGTTGCCTATGATGCTTTCTGCCATCCTCACCACTCCTCTAAAGGCCTTGCGGTCGCAGGCAGTGCAGCTGTTGTACCAGACAGTGATGCAGCCCGTGAGGATGCTCTCTATGGTGCATCTATAGAAGTTGGTGAGGATCTGAGGAGGCAGACCAAACTTCCTGAGACTACACAGGAAGAAGAGATGCTGACGGGCAGATCTCATAATAGTGTTGGTGTGGTGGGTCTAGGTGAGGTCATCAGTGAGGTGTACGCTGAGAAACTTCACACTGCTGACTCTCTCCACTTCAGCTCCATTGATGAATAGGGTAGAGTGACCACCCTTCTGCTGTTTCCTGTAGTCCACAATCATCTCCTTTGTTTTGCTGATGTTGAGACAGAAACCTGTTTCAGTGTGACTGTGCCTCTGTTCACAAAGCGAGCTTCAAAAAGACATGACTTCATGAGTTTGGTGTGGAGGAACTTCAGTGGCCTGCACTGAGCCCTGACCTCAAATCTGCGGAACACTGGATGAACTGGAGCATCAATTGTGAGCCAGGCCTTGTCATTCATCACTGTCTGAATGGGCAAAAATTCCCACAGACACACTTGAAAGTTTTGTGGAAAGCCTTCCCAGAAGAGCAGAGGTTGCTATAGCTGCAAATGTGAGGCGACTCCATATTAATGCCCATGGTTTTAGAATAGAATGTCCAACAAGCTCATATGTGTGTCATAGTCAGTGTCCACATATTTTTGGCCATGTAATATATATTAAGAGTAGTATCTTGATGTATGCTTTTGGAGATGATGCAGATTCTCAGGTGTTGCACTCTTTCATCAAACTAGTTCATAAAATTGACTTTGTAAGGTTACAAATGAGAATCAGATGCTTTGGATCAATAAAGATAGTAATGCTTTACTTCATTTGCTTTAGAACAGTGAGATCATCAGTGACCTTCACTGTACTTGTGATACAGCCTTGACTAGAACTGAAACCAGATACCACAGATGTTATCAGCCTCTAGGATGTGGTGGTGTGTACAAGCCGTTTTAAATATTGTATCTTCCAGCTGCTACAATCAGCTTGATTGACAATTTAAAATAGAAAACTCAAAAATAGCTGACCACCACTCACTTTGGACTTGAGTGGAGAGGTTAGGAAGCAGTCAGGCTGGGGCTTCACCAATGATGAATGGTGATGAATGGAGATGAATGGAGCCATATGAACCTGTAGTTCTGCTGCCCCAACTTCAGGATCAAATGCTAATCAGTCATTTTGGATTCTTGATTGTCTACTTCTTTGCCAAACAATAGTTTTTTTTTGTTGTAACAAAGTTTATATAGGCCATTCAGGAAAGGGTTTTTTTATTGTTGGCATTATTCAAAGCAAAAATTTGTATCAAGCTGCTCGGAGATAAGCATACATTACAGAGCTGTGGGCAGATGCAGTGTCCTCTCGAAGTACTTTACCAACAGTGGCATTGAATTGGCTGTTTCTCTTTGAATTAATGACTAAAAGATTGTTTTTGGCAGGGAAAAAGACGGAAACACATATTTTAAAAATTAAATATCGCTGTTGTAGGAAGAAAAGCTTGTATCTCTGAAATGATAACTTTACTGGAAAAGGAAAAAACTTAATTTACTTTTAATGTAAGTGAATGGAACCAGGCTTTTTCCCCAGGTAAGTTTGGGCTGTTTCTTTTGGTCCAGTCTTCATGATATTCTCACACAATGTAAAGGCCGACACACTTTTTCAAATTGTGTCAAAAATTAAAAGCGACAAAAATGGAGATGCAAGGTTTTCTTCTGACAGCAGCGATATAATATCATATTTTCCACTATTTCGTGGATCATTTATTATGGCTTCTATTTTCTGAGAGACCTGCTTTCAAGTTTTCAAAGAAATCTGCAGGAATATTTTTCCACACCTCCAAAGTTCACTCATAGAAGTTGGTTGCATTTTCTACCTCTCAGAATTAAAGTAACCCCCATTACAAATGCATACCCATCAGACTATAAAACCTTATTCCACATTCTTCTCACATGTCTAGTTATGCTATTCCAGTGCTGTTTCTTTTTTTTGTTTTCTTTTTCTCAGTGATGTCTTCTTTTCAGCTATGCACACTTTCAGTGCTGTACTTTGAGTGAGCTTGATTATTCTCCTCTTTCTCAAAAATAAAAGCTTAAAGTACTGTTTATCTAATGGTGACAGTTTTGCTGGTCCACTGGGTCTTCCACGGTTGTTAAGGGTCACATTTCTTTGTGTCTTTGAATAATTTTTTAGCTCTAATTTTGAAAACTTTTGTATTTCAGTTATTTGCCATTGACTTTTCCTTGTGCACATGAGAGAGAAATTCACAAGGCAGCTGAGGTGTGTTTGGGTAGCTTGTGTGAATGTTAGTTTCTCTGAAGGGGAACAATGTCAGTGACACTTTTTGTTGGCAAGACACAGCTGTAACTCATTTGATTTAAAATTGGAAGGATGGAAGAGTTAAAGTGTGAGTTCTGTGGAATTTCTGTTGATACTGAAAAAACATGTTTAATGACAATTTAGACAGGAAATGAAGTAAACTAAAGGGTGCTCTCTGATGCTCTCTGACTTTTGCGCTGGTACTGCACATTGATTTAGTGTGAAGACAGGTGTGACTGTTTTCTTGATTTAAGCCTTGTGCTTTTTGTATGTGGTGTTTGCCTTCACAGTCTGTAGACATAAATAAACACAAAGACTCAGTGACTCAGCAGTTGTCTGAAAGAAGTGGAGCATGCAGTGTTAAATGGAAACTTTTCACAGCCTCTCTGTGTTAAATACAATATTGCCAGAAAAAGAAAAACAATCTGAATAGCCAGAGCTCTGAACACGTACAGCTGTCTTTATTTGTCTAGATTACATGCACTTGCCACTTAAGTCATAATCCATCTACACCAGTAGCCTTGATCGCCGTAGCTGCCCTTGAGCCGTCCGTGCAGAGAGAGCTGTGTGAGGGTTTGAGTGGCTCTTTTGTTGGAAGAGGATCTGCATCTCTCAGTGATGGTGTTGGGTATTCAGTCACACACCAGTGGTGCTGATCGCTCCTCTCCATAATGAAAGCCCAGCTCAGTGGATGAGTAGCACTCTGCTTAATATTTAAAATGCAAGCAGACAGACAAGCGCAATGCCTGCTTACTTCATGCCTAAACAGTACACTATGCAAGGGGTGAAATATGGAGGTGCATTTCAAGTAAACAAGAGGAAGTGAATTCTTTTTATATGCTATTTGTTGGTGGTAATTGTCATTTTCATGTGGAAGGGGTTATTGTGATGACAGTGGGACAGCCTATAAGGAGGGAGGTCTCACTGTTCACGTCTTTTGGACATGTCTTTTGTGGCTGTCTTTGCACCCAGATTTGGAGAAAGTCAAAGCGCTTGGGTAGCCCATATCATAGCCTAGATCAAAGGTAAGGGGGCAGTAATAGAGATGAGGTTAGTAGTTGCAGTCTGTCAGGGACAGAAATCATAACATAAACAAATGTGTTTAGTTTGTTTCTGTTAGCAGCACTTTTTGCTAGTTAGCCATCTGTGGTCTGGAAAGAGCAAAACTATCGCTGGAAAGAATGGCTGAGTTCCCCTCTCCTCACATTCAGGTCCCCTGTGATAGAGTGAACTGCTGCTCTTAAAGGTGCAGTGACTTGCTGGAGATTCATGTTCTTGTCTGCACTCCCAGATAAAATACACAATACAGTACAGCAAGAGAGCTTAAACAGCTGGTGGGAACTGGCAATAAATCCCATCACACTTCTTTGCTATAAAAAGGCTAGACAGCCTAGATGTCTGGCTAATGTTGAAGAAGTTGAAATGTTGAGATTTTTGCCAAATAATCAAATTTTATTCCTTTGCAGTGGTGACCTTTGACGTCCTGTCTGATGACTATTCTAAGGTAAGCGTCAAAGTATGAAAGATGTTGGTCTTATTATTGCAGCATGTAAATTGCTGTAAATTGGAGATGATTACCCTTATGTTTTTGTGTCTGTAAATAGTTGGTGTTTTTGCATTTCAACCGTTATGTGGAGTTCCATTCCCAGCATGGACACTACTACAAGACACGCATCCCTAAATTTGGGCGAGATTTTTCCTATCACTACCCATCCTGTGATCTGTACTTTGTAGGGGCCAGGTAAGAGACCAGACCTACAGAAAGTTTACTCATGTCCCTGAAATGCAGGGACATAAGAGATTTGACAGTTATTGTTGATTTGCTCTTTTAACATGTCAACTTCCTCTGCAGAGAACAAGTCTAAATGTGTCTTTTTTGTTTACCATGGAAAAGATTAAACAGAAAATTGAAGATCTGCCATAACTTATGCACAGGCCATTTTTATGTTTTATTTCATTCAGTTTTCCCCAGTGTGCTAAATTCTACAAATAATAGACAGTTGTTCATAATTATGCATTTAAATTTGCAGAATTTTTTTCCCTATAAAGGATGTGTTAACCTATTTTCACTTAGGAAATAAACAAAACATTTCATTTGACTACCTACATTTGTAAGATATAATTAGTTTTACTTCACTTTGTTCACTTTTTTTACATTTTGTCTATGTAATTTTTCCTCACTTTCGTTCTTTTTAAACAATGCATAAGCCCTTGAGTAATGTGACATCTGTTGTGTAAGTTCAGTTTGGTTCTGTTTTTGTTTTTCAGCTCAGAGATCTACCGACTGAACCTCGAGCAGGGCCGGTTCCTCAACTCCCTGCAGACAGATGCAACGTAAGTGCTCAGCCAATAGAGGTCGTAATAGCAGCAGCACAGTGCAAGTCCTTCTGTTCTGCATTGAGTGCTAGTTAAAATGAGAAGAAAGAATTTGTAACATAACCATCAGTTATTCTATATAAATTTGTATAAAATGTTTTTTTTTTTTTTTTTTTTTTTTACAAAATGCTATATTGTGCAGCATATTTTCTGTCTTAATAAATAAATAAATAAACATTTTTCTCTGCAGAGAGATCAATGTGTGTGACATCAACCCCATTCATCACTTATTTGCTGCAGGGACTTTGGAGGTGGGTATTGTGTGCAGTCATGTAGTATTCTAGGTTAAGATTTGTTTAACATGTTCTTTACAGTTTTTGTTAAACCTATGCATTAGGTTATATTCTGTAACAGTGGTGGTAGGACTTTTGGAGGTCTTTTGGTCATTGTTCTGTTCAAATACTCCTGATTCAGCTCATTAGTTAATTCATTAATAAAAATGTATTTATACTGCATTTTGACTAAAGCTCTTACCTCAAAATTTACAATGTCCGATTAGAAAAAAGCAAAGAAAGCTGGGAAAGTGTATACTTCATTCCGGGTTCAGCAAATAAGGTCATATTAACATGGATGCTCACAAAATCAGCAGCAATGAAGTACCACTTCTCCTAATTTAAATGCGAATATAGTAGCATTTTGCCACTGTCCAGAAAATGTAAAGGGATTTCTAATGGGCCCTTTATCATGGAATTTTTGCATAATGTAGAGGAAAGCTGCTGTATTCCAAAGATGTAGAACAATAAAAATGGATGAATGTTTGGACAACCAAGATTTACTCTAGATCTGTCAACCTACAGTAGTTGGTTAAAACAATATTGACTGTAAAGCTGTTTTGAGAAGGTAAACACATCATGGATCACTCATATCACTTAGCTTGTTAGCTTTTTGCTAAGAATATTTGCATTCATGGAAGCATTCTTCCCTACTTCCTAGTTTGGACACATGGAGGTCAAAATGATGTTATTAGGAGCTCTGAGTTCCCACTTCCAAGTTAATTCAAACATAGCACTATTTGTTGTGTTAAAGCAACGAAAGCAGCAAAAACTGTGCTGGGCAATCCTGGGGACCCACGTCACTGTTTCCACTTGATTCAGCTCAGGAAGGTGTTTTTGTGTTGTGTTTTGATCCTTGAGGTAATAATTGAGTGACTTTAGGCTATGATTCATTTTTGCAACATCAATTTTCCAATATCTTTTCATCCCTTAGACTTAAACAGCCTGATTTTGTTACTGTGCCTTTAAAACTAATGTATGTAAATGAGTTCTGTTCTGATTGCCTGACCTGTGTTGCACCAAATTGAAAAAACAGTCCAGGCTGAAACATGCCTTGTAACATTAATGTAAGTGGTCAGGGCTAAGCTACATTTTTAAAGTCAGTTATATGCCAGTGTATTGGGTTTTATGACATTATTAAAAACAACCAGTTCAAAAGCAACTGAGAGACTGCAGCTTCCTTTCTTCATGTGGACTGTATGGACCTGGAAGACCTGGAACAGAATATTTTGAAGCTTCAACAGTTTGACGTACTAGTGCAAACCCTTTTGTTTCCAAAAAGTGAACTTAGCTTTCCATGAAAACAGGCCCTTTAATAATCAGGTGCTGAGCTGGATCAGTGAGTTAAGTTAGGGTACACTGAAATTGTGGGCAGTATTTCCCTAGGACTGGAATCAACTGTGCATGTGCATTGTGTTACTATTTACAGGGGAAAGTGGAGTGCTGGGACCCTCGCGTGCGCAATCGAGTGGCAGTTCTGGACTGTGCTCTCAACAGCGTGACTGAAGGAACAGAGTAAGCTGTGTTCTCATGCCCTTAAGCTCACCTCTGCTCTCTGCTCTCACATGCTGTAGACTCAGTGAACACAGACTCTGATAGTCCAATCTGGGCAATCAAGGAAAGATTTTTGCACTGTATTATCAAATCAGTGGAAAGGGAAATAGGATTTATTTTACAAGTAAATACAATTGGTTAACAATCTAATAGCTGGTGGCTGTGATCTTGATTTACACATCGTATGAAAATATGCTTAAAGCACCATTAGCCTCCTTAAAGGGTTTAACGTTATAATGCTTATCATTGAAACATTGAATATTGAATTGAAAATTGAATATTGAAAATATTATTTCATGATATTTGTCAGTGGCTATTACTTTACAGAGCTACTACTTCTATATCATGCTCTTTTATTTCTTGTGCATATCTTTGTACATGTGAGTATTTAGGTACATGTGTGTTTTTTGCTTTACAGAGTGGAGGGCTTGCCTTCTGTCAGTGCACTCAAGTTTAATGGCTCCCTGGGTATTGCTGTGGGCACTACCACTGGACAGGTCTGTTGCTAGTAGCACATTAAAGGTTTTACTTGGTTTGTTTGTGCCTTCTGGTTGGTATTTGCAAGCATTAGCCAAAGAAAAATGGAAAGAGGTCATTGGACAGTGTTTCTGTGGTGTTCATAAAGATGATTTTTGTCAGTAATTAAGCATCTACACAACTGTCAATTCCAGTGGTTCGTGAAACTGCTCAGTCTTTCTTTAGAATCAATTCAAACTGGTTATATCTAACTTTAAATTGGACTACTGTAAAGACATAAACATGGATCCCTAAGTTTGCTATCTAATGTGGCATCTGTGATTTGTGGATTCCAGCTATTAGATGTACCAAATCCTTACTAATATCACATAAATAATAACACTAATTAATAGCATTATAAGATGACCTACGTTAGATGTAGGCGATGCATGCATTTTTCAAGCTTTGATGTGATTTTCAGTTTTCTGTAACAAAATTTCAACCCCTTGAATTTGTATGAAAAAAAGCCCAGTTCTTTGAGCATGTATGTGTGCATAATATAAGCGTCTCCCCCTCCCCTTGCACTTCACTCTGATAGGATGCGCAAGATTCTTAATTTGGATCTTTGACAGTGGTTTCCATTAAAGTTGATACAATGTGACTCTTTTTGAAGAAGCCAGGGGGAAAATTGGCAATACAGTTAATTTTGTTGATATTTTATTGAAATTGTTACACCTTGCTTATTTGCTATCTGGCTCTTACTTTAGAACCAGTTACCATTGGTTCTGTTTTGCATGTCCTCACATCAGACATCTGAATCAGTGTGGAAATCCAGCTCCATCGAATGGAAATCAAGATGTAAGCAAAGAGTAATCACAGCTTTTCTACCTCTGCAGGTATTGCTGTATGACCTGCGTTCCTCTCATCCCCTACTGGTGAAGGACCATTATTATGGCTTGCCCATTCATTCCATTCATTTCCATGAGCAACTAGACCTGGTGCTGTCCGCAGACTCTAAAATCATAAAGATGTGGCACAAAGACAATGTGAGTCAATACCTGCATCACCCTAAGGCCTTGTGTCTGGACTGCACAGTAGAATTATGTTCAAAACAAACATGTGAATGTTTTTTTCCCCTATTCAGGGGAAAATGTTTTCCTCCATTGAGCCTTCAACCAACATCAATGATGTTTGTGTTTATCCTGGTTCAGGTAAGTTCTATTCTTTTAATATCTTATGACTGAACCCTGCATTCACTAAAGGCTGTTTCCACTGACTGAGTGTGCTCCTTTATTTAGACAGTGAACTCTGTAATGTTTTTTAAATCGTCTTTTTATTTGTATACCTCTACTCTGTACCACTGCAAATCTTACTTTATTTAAAGTAGAGTTCATGAAAAATTAATTGAATCAAAAAGTTTGAAGAAAGTTTGCTCACCAAAGAAATGTTCTAATTAACCACTTAAAGATGCAGTTTCCCTGATGGCAATTGACTCATCTTCAATGTAGAATTAGCCTTTTCTCTGGTTTGCGTATGTCACAATTCTTGAAAAGGAACCATAAAGACGTACACACAATGCATATGGGATCCATTTCTCACCCGTCAGCTATTTGTTTGGGCTTACGTCACACAAGTCACACAAGAAGACTGGTCAGCTAATCACCCCATGTCATTTGAAACGTTCAGAAAATTAAATAGATCTTTACTGTCAAGCTAACATGTTTATCGTTTTTGCTCTGTTTTGAAGGTATGCTCTTCACAGCCAATGAAGACCCCAAAATGAATACATTTTACATTCCTGTAAGTTCCTACAAAAAAGTTACTACTGTTCAAATATTGCATGCAATAAACAGGGAATCTTCCAGGTTGCCTGTACTTGGAGTTCCTAGCATCACAGAATGTCAGAGTTCAGAGTATCAGCACCCTCTTTTGAAACCTTTGTGAATAGTAAGCAGTCATTGATGAGTCATTGTGTTGATATGTACATATTTCCTGACATATTACATATGTACATGTTTATCACTTTTGTCATTTTAAACAAATAATTTATTGTTAAAATGAGTTTGTTCCAAAGTAAACAATAGAAACTGAACTGTCCTTCTGTGGAATGGAGCTTGCGTGGGCCCAGTTCCAGAGCAAGCTTGCAAAATGAGAGGATGATAGAGGAGAACTGAGGACAAATGCACTTGTTTAAATATTAACATGCACCTTCAGGATCAGCACTAAAAAGTGACTCACTGTTCTTCACAGACTGACATGCTCAAAGAAGTATGCCTCAGCATCTGATTTTCTTATAAAGCTGAGTTACACTCTATGTCCAAAAGTATCTAGACAGCCCTTCTAATAGGTAAATTTCATATTAGTCTAATTACTTTTAAGCACCATTCATGCAGCCCTTCATGGAAAGCAGAGCCTATAGATTGGACATCTGTGGAGCAGCTGCACATGAGCATAAGGCCACCATGCCCAATTCCAGGCATCAGCTAAAAGAACATAATGCCCCACAATGGGCTGTGGTGCAGGAGAACTGCATTGTCTGGAGTGATGGAGCTCTATCTAATTCCTTTGAGTTTGAATTGGATTGGTGATCTCACTGATGTTCTTGTGACTTGAATGCAACCAAATCCTCACAGCAATGTTTCAACATCTAGTTAAAGCCATCCCAGAAGAGTAGAAGCTGTTACTACACCTTGAATTCTGAGAAATGTTGGAAGAGCAGGTGTCTGCATACTATTAGATGTGCAGGATATCTTCCTTTTGCAAGACTCATTAAGCAGTTATTCTGTTCTAATGTATCAAAGCCAATTTTAATATGCATGTGCTGTATTATAATCACACCTTCACTTTGTGTCCTCCTCCCCTCCCCTCTGTGGTCTTTCAGGCTTTGGGTCCAGCACCCCGTTGGTGCTCTTTCTTGGATAACCTGACCGAGGAACTGGAGGAGAACCCAGAAAGCACAGTCTATGACGACTATAAGTTTGTCACACGGAAAGACCTGGACAACCTTGGTAAGTTCCACACTGTTGTGTGTGGTTTTGTGCTTTGTTCTCTTAATGAATGTTCTATTTACAACTGGTGAGACCAAGAAGAAGAGCCGCCTGGCAGAAACTTTATCTGAGCAGAATGACGAACGTCATTGGTCGAGACGCCATGTGGCCAAATCTCCCAAATAATCAAATATTTTCTTTCTTTTTTTTGAAAATTTGTCTAGTATCTGTCTTAACCACATGAGCTTTGATTTCAAGGCCTTACATAAAATACGTTTTGTGTCCACATTTGTCCAAAAAAGGGGCTTCTCTCTAAAAGTTCTGTGTCTGTTCTTAGAACCCTGTTTAACAGTTTTTTCTGCTCCTGTACTGTGAACGCCTGCATGGTGAAACTGTCTGCAGACATATTTGTAACTCTGGGAAGATGACCGTTCATGTCTTGTCATGACACTAGAAAGTTTCTAAGGAGAGCATTATATGAATCCTTTAAAGTCAGGAATTGCTGCTGATGGTAGGCAGTTTTTTGGTACCATAACAATAGAACAGTAATGCTGCTGCAACTAATAGCATAGATTTACCTTACTCACTGTTTAGTCACTAATTTGAAAGCAGTTTTGGTGGTGTAATTGTTGGAATAGGTGGAATTAAGCTGAGGGAACAAGATCTTTTGAAGATGAGATCAGGTTGAGGGAGGTGACAAGGTGGGAAAAATGATGGAGAAGTCAGAGGAATGCTGCCATCAGCAGAAAACAGATTAAATGATGCCAGGGTGCAGAGAAGAGAGCAGAGGAGTAGTGGGGAGATGGGGAGGGCCAGGAGGTTCACCACAGCTGTGGAATGCTGGCATTATATAACAGAGGGGCTGCAGAGGAGGGGGTACTGATCTGTCTGCTGGCTTTTTTTTTTTTTCCTTCATCTTTTGCATGCCATAATCGTGCCAAGGTCTCACACACAGGGCTCCCTGCTGCTCTATTTGCCACTATTTGTCCCTTTACTGAGCTTTTGCATAGCGTGAAGAAAAGAATAGCTATCACAATACTACAGACTCAACCTGAACTCACATGCAAAAACAAAGAACTTAGTTTGTCTGAGATGTTATTAGTGTTGAAACGAGTTCAATTCTCTGAGTCCATTTAGAGTTAACCCTTTTATATAACTGTCATTATATGTTATAACTGTCAGCTCTGGCACTGGCCCTTTTAGTAAGTGATCAAATACTAGTGTGGTGCTGCTTGCAAAATCAAGCTGAACTAAAAATTATTTTGATAATACCTTCTATCCAAATTGTCAGAAGTCAGAAAGCTAAAGGCTACTGCACAGGGTAGCCGATAGTATAAAGCATAGCTATAGCACATAGGAAGTATTGCAGAAAAGTGCTGATACATTAGAACTTTTTATAAACTCACTATTCTCAAGCTAAACGATTTGAGGTAAAATACTGTGTAATTGTTCTAGTAAAGTTAACTGAGATCAGACAAATAGCATTTGTTTGTTTTAAAGATTGACACCTTTTGTTGTATAAATTAACAATTATAATCATAATTAGTCTGTAATCTGTTTCCGTCAGGTCAAATATCTACATCCAGCACCTCATACTCATTTCTCGTTTTAGCCACACCCACTTCCAGTTTGTAATGTAAAAGAAGGGGGTTAAAAAGTGTCAGTCAGGAAGCTGTAACAAAGTTAAGGTTTCTGTATTAATGTCACAAAGTTTTTGGAACTTTCCAGCCCCAGGCGTAGCTATACAATGCATTATGTAAATACTTTTAGATAGCAGAACAAAGTGTCTGTTATAACTCTTGAATTTGAAGGGTTAAATGTGCACTGCAGTAATAGAGCTTCAGCTGAGGAGGCCACCCAAGGCATTCCCACTCCACAGGCATCCTGCCAGTGCATGTGTGTTAGACATTGTAAATCTCAACCCCACCCCCCACACGCTCTCCCCCCCACTGCTGCAGGAAGCCATCTTGAGGGAAGATGTGTGTGGTTTCTGCATTCAATTTGTCTTTGGTTTTCTCATCTCTTTTCCAGCTTCAGCATAATGTAGTTGGGATTGGGTGAATCGTTTATCATTTTTCATATTGCTAAGGCCTCCTTCTGTTCACCATTAATGCTTTTCAAGGAACGGATCACTCCAGGTCACACAGGTCATCACAACCCCTTGTCCTGATTGCCTGGTGGTTATATCTTCCCATACCACATGACACTTTATCAGTGTTAACCATTAGTTGTACTTTATTGATCACCAATTCTGGGAAAGCAACAACTGCTAGTGCCTTCAATATGTATGTGTTTGTGCGTGTGTGCGCATGTGTGGTCTTCTGCTGCGATTTTTATGTCACGTCATGCAGCACAGCAAAGTGTTTCAGCATGGCTGGTGGATAGTTGATAAAAGCCAAATTAAAGCCCAGTGAAACTGTTAATGATTTATAATGAACTGTTGAATAGGTTTAGATGGCTGTTCCTGCTGTTCTTTGATTTGAGTTTTCTAACTGTTTTTCTCAGGCCTAACACATCTGATTGGCTCTCCTCTGTTGAGGGCCTATATGCATGGCTTCTTCATGGACATACGACTTTACCATAAGGTATGTGTAGATGTGAAAGTAATGTGAACAAATTATGTCAGTTCTGAGTGATTGTTTAAGAAGAAAGATACTGGCTACTGTTAGTAAAATGCTGTAGAATATTAGCTCCATTACAAAACCTGCAGCCCGTAAAGGTTTGTTCTCTATAGCACTTTCTTATGAAGGCTTCTTGTTTGTCTTACATAATGCCAAACGGAAAGATCTACTAAAGCTGCGTTGTTGTGTCATCAGAAATTGCATATAATTTGATGGAGAAAGTACTGTTGGTGCTGCCCTTCAAGCTAAAAAACTGACAGTTCACTGCACCCTGCGTTCCGTTCATTTGACTTAAGGAAAACTTGAACAGGATTAGTTTTATATGGGACTGTGAAGTAATGTACAGTCGTATGCAAAAGTTTGGCCACCTTGATCAAGTACTCATCCTCTACAGACAAAACACTTCTACACATTTTAATGGACAGTTCCTGTTTACCTGGTTGGTTAGTGTAGTGGTTAACACCTTTGCCTTCTGCGCTGTAGACTGGGGTTCAATCCCCCACCACTGTACCAAGCACCCTACACTATACCAATAAGGGTCCTTGGGCAGGACTCCTAACACCACCTTGGCCTACCTGTGTAAAATGATCAAATTGTAAGCCGCTCTGGATAAGAGCGTCAGCAAAATGCCATAAATGTTTATTTGCTGAATTTATGCTAAAATTAAATCGTAGTAATAACACCAGGTTATATTAATCCTCTGAGTACTGACGAATGCTGACGTATGTTTAATTTTACCATAACTAGCTCGATTTATAAATACAGACTGATAATTGGTAATTTATCTTTGTACATTTTAGAAAACTGACACATTAACTAAAGGTAATTAATTTCATCGTGTATGAGCTTAAATTTAAACAGGAATTCAGCAGATGTCGTCACAGATGCGAAAGCTTAATCTGCAAGCATTTCTATTCAGATATATTTGGGTCAGATGCATGCACAAAGTATTTTGGCCAACAGAAGACTGTGAAGTGTAATTTAGTAGCATTTTTTGAAAGTTGTCAGAATGTATCCTGCATATATTTTTTTTTTTTTTTTTTTTTTTTTTTAGTATTCAGAGGAGGCTTTGATAACATAGCAGTCTAGAAACTCATAGATTACAGCCTAGCCTTTGGAAAACAGCTATTATATATTACTTAATTCAATCATATTCTATAATAATAATGTTTAAAATCTTCCTGTAGAATGTCATACCACTGATATATTGTAATCTCCCAGGTTAAGGCGATGGCAAATCCATTTGCCTATGATGAATATCGCAAGGAGAAGATTCGCCAGAAAATTGAAGCGTCCCGAGCCCAGCGAGTACAGCTCAAGGTGACAAATCTCCACAGAATCTTCTCATTCATGCATCTTTCACTCTAGATGATGTGCTTTTATATATCTAATCTCCATTTTCTGTTCTGTCTCTGCACACATGTAGAAACTGCCCAAGGTGAATAAAGAGCTTGCCGTCAAGCTGATGGAGGAGGACGAGAGGGCACTGAGTGCCAAGAAGAAGAAGTCGAAGGTGAGAAGCTTATGTGTTTTATACATAGGAACACAGCAGAGATCATTGATTTACACATACTAGAAGTACATAGAGATTATTTAGATTTGACCGATGTGTTAATCTTACCTGCTGTATTTCTTCCACCTGTCGCAGGGCACCACCAGCATCCTCAGTGACGATCGTTTTAAGGTGATGTTTGAGAACCCAGACTACCAAGTGGATGAGCAGAGTGAGGAGTTCCGTTTGCTCAACCCTATTGTGTCCAAGGTGGGCCAGAAGAGGAGGGAGAAGATACACAAGCTAGTTGAGCAAGAGGCCCTTCAAAAGGTACATCATATGTTGGAGTTTAAGTTTATTTTTATAAGACCTTTATTACTTTAAAGGCATTTACAAACCAAGCACGTTATTTGTGCAATGGATTCGGACGTCTCTACATTTACACAAACATGTGTAAATTATATCTTTAACACCAGGCATGATTTTTCTGATGGCAAAAATACAACTGTTTTATTTGCCTTGTGTTCCATTTCTGTGAACTTTCACAAATGACGTGAACTTAATTGACCTGTTGTTATCTTTGTCATTGACATAGCAACAGGGCTAGACTGCTGACTTTCTGTTGTTTGTCTTTTGTTAGGTGTAGGGCTAGCATCTCCAAAAGCAATTGGGATAACTGGGTTAAAAAGTAGATTGGTTTGTTTATTTATTTGTTGTTTTTTTTTCTCTGGTGGGTAATTACTTGAACAAGATGGCCAACTTCCATAAAAATAGCTGATGGCTGATTTTTATTATCCTTTTTTATTTTTTTATTATTTATTTTTTTAAAATATCCAAAACTAACTTTGTGAGAGGGACTAAAGTATATAAGAAACACCGTAGTAGCAATCATTTTTATTGGCCAAAGTTGAATAACAAATAAAAATTTATGAGTTGTTAGAAACTCAGCTTTCAGGATTCAGAAGTCAGGAGACCTTCAGCGTAGACTTGATTTTATTGACACACAGGAAATGTGGGCACAGCTTAGTGGATCGCAGCCAGTCTATCACAGCCAGTCTGATTAGGGATATTTTAGGAGAACCTTATAAACACTGGAAGTTGTGGGAGGAGGATAAAGGTGCGGAAAAGGAGTTTTGGGGGGTAAGCGAGGGGGATGAGGGTGATAAGAGGAGGGGGTTAAGCAGGGGGATGATGATTACCCTATCAAAAGGACAGAAGTGCCGACTCCCTGCAAGGATGGTGAACATCAACACTCCTTGATGGTTGCCACCCTGGAGGGTTATTGTGTGACCATATGGTCAGCAATCAAAGGGCCAAACCAACAATGCAGGGAGTTGACCACCTTAGATCAGCAGATAGAAGCTTAATTTCTCTCAGAGTGAAGACTGTGTTGTCTATATTAATTACATGAAATCAAATGAAGTATACCATTGAAAGTAAGAGACACTTGCCATGACATTTAATTTTTGGTATAGGATCCTGCATTCAAATACAGTACCGATTACCTTTCCCTGACTCTTGTTATTTACATCATAAAACTGCAATGCTGATTGGCCACAATTGAAATAATAAATTACTTATTGCATGTTTGGAGCAAAAATAGAGAACCATTAGAATTTAATTGGACTGCTGTGGTGGATTTGATTAAAATCACCTGCTATGAGAACAGATTATTGATGATATTAAGGAGCCGGAGTGCTGCAATGATTAAATATTGGTCATACATTGGCAAAAATAGTACAGTTGTATTATAATCCTCTTTGGCAGCAGGATGAAGAAGATGAGGAGCTGGAGGGCCGGCCCAGTTCAGAGGAAGAAGAAAGCTCTGACGATGATAAGAGCTGGGTGGAGGAGATGAGGGAGCAGCGGCGCCTCCTACAGGCTGAGGAGAAACAGCGCAGATTTAAAGAGAGGAAGCAGCAGGACCGAAACACCAGCCTGCAGATTTCAGATCCAGTCAAGAACTCCCAGCCACGGGCTCAGGGCCAGAGCCAGCCACAGTTCTACCAGCTCAAAGCCGGAGAGGAGTTCCGCAGCTTTGGGGATGTGGCACGCAAACAGAAGATGCAGAAGTAAGTTTTTGGGATGTCTGTCTTAAACCTATTTTTTTAAACCAAGGTGCAGTATGAAGATCTACTTTGTTTGTTAAATAATCCCGAGTGCCAAAATTTAGATTCAGAGTGTTATGTTATTCCATATGAACTCAACCAAGCCAAGATTTAGTCCTGGGGGGGGAAAAAAAGAAATACGATCATTTAAATCTGTTGCCAGAGGAGTTGTGCCATGTGCATGTCCTCATTGGCAACAATAAAATCATTTTTATCTGTATCAGAGTGTAGAACTTGAGCTTTCCGTTTGCTACCATGTTTTCTATCACTGTATAAAATATGCACAAGGCAGATCAGCCATAAAGGGTTAAATGTGTGGGGGTAACGGGTAAGGATTTTGTGTGATTCTGAATATGTAATTCATACATATTGTATATACATATGTAACTCATAGAATGACAGATTTTTCTCCAGTATTATAGTTTAGTTTAGTTATAGTGTCATGTTTAGTTTTAGGAGCACATCAAAACTTATACATTTATAGACAGTTTTACTTCTGATAAGTAATGCATTAATGCAACATGTTTATTTCTCATTTGTTAACTCTCAGGCCTTGTGTATTGTTGATCACTGTTAAGCTTTCATTGTGTATTTTTGAAAGCGCTGTTGAAAATAGCTGTTACATCATAAGCTGAGAGCTCTACAGACATTTTTGATAGCTGTGAAATTAATATCAATGGTCATATGAATCATGTCTGATTACTCTTTGCGTGATGTGTGCTGAAACAGTTCTGACAGCTCAGCCCTTTAAAAGTTGACTAGATTGATTACATTTAGCCACTGCTGAAGTTAGAAGTTAGCCTGCTCTTGTCTAGAACTCTATGACTGTATGAATGTTGCTTTACACACTGTGCTATCTCTTAGTGTAATTGTGTCAAATGAGATTTTGAAAGAAGTGTTTGTTGTGTCTGTACCAGAACGTCTCTTGAGGAACGTCTGAAGCTGGAGGAAAGCTCAGGGATGCTGAACCTTGCTGACACTGCCGTCGGAAGCAAACAGCTAACATTCACACTCAAGAAGGTGAGCAGGAGTTTGACATGGTCTAACTTCTCAATTATACAGTAATGTCTTTTCTGTCCATCGTACCATGAACCTATATAGAGCATAGTTTAACAGGCATTTAGTTATTCAAAATAAGATTATACTCTTTCCACCAGTTCATCATAACTGAAAGGGTATACGTCGACATGTAAATTTCCAGTATTCGTAGATAGATTGATTATGTTGTAAAACCTGGGGTTGCAGCTAGCAATAATTTATGTAATTCTATAATTGGTTCATATTGTAATGGGGAGCGAGGATGCGGACGCATATGCGGAGATAAGCGAGATTTATTAGGGGCAAATCCAAAATCAGTGTCGAGAGAGTCCAGGGTCATAGAGCCAACACAGATAGATCGGGGGGCAGACATGACAGATACCAGAATCCAACAGAACAAAACAGAACAGAACATCCAACACAACCAGCAAACAAAGCAAACAAAGACCAGCAAAGACAATGGGGCAAACACAGGGCTTAAATACACATGGGAAACGAGGGACAGGTGGAAAACAGGTGGAGACAGTCAGGGGCAGAGTCATGAAACTAGGGGGCTAAACCAAAGCAAACACACATGGGCTAAACCAAAACATGAACACATGGACAGGACTGGGAGGGGCCAATCATGACACACATGATTTTTGATTAATCAGTTAACTAGGAAAAGTAAACATACAGTGAGTAGTGTCGGTAACTAAATATTTCACATCAACAAATTATAAATATAAGAATCTGCATAATTTTCTTTCAAACATAAAGCACCTTCCCTATCTTCTGTATCATATTTGCAAAAGAAAGAAAAGTTTTTCAAGGGCATAACAGCTCTTCTGCACTGCCCTCAAAAATGCTATTTTACTAAACACTATTTTATAAACACTAAAGGAACAACACACATGCATTTTAAATGGAAGTACTATGGAGGGGTTTGATTTTTATTTCAACTTATCTTTACTACTCGTTCTCTTAAGATCTTTAATCTTTTAAACAAAATATTTTAAACAAGATATTTTACAAGAGTACATCTTTTTTAGGTGATGGTAAGCTGATTGTTTATCCCTCGTTTGTTTGTTTGTTTATTTATTGCCATTCATCCACAACCCTCTACTGTAGCATCTATGTGTCTGCGTCTGTGTTGTCAGTGTTTTCCCATTTGCAGTCAGGAGATTTAAACATGGAGCAAAGATGTCAAGTCATTTAATCGATAACAAGATTCGTTGCCAGTAATATTTTAAAATCAATAACGTCAGTTAGTTGTTGCAATCCTAATAGCATTCAGGAAAAAAGAAACCTGCAAAAACCACCTCAGAGTTTTATTGCTTTCTCATTACACTGCACACCATGCCCATAAAAGGACAACAGTAGATCTGCTATTGCATAACACATGCCTGTAAAACATTCTGGAAACTTTCTTACCTAGACAGCTATGGTTATACATAAGTTACAAATATTATATCTGACCCTTTACTGTTTTTCGATGTAGTGGGCCTATTGTTACTGCAGTATGGCAAAACATCTACCTTTACTGCCAAGTAAGGCATTACCAGGATGCATTGTCACGCCTTCCAGCGTTAAAACAGACTGAAATGAAACTACCTGCAGGTCCTTACTACTGTTGTTGTTATCAAAGTATTTGGAAAGCAAAACCTTCTCCATTTTCTTCTGTACACCAACGATAGTGACTGCTTAGGCTAACATAAGACTGTCAGCCTTTTCAAATAACGCACATTGAACCCCATTTTAGGAATTTGCCTAAAGACTTTTATGTTGAGCAATGAAATTATTTTTAACAACTGCTTGGAAGTCCTTTTCATTCCCTGAAGTATAATGCACAGATATCACCTGGGCATGGGTACACTGCCTAGTAAGGCTCTGTCAGCATTCAGAGAGCAATTTCTAAAGCTGTCCCAGCAAGTATAATTTCTGATTTAGGAAACATGCTGTGGTGCTTGATGTGGCCTGGATGATTGAAAATCAATCATTTAAATTGTTCATAAACAGCCCTCACAGTACCTTGAACATAATATGCTTCTAGCTACTATTAGAACTGAACACCACAACCTTGGAGTACACCCTGTGGCAGCGCCCTGGTTGAGTATGAAGGAGCTTGAATGTCTGTGAACTCATGAAAATTGCTGGCTTTAGGATTGAAACACTGGCCCATTTTGTTGCCCCTTAGGGTGATCATGGGCCTCTCACTTCTCTCAAAGATATCTCTGCCTCGTCACCCACTCTCTCCTTCTTGCTTCCTTTTCTTTGTTTTTTTTTTTCACCCTCTTTCTTTCTTGCGTCCTTTTTCTTTGTTTCTTTCTGTGCCTTGCTCTCAAACCAGAGGTTGCAGGGTTAGAGGGTTTGGGAAAGTGGGGTCAGCTTGTTCTCTCGGGGTCCCTCGCTTGGCTTGGATTTCTGCTGAGCTTCTTTTTGGTCACCCAGAATGCCTGGCTTACTTACAGACACTCTCAAACATTCTTACTCATTCTTTTAAAATTCTTTTTCCACCACCATTGAACTTTACAGCCAGCAAGAAGTCAAAAGAAAATGAGCTTAGTGTTTTGTGGGTTCTGTAATTAAAAATAACCTTGAAAGTCCTGCTTCAGCAACCTCACTTGTCACTGAGCTAATGTCATTCAGATCTGTTCATAATTCCGGTCCAGGGTTGTATTTCTCTCAATTTGAGTTGAAAGAAAGGTAGAGGTTCTCAGTGGAAACAGCTGATGGCTTAGCTCAAGTCACAGCCATTCATCTCACTGTAGACAATTACTCAATCAAAACTAATAACTGAATTAAAAACATACACATTTATATTCTTAATGAATCAAGCTTAGTGATTAGTTTACAAGTTAAATAATAAGTAGGGTATCCACATGTTATTATAAACCTGTGTTGAGCAATTCTGAAGATACTCACTGAGGCTGTGCTATTAGCACTTAAGTTGCTTTTGTGTGCATCATTAAAAGGGAGGAAACAGCTTCACACCAGCAGGATCTCATGAATGTGTATGTTTATAGTTAAAAATTCCATGCATATGGTAAAGTGTTTGTTGTTACAAACTGTATTTGATGTAAATGCGTATATTACATGAAAGGTTTTGTTTAATTGGGTCCAGTCTAAACAGCTTGGCAGTCTAACAGGCTACTACTCCACTTATATTCATTTAGGCTTTACTGAAGGATTCACTACAAAGCTGTAGCATACAAAGAATATGCCACTTGAATGTCTGTTACAAGCTTCAAATATTTCAAATTGCTGCATTTAAGTAGAGCTGCCTTATGAACTAGTAACCCCTGTGTGGGAAGTTAATGTGCGCCATGTTGACATTGAAATTCACATAGAAATTAGCATTCTCTTAGCTACGCTGCTCAAGCTACATATAAAAAAAAGATTTCTGCTCTGCACTTTGACAGTATTTGTCATTATTGTGATAAATTACTTCACAATATATCACAATATGCTTCTTTGAATGTATTGTTGACATCATCAGCACTTAATCACTGACCATCTGTATATTTCAATATGAAGGGAGCATAATTAGTGCTGTTTCGTTCAAATTTTTGCAGCACAGGATGTGAAATGGTGAATGCAAATCACTGTATTCATTGTTTTTGATCATTTTATTTTTAATTGTGTTTCTAGGTAAGTTTGTACTTTATTATCATGTATACACATTTGAACGTCCTGTATCTCCTTTTTCTTATATAACCACACTGTATATATGTGACCTGGTATGTGAATTGACCAACCAGTAAGTGTGGTTTAGACATGAAAGACCAGTCAAGAAGGAGGAGAATGAAATAAAAGAGTTTGCGACTCCAGAGAGAAGCATCCTGCACTTTCTGTGGTGCCGTGAGAGATTAGAGATGATTTCAGGACAGGAGTGTGTGATTGCAGATTTCAAAGCTGCAGACGATGCTCTAATCACGCTGGAGGAGTGAATTTAAAGTGAAAGTGGGTTTTCGCTATGATTACCCTGAAAGCTTTTGGAGTTATGATGCTCATTGTGGCTCACCACCTCATCCATGTGGTGACAGAAAAACAATGAGTTAAGACTCAATAAACACAGGGCAAATTAAAACATCTAACAATGCCATGTTTACTGGCTGTGATGAGCCAAATGCAGGAGCTAAGCTTTCATATTCCAAATTTTGTGCTCCTATTCATAACCAGAAAGTATTGCTTACTCATATGAAATTATCACCTTGGCTTTAATTGGCAGATTATGCTGTGAAGTGAACTGTTCAGACCACACAGAGCATGAATGTGACATTTTTATAAAACTCAAAACACTTTAGAAGGTCAATTTGGTCCATTGTATGTTTGTTTATTTATATATATATATATATTAGTTTTTTAACCCCCCACTAAGACCCCCTTCTTCCTGTTTTTATTTTTTAAGTTTTTTTTTTCCCCCCCATTACTGGTTCAGATAAGCAGAGACATTCTTTCTGAGGTGTGAATTCAGATATGCGATACATAAAATATGTAAATGCGTGTCGTTTATTAAATAACTATGGAATTATGCAGTTATTTATAAATATATAATATATAATAATAATAATATGTAATATAAATCAAATATATTTCAGTTACAACTGTAATCAGTTACTGTTTCTAAAGTTTAACCTCTTTTTGCAGGACATCCCTAGTGGCCATAAATTGTCTGTCATCCCGTTTGTGTTCTTCATTCCTCGTCATTTCTTTCTGTCTTTCAGACGGAGAAGCAGCGGAATCAGCAGCAGGCCGAGCGGGAGCATCACGAGGAACGCAGGAAAATAAGGAGAGCTGCTGGTCACCTGTACACTCGAGGCAGAGGGCGAGGAAGAGGGAGAGGCAGAGGCAGAGGACGTTTCTGACCTCAGGACTGACCGCTGTCTTTAAGTTAGAGCAAACCACCTCATTGGCTTGGTGTCAGACACTCTTGCAGTGTTGATTTGCAGGACTTTGTTATTCAGGGCATAAAATACTGCCTTAAAGTGTCTTTCTGCCTCAGACACAGTAGGACAGATGGGCCTGTTTTTCATGTTGAGCAGAAGGAGCAATGCGCAGCCAGTTGAGAAAGATAGAACCAGCATGATTTTTAACATTTTTTTTAATTGTGGGTGTGCGTGTGTGAGCTCTCTGGCCTTCCTCTCCTCTGCTTTGTCCCTCAGTGCAGTCTAAACAGAACTTTGTGTGCTGTTAAAGTCCATAAAATATTTTATGCACATCTGCCTGTCTGTGATTGCAAAGAAAAGTTTTTTAATTGACCAGTAAGTGTTTGTTTGCTCAGGAATATACTATTATTATTATTATTAGTAGTAGTAGTAGTAATTATTTTTAAATTACATTTGTTCATTTGACAAATTCCAGACCTCTCCTTGTGGCAGACTGGTACTTTTTGTAGTTGTCATCCAAAACCTTTGGCTAATCAAGGCTTCCTTAAATTAAATGAAATCGGGTGTGATGCTGATATGTTAAATGATTATATCTGTTAATACACAAATACACTTACTGTTGAGACAAATGGTTTAAGACAGTGTTCTTAAGTGCCTAAGACCTTATTTGCTTCTACTACAAAGTTGCTCATTTGTATATAAAAGGTTTGTTGAGACAGTGACTGTTACATACTAAGGGCTACAAGTTCATGCATTTCTGTAGAGATTTTTCAGTATTATCTCAGCTGTACTTAGCTGACTTTGCTTTCCTAAAAGTAGAGCCCTCATGAAGACGAGAAGAAGCAATGATAGAAAAGTAGCAGGTGAGCATGAGTTGAATATTTCAGGAAGCAGCCCATGCCCCTCCCCCTCCTTCAGCTTTCCACATGGTAGGGACCACGCCACCTTTTTAGCCCCCCTCTCCAGACATGTTCTGGCAGTGCTGTATGCTGGTTGGTCCTCACAGGGAGCCCTCCTCTGGAGCTCCTGACCTTCGCAGACTAAGTTTCTCTCTCTATTCATCTTCAGCCTGCCTTCCTTAATGACCAGACGGGGGGGGGGGGGGGGGGACTAGTTTCTAACCTATGGAACTAGTTTGAGGCTGTTCTCAAGGCACCCCTATGACTAGCTGCCCTTTGTTAGCATGGTTGTCATCCGTGACTCAGTTCCAGTTTGCCATACCATTCTGTATTGGTCATGGTGTTAGTTATGAAAGTTTATTAAGTGTGCACACTCGTTTAGCATAAAAAAGGTGCTTTCTTTAAAAAATAGTTGAAAATCAAAGACCTTCAGCTTTGAGAACAGTGAAATAAAGTAATTTAAGGAATTATTAGTGATGTAAATTTGTCCAGGACTAAAGTCAGCAATCTGAAGATGAACAGCTTTCAAGGCCATAAAATAAGACTGTTGGAGTGGGAGGGCAGTGGGTCATGGTAAGCAGATCTGGTTGTATCCAGTTGGAACTGGTATGGAACAATACTCTACAAAGGGGGAGATGCTCACAATGTACCCCCAGTTGACTGATGCTCTAAGTCATCTATACCAAAGGAAGGGCAGTTGGAGACCTAAAGGTTGAGGTTTATTTGCAGTCTTTGTGGAATAACAGCAAAGGTGCAGAAACTACAAATTTCTTAAGCAACTTTGTATTTGTAAAATAAAGCCCTTCAGTACCCTGAAAACTGGTTGAAGCTGAGTTCCATCAGCAGATGGAACCAATCGTGGTACATGAAATAAGGTTCAAATCTGAGACCTGCCACTCATTTCACTCACTGACTGTATGTACATTGAATGCTGAGTGTGCCTAATGGACTGATGAGTGGAGAAAGTGTGATAGTTTGTTTCAAGCCTATGTAACAGTTTTTCACAGGTAAGACGTGAGAATTGCTGTTTGAATCCACCACATGCAGACCAACATATCACTGCTGTCACAACGAAACAAACCAAAAAAACCCCAAACATTATCATTTTTTAGTAATTAGTCATTTTTTCTAGTAAGATTTCTATTGATCCAATCCATACAAAATTCCTTAGTGGCATTTTCAAATGATGGGGAAAAAAGTTTTTGTCCCAAAAGAGACTGTGTGTACGTGTATACACACACACCCACCCACACACCATATATGCAATTACAACTGTAGTGTAACTGAAGTCTTCAGGGCTAAAGTTCTGAGTTATCAATTTGGTGGTCATGTGAGGTCAAAAATGTAATGTACACTATTACCCCAAATGTAGTTGATAAAGGGTGGTGTCTAAAGGTTGCTTATTTAGTAATAAATGTATTACAACTAAAACAGATTTTGGCTGACATAGACCTATATTACCTGTTAGCTCTCTCTCTCTCTCTCTCTCTCTCTCTCTCTCTCTCTCTCTCTCTTTTTATATATATATATATATATATATAAAAAATAAAGATTCAATCGAAATTTCAGTGTTTGGGCAGATTTTTTTTCCTGCCAAAGTTTAAACATCCCTGGTCAACTTACATGTTTGGTTCATTTTCTAAGTAAATTAAGTTAACACATCCTCTACATGGAACAAACTTAAATATGCCATTTTCCTGACAATTTTAGTGCACCATTCACTATGTTTATTTGCCAAGTTTAACATATTGGAAAAAATAAGACATAAAATGTGCCACAACTTTTGCACAGGTTACATTTTATGTTTTAATTTATTCAGGAAATAAACAGTAATTGTGTATTCAAATGTGCAGAAGTGTGTTCTCTCTAGAGAGTGTTTTAACTTATTCCCACATAGAAAGTCAGCATGTAACTTGACCAGGGACGTACAGACTTTTGGACCCGCCCGCATAGCAAAAGCGTCTCTTACGGGTAGAACGCTTTTGAACCAATCAGTTTGCTTGGTCGGATCTAACTGTTGTGTAATTGTACATCGAGAATATTAATCCAAGTCATATGTTTTTGATATGGTCAGTTTCTTTCGCCAACAAATGTAGTTCTAACATCAACTATTGTTTTTGCTACATGATAGTCCCAGAAGTAAATGAAATGAAAGAATTATATTTATGTACTATATTTTATTCATGCGGAAATTATGTGCACATTTGAATTACTTAAATTTAATAGTGGCGATATTTAAAGTTGTTGGAGTTGGAATGTGTTCTGTCTCTTCTCTCAGAGTAATGACCTCTAACCTACATCACTCTGCTGTCGACAGGAAAAACGTGTATGTCTGTCTGGAAACTACTGAAGATGTCAGAGTTATGTAAGAAACGGGCCTCATGCTGAGCTTCCTGCAGGTGTGGAGTGTGTATTTTTTGTAGCCTAGACCTCTTCTTGTCTTTCAGCTCATGGGTCACCCCAAAGGCTTCAGTCCTTCTGCCATCATTGTCATGGTGATAGGAAGTCTGGCTCTCAGGAACTAGGTCAGTCCAAGCTGACACTTAGCGCAACATGGCACACTTTTCCGCTGAACAGTGGCAACAGCAAGGAAAGCACAACATTGGCTTTGCTGCCAGCTGGGAGAATCTGTGCTAAATCCTGAGCTGTATGATGCCTCAGCTATAGCTAAATCTTTCATATGAGGGCTGTAATGTCACATGATGGTTACATTGCCTTACAAAAATAGTAGTAGTAGTTATAGAAATATAATAAGAAACTAAACAAATTAGTTCTTAGATGTAGAAGATTTAGATATAGTTCTTTGTAACATATCTGTAATAGTTTATTTGTTGCTTCCCTATAATGCTGGTGTAGCACCGTCATATAATTATGTATAATGCTTGTGTGCTATCCTGTAGTAAACTATAGTAATTGCCTAAACCTACCATGAGACTCTTCTAGGAATAGTACAGACATTCCTGAAGTATTTCTATGGATATTTTTTTATAAGGGTTAAGGGAAAAGACTGTTATGTGGCTAATTCATTTTCAATGCTGCATTTATCCTCTTTGTCTTCAGTTTATTAAAGCCAAGTAATACTAGAATTGAGTGCACCTGGTTTCACACTTAAATTCTTGATGGTGAACCTTTTTAGTGCTGCAGGCAACTTTGACGAGACAAAGATCCTCATCCCGGGCAGGCTGAGGGATAAGCCGAGCCAAGAGCCAGACACAAAGGTGAGAAGACAGTAGTAGAAAATAGGTCACTAGTACTCAGACACGCACAGTGGATGAGCAGTTCTCAGCAGTAACCACAGCTTCACGTAAAATGTTAGAATCAAACATTTTAAGCTTCAGTTCACAATTCAGTTGGGTTCATTCTATGTGTTATAAAGAATTGTGTCTTACATCATCATCTTTTGTTTAGACTGAGAGTCTAGATTGGAATCTACCATAGAACTGGCTCTGACTGCTTCAGCTGATGTAATGACTAACTGACATGAATTAAAGGCAAGTGATGTTAAGCAATAGAACATGAGAGTTCCGCTGCTTTTATATAACAGAACTTCACAGAGTTCTGAACATTGTTTGTTTCAAATATAAATTTATGATATTGACTTTCTTTTGCTTAAAAAGAAGCTCCATCAGCTTTTGTCAAATATAATACAGGGAGCTGGGCATTTCTGAACATTTTGGGGCCTAAGCGACTTCCTGCTCCCAAAATCAATGTTGTATACACCTATATACAGGAGAAATGATAAAAATAGGAAATAAATACTCTTTGAAATTTGGAAATTTCCATGCTTAGCTAGAATCTTTT
This sequence comes from Pygocentrus nattereri, assembly GCF_015220715.1. Taxonomy (NCBI): domain Eukaryota; kingdom Metazoa; phylum Chordata; class Actinopteri; order Characiformes; family Serrasalmidae; genus Pygocentrus; species Pygocentrus nattereri. Next base: position 33,134,405 of record NC_051220.1, on the reverse strand, counting down.
CTGCCAGTATCATTAGGAATGACACAGTGACACAAAGACACAGGGCCCTAAGCAACTTGTACCTCTTATAGTTGTATGCAGAAGTGTGAATACCGCTGGTCACATTATGTTTTATCAATTTTCTATGTTTTTTCGATTTTCCTCTACATGGACATTTCCCTGCACATTTTGCGCACAATTTCTATTTATTTGCAGAGTTTAACTTTTTTTTTTGAAAAAAAAAATAAGACATATAAAATGTGCCATTAAATTTGCACAGGTCACATTTTATGTTTTATTTTATTCGACAAATAAAAAGTAATTATGTGTTAGAATGTGCAGAAGTGTGTGTTTCTGTAAAGAATGTGTTAACTTATTTTTATGTATGAAAATCAACAAAACGTAACTTGACCAGGGGTGTCCAAACTTTTGCACACGACTGTATAGCAAGAAACGACTCCGACAGGCAAAATGCTTTTCAACCAATAAGACTGTACGGTTGTAACTAACTGTGGTGTAATTGTATAATGTAAATCATGAACTTTCCTCCAAGTCATATGTTTTAAATATTGTCCGTTTCTTTTGTCAGCAAATGTAGTTCCAACCAGATGTCAGTGGAATAATACAGGTATAGTGAAATAACTATTTTTATCAGATGTAACAATATAGGTGGAATGCTTTTCAACCAATCAGATTGTTAGGTCAGAACTATGACAGTGCTAACTATTACTATAATCACAAATGATTGACTCCATGTCACATATCAGTGATACAGGTACGACAGCACAGGTGTTGTGTTTTTAAACCAACCAGACTGTGTGGTCAGAATTAACTGATGTATAACTGTGTAATGTAGATCATGAATATGACTCCATATCCTGTCCATTGCTCTTTATGTATCTCCTTCACGCAGCAGTTTTGGGCTGACATCTAGTTCAGGGGGTTGGCCGTAGAGAAGTAGTGAGGAGTCTTGGCGGGCTTTCAGTGGGCCACAGAGGGCCCAGCTCTGAGACAAAAGGGGGCTGCTTTTACAGGGTAATCCCCCCCAACACTCACTTCAGTGAGCACGGCTGTGAAACAGACCCTCCAGCGTCACTGTCTGGCTTGCGAGTGTGTGAGGTCCCGCTCAGGGATTTGAGAGCGCGGGCAGGTTTCTCTGAATTCCGGAGAGCACAGTGGTTAGGGGAGATGACGAGTTCTAGGAAAGGGGTTAGTGTGCCTCTCCGCGCTTCGGCTGGCTTGAAGTACATTTTATCCTCATGTGACCATTTCATGGTTGGGTGAGAGAAAGAGAGAGGTCAATGGTGTCAGACCACACGAGTAAAGTGGGTGCCCCAGAGCCTGTCACTGCGATTTTAGACACCTTTCATCTCTGCACAGCAAGAAATTAGAGCTACATGACTTTCCATTTTAGCAGACTTCATCAAAGTATGTATTTACTTACTTACCTACTTATTTATTTGCTAGCCTGGCTAATAGAAGGCTACAAATCCTCTGACACCATTGTTAACAGAATGAAGTCAAATTTCCTCTCAGTTATTTCTACCACAAGTATAAAGGTGCTGTTTGAATGTTTCCTTTAGACGTACATCACCATGTGAAGCCCTTTCTGAGTTCTTGTGGACATGTACAGGTGGGGCCTGTGTGTAGAGCTATGCGTGTGAGAGGTGCCTCAGTGTAGGGGAACCCTCTCTTTGATTTGGCTTTTCTCCCCCCCTCCCTTTCCCTTTCCCTCCCTCATCTGTCTCTCTTCAGTTATCCCTTTTGATCCCCCTCTTTTACACTCTCCTTCTGATCTGCCCCTTTTGTCTCTGTCTTTTTGCTGCTGGAGAGATAGAGTGGAGAAATGTGCTGACTCGAGCGCTACGGTCGGAGAGAGTGATCTCACTGCCGTTGGTCTTGGCGTCCATCCCGTCTGTCTGCCCTACAGGAGCTACAAACGGCCCAGGCCACTGAGCCTGCCCACTTTACAGGTCATAAAAGACACCGAATGAGATCTTATAAGTTCACCGCGCCGCAGAGCTGCCCAAACAATGCTTGAATGATGTCACAGAAGATATGCAGAAATATCCTTTATTTCTTTTAAACTGAGATTTAATGGTGAGAAATCCCAGCTGCAGAAAGCCACTCAGTGACCCACAATGTGGTTAGTGTTTCCCTAATAATCGCACACTGATTAAATGGAGGACATGCTGTTACCCGATGCTTTTTGTTTCTTCATTAGAGACTATTTAAGGTTTTCTTGAACTCTAAAATATCTAATGTGGTCAAAACTTTCTGATTTATGCACCATCTGAGAAGTGACATGAAGGCACAAAGTCGTAGGATGAAGTCAGATTTCCCCCCAATTATTTTTTCCACAAGTATTAAATTCATAGTAATAAACCAGATGTAATGATGCAGAATTGGATGCTCTTGGCCTTTTCTTTTGTCTTTTTAACTGATCAAATGAACTGCAAAAAGGCAAAGATGGAGGTGGCTGATTGTTAATGATAGCAATGAGATGAACTTTTGTTTGACTTTTTCCATCTTTGTGGTCAAACCCATCACTACAGATGCACATGAAGTTCAATCGTTTTAACCACTTCCTTCCTTATGTAGCAGCTGTGTATCTGTAAGGTAAATCATATTGACTGTATAGGCAGGAAACGCACAGAAGTCCAGTGTGGCATCCTTGTAGGCAATAATGCTTATATGCGCTTTATGCAACACACATTTTATCCTGAAAGTAAACTAAATTAGCTTTATTAATGTGTAATATTCTACTGTGTATACATTGCAGCAGTTTGTGCTTTTTCTGTACGATTAAAAAATTTAAGACAAACCTAAATAATGAGTTCTTCACTTTTTACTTTTTCTACACCAAACTGAGCAGTAATGTATGAATCATAATACTGAACTGGTTCAATGTCAGAGTTCAGGACACATTTGGGACTTTTAATTGACTTGGACTTCAGACTTATATCCTTTTGCTTTGAGTTTATTTTATTAAAATAAATATTTGATCATTCCATTTCACCACTACCAAAACAATCATAACACAAAACTTAAAGCCAAAACTTTACCAAATGTTTTGGTAGTGACTTTTTCAATAGTGACAATTTTGGCAAATTTTAGCAGAACTCAAATATACTAGCCAGTACATGACTAGCAAACACAGCTTTGAACAGCTGCACACACACAATATTATATGTTTCAATAAAGCACAAAAAAGTTTACTTAATTGCAGAAAAATGTATTGGTAGTAACAATTCTTAATATAATACACATATTTTCAGACTTCAAAAAAATGGAGTCTAAGTGCTCACCATGTGGCCATGAGGGACAGGGATGCAGTCTCACTCCCTGCTCTAAAATGCAGGGGTGTGGCTAAAATAAGACTCCACCTACAGACTAAAGCAAATGGAAAAAACATGATAAATATAAATCTTTAACTTCACTAAAAGAAGAGATATATTTTATACAAATAATGTGGTTTATATATATTTCTATTAATTCTTTAAGCTTAAATGAATCATAACATTCTTGTAAATACATACCATCTGACTTCTTATTTTTTAAACAGTAGAACCACAGTTCAAATATATTCAGTAGGATAGTCCATATGAAAACAGAAGTAGTCCTATATGAAGGGTGAAGAATATTCACCAACATCACTATCACACACCATCAACAACATCCCAGATGAATGGCAACAACAAAAAGCCATGAGTCGATAATACAACCAAGCATGGCCTGAGAATAGATAAGATTTCTTCATTTATTTAATCATTTGTACACATTCCTTGACTTTTCTAATGTTTAATCTGCAGTAGATTTCCCAGGTATTTGCTCCCTTAGGGCTTTGGTATCTAGAGACCCCTGGGCTGTGGCCCCACTGACCCAGTCAGCAGTTCATTTGTGTATGTTGCTTCAGTTCAGTTAAATTTCCAGCACTGTTAAGTATGATCTTCTTGTTGTTTGATTTTCACTGATTTTCACTTTTTAAGCAGCTCTATTCAAGACCTTTTTTGCTCTTGCACTGCAGGGTCATTCTAGCTTGTGGCCTCCAAGAAGCTAGCATTACTACATTACAATGCCTCCTTCCACATTCTAGATGCGAGCAGTGTTCAGTGTACCTCTGGGTTTGCTGCCTAATTTGAGTGTTTCTCATGTCCTAACATGACTGTTTGACAACTGATGGCTCCAACGAATACATTTTCACTCTAAGCCAGGCTGGAATCGGTTGAAGGTATTCATCCTAAGGAGGTGTACACTCCTTACAGGCATGTCGAAATGTAAGAATACAGAGGAAACGAGCCACATGGGACCATGCAAGATGCAACAACACATGGATGCTGAATCACAACTTAAGCATGCATGCAATGTGAAGTGAGTAACAATGTTCAGTGATGTTTAGTTTAGCGTTTTATTGAGATTTCATTTCAAATCAAAAAATGATTGGTTGATTTCACCATCACTTCCAAACTCTGTTAGTGGATTACTTGATGTGGTAGGCCTACAGTTCAGTGTTTTAGTGAGATTTGATGACACAGCATCTTTGGTATACGATAATCCACTTGCATAACAAATGAGAAAGTCAAAGGAAAACAAGGTAAAAATGTATTAAAATGACAAAATGGCAATCCCAACAAACAACCATGCCTTCTTTGAGAAACAGGAGAAAATCAAGCATGAGTCTTGCTTTAGATCAGAAAAATCCATTTATGAAAGGAAATAGACAAAAAAGAAGAACATTTGCAAATCAAGCAAGGAAGCTGCTGGTGTCTCAGAACATTTAACTGGCCACCCCAGAGTCCAGACCTCAGCATCACTCAATGTGTTTGGGATTATTTGGATCATGAGAAGCAGAAAATGCAACTAACTTTGCAAGATTGCAAGCCTGAACTTTGAATATGTGAAAAAAGAAAGTCTCCCCAAAAATATGTGATATAGGCAAGTATTGTACCATGTTAAGACTGCATTAGGCACACTTACATTGAACTTACTAGTGATTTTATCAGAAACACCGACCATATAGGTGCACTCTGTACGTTTACACTTATTGATTGTAGTCAGTGTGTGTTGCTGCACAATTTATGATCTGTCCTGTACTCAGTCCACCAATTTAAAGGTCCACTGATGACCAGATATTATTTGGACTGTGGATCGTTCTCAACAAAGCAGTGACAAGTGACATGGTAGTGACGTGGTGTATGTGGGAAGTGGTGTTGCTGGAGTTTTAAAACACTGCTCTACTTTGTACAAATTTCTACGTCTGTGTTGGTCAGATACCAGAACTGATTACATGACACCAAGATTTTGAAAGTGCTGCATGTGGGAACGAACAACACATGAGAGAATGTCTTTCATTTCTGCTACACTGAACACAGAACAGAATAAATACTTTTGAAATGTTCACTTAATATTTCATAATGTCTACCTAAATGTCACTCTAGACCACAAGTTCCCAACTCCGGTCTTCAGCGGTAAACCATGTCTGTTACAACCAGACCTCCAGTTCGGGCTATAAATGTTAAAACCTGGTCAAAAACAAGAAAAAAAACTATAATGATGCTAATTTCCGCTACTGCACCTATGGGATACTAATAGCATGTTAGCACTACGCTAACAACATTTCACATTCACATTTTTGGTCGTTCTTGATCAAATGCAGAAATCTGAGTCTTGTAAAAGACATTCCATGTTTTACTTCCTGGAGTGATGTATTTTCTCACAGAAGTGGCCGCACCATTGGAAATTAAAAAGTGAGTGGCTCTGTTAGTGGATTACCTGATGTGTTAGGCCTGCAGTTCAGCTTCTGAAGGCCTTACCAATGGGAGAGCAAGCTTGGCTGTATCTGCCTAGATACCACAGAGAAAACAAATCTTGAATGGAACAGTTTCTGTTGGATATATCAATAGTTTAACCCTTCTATGTCCAACGAAAACTTCACAATAAAATAAGAGTATTACTACAATATTTGTGGAGTTTACATACAAGAAGCATATACAAAAAAATACATACATGTACTTTCTTATTCCACTCATCAGGTCTTCTCTGAAGGGAGCCACAGACTAGAAAAGACACATTTATGGCATTTTGGCTGACGCTCTTATCCAGAGCGACTTACAAATTGATCATTTTGCATAGGTAGGCCAAGGTGGTGTTAGGAGTCTTGCCCAAGGAACATAGAGCAGTAGTAGTCAAAGCCTAGGCTTTTATATGTGTGTATGGAATAACATTTAAAGCAATTTTTAAAAAATGTCTGTACAACTTGATCATTATAATGTAAATGTCCTTCAGTGCAGTGTGTGGTGAAATGGTGTATTGTAGAGAAAATTACAGACTGATTTCTTTAAAGTGGTGATGATAGGAACCAGGGGGGACAATGTTTATTGTGCAAAAATAGCCATTTTATTTACTATCCAAAACAACCAGTGAACCTATACATGTCTTTTAAGTTTTTATACTAATAAAATACTAATAATAGTAAAATAGAATAAAAAAATATTTCTTTGGGTTATATTTTGTCTCACATTGTCCTGCATGTACTGTTTCATCATAAATGGATTATTAAAAAGCCTCTCAAAACTATTATGAAACAATTTTCTAGGCATGAGAAAGTGTGTTCGTAATCTTTTTAATATAATAATTTTCTGTGAGGGAGCTTTTGAGGCATTCAAATCTTCAGACATCTGGTTCCTATCACCACCTCTGTGGACCAATATGACTCAGGCTGTGTCTGTGCAAAAGAGCATTTTACCCAAACCCACTCTGAATGTCTAGATTTACATCTTAACCATGAAAGTATGCAGAAACTTTGAAACATCAGTGAAATTTCCCTTTAGGCCTTTGTAATATATACCATCTACAGTGCTGTATGAGAGAATGAGAGAGTAAATGAGAATTTGAACTCTGGACCAAAATACTCTACTTAGAAAAGCTGAAGAATGATATTTCAACAATGAATAATTTCATAATGAATAATTACCCAATAGGTGTTTCAACCAGTTAAATCTAGTATAGTTTTGTTCTCTGTTCCTATGCTAGTGCGTGTTGAAACCTCTCTGTTTGCACATGTTAGCATGTTACGAGTTTCCTGTTTGTGGGCAGGCGTGTCGTTACGTTACAGACGAGTACAGCTACCTCAGTAATGGGCAGTAATTACACTGTTCAGTGAAGAATGACTCACCTCCATCGTAAGGGGATACGTTTGATCATGTGATGATGAATGTGTGTGTTTGAGGTGGAGGACTGTGAGGGAGGGGAGAGTGTGTCTCGATGCATGCTCTTTCTCCTCCCTCTGTACCTTTGTTGTGTAACTGACGTGGTTTCCAGGAAAGTTTCCTTTTAGGAAAACGTTTGATATGCCACAGCGATACCACACCCTGGAGACTCAGAGGCTGAAAAAGGAGATGAATGACCACATGCTTGACCCCAAGACTCTCACACAATGTATGGAGAAAAAAAATCTTCATTGTGGTTTTTGGTTCTCTTTCTAATTTTAGGTAAAACTGGATAGTTCTTTAAATGGCTGAGCATTTGTCAGACACAGTCTGTATGAGAGCAGTTCTGGGCTGTGTTACTTTGTTTTGAAATGGTTGCGGATCTCACTAGCTCTGTAATACATTCATGCAGGGCGTGTGAAGTAATGAAGTAATATCCCTCCTGGGATGTTCTACTGGGATAATGACCCATGTATGTACGTTTGTTTTTGCCTTCTGTTCATTCTCCATCCATTGAGAGGTGAATCAATCCCATTAGTTGGCTCTAGAGCTCAGTGAGGATTAGCAGTAGTCGAATAATGTTGACACACTAGGCCATGTCCACACATTTAATTGTGTCACCTGGTTTTGTGACACAATATTTCCTGCATTTCTAATTCTGCAAGTTCCCTTACAGACCGTGGGATTTCAAGTGAGTGAAATCTTTTAAGTAACATGACTGTGTGGCTAGGAGTTCATTTAAAACTCATTTTAAACCACATTTACCTCACTTTTTTAGAATAAAGAGTTCGATACAGAGTTTGATAAAACATACAGTTCATATATGTAAATTAAGCTTCAATAACAGCCCATTTTGAATTCACTGTTTTGTGATTTCACAAAAACCAACACATTTGTACAGTATATATCCACCTATTCAGCTTACAGCAGGTAAGGCCTGCCCACTACTGTATTAAGTTACACCTAATGTTTTTGTCTGGACTGCTTCTTCTTTTTTGAATGAGGCAATAAGAGCAGATGTCTTGTATTCAGATTTGATGTACATTGGCAAGCTTCCTCATTTCAATCTCCGTTTTTTGTGCAGCAGACCCAGGTAGAGGAATTTCAGTTTCATCTTTGTTCGTTTTCAATAAATTGGTGCTCATCCAATTTAATATACTTGATAAATAGTTAACTCACTAATCAACAGCACTCATTTCATCAGGTACAACCGCTGTGTATTATCAGCTAAGCTACTGAAGTTGACTCCATGTTCTTGGATGATTTGGCCAAATGGCAACGTTTATACTGAAAATAAAAGTGGTCCGTGAATAGACCCATATGGTATGCCACGGGCGAATGCTTTCCTGATACAAATTCACTAAGGGTTCCAAACTACTGGCTGTCAGTCTGTCAGTCTAACATGAAGCCTGACTGAAATTATTCACACGTATTTTCATGGAAAGCATGTTATGGAAAACATTTAGCTAACTGTGCACCACTTTCTCCATGATTTTGCCCAGAAAGGGCAGAGTCCAGGTTGTGTTTCTTGAGAAGTGGTCTTACAGCAGCAGTTTTAAGTCAGGGACAATATTTAAAACAGTGGTGCAAACTGAAACAAAAATCTGTTTGAAGAAGAAGATTGCACATGGTGGGCTTTTACTTAGAAACAACAGAATGAAGCACGACTTCATAAATTTTGCTAAAATCATTTAAAGTGTTCTGTGGTCAGCAGATTATTAGGCCCAACACACTGCTGCTTGTGGATTGGATCACTAGATCTACTATTATCTTAAAACTATCCAAGCTTTGGTTCAGGATCACTTGTCTATTGTCCGTGTAGGATAAGGGCCCTTTGATCAATGTGTATCTTCCTATCACTTAACTGTCATATCATCTGTGGCAGTATCATAAAATATCCAAGGAAAAAGGGCAAAAAAACCTCCATATTCAAGATTTTCATCTTGTACAGGGGCAACAAATAAATGCACCAAAAATAACATTGTAGATGTAATTGATCAATGTTGGCAAAACTGTCTGATCTTGAAAAAGCTATATATGTATATTAATATTTATATATCCATTGTTTAATTTGAAAACTTCATATTGTTGGTATTGTCTCTTTAGTATATTGGGTCAAGAAACTGTCCCTTAAAACTACCATTTCTTACCCTGATCTGTAATCACTGAGTGTGCCACCTGCCAGAATGACACGGAAAGTATGTTTACTCTGAGACTTAATGCACTTAGAGCAGCAGATCCGCTAAGCAGTGATGTCAGACAGCAACAAATGTTGCTAACATCGTCACCTGCCCTCAGCAAGTAATCAGCCTTTCAGTGAGAAGGCAGCATGCTTGCCTAACAGACAGATATGTAGGCTTGGAGCCGTGTGAAATGCATTTATGTTTTACTGATGTATTACTAAGTAATTCTGAACCATTTGTGCTGTTTGCTGTTTTCTCTTCTTTAGCATGCCCCCCTCCCCAGCCAAGTCATGGCCGATCACCTTATAAGGTTGGCCTCAATACACAATGTTGTCACTTGCACCACTCTCATGTGTGGTAAACATCAGCAATGTGACCGCTGTGTTGTGTGGAAACTGGGCAGAAGCGGGTTGTGCCATGTTGGAGCACTTGCTGTCATTCAGGAAAGACTGGTGGGCACATAGAGCTCCTACTGAGGAATTGCTATGGCTGAAGGCTAATGCTGTTTCCAGCAATAAAGCTTTTGGGGTGGAAAGGTTAAAACTGTGTACACTTTGAGCATCTGAGCTCATACTGTACACACATAGTATTCATTATAAACACATACACATGCAAACATACCACAACTTGCACCGTACAATGTATAGCACCATCAGAGACCACCCTTTATTTATTTAATTTCCAGTCAAAGTAGCTTTTATGTACAAGCTATCAATTTTTCAGCATCAGGGAAAAAAGTACGTCAACAGCTACATATAACATCAAATCAGTCAGTAGTCAATGCTTTGTCTTTATTACAGCTTCTCTGCTTTTTTCAGGGGACTTATGTTCTATTTTTCAAAGAAATCTGCAGGGATATTTTTCCACACCTTCAAAGTTCAGTCATAGAAGTTGGTTTTCATTTTTTGGTTCTCACGATCTAAGTGATCCCTATGACATTCAGTGATGATGTGGCCTGGATTCTGGGGTGGTCAGTCCATAGTTCTGAACATACCAGCTTCTTTATTTGATTGCAAGTCTATCTCCTTTTCTCAGTAACGGCTTCTCGACAGCTACACATCCTTTCAGACTAGCGTTGAGTTGTCTTCTTACAGTGGAAGGATGGAAAGAAACACGTGATGAATCTGATGGTGAAAGCTTTGGTGGTCTATCAGGTTTTGCATAGAAGTTGAGTCTCTGTTTCTTTTAATATTTTTTGAACATCATCTGACTTTCTTCTTAATGTCTTCTTAAAGTGAATTCAATCATATGTGATCTCTTGAGGAAAAATCTGAAAAATGAATGACTTGTGCTCAATGGCCTTTTTGACTAGACGTTGAATAAATGAAAGGTGGTTTCTCACTTTTGCACAGTAACGTACACACAACCAGCTTTGCCTTGTAAGGCTAAAACAATAACCCACTTTGTTTCGTCCTTTGATAAGCCCACCTACGAAGGACAGCAGAAATTCCGACAGTGAATGGTGAACAGTGAATATGAACTGAGGACCAACTCTACCCCGTTCTTTCCATCCTGTAACCTTCTTTGAACAAGAAATTTGATATACAAATTTTTTAAAAATGGGAAATTTACATCCCATCTGGCTGATCCAACTGTCTAGAAGCAAATAAATTGGAACGTCTTCTTCTTACTCTTCCCCCGAGTTTTATTCCATTCATTAAAGAAGCGATGTGTTTCTTAGTGTTTGAAGCTAGTAATAAAGGATGACCTCATGCTCTGGTTTGGAGAAATATCACAGGGTTTGTCTGGAAACAGAGTGACAGATTAGAAAAGGCCTGGAAGGAGCACGTTTATGTCTGGAAAACGTATTCTCAACCACCACCACAGCAATGTAGTCTTCACGGACCATGAAGTTTCCTATGTTCAGAGGAGAGCGGAAATCTAGACAACTAAAGACCACATGCTGTTTTCCAGTTGTAAATGACTTTTAAGATTCAGAGGACACACTTTTTTTAACTCCATTCAAAGAAAAGTGAAGCCAATACTTCTTGCAGTGTTTTCTTTGTTTGGTCACTGATTAGATAGCACTGCATAACAAAATGGATACTCTTTTTGATTTAGATTTACTGAAAGCTGAGTCAGAACCTGTTATGTATCCCCAGATCTTAGTCATTGCACTGCTGATCTTGAGTCCACTGTTTACCTATTATAGACATCACTAAATGCATTTGAAAAAGAAGCCCCATCTTGTTTGCACTCATAGATTTTACACATCAGTGGAATGCAGCATCACAGGTCAAGCTCCAAACTACTCTTTAAAGCTTAGCTTGCACTTCAAAGATGCTTTGTTTTCAGTTTTAAAAAGGTGGAACAATATTCATGATCAGAGAGACTAATTAGAGCTTCAGTAGAGCTTCTGAGAGCAGGTTTGCTTTACTCAGCTTTAAATTTCAGGTATTTGCTATGTTTAATATGCTATCTGTGAATATATTTGTGAATTTAAACATGTCAATGTCAATTGCAGTGTTATTAGCAAATACCATATCCTTCAAACATTAGGAGAAACCATAGCACATAGATAGTTTACAATAAGACTTCCTTTATTAAGCGTTGATTAATGTTTTTAAATAGTTTATTAATGGTTAATAACTAGGTTATAAGCACCTTAAGATCAATAATAAGCAGTTACAACACATAAGTAAAAAGGGCAGCAGTGATCTGTTTTTGCCTATTAACGCACCCGCATTCATTTAGTTTTAAACCTCTTTAAGTCTCAGATTTTGACATTTACTGATCTTACTTTGTTTTCTACATCAGTCACTGTCAAATTCATCACATATTTATATTCATTAGATAAGACAGCATGCGTTTGCCATTTTTACTAATGTATTATAACCCCTTACTGATGATTTTTAAAGGATTTATGACCTAATTAAGAATGATTAACAAACTGCATTTAAACAATTCATAAATGCTTTATAAGGGTAGTTTTATATTAAAGTGGTACCTGGATAGTGTATCACTGAAGGTGTGTTTTTAATTCTTATAACAGAGGGTCGGAATAACATTTTTGGGCAAACAGCCTCTAATTGTCACCCTTACTATGTAAGATATATGTGAGCATTGTTGTGTGTAATACACCTTTTATTACTTGTATTTAGCTAACGGTTACCCTCCTGTTCAGAGAAACTTATCAGAACAAGGAAGCCCAAATTTAAGTTGGCTCTCAAGTACAAATACACACCAAACTTTTAAAAATGTGGCTGCTTTGAAGGTTAGATTTCGTTGAACGCCAATAAAACGTTTAGAGAATGTAGCACATATCAATCTGGCACCAAGACAGAAGAGTAGCATCATCTGTTGCTTTTAAAGACGTGGCTACTACTTTTGGAAATAACTAATTTTGTATTAACAATGATGCTGGGTCTACAGTTTACATCAGCAGACTGCATCTGATATTGATGTTCTAAAATATGTCCAGATCTGCAGGTGTTCCCTAAATACTTGGGCAAGTGGACTGACAAGTTGTATATTAACACCCACAGACTGCTACCAATCTCTACCAACTTCATACATTAACAGACATGAACAGAGCCACTCAGAGTTGTTTGATATTAGATATGCACTGTAGAAATATGTACTGAGTTTGATTTCTTTACAGTGGTGGTGACGGGGACTAGGTGTTGTGATGTCTACAACACATATATAACCATTTTATTTACTATCCAAAACCACCCGTAAACCTACACATCTTCTAAAGTTTTCTATGTAATATTGATGGTAAAATAATGGTTAACCACTGCAAAATTACAATTTTTTTGGCATTTTTGCCTTGTCAACAAATGTCTCTGTGTCAAACCATTAAATTTGCGTTTACGTGGATTTTCCCTTTAAATGAATGCAGTCCCCTCTGCATTAAAACCCGCTGATGTAATATACAGGTCTTAGCGTCTCTTATTTTATTGCTTCATTAGAGCTGATGATTTTCACACACACACCATTGTGAACTGTATCTCAAGGCAAAAACAATTACTATATCTACCACATTGAGCTCTCACATCTCATCGATTCTATGACATCTCCTTTACCAGCACCTGATCGGAAGATGCTCTTGAGAACTCAAAACTCCTAAAAACTCTATAAGTCTTAAAGGACTTGCTTTTGAGACTGTATATAGACATAACTTGAAAAGCTTAAAAACTAGGACACGTGCACAGCTCTGACTGTCTCTGTGGTTTATCATGTCTTACAAATCTCAGTCTTGGATCATACAAACAGACAAGAACAGTAACAAACACATCTGAGACATTATGACAAAAAATTTCCATCACAATCCAAGCATGCAATCGTCATAAAAACAGTCCCTGGGACTCAACTAGCATCTTTCTCATGGAGCATATTCATTTTCAGGCCTTGGCCCAGTTACAGCCAACAGTCCATCCCTGCAAAGCCTGTCTAGCCCAGTATTTCTCAACTTTGATCCTGTAGTCCACCTGCACCTGAGTCACATCAATGAGAAAGTCCTATTGGAGCTCTTTCATGTTCTTCAGAATTACACATTTTCAAAAAACTGATTATGAAATGAAACCTTTGTACCGTCTTTATTTGTATACTGGTGTGTCTTTTTGGCACTATGGCCTCTAGGACGGAACGTTAGGGCATCCCCTAACAAAAGAACCAAGGAACGAAAAAAAAAAGGAAACAAAAGAAAATTTCTTTTTCTGAGTTCCTAATTGGAAAGTTCTTATCCAAGGACTTATATTTTAAAAATAACTACTTATTTTTGTTACAACACATCATTATATAATTTTATATTAACTGAACGTTATGACTAGTGACTGAAGCTCTTTAATGCCCTTTGTCTTGTGTGTGTTTTGTGATGTCACGCAAACATCCTGAAGCCATAAAAGCACATTTCCAGAAATGGACAATAAAATGATCTATCTCAATGAATTTAACATGACAACAATAAATAAACGGAGTGTAAAGCGCCTTAACTTTTTCTAGGAGCTCGCCCAACCCGGAGCGAAGGCGCCAACAAGCCCAAACCGGTTCGCACACGGAGCCGAGGCCGGTTTCAGCTGGCGTGTTGCCGTGGAAACGCCTGAGCTATATATATATACTAGCTGCTGCCGCTTAACCGGCTTCATTCAACTCTGAGCGGCCGTGGAAGAGCAGAGTACGCGAGGGCGAGAGCTTGAAATCCCACTATCTTTCTTTTCCAGCACTCTGGTCTAATGGGAAAAGTCTTTGTAAATGCTTTTTAAGGTACGTAATGCGGAATTGTGTTTCCTTCTTTTGTACACGACGTTCTGGGTCAGTGAAGACGAGTTGCTTTAACACTGCGACAAAGTTAGCTTAGCACTGTTAGCAGCGAGTTCATTCATTGAACGCACTGCATGGCGGTAATGTCACATGAAAGATAAGTTCTTTTGACCACTATTATAAAGCCTACGCGACTCAACAACCCAAAGCTGTCAAGAAATTGTATCCTAGCTTTATTTATTCCTCGGCTAGCTAACGTTAGGTTAGTTTGCGCGGTTCCGTTTCAGTCATGGCTGGTGCCGCATTTAGTAAAATGGTCAAGTTAGGCTGAAACGCTGAGGCCTGTGTTAACGTAGCTCATGTATGAGCCAAGTACCCCTTTTTAATAATGTTAGTAATCAGTAAACAATAAACGGTGTTGTTTTCAAGAGAACTACTGTCCAAACGCACATTTAGCCGGCTTTCAAATGTAGTATAATGGACCTTTTCAATCCACGTGGCCGGTCATTTCAGAGGAACTGTGTCACAAGCAAAGCCCTGAGAAAGTTGACGCAGCTGGCTCATACTTACTCCCTTGTATATTAACATGGAGCCTTTAATTGTGCTCTAGCTTTCTAAATGTGAGCCCCTGTGTCGCAGGTTTCAAACCCAGGTTCCGTTAACTATAAATTGTAATCTTGATCTGTCGGAGTGTTTAATCCCAGACAGGGTTACTAGACTGTAGCGCCCCTTACTGGCGGGACAGACTTCTGCTCCACTCTGGCAGTGTTGGTCTTAGGCCAGTTGTGGGCGGTTTCGCTAAGTTAACTTGAAGAAATTAAGCTAGGCGTTTATTATTTTCTTCCAATTTTCATATATTCTTCATAGTGATATATGATCAGACATGTAGCTATTTAAGTAGTAGTCATAATAGTTTCTGGATATTGTGTTGTGTGTGTGTGTGTGTGTGTGTGTGTGTCTCTGAATGATCTAACCAGACACTCACAGTGCTTTCTTCTTTTTAGACTACTCACTTGAGAAAAGCACACACTGGCTGCTTTACTGGCCCTGGCCTTGAGGCTTATCTGAAAGGATTCAACTTCACGGGGGAACCGCCTTGGGTGCTCTGAACTCAACTGGCATTAGACATTTTATAATCCCATCTCTTTCTGTCCAAGTAAGAATTTTTTTTTTTTTTGTATTTTTTTTTTTTGTGTGTAACAGTTTGAAATAAAGATATTGTAGCCTCTTTAAATCAGCAATAAATCCACAGTAGTTGTTCAGTAGTTCATTTATTGACTGCTGCAAATGATAACTTTGTTTAGTGTCCTTTTGATTGCATAGTGCCATTGGTCCTTGTAAAATGGTTCATAACCATGGATTTGTCAGAGGGTAGCTCTTGTACATTCTGCAGCTATTATGCCTGAGAAGATAAGACCCAGCTTTGGTGTAGCCATACTTGTCATGAACAGATAATGACTGTAGTTGGGGGTTATGTGAGGATGTTTTGTCACACTTTGTTCCTCTTTCTACAGTTTTCTTTTGCTGTCAAATCTTAAATTGTTACCATGACCACCTTCACTCCTGCTGACTTTGACTTCACCTTCCTGGAGGAGGGATTCTGTGCACGGGACATTGTTGAGCAGAAAATCAATGAATTGTCTTTATCAGTGAGTTTACTCCTCCCACACACTCTTTGATGACATTTATATGGTGGTGATGTGTGTTGAGCATGCTACTAGGTATTGTGTTGATCACACTTGTGTTGATCACATCATCTTGGCTCTGCAGGATGATAAGGATGCCTTCTACGTGGCCGATTTGGGTGATGTCCTTAAAAAGCACCTTAGGTGGGCCCGTGCCCTGCCTCGTGTCACACCTTTCTATGCAGTCAAATGCAATGACAGCAGGGCTGTCGTGATGACGCTGGCGTCTTTGGGAGCAGGCTTTGACTGTGCAAGCAAGGTGTGTTCTCCTAATTTTGTTTCCTTATTATTCTTTTGGTGAATATGCAGCTTACTTTTTGTATACTTATGAAACAATTGAGTAGTAGAAATTGCACTGAATTAATAAATCTGTCCCATCAATCTCCTTTTAGACTGAGATCCAGATTGTGCAATCACTGGGAGTGGACCCCAGCAGGATCATTTATGCCAATCCCTGCAAGCAGGTTTCACAGATCAAGTATGCTTCTGCCCATGGGGTTCAAATGATGACTTTTGACAGTGAAGTGGAGCTAATGAAGGTGGCTCGTAGCCATGACAATGCAAAGTGAGTAGCTTTTCTTTGTCCGATGTTTGTGTGTTTGAGTTGGTGTGGAACATTGTCTGTGATTTATTGTTTGTAGTGTCTAACCCAGAGATATCTCTGCAGACTGGTGCTGCGTATTGCGACAGATGACTCTAAAGCAGTGTGCAGGCTGAGTGTCAAGTTTGGAGCCACGCTGAAGAGCAGCAGGCTGCTTTTGGAGCGGGCAAAGGAGCTAGGTCTGGATGTCATCGGAGTCAGCTTCCATGTGGGCAGTGGCTGTACTGACCCAGAGACATACAGCCAGGCCATCTCAGATGCACGCTGTGTTTTTGATATGGGGGTAAGTTACACAGCCATACAGTTAATTAGCTCATTTCATCATGTACATTGATTCATCACTGCTGCATACTTGAATTTACATCTGAAATTTGCATTATCTTTTAGGCCGAACTGGGCTACAACATGACCCTACTGGATATTGGTGGAGGCTTCCCTGGCTCTGATGATTCCAAGCTGAAGTTTGAGGAGGTGCGTTTCACTTATTTCTGTTTTGTGTCTGTGGAGTCCCTTCACTTAATTTTTTTAGAAACTTGTTTCAGGTGGCTGTAAAGAGATTTATTTTGGTTTTATTTTTGTTTCTTAGATTACTGCTGTGATCAACCCTGCACTGGATAAGTACTTTCCTGTAGACTCTGGCGTGAGGGTCATTGCTGAGCCTGGACGATACTACGTAGCCTCTGCATACACGCTAGCTGTCAACATTATTGCAAAAAAGGTTATCATGAAGGAGCAGTCAGGCTCTGATGGTAAGTTTTTTGTTTTGTTTTATTTATGAGCTGATGAGTATATTGATAACACATTTCAGAGAAAATTGAGTCTAACAATTTGTTCCTTCTTTTTCCTGTACATTAAAAAAAATTCAGAGGAAGATGATTGGACCAGTGACAGAACCCTAATGTATTATGTAAATGATGGGGTTTATGGCTCGTTCAACTGCATCCTATATGATCATGCACATGTGATGCCTGTTCTGCACAAGGTATGGATTTAAATATATTATCCTTGTTCATTAATTCTGTTTTAAGCTTTAATAGTCTATAAAGTATAGTGAGACTTTAAAGGTATTTGCTTGGTCACAGATTGGTGACATTGCTGTTTCATATTGCTTTGTAGAAGCCCAAGCCTGATGAGCGCATGTACCCATGCAGTATTTGGGGTCCTACCTGTGATGGATTAGATCGCATTGTGGAGCAGTGTACTCTGCCTGACATGCAGGTGGGAGAGTGGCTTCTGTTTGAAAACATGGGTGCTTACACTGTGGCTGCCTCTTCCACCTTCAACGGCTTTCAGAAACCAGACATCCATTACATCATGTCTCGAGCAGCCTGGTAGGTGCACGTTTTACTGATGTTTTTGTGAACTTGATTCATTTTTTATTTGTAAACTTTGCACATTCTAAGGAAGAGAGCCTCATCTGTGTTTCTTTCTAAGCATAAGTAAATGCTGTGAATATGAACTTAAATGCATGTTGTACTGAGAGAAGTGTTTTTCCTCTTTTTAGGCAGTGCATGCAGCAGATCCATGCCCAGGGAATGCCTGCTCTGGCAGAGGAGCAGTGCCCTGGCAACATGCCATCACACTGCGGTCGTGAAAGCAGTTTGGAGCTGCCTGCTAAGCCCTGTGCGCCCCGCGTGCTCTGAGCCGCCACCTCACCATAGATTTGGTACAGATAAAGACTATGCATTAAGTAATTTGTAACCGATTCTCTATTAGTGGCACAATTTTCTGATGCCCCCTGTTGCTCTGAGGGTTAGTTGTGCCTGTAGTTACACATTTTACAGTTATAAAGCACTGTCAGTTCTTATCTGTGCCAGGTCTATGGTGCGTACTCTAAGAATATTGTAGACGCACATGTTGATTTGTCTATTCTATTTTATTTTATTTTATGTTATTTTATGTTATTTTTATCTTATTTTTAAATGTCATTGATTCCTGTTTGTGTGCTTACTATATGTGAGGCCAGTTACTTGACAGGAGAATAGGAGAGAGCAAAAAATGTTTGTGTTTTGAAGGTCAACTGCCGCTGAAACCTATTCTTCTCTACTTCCCTTGATTTTTAAGCTATGAATGCATTTCAACCACTACTATGGACCATTTTGTTCTCAACCATAGAGGGATGCAGGGGAAATGTTTCATCATGAATTCTCAGATCTCATCACACACAGGAACAATACATTCCTCCTTTGATTCTCCTATTTAAAAATGTTTTTCAAACTTTTTTGTTAAACAAGTTAATAATTAAGCATGAACCAGTAATTATCATGACTCATTTCAAAATGGATACGAAAGAGATGGGATTGCACTCATACTGCTTTCCTATGGAAACCTTTTTTAATGTTTTGTATTTTTTTTATAAATAAAATATAGCTGTAAATATGTGCTGGCTTGTTTATAATTTTCCAATAAATGTCCTCAGTTTTCATGATGAAGAGCAACACATGGAGTTTAAATGTGAATTCAAATCCAATCCAACTGCACGATTAAAAGAATTGATCACAGTTCAAAAATATGTAGCATCATTTAGGTGTAGTAAAGTTTTTGTACTCTGGGTTCCTGCTGGCCTGCTGGTGATTGTGGGCTGCTCTTGGGTTTTAAATGTGTAAAGTATTATTTAATCTTTGAGCCCAGTGTACAAGGCCAGTAAGGAACCTGTAAATATGAAATTATTTACTAAAAAGTTACCTGATATAATGGCAAGGCAGAATAACAAGTAAGACCATGTGCTGCACGTATGCCTAAAACATTTAAGTAATTCCAATACTGAATAACCTATATTTTACTCCTAATCCTACTCATTAGTACAATAAGAGAAACAAAACCATGGTCAGTGTCCAAAGAAAAACAAGTATCTGAAAAATGGTACCTTTACAGGAGAGGACAAAACCTTTCTTTACTTTCAGTGAGTTAACTTCAGATTGCATTTGAAGCAATTTTGGAGCATTTCTATTGGTCAAATTCCTGAAATTTTCACACATTGTAATGGACAGCTGTTTAAATTATGCAGAAAACAAAAAAATTTTTTTGGACAGCAGTGCCAGAAGAAATTCAAAAGGCAGCTTCCATGGTCCCAGCTGTACCACTAGAACAGTTCATTAGAATTCCACAAATGCACTGAAGCCCATAGAAGCTGTCCTGTTAAAGAGGGAGATGGTGTTGAGCGTTTTTAAATTGCACTGAAATAATGGATGAGCGCTTTCTACACATACGAAACAGCTTTATCTTTAATAGGGGAGACATTTGTGGTCTTTTTTTTTTTTCAAGAAAGCAACATTCACTTAAAATATTGAAAATACAATGTTTGTTTCAGCATCAAATAGCTGGGTTATTTGCTTTTTTACTTTCTACATATTTTTATTCATTATTATGAAGGATGTCAATCCCAGACCTTACTGTACCTCAAACCCAGACCACCACTGTCCCTAGTGGTGATTTCCTCCCAATCATTGGACTAGTGCTTCCTAAGCCATATACAGTACTGTACAAATTCATAGGCAAATGAAATATGTAAATATATTCAGTCAGTAGACATTACAAAAACAACACTGGAATTAATACAAACACAGTACATTGTGATTTTGTGGAGAACCTTCCTGAGGTCAGTTTACAGTTATCATCCAACACCTTGTTTATCTAATCAGTCTTTCATTAAATGCCCTGCGATGGACTGGCAACCTGTCCAGGGTGTATCCTGCCTTCTGCCCGATGACCGCTGGGATAGGCTCCAGCACCACCCCCCGCAACCCTGACGGAGAAGCAGCTTAGAAAATGGATGGATGGATGGATCTTTCATTAAATTCACTGATGTAATCTCACAAATCCATGCAAAGACTGGAGAGCAGCAAGTCAGTAATTCGACCTGTGTTCTGTGCTTTTACAAAATATTCATTTTAAAAACAAAAGTAATTTTATTTTGAGGTTCTTTATCTGACATTCAACTAAATAAGTATTAAACTAACTTTCAAATGAATGTAATAGATTTGATTACATCTAAACCCAAACCTTAATTTCAACCCTAAACCTAATTCTAAACCTAACCATAACCCTGGTAAAATTAGGGACCCTGACCACACAGTTCATTAATAATGAAAGCATATGTAGATGCAATTAAAGCTTCTTCCTGCATCTCCTACTGTATTCATGTTTTATTTTTATTTACTCTAAAGTTGGGTAGTATCTTTTACAGACACTACACAACATTAGAGTAAACACGCTCAACTGCTAAGATCATTTTCACCTATTTCTTTGGCTGCTTTAGACATTTGCCCAATACTAGATATTTTGAATCTGTGGATTACAGTGGGGTCCAAAAGTCTGAGACCACATTAAAAATCTGGCATTTAGTTTTCATTTAAACCAGAAATAAACAACAAGTGTTTTAGAATGTAGAAAGAGTAAATAAATGCAGAAAAGTTATAAGAATCTCCACTTTTTCTAGGACACTATTCAAATTTAAGCAAGTTGGCTTTTGTATAGAAGGTCAGTTTTTTAGTCTCATCTCTTCCACTGAAGCTCATGTTCAGGTGACTTTCAGATGGGTTTGATTTTTATCAGAAGCTTTGTGGAGTCCAGCTCGAGTGCACAGTCATTAAAGCAAAAATAAGAAAATACTACATACTAATAAATTCTAAAATCCAGGTAAATATTTAAAATTTTCTACCTTCCACTCAAACTGTTATGCGGATAATATACATTGTAATGAAAAACTCTACTAACCTTAGAAAAGAGTTCAAAATAGAAACATTTCTCTGATCAGAGGGTTCTTGCAGTTCTAATCTCTGCTGCTGGGTGGCAGTGTTTCTCTGTGCAAGTCTTCAGTGTAGACCAACTCAGTCACACATTACAGTAATAAACTGTTACTGTAATGTGTGAGAAAACACCGTGGATTCTATTCTCCCTGCTGGTTTAGAACATCAACACAGTTAAATCGAAATTTTAAATGCTCTGTAAGCATCTCAATAGCCAGGCAGGCACAAATGCTGACCCCCCTTTTAGTACTCCATACAGAGGTTTCTAATCTCTTACTTTCTTGCCTGAACGCTCTACCAGTTTGCTTATCACTTCTGCAGCAGTTTGGTTCCACTAGGTTCTCTGCCACTGAGGCACAGACTCAGCTCACTGTTATACGCCAGTCACCGCAGGCTGAGGAAATTCATCCAAGGCCCATTTACTGTTTCTATCCTGTTCAATTTGTGCTTTATCAATTCCACACACAGCTCCTCCTGTCTCCATCCTCGGTGTGAGCACATGTGCTTGTTTGAAGCACTAGTCAACATCCCCTCCCCCACTTGCCATTATCAGGGAATCAAATACCTGAGGAGCTGCAGGCAGGATGCATTCAACAGAGCACCTTGGCTAATTAAGCAGCACAATTTGCAATTGTTTAAATGGTGTCCTGCTGGTAACTGAGGGAAGGCATGCAGCTGCATAATCCTCTGGGACATAAAGGTTCCTCACGATAGTTTGCTGAGAGCTGCATGGGCATAAAATCCATCTCTCATCTTACACACGGTCTAAAACAGAATTACCAGCGAGTGAATGAAAATACATGAGGAAAATAACAAGGTTTGCTCGGTCTCTCGATTCCATGGTGCACACACGGCAGCTGAACTCAAGACTACTGGCTGAGCTTTCCTTCTCCCCTAACCAGTAAGACCATTTATTGACAATTTTATATAACAAAATATGCAGTTGCTTCAGTCTTGGGTTTAATTCATAGTGCTATAATGTATACAAAAGTCAAAAGGTTTGTCCTCTTTTATTTTTCTTTATTTACAGACTGTGCAAAAGTCAGAGACCACATTTCATTTATTTCATTTCGAGTCAAAACAGCCTTTAAGCACAAGGTTTTATTTTTTCAGGTGTTTCTCTTGAGTAGATGTCAGGACTTTCCAAATTTGTAGTTCAAACAACTGTGACGTCCAAAAAAGCTTGCAAGATCTCCAAAACTGCCATCAGATAAACTGTCAAAAAATCTAATCTTTGATGAAAAAAATGAGAAAATCAAGCTAGAATGGAAAAATTTGATATGGATGCGTAGCTATCAAAAAGCCATTACTGAGGAAAATAAAAATACAAAAAGAGAACATTTGCAAAACAAATAAAGTCTGTTAGTGCTCCCAGAACAAGCAAAGCCTAGACCTCAGTCACTGAATGCAATTGGGTTTGCTTGGTGGTCACGACTTTTGCACAGTACAGTACGTGTCATAAATATCTGAGCCTGTGAAACACTGAGGTGATGCTTGGCAGACACATAAAAAGGCAACCACTATTTCAATCCAAAAAGGAAGCACAACATTTTAATACAAACAAAAGGGGAATTGTCACAATAACACTCCAGAGCTTTTATATTAATAGCACGGTTACAGTTTCTTTATAAATACTGCAAGACATCTGTTATAACCATGAACAGCAGTGTAGAACAAAAAAAATGTCAAAGCTAGCTGGCTTAATGCTCTGCTCTGGTGCCAGGGTCATAACTGTCATAGAGGGATTTAAGTTTTACGCTTATGATCACAATTTAGACTCGATTTTTCCTTCATTCTCACACTGTTTAACCAGAAGTGTTTACTTAACGTCTGAGAAGTCACAGTGGAGATTCCAGTGACACTTCGCTTGACATGTTCCTGATGCCATGTTAATGACTGTGCTAGAGAAAGCCAGTCGTGGGGTCAGAAGCATCCCAATCTCCGTCAAGTAGCATCTTATGACAGGCCTGTTTCTATGGCGATGGGAAACGGAAAACTGAAAACGACAAAGTCCCAGATGCGCAATCTACATTACTGAAATGTGCTATCTGACAGGTAGTGCATGAAGATACAGCATGTGGCACGCTGAAATAATGCGTCTTTTTCTGATGGCAGAGTAATATGACACTGAGAGAAGAATAAGGAAAGGAAAAAGAACAAGGCGTTCACATTGGGCTTCACTATATTCCATAGGGGGTGCACTATTTACAACAGTAATGGCAAAAAATACAAAACAATATCAGTACAGTCCTTACATTCACCACAACAGTAATATAAAAATTTTGTCAAAAAACATGCAACAGCAAGGTTGTAAGCAAACCGTCTGACAAAATGCAGAACCACGAACAGGATCAATCCATTGCATTTATAAAAGAACAGCCACTCACAAAGGCACACTGATGAACGTCCATGCAGTCCAGGAGAAGGAATCTGAAGGGTGCTGTGGATCTAGAGAATGCTTGCATTTTCAACCAGAAACTTATCAATACGCACAAAACAATGCAAATATAACACTTGGATGGAATTTTAAAAATCCAGCTAAAACAAAAGACTGAGATCATTTTACACTTAGAACTTGCCCGCTTAAACTCAGTCTTAAACTGCTCACTAAAATGAACATGACAGTCCTTAACAGTGCTGCCTTCTCATAAACACATTCTTTTTTCCCAATTGTTCCAATAACCATTAAATCACAAACGCAGAGAAAATTACACAACACCACATTCCCATTCCATAATATGTGGTACTCTGAAGCATAATGGTACTAGGACTGATGACTGAGCTCTTGAACTCCTCAAAATCCACAATTGCAAACAGGTCCACAAAACCAAACCAGGGGTTCTGTGACATGCTGTGAAGGAATCAGTGAATCTCATACTGACTACAGTGATAAAATTCCTACACAGTGACATAAAAACTTACAGTGTGCACTCTGCACTTAAATGAACACTATTAGGATGTGCTATGCCGGCCGGAATCACAATGGCTGAAGCTCAGAACTGGCTGGCACTGCTGGGGTCACACTGGAGAAGGCGGACAATAGAGGGGTCACTCCTGGCACCTTTGATAAACTCCTCCAGAGAAATCTTTCCTGTAACAGCAAAGCAGGACACTGGCATTAAATATCACAGGGATTTATGGACTCGTTATTCATGAATAAGGCTGCAACAAACGACTATTTTGATAGTCGAATAATCTATCGATTATTGAAATGAATAACTGATTATTCGGATCATGAATCACTTAATTACCAATGAACTCTTATGTATCCATCAGCTTTTAAATTTAGCATGAGTTAGTTTTATGCATTTGCTAACTAACAATGAAGACAATAGAGATGAATACCTTATTTAAGAGATGAATACCTTATTTAAAAATTCACTTTTAATCCACGCTCCTGTTAATACAAATGTTCACCGATGTTCTCCTGTTCTCTGAATCCGAACGCCCCGGTGGCCTCAACGTTAAGACAATCATGCCATGTTTAAAACTAAACATTATCTGGAAAGTGAACAGGGTCGTTGTGAATATTAGTTACTTGCTTCTCCATTCCAACTCATTAACAATTCCAGAGAGCAGCGTTTCACTACAACAAACTGCACAACTTACCATCTTTTTTTGGAGAAAGCGTGAAATGCTTCGTGAAAGGCAGTTATCACACTTTTGGTAACTCTCCGGTAAGCGGTAATGTCAAAACCTTCCTACTGAGCCCGAGAAACATGTGATGACATCACCAACTTATCGACTATTGAATTAGTTGCCAACTAATTTGGTCGTTGATTTTAGTCGACTAAGTCGATTAATCATTGCACCCCTATTCATGAACAGATCAGACAAGCTAGTAATGCTAGGCACTATGCTGCAGCTGTATACCAAGGTGTTATGTGTGAGCTGTACACTGCATACTGTACTGTAAGCTGTGCTCCGTACCAAGGCCAATCATTTAGGTGAATGAGCCAAAAACAAAAATAATGAAGCAGTGGCAAATACAGAGATAATGCTATGGGGTTGGTATTCAAGGGTTGGTCTAAACCCCTTAGTTCCAGTGAGGGGAAATCTTAAAGCTTCGTCATACTGAGACATTTTGACAGTTTTATGCTTCTAACTGTGTGAACAGCTTGGGGAAAACGCTTTTCTGTTCCAGCATGACTGAGCCCCAGTGCACAAAGCAAGTTCCATAAAGGCATGGCTGGGTGAGTTTGGTGTGGAAGAGCTTGACTGGCCCTCACAGAGCCCTGACCTCAACCCCATCGAATATCTTTGGGATGAACTAGTACTGATATTGCAAGCCAGGCCCTCTTGTCCAACATCAGTGTCTGATTTTTTTTTTTTTTTATGATTTTACCATCATTGTTGGTGTCCATCTGTCTGAAAATCTTATCTGTCCTCTTCTCTGGAGTAGACTCATCCTCTGGCATCTTCATCACAGAAGAAACCATCTTATAGATAGCCTGAAGGACAATAATTAACACGGAACACAGAATGAAAACATTGAGTCACCTACTAAAATGAACAAATTAAATCACTAAGATTTACTATCAACTACAATTTTGTGCTAGTAAAACTGTACTTGACTGAGATAAAAACAATGTACATTGAATGATTTTTGCTCCAAATATAATTAATTAAACTCCCCATACAGTCATTTGCAAAAAGCTGAGCACCCTGGTCAAATTACATTTTTATTGATTTTAAAGTTTAAAATAAAGTTATCATGTCCTCTATAGTGAACAAACATAAAAATGGCATTGTTCTGCAAAGGGTAGTGTGCAATTTCTATTTATTCAGAGAATTTAACATACAGGGGAAAAAAGTGCCATAGCTATTGCACAAACCATTGTCCACCGTTTTGTTTTATTTTTCTTCCCAATGTGTTAAATTCTGAAAAAATACCTTGCAACTACGTGTTTTCTGTAGAGGACGTGAACTTTTCTTCACTTAGAAAACCAGACATGTCATTTGACCAGGGGCAACTAAATTTTTACATAACACTGTATGGAAACGAAGCTGCAAAAACAGCCCATTTTAAACCCATCATGGTTGTGATGTCAGACATACATATTTATGTAGGCCCATTTAGCAACAGTTTAGTCCTTCCAGTCACATTGAAGTGCTAAGTAGTGTTGTTACTGCATGCAGACTGTAGTTACTAGAGTGAAAGATGTAGGGGGAAACAAATGTCGTTAAAAAGAAGTCTCCATCAAGCTTCACCTTGTGCAGCACAAAGATCATCTAAGATGGCAAAGCAATATCACTAAGTCTAACAGTACAGTGATCCAGGGAAGCTGGGCCACCTGTATAAAGACTATACTTGTGATCAAGGCAGATATTTCTCACATATTTTTCCTCATGTTCTCCCTCAAGATTCAAAGCTCTTGCCTC
This sequence comes from Pygocentrus nattereri, assembly GCF_015220715.1. Classification (NCBI taxonomy): domain Eukaryota; kingdom Metazoa; phylum Chordata; class Actinopteri; order Characiformes; family Serrasalmidae; genus Pygocentrus; species Pygocentrus nattereri. Next base: position 33,107,414 of record NC_051220.1, on the reverse strand, counting down.
ACTTCATTTTTGTTACTAATATGATTTTTAAATGTCAGTACCACAGAGCCACTCTTTCCAATTTCCCTCATTTACATCATTAGATTTAATGAGAAGAGATGGTCCCTTCATGTTCATGAGACTGTGGCGCTCTCCTGAGCATGCTTCATTTTCAAATTCATTTTCTTTTACTTGATTATCTAGTCTCTATGTGCAAATACTGATATTACTCACAGCGTTCTGGCTCAGAAAAGCTTCTTACATGTGGTCCATAACAGGACAGGGAGAAGAAACAACGCAAACAGTGCACCAACTGGAGTCATATAAACGTGAATGTAATTTAATCTCTTACTAAGTAATAAGAAATTGTAGCATCTATGCTGTTTTAAAAGGAGATGTCACTGACACCACATATGACTGACCTGTAGAGGAATGTGCCCCTTAAAATGCATTTTAAAATTATTTTTTTTATCACTGATCTATCATTTCCTTGAAAAGGCCTGGAAAAATACTGTATCAACAATTAAATAGATACAAAGTGTAATGCTCTCCAAATATCAATTAGATATGGTGACCTTCAGCTTGATCTTATACTGAAAATATGAGAGGAATGTAACTTTTAACTGAGGAAAAAATATCCATAGAAAACATGGTCTGCTAAAAGAGAGAGTGAGTAAGTGAGTGATTCTTTGGCCACTCACTGGACTGTCCTTTTTAGCTCAGCTGAGATGTCCACCGCAAAAGCTATGTTTGGTCCAGAAACTCATCTTCAGAAAGTCTCATCTTCAAGAATGTTAATTGTTAACACTTTAAAGAATGAGTATTAATTAAAGAATTTTTTTTTCTTGCTTTGTTAAAATATAAGATTTTCATGTATATTGTAAACACTGTTAAAGTTACACTATGTAAGTTTGGGGGATCTGGGGACCTCTCTGGTGGAAATGTGTAATTGCACTCAATATGTAAAAGAACATTTTGGAGCATCAGAGCCCTTCACCAAGCGGATGAATCTGATGATTATGAGCGTGTTAAGAATATTCATAGAAAAGGACATGTCTTCCGTTGATGTGGGTGACTTACGTACTAATGTCATCATATTTTTTAAATGTTGATTTCGCATATGAGACTTAAATATCAAGCTGGGCCTTCTATTTCAGCCTTTATATCTGACGTTTATACGTAAAGACAACTGGCATCCGAAAAACGCCCGTCAAATCCGACATTTACAGTTTGACGCGCTGCTGTGCATGCACACAATGTTTTCTACTGACTCAGTAAAGCTAGTTTTAAAAATAAATAAATAAATAAAGTTTTTCAATATACTGTTCACTCCCCAATCCATGCAGGCTACAAATCATCTCTGAGGATTTAAGCCCAAACTTTATTGTCCACTTTGTAGCCTAGACTGCTTTTAAAGGTGGTCCGCCTCCTTTGCCTTTCAAAGGTATTGGCAATTCAAAACAGAGGTCATTTTCATAGATCAGTCTTAAAGGACAGTAAACAAAAAGACCTTTATTGTGTAAACGATAGTTGAAGAGGGCCTAGTATGCATTTGGGTTGGTTGGGGAGATAAAGTCTGATATTGTGGATTTTACTGTATTTTTCCTATCGTAATTGTGTTTACCTGCCCAGGGACTGCAGAGGGAAACTAGCCTATTGTATAACTCTGGTGCAAAGCATCTCTTAGATGAGATTAATGTATTTTGTGGATGATCCATGACAAAATAAACATAATACACTAAACTAAACAAAAAACAGTGTGCTTGGTGCCAGTGGATGAAGAGAGGTTGAAAAAATAAATATTACTGTTTTTGGTACATAAACCTATGTAAACATTAAAACATTATATATATATATATATATATATATATATATATATATATATATATATATAAAGAAGAGAGGAATGTAAAATATGGGTACATTAAGGCGCATATGTAGGAAAAAAAATAAAAAATTAATAAAAATGAGCAAAAAAGGGCCACTAATCTGGATAAGCGCTTTTAAGAAAAATGTTATTTGCACAATAAAACATGAGAGGGAGTGATGCACTGTGGGATACTGGCACTTGTGTGCAGCAATCAAAGACACAAGGCTGAAGTGTCAGGTAGAGTGATAAATAGATTCAGTCAGAGAGCCATTATCAGGATATACTGGCACTCATAGAGGACCTCTTAGCCAATCACACTGCCGTGTTGGAACTAACTGGTGTACAGTTCTGCATTTGTATTTGTTTTCTTTCCATAATTTTATCTCAACGAAAGGTTAGATTTCTTAAATATTGTCATGTTAATGTGCAAATATGTTATTCAGCATCAGATCAAGTTGATAAACCAGAATTTTCTGTCCCACCCCCCCACCTCTACCAGTGGCACCAATAATTCTGGAAAGCATGATGTGTTTACAGTCAACAGAAAAAACGTTACCTCTGAAAGATAACAAAACATCCTCACCTGAACAATTTCCAGCATCTCTGCTCGGCTGATGTATCCGTTGCCGTCCAGGTCGTACATGCTGAAGGCCCACTTGAGCTTCTGCTCTAGCTTCCCTCGTGACGTCACACTCAGCGCGATGATGAACTCCCTGAAGTCAATAGTCCCGTCGGCGTTGGTGTCGAATGTTCTGAACACGTGCTCGGCAAACTTGGAGGCATCTCCGTAAGGGAAGAAGTTGGCATAGATCTTTTTGAACTCTTCCACAGTGAGATGACCTGTGGGGCAGTCCTTCAGAAAGCCTTTATACCACTCCTGCAGCTCGTGGTCAGTGAACTCGGTATTCTCCCGCAGGTCTTGGAGCACCTCGGGCCGCAGCTTGCTGTTCTGTTTCCCCATGCTTCCTAGCTGATCCCCTCGCAGGCCTTTCTCTCTACTTCACGCTTTCCCTTTTCCCACAGCACGGCTCTTTTGTACTCCTGCTTGTTTTTTCTCTGCTCTTCCTCTTATCTCCTCAGACCTTGCACTCTGTCAGATGACAGGCGAGAGAGAGAGGTAGAGAGAGAGAGTGAGTGTTAGAGAGACAGTGAGAGGTTATCATGTGGAATAAAGAGATAAAAGTCTAAGAGGGTGGTTTAAAAAAGTCACAGTTTTGGACGGTTTTCTTCCTACCAGGGTTCCCTTTTGTTTCATAAAAGACTTTATGTGGATAATTTATCAGTTCAGATGAATTCCAATGCAAAAATGACTTCGATATTGCACAGAACGCCTCTGTCAGGGCTCATTAATCAAAAACAGACTTTAATATTTAACTAATCAAAAAGCATTACCATTCTGAAGACCATGGGTCAAGAAATAAATTAAGCCCTAATGAAACCATTAAGAAACAGAGCAAATGTTTCTTTCTCTTCCACCAGGTAATTACGATGCTCTTAGGTCATTAACCAAGCACAATAGAAGTTTGAGAAGGTTGAGGCTCACTTGAACTCTCTGCTCCCATGAGCTCTTAATGGCATTTAGAACAAGTACAATCCAATCATAAAATCAGTACACAATATTATTATGAAAATGATTCATGTAAATTCAAATCTTTAAATAAAAATGCATTAGTTTTAATAGTAAGTAAATTGTGGTGAAAGTATTAAAAGGGTTTGGACTAATCTACTGTCTAAGTAAGTACCGCTATATTAAATTCACTGAAAATTGCTTATTTAAGCCCCCATTGTACTGTAAAATGATGTGACTAATTGACCAAGCTGATGTTTTCAACATTTTTCTTGTTCATAACATTTTTATGCTGACAGACAGCTGAAATGCACTGTGGGTAGTTGGAATATAAGCCCAGAGAGCCGACCAGCTCATGAAGCTTAATGACGACTGCAGCTAGGTTCCAAATTGCCATCCCCACTGAGGTGAAATTATCTGTACTCCACAGGCCACTCTCTCACAGCTATCAAAAATGCCCATTTCCTGGTATAACTGAATGAGCACCGCTGTGTGTCATTTGAGTCAAACATGTTCATTTTTTAGTGTTTCAGACCTTAATTTTCAAATATAGTAGGAAGTCTCTGCCTATCACAAACATAAAGACAGCTTTCCAAACTACTCTACTAGAGGTTAAGGGTTACTGGAGAAAGCAGTGGACATACTTCTACCCCGCATAAACGCATAGTACCAAAACAAACCTTACACCAGCACTTACAGTTTATGTGCCTACAACACTGACACAGCAGTATGTATGAGGTCTAAATTTGAATCTACATTCATAATCAACAGCGAAACCTATAAAGTGCATACACATGTACATAATAATAATAATTTAAAATAATATAAGTCAATGACAAATAATTAAAAACAGAAATACCAAAGAAGCAGAATTTTAATACATGGCTAAATTAAAGAGACACATTGTCAAATGTTTCTTAAAAGTATACTTGGAGCTTAATTGTCCAATAAAAGGTGGAAGTGAGTTCCACAGTTTAGAAGCATAACAGAAAGAAGGCTCTTCACGTTTTCTGCATTTCACGGAAAGTATCTGCAGAAGGCCAGTATCTGCAAATCTAAGATCACATGTTGGAACATAAACAGACAGACATTCTGTGAGATAAGTGGGTGCTTTAAGGTTATTTAGAGCCTTAAAAACTAGCAGCAGAATTTTAAATTCTATCCTAAAAGATACAGGTAGCCAATGCAGTTCTTTTAAGCTCATTTTTTTGTTTTTGTTGGGATGTGAGATGCTGCATTTTGTACATTTTCCTAGGAAGCTCAGCATAAAAATCATTACAGTAATCAACATCAATCAACTCTGCAACTCAGCAATATTTCTCAAAAGACAGAAAGCTACTTCACCAGCATAGACATAAAATTAATATCATGTTTCCTAATGACAGTACCTAAAGGTAACAAGTACACAGAGAAAAGCAAGAGCCCTAAAACTGAAACCTGTGGGACTCCACAAGAAATATTACATCTTTTAATAATTGACTTCCTAGTAAAATCAAGAACTGTTGATGTATTAAATATTATTTAAATTATTATAAATAGTGTATGAGAGGCCTAGAGGCATTCAAAATGGCAGATTAGAATACTGTAATCAACGGCATCAAAAGCTGCACAAACATCCAATAAGGTAAAAATAGAAGAATTTTGTGCATCAACTCAAAGCTTCAGGTCACTGACAACATGAACCAATGCTGTATCAATACCACAGTTAGAATGAAAACATGACTGAACCATCTCAAAAAACTTGTTTGATGTGCAAATTTTTACCAGGTAGGTGTACTCGATGAGACATATAAGCAATTACAATCCCATCCTGCTTTGTGACATATAAAAAGGCCCAGAGGACCATGATTTTGGATCAAGATGGCAAAAGGAAAAGATCTACAGAGGGTTTATTATTGGAGCAAAAACTGCTCAACCAGCTACTATTTCAACAGGAATAGTGACTGAAGTGTAAAATGCACATTCAGTGACTGTGATGCTCATGCATTAATGCGATATGTAAGGAAAAAAAACGGAAGAGTGACTGTTCTTCAGAAGATTGAGAATGTCAATGCAGGACATGATCAAACTGAGCCAGCAAGAACAATCCATCCACAACTACATAGAGCGAGATATTACAAAGATCAATGCACACTTGTCAAATGGTTTAAAAACCATATAAAGATGCGGAAAAAAGTGATCTGGTCAATGTAATCCTTCACCATATTCTCCACAACTAGGTAAGTGCATGTGTGGTGTACAGAATGCTCAAGCTCTATAGTGATGGGGTCTGTGGCTCTGTTACTGCTGTAGGAGGGCATTTTCCTGGCATTGGTCCACTTGTCCCCTTAGAGGAAAGACTCACTGACTAATCACCTTTAACCTATGATGAAACACTCTCCTGATGGGAGTGGTCTCTTCCAGGATGCAGTGCTCATATCCACAGGAAATGTGGGGTCACTGAATAGGTTATTGAGTATAGAAATGATATGCAACAACCTTCACAATAACCAAATGTCAATACAGCTAAACACCTATGATAAATTTATCTTTAAGATGAATGATGTTCCATCCCTCCAGTAAAATTCAGCTACTTCCTTGACACCATGGCCACATTCAAATGCTATTACTGCTTTTTGCCAGTCATGAACATCTACTTTTTGTGACCCATTTTCTACACATCGAATGAGACATTCAATGCACTGTACCACCTCTTCTTAATCTATGAATCCCATTGCACACCCCACAGGTATTTATAGCCCGATCATTCTTGTGCAACACCATCTGCAGGAGCCTGAACTTACTACCACCTTACACACTATTTTTTGTCAGGAGAGCTTATATATATATACACGCACACACATATAGCTTATTATGCATGCAGCTTCAAGCAAATGTCTCTAGAAGTCTTAAGAATCCTAATGCATTACTATCTGGTGGATTATTAATATTTAAGTTATCGTAGTTTGTGGACACAACTGATAATAATTCTAAATTTCTGCCAAAATGTACTATTTTTCTTTGGAGGCCTATATATGGCAATTAGTAACACAGAAGTATCACTAAAAATGTTGATTTGGTGCTACAATGGCATGTATGTATAGAAGCATCTTAAACATATTAACACATTTCCCAGTGTATTTGTGGCTGATCTGATGAATCAAGGTATTCATTTAATCCAACATAAGTAAATTATTTTGGTCAAAATAATGCAAACTAATCTTTAACTATGCAACATTATTGATTTGCTCATGTATTTAAATATATTGCAAAACATATCACAATTGCAGTATCTGGAAATCTTATATCAGTAGTCTGTTACTTATCTTTGTTGCCCAGCAGATGCTTAGGAGTTGCTACAGTCAACAGGTTGATTATGCAAAGGCCAGCGAGAGCAGCAGCAGCAGTTACGGGTTAACAAGCAGCCATGGCAGCTGAAAAGGCAAGTTTATTATACAATCATTAGAGTAGGTGAGGGGTGATGAGCACCCCAGAGACTTTTACGAAATTGATGAATAATCATAATTCTGAGTAAGTAAATATATGCAAAGCAGATGTGTTTTCTCTTTTTTCCTTCACTGAATGTGGGAATTACAGTGAATTGACCAGCTGTGTAACTTAACAAATACTAACAAAAATCATCACCTGCTATTAACACAGACCTCCAGAGATATCATGTACAAAACAGAGCACCTTCTCAACCTTTAACAGGTACAGTAAGGTCGCCATGGCTACCATCACAAAAGGACAAGTAGACGTTGCCTTTTCAGTGTGCATGAGTGCAGGGACCTGACCACATTCACACAAAAAAATCTGATATTCATAGACGCTTTGCTATATTACTATATGCATTAGGGCTGCACAGTATATCATTTGTTAATCATTACTACGATATTTGTCTTTGAAATACTGATATGGAATATGCACATGTGTGTTTTCTGTGTGCTGTGAGCATCCTGGCCAGTCACAGTTGCATATGACCATTTCTGTGAGACTGAAGGAATCAGTGCATTCGTGTTAATGTAGAACCTGATTTATACTTTCTGAAAGATGCAAGTAAATGAGGGATTCATGGGTAAGTGTAGCTTGCAAAAGCTTTGTGTTGCACAAATCTGCAAAGCTGTGCATCCAGCAAATGCTGAATACCTGGCTGGCACAATTTGGGGTGAGACGAGATTAAAAAAATACCCAATTTGAACCAAAACTAGCAAAATACCAGAGTTGATTCAATTATAATGTGAAAAACATTATTCTTCATCGCATCCATTTTCGAAAGCATAACATGAGACTTTCTTCTCTTTGTCTGCTTTCTGTATATTCTGGTTTGAAAACTGCTATTTGGTGCAGACAATGGCAGATTTGCTAAGCATAATTCAGCCTTAAAGGAACTACATCAATTTGTAAAAACCATACGCATGCATTAAATTGTTAAGATGTGAAAAAGTCCTCCAAATCAGTTTTGTTTGAAATGTTCAGTTCTAGAGAAATTTCTATAGAGTCAGGATGGTTCACAGTGGTGGTGAAAGGAACCCAATGTCTGAAGAGTTTAATGCCTTTAGAAACTGTCTCATTCAAAGTTATTACATTAAATGGTTTTGAATACATGCAGGTTGTTGTAAGAAAAAATAGCCACCACTAATTTTTACCACTATTTTACAACCCCATTTCCAAAAAAGTTGCAATGATGTACAAAATGTACGTAAAACAGAATGCAATGATATGCAAATCATTTGAACCCTATATTTAATTGAAAATAGTATAAAGACAACATACACTATATTTCCAAAAGTATATTCATGCTGACTGCTTCTACAAACATTTGTGAAAGAATGGGCTGCTCTGGAGCTCAGTGAATTCCAGCGTGGTACCGTGATAGGATGCCACCTGTGCAACAAGTCCAGTCGTGAAATTTCCTCACTACTAAATATTCCATAGTCAACTATCAGTGGTATTATAATAAAGTTGAAGAAATTGGGAATGACAGCAACTCAGCCACAAAGTGGTAGGCCACGTAAAATGACAGAGTGGGGTCAGTGGAGGCTCATAGTGCGCAGAGGTCACCAACTTTCTGCCGAGCCAATCACTACAGGCCTCCAAACACCATGTGGCCTTCAGATTAGCTCATGAACAGCGTAGAGAGCTTCATGGAATGGGTTTCCATGGCTGAGCAGCTGCAGCTAAGCCTTACATCACCAAGCGCAAAGCAAAGCGTCGATTGCAGTGGTGTAAAGCACCGCCACTGGACTGTAGAGCAGCAGAGACATGTTCTCTGGAGTGACGAATCATGCTTCTCTGTCCGGCAATCCGATGGATGAGTCTGGGTTTGGCGGTTGCCTGGAGAACGGTACTTGTCTGACTGCATTGTGCCAATTGTAAAGTTTGGTGGAGGAGAGATTATGGAGTGGGGTTGTTTTTCAGGAGTTGGGTTCGGCCCCTTAGTTCCAGTGAAAGGAACCAAGTGATTTTGGACAATTTCATACTCCCAGCTTTGTGGGAACAGTTTGGGGATGGCCTCTTTCTGTTCCAACATGACTGTGTACCAGTGCACAAAGCAAGGTCCATAAAGACATGGATGAGTGAGTTTGGTGTGGAAGAACTTGACTGGCCTGCACAGAGTCCTGACCTCAACCCGATAGAACACCTTTGGGATGAATTAGTGTGAGGCTGCGAGCCAGGCCTTCTTCCGGTGAACCAGACATTCTTCTTTCAGTCCAACTTCAGTGTCTGACCTCACAAATGCACTTCTGGAAGAATGGTCAAAAATTCCCATAAACACACTCCTACCCCTTGTGGAAAGCCTTCCCAGAAAAGTTGAAGCTGTTATAGCTGCAAAGGGTGGGTTGACATCATATTAAACCCTTTACATTAAGAATGGGATCTCACTCAATTTCATATGCATGTGAAGGCAGATGAGCGAATACATTTGGCAATATAGTGTACACTATATGGCACATGGCATGGATGACTGGCACTTCTGTGAAGGCATCATTAATGATGAACTATATATACAAGTTTTGGAGCAACATTTTCAGGGAAGGCCTTGCTTATTTAACCAAGACAATGTCAAATCACATTCTGCACATATTACAACAGCATGGCACCACAGAAAGAGTTCAGGTGCTAAAATGACCTGCCTGCAGTCCAGCCCTGTCATCCATTGAAAACATCTGGCATTATGAAATGAAAAATACGGTTGGGGACCAAGTCCTGTGAGAGTCATTGGTCAAGACTCTTAACGCAACAATCACCTCTCTTTGTAAAATAATTAAACTGAAAGTAGGCTTTGGTAAGAGTATATGCCAACAGCCATGAATATATGTACTGAAATTTTAATATTTAGCAATATACTCACAATAGTAGTATTTTGTCTACAGCATGCAGCTGTAACATGTACTGTATATCTAAATGTAAACTGTGGATTAATTTCAAATGGCAAAACGCACAAGAATAAATAAGCCCCCCCAAAAAAAAATCAAGTAAGCTCGCCACACGAAAACTTCCACATGCACAAACTCATCCCACAAGCTCCAAAAGCAGATGCTGCATCCTTCTGTATGAGAAAATAACGTGCCAAGACCTGACACTCACTCATGCCTCATGCTGAGAGAATGCCCACCACCTGCCACACAAAGCAAACACAGCAGACCATTCCAGGCACACGCAAAGCTTCCACCAGTGATGGGCACTGCTCCTTTGTGAATAACAGAGGCTCAATCAATTGGCTACATTTGAGCTACGCTGGGCTAATTTCATAGAATGGTGGCAACCATGACGTACTGTGCCACATTTATCAGTCGCCATCACTTGTTTTCATGCCACATGATCCATCAAAAAACATTCAGAATGAGAAGGCAGTATGCATTATTAAAAAGTCCGGACAGCATGCAAAGCACCAGACATGAGATGGCAGAGCTAAAGCCTGCCAGAGATTAAGCTAAAGCTCCTTGACAGCCCACTGATCCCCTGCCACGCAAAATCAAGAGGGAGAAAATGTGAATATCGATCAGAGGAAGAGATGTGTCCAGAGGGATGGAGTTAATTGCACAGAGCTCAGCTCTGCACTGTCAAAAGCTCTTAAGGCTAATGACAGTAATAGCTCTGTGGAGTAATTCAGGGAATAGCGGCCCAACCACGATTCATAAAGACCGCTGTGCATAAAACCAGTTCCAAGTTACAAATCATCTCTGCACTACCTGCTGTTTTTATTGAATACATTTGAATTTAATGAGCGCCACCTGTTATCTGCATAATTATGGAGAAAACAGCGGTGGTTTCCTGAAACAGGACATGCTCCTCTGTGTTCTTCCCTGTAATCTTAAGACCACTGATTGAATGAGAGGCTTTATTATTAGTAGGACTGCATATCAGAATCATATCAGTATCAGAATATTACTGAAAAAAAAACAACAACCGATTTTTGGATTTGACCAATATTTCAAGCTGGTATTTGATGATGATATATTGTACTCGGGAAGATCAGGTTGTTTAGGTGACAACTGGCTACCGTTATAAAATATATACATTTTATTTATTTTGCAGGGAATTCAATTTTTTTGATACAGGGGTTGAAAGAGTTTATTGAATTGAATACAGTTAGATTTCATGCTGTAAAATGTGTGATAGCTGAACATGATACTCCTAAAAATAATAACCATCAATGTAAAAAAATAACTCCACTGTGTAGCTTTGTGAACTGGAGGTTTGGTTAGTCTACCAAGGATAAAGCTGAAGTTAGCTCCTTACTCAAATTTTCTGTTCTACCTTAAATAATGCAGCAATTACACTCCGGTGCCTCTGAGAAAAATGCAAATAAGAACTTAACTACCTTGGATGGTTGATTAGCCAAGCTGTTTGAAATGGCGTGGGAACTTATCCTCACATTTACCTCCTTTTGGGAACACTTTGGTTTCCCCATTAAGTGTTATGAGACAAAGAGTGGTAGACCGTATGATGACAGTGTGCCGACATTGCGCGAGAATTAAATACCTGTGCTGACACCTCAAATGTGCTAACTCATTTGTGAAGATATCACCCAAATGTGTCATATACCAGAGGGAGGGGAAAACATGAGCAAATGCTTTTCCACACAGGATTCATGCAGCTGCCAAGTGCTGATTCTGAACAGGAAACAGTAAAGCAAAACGGCGAGATAGGGATGCTTATAGCATCTGATTGGAACCTCTATTTGGTGGTAAAGAGTCGGGAGTCATTACGCCAGGTTAGAAAAGCCCCTCTCACACTCATTTCAGCCAGGAGGACACATAAAATCTTATGGCAGTTATCCCTTCAAAAAGGAATGTTGTCTTCTTTGGAGGGAAAAAAAACATTGTTAGAAAAAAAAAACCCTAAACCCTAGATATAAAAGTTAAAATCTAATTACTCCACTTTCTGCATTTTATAAATGTTTTTGTATCAGCATTGGCAGATATGTATGTGAAAAATATCGGCCCAAAATTCTCATTTCAAATGCACTGTATTGCTCCTGGCATAATGCTCTTGATGGATTAGTCTATTCATTTAATTTTCTTATCATTTTAATTGTCCTCAAAGAGATGTTCATAATGGAACAAACAGGGCAGAAGAACAACAGGATGTGGGGAAAAAAACACCCACCCCAAATATCCTGTAGGTTTATGGGTAACAATAGGTCATTCCTCTTCCTGCTTTTGACTTGGCTTAAGTCACTGACTCCTCTAGGGAAGGAAAGAGTTATTGAGCAGGGATCACAATACCTCCAAGAGGATATCCACCCATCACACACATGCATACACACCTATATACACACTCACACATACACACACGCAATCCAGGTGAAGATAAATCATCATTAAGTACCCACACAGATAATAACTCCACTAACAAGCATGTTTATGAAGGACTATTGCATAATGTTCTGTACCATGCGGATAATATTCCTACAGAAGTTTCCTCAAAAAGTTAGATAACACAGCAGTTAATAAATCTCACAGGAGAGAATGGTGTGAAGTTTTTCTTCTGTTTTTCCTCTCCAGAGTGGGTTTTCTCCATCTCTAAAAATACAGTTATTAAAAACTACTATGCCATAAGGCAGTAAGCACTGGAGACCGCAGGCACAGACATTGTACTCCCACGAGACTAAAGAGCGAGAAAAATATGACCATATTTCGATGCGGGAAATGCTTGTCTGCTCGGGAATGACTATGAAAAAGACATACACCCCAAATTGATACACAGTCCCACACGACACCAGAGATGCACAAGAGGAGAAAATATTATTGCGATTATTTTGCTATATTATTTTGTGAATGCAATACGGCTTTCAATATATTAAAAACACAGTGGTAAAAGCTGCACTGTGGTCCCCCCTAGATGATCAACAGAGGCTATAACTGTTGTGCTACTATCTGTTGAAACAAAGTTATTTATCAATAATTATTAGAGTTAGAGTTACAGTGCTATGAAAACTGTTTGCCCCCTCCTGATTGTTGCATAATGAATAGTTTCAGATCAGATTCAGTTTTAAATGATTATTTCACTGATTGAAAGGAAATGGTGTTATCCAAGACCAACTGGACCTGTGTGAAAAAGTAATTGTCCCCTTAGTGACTCACTAATCAAAATAACTAAATTTAGTTGATAATTGTGATCAATTAAATTAGACACAACCAGGCTCGATTACTGCCAGCCCTGTTAAAACTAACCATTATTTCAATAGAACCTTTCCAGTAACGTAGGCTAAAACGTCCTCAAGAAGCAGCATGATAGTTTGCGATGAAATGAAATTCTGGAAGAGATGAGAGAGAAAGTCTGGAAAGGCCTACAAAGCCAGGTCTAAGGCCGAGTAACAGAGGTGTTGCAAACCGTTTTTGATTCAATAAATTAAATGATCACTTCAAAATGTTGTGTGTTCTCATGCTATCCTCATATTACGTTTTGTATAAAAAAAATCTGAAATCATTTATCATGATAAAAATGCAAAAAAAAAAGGAAATCTGGGAGCAAATACTTTTTTACAGCACTGTATGTTCAAGATCTATTGAATTCAACTTATGGTACAGTTGCTTTTAATAGATGTTTATTTGAATGACAATTAAAGGAATAGTTCAGAGAAAAAATCTGATTTACACAATTTTCTACTTACCCCAGATGCACTGAATCAGCCAAAATATGTTCGATATGCAAATTTTGCTTCTTTAAAATAGAGCTCAGGCTACAAGGCTTTTAAACATACAAGATAAATGTTTAAAAATTGAAATAACAGAAATTACTAATAACATCTAATATTCATATGCACGTTTGACGTCAATCTGTGTCCTAAATCCCTTTGTTAAGCCTGCACGACTTTGACAAAGACCTGGAGGAGGTTAACGTGGATTGAGTGAAGTTTTGTAGTATTGGAAAAAGTTTAGGTGACTAGTGACTTCTACTTTTGTTAGTAACGTTAGCCTCCCAGCTCCAGTGCTAAAGAATCAAAATCTGGACACTGTGTCTCAGCTAAGTGGATAACAATGCTCAAATAAAAGTGTTACTTAATAATTCACCTTTGTTGGATTTTATGAAGACCATGATTCATCAAAACACTCACAGAGCTGCTCATCCAAAAACAGGGGTTGGTTAAGAGGCTCACTGCACAAAGAAAAAATATTGTGACTGGTTGCAGAGCTTATTTACATACTGCAGCCTTGTAGCACTATCACTGGCTATTATAAAGGGCAATAATAATTAACATCTGTGCTGCCATTGAGGAACAATGAAAAAACACAACAATGATGTAGCTGGACAATACGATGACCCTCCATCCTCACAATGTGAAATTCTTATTGCCAAACATGTTGCATATCATCATAGCTTTCTAGCAATAATGATGAAAATAAGATGATGTGCAGGCACAATAAGTTATATAAAACCAATCTTCCACAAATTAAGCAAGAAAATTGGCTTTTTCACAGTAACTGATTCCAATATAAGGAATCAGTTTGCTATTTTGGAGTCAATTAAAATTCTGTTCTCCTAGGAACCGACTACCAGTCCTATTATCCTCTACCAACACTAACATATTCATATACACTTACTATAAACATAAATACCTTTGCTGCTCATCTGGCTTCATCAGAATCGTAATCAGAGGCCAATCCTGAAGGGCCAGTTTTATATCCACAGTTGGTAGCAGCCTGTAGAGCCATTAGCAAGTGGAATTATTATAAAAAGGGCATGTATTTATATATTATAAAAATGCCTTAAATTCACGAGTTTTTGTAACGTCTGGGTTCCCCTGGCTCTTGCTCTTTAATAACTACTTTTTCCAAACTCACTCCGCTCCCTCTGCGCTGCTTCATTGTGGCAATGAACTCCATCCCACACACAGGCTGTTGCACCACACAAGAGGAACCCAAGCTGTCATCTCGGCCAGCTTTTTTCTCTCTCTCCCGCTCAGCTCCTCACACTTCACCAGCCATGTGTGACCTTCATCTGAGACACTCCGGCTGCACTCTAACACGTTTATTAAAAGTTTTCTTTTCACACATCAGTCACCTTTACTTTCATTTCTCAAGCAGGTTCGACACTTTACAGAATTATACAATGACTGTAAAAGGAGCCCACATATGTACAAACACCAGCTGCTTTTTTCCCATAATGCTCACTGCACTGAAAGACAGAAAATGAGCTGCAACTGAATGAGAATTACTCAAGTGTTCTCAGATACTCACACATTAACTGAATGAATTTGAATGATTCCCTATAAACTCTGAGCTTATTATTCTGTTATTACTATACTTGGTGTGCAGAATTCAACATCATGATATTTTCAAAATATATCTTTATTAACACTAAAGAACGCAGTGGTACTCTGTGCTAAAAGAATGTCTAACACAGCAGGCGCAGTTTGTTTTGATGAAACTGTTTGTTTTGTTTCTTTTAGAATGACACCAATGCATAGTTTAATACATTAACCAGAGAGAAAACTCTTTGACTTAAACTCCTTTTCAATGCTCTTAGACTACAACACATTTTTATGTATTTTGAAGTACTCCTTCAAAACAATCTAAAAATCACATACTTTACAGTTAAGTGTCAGATATTGGACACCATCTGCAGAAAAGGGCACACAATAGAATATACAAAATTTCAGAGATGCCACTGTTCAATAAAACTTTAGTTTTCATGGATATAATTCTTGTTATCTAACCATAATGCTAAAATCAAAAATCAATACTACACAGTACCATTATATTGTTATAGATGATATGCTATTTAGGCCTATTACAGTCATGACATTTTGGCTGGCGATTAACTACCATTTGTCTTCTTACTCTAAAATGTGTCACAACACCATTCACAACACAATGCAAGTGTTAGCTGCATTCTAAATGTTGCAGCAAAGTGGCACTACAGCAACAAGCCTGGACAAATTGTCTTGTTCTATAATTGTTCTATATAATGTTAGCATGCTGTATAGAATAAAACCATTTGTTGCTGCTGTAGCACCGCCTTGCTGTAATGCTCAGAATGCAGCTCACCATTGCGATGCATTGTGAATATTATATATGTATATATGTATGTGCATAATACTCCACTCTCTACATTTTCAGTTGTTTTGGCTGTTGAAATAATAGTAGATCCTGTTAACAGATGCTCTGATTTGTCCTTGATAGCCCCCTTGAGTACTGAGAGTTTTGTGGTGGCTGGCCACTGGTGTACGCATTTGCTCACTTGTGTTGAGTGTTTCTGGCCAAAGCCTGAAGCGGTCAAATGACGATCAGCTGACTTGCTTCCTAGCTGTCGATAGTTAGTAGCTCCCAACTGATGACAGCCATAGCTTGAGCTCAACAAACATCTAAAAAACAAACAGTACTCACCGCTGCCCTCTAGAGCCGTTACTAACAACATCAAATAAACAAACAGTACTCACCGCTGCCCTCTAGAGCCGTTACGAACAAACATCAAATAAACAAACTATTCTCACCAGTGTGGTCGGCATAATATCACACAGCACTTATTGTCCAGAAACTGTTACAAATTATTCAATAACTACTACAAATCGCCCATAAAGTAATATGAAATTAATATGTACGTAATGTTGTTATGGGAATGAGAAATGGAAGGCTGCTAAAAATTAATAGCATTTTTATCCCATAAAAAAATAACATCATTGTTGATGAACTGTCAGCGCTGCATCTGAATGAGTAGCACATATCCATTAACACGTATACAAGCAATGGACAATGCCTTCATTCTCTCAACCCCCTTTAGCAATCTCTTTCACACCATCTGGTCCCAGAGAGAGAAGAAAAAAGAGAGAAAGAGAGAGAGAGAGAGAGAGAGAGAGAGATCACTACAAGGAAAAGAAAAGTCAAAGCTCTCATCACTAATGCATGCCGTAAGGTATTCACTCAACCAGGTCAACTCACAATGCAGTGAAGGTAACCTGACCGGACCTCAAAACCACACCGCATGGTGTATGGATCACCTGATACTAACAGCAGACACATGCATAAGGCAGGATACATTCTTCTGCCTTTCTGTGGAGGTGATATAGATGTGCACAGCCTTCCAGAATGATTGCTGGGTATATAATAGGACCAAATTGCTTCTGCTCAGAGAAGGTAAGAAAAACATGATTTTTGTGGTGTAACTATCACAATTACTGACACCCCTAACATTATTACATTTTGCACTCTTGCCAAGACAACAGCACTCAATGGTAGATAAAGTGGGAGAATACATAGCAAGACATGACATATTCTGCAACAGATCTGAGATATTCCTCCATATCAAGGCAACTTTATTTATATAGTGGATTTCATTCAAAGTGATTTACATAAAAGCAAAATGAACAGCATAAAAAAATCATCGTCTGAAATTTTCTGGCAGTTGGTTCCAACTGCTAGCTGACCAGCAACCAATGATCGGAGAGGCCTGTTAGGCTTGTATTCAGAGATCAGAGATGTGTCTTGGTCTTCAGTCATGGAGTGATTTTTAGATTTTTAGCAATACCTTAAAATTAGTTCTGTAACTAACTGGCTGTCAGTGTATGGATCTTAAAGCTGGGGTAATACGCTCAGTTCTCTCAGACCTGGCGAGCATTTTGAAAATGCAGTCTGAACATGCAGAATGCACTATATTGCCAAATGTATGTATCCAAATAATTGAATTCAGGTGTTCCAATCACTTCCATGGCCACAGATGTATAAACCAAGCACTTAAAGCATGCAGACTGCTTCTACAAACATTTGTGAAAAAAATGGGTCGCTCTCAGGAGCTCAGTGAATTCCAGTGTGGTACTCTGGACTCTAGAGCAGTGGAGATGTGTTCTCTGGAGTGACGAATCACGCTTCTCTGTCTGGCAATCTGATGGACGAGTCTGGGTTTGGCGGTTGCCTGGAGAACGGTACTTGTCTGACTGCATTGTGCCAAGTGTAAAGTTTGGTGGAGGGGGGATTATGGGGTGACATTGGACCCTTAGTTCCAGTGAAAGGAACTCTTAATGCTTCAGTAGACCATTTTGGACAATTTCATGCTCCCAACTTTGTGGAAACAGTTTGGGGATGGCTTGACTGACCTGCACAGAGTCCTGACCTCAAGCTGATAGAACACCTATGGGATGAATCAGAGCACAGACTGCGAGCCAGGCCTTCTCGTCTAACATCAATGTCTGACCTCAAAAATGTGCTTCTGGAAGAATGGTCAAAAATTCCCATAAACACACTCCTAGACCTTGTGGAAAGCCTTCCCAGAAGAGTTAAAGGGTGGGCCGACATCATATTAAACCCTATGGATTAAGAATGGGATGTTACTCAAGTTCATATTTGCATGTGAAGGCAGACGAGCGAATACTTTTGGCAATATATCTCCAGATCAGCAGTCTGCACTACATTACTTAAACATTATCAATGACCATTCAAGTTTGAAATTGAATTCACCTCTGCTGTTTTTATCTAGTATACCACAGAACCAGGCTGCACTTTATGTTCTAATGACCTTCAGCAAGCTTTGGATGGGGTTAAGGGCTTTCTCTTTGTGTTGGCATGGGGTTGGCAGCCTTTTATAGTTCTGGAAACCTGGTGACCCCCTGATGCACGAACATCTAAATTTATTCCAAGATCAATAGCATTTTCTCATACTAATTTCTGTGCTCTCTAACCTTCCCCACATTGATAGAGTAATAAAGGAGCCTCATATTTAAACCCCAGAGAAACAGAAAAGCAATCTGACAACGTGTAAAAAATATGGAATTTCAGCCTAGGCTGACCTTAAACACCTTCATCACCTTCAGGATGGTAAACAGCTATATTCTTTACCAAACGTGGCAATTAATTCTGAGGATGCTGTAAATTTGATCACATAGTTATAACATATAGTTATATCACTGTGTATTTGTAGACATATCCCTTAATAATCTCTATGAGAGATGAATCTTCTATAAATTTTAGCATTGGATTAATGATGGTGGATTTCAGAAATACCCTGGTGTCACCAATCCTTGAGTTTCATAACAGTATGGAGACAGCTGAGACAGCCTGCAGACATTCCATTGGAGGAGCTTAGCTGGTAAGAAGAGTGTGTGAACCTCCAGGGATCATGCATATCGCTGTAATACATTGGCTGTTCTACAGAGCTATCATTTGCATTGACGTGACTGATGGGAATCCTCTGCAGCATTAACCTGAAATGACTGTGCAAGCAATTTAGCCTTTCAATAAAACTCATCAAGATTTCTGGAATGAGATATACCACAATGGTATGGCACCACAAAGAAAACCATTAGTAATATCGTGCTACAAGCACAGATAATAACTGTGTAGGAAATGTGGTGATCTATACATTTATTTAACAGAAAATTTCACAGATGCCTCAACAACTAACAAATGTAATATTATATTTTTCAGTATTTAGTGTGTCCACTACCTGCCTTTATTTCAGCTCCCACTCATTTCAGGAGACCTGCTTTCAGTTTTTGTTTTTCAAAGAAACCCGCAGAGATATTTTTCAACAGCTCCAAAATTCAGTCTTAGAAGTTGGTTGCAATTTCTGATTTTCACAATCCCAAGCACACTGAGTGATGTTGAGGTCTGGTCTCTGGAGTGGTCAGTTTGTTTTCGTCCATTTTCTTTATTCAGTATTCAAGCTTTCTTCTCACAGTGGAAGGATGGACAGAAACACCTGTAGATTTCTACCCAAGTTGTTAGGAGTCCAATTTTCTCTAAATCTTTACATTTTCTTTAACTCCAGGTTTGGAAACTCATATTTTTTATGTATTATCTCCTCAGATATATATCCTGAGAAAACTGTATAAAACGCTTGGTGCATCATATTGGTTCTTTATACAGTTCCTTCAGTCGCATTTGTGTTTTCAGTATATTCTGAACTGCACGAGTCAATGGTGGAGTTTGTGGTGAAATTAGGTGTCAAACTGTAATCAAATTAATGAGGTGAGATGTTTACACTAATAGTCACAACATATTGATACACACAAGCTTTTAAACATCCCTTCTCAGTCGTCTTCAAACCATTCCTTAATGAGCAACAGCTTTGTAACTAACAAGTTCAAGACCTTCTGTGACATCTTATGCAACGACTCTATACTAGCCCATCTACTGATCTTGGCCTGCATAGTTGATTAAAACACAGCTCATCCCATATAATTACTGCTAACTCTCCATTTGGTAAGATTAAAGCAGGACTTTCAAGGGAGTGGATGATCCCTCATTCAGTACATTTCAATTTTCAAAAATATACTTGCTGCCTGCACCACATTGTAGAAGGCCCCACTGCTATGAATTAAGCTGCTTACACTCATCCATTGAAAAATGTTTGTCCTACAAACTGTTTCACACAGCAGCCGTCAACCAAACAGACACACACAAAATGTTATTTGTAAGCTGATCAACACCTCAGAAAAAAAAAAAAAACGCCCACCATTTCCAACAATATGCTTGAAAAATCAGTCATGTCTGTGGCAAACTTCCCTGTTTCCTGCCAGAGAGGCACGGAGAAGCTCCCTTTCTATAAATGACTGCACGGAAACCCCAACAGAGGAAGAGTGGCGCCTTGTCTAAGCATGGAAGATTTCCTATATGAGGTGTGAAACAGTTTGGTGTATGCATGTATGTGTCTATTGGGCTTGTGTAAGTTTGGAATATCATGCAGCTCTTCAGTTGCACAGCTATTGAATCACTCTGTAGTCCTACATGCCATTTTTTCTACCGTTTGGTTATCTGCAGCCCTTATCCTTTAATCCCCTTCACTCTCAATCCCTCTTTCCAGTCTTTTGTTTTTCACACTGGCCTGTTCTCTCACTCACTCCTTACTCTTCACACCACACACTTCCCCAACTGCCTTTGCTCTGGTGACACTGGAAACTGCATAACAGTCACAATGTAGTCACTTTACAGCAATCACTTTAAGTGTTTGGTCAGTGTGTCATTTAATATCAATGCAATGCAATGTCTCAAATGAAACGAACAACGTCTTCAAATGAGAAATAACCTCACTCAGGCCTGCGAAGCTGACACAGAATAGCCAGAAAATGTTCCTGGCCCAGCGGGAAATAAATGTCATTGACAGACACGAAGCAGGCTTGAGACAGACCCTCTTTGTCCTGTACTGCAGTCTTCCACTGCAGTCATGCAGGGCGGTTAATCATTAGCAAGCATACACACATCTACAATGTTTCCTGACTGAAACATTTCTCCAGGCAGTTCTAGTGACATTGCCTGACATTTAAAGACACTGCCTTGTTCCTGGTTGTCAATCCGGTCAAACCTCTGAGAACCAACATCTGAAATACGAACTCTTGCTCTTTCTGTCAGTAAGTAAGTATTAGTGTCATCTTAAACTATATACAACAGCAAAACTCAACAGAAGGTGGTTATTTATCAACTGTTAAAATGTGCACACACCTGCCTGATTTCTGTTCCTGTTCCACAGAGCTTAACCCAAACCAGCCTCAGTGAATGTAATAAGGGATTCACAATGATACCAGAATTAGATCAATACTGGCAGATGTTTACTCAACCCCTTAAATGGCCAGGGCCCAGCAGAGTGCCCCAGGTTTTAGTACAACTTAAGAATAGCTTAGCCAGTTTGCACTGAAGTCCATGGAGTTGCTGAATAATAAGCCTTAGTATTTAATAAGCCTGGGATTTTAAGGGGTAAAAAACTGCATCTGACAGATGTGTAGATTTGGCCTATTCTAATCCAGGCAGATTTTGTCCCAAGTCTACATTTTATAAATGCTCATGTATCAGCATTGGAGGTATCTACATGAAAGATAGCTGCATCAGCCTACAGTTTCCATATCAATGCATTTAATGTTGTTATGGAATAACTGAAGTCTGATGAGGTCAGCCCTCCTACCATCAAAAAAGGAGGGTCTCTGAGAGAGAGAGAGAGAGAGAGAGAGAGAGGGAGAGAGGTTATGTTGGATTGCTATTCTTAAATGTCTGCATTTTTGCTTTAAATTTTAGGGAATGTGCAATTTGTAAGTCTAATCCAGGTAGATTTTGGCCTAGTTACTAATGTTCTAAATGTTTTGTGTATTGGCATCAGAAGATCTGTATGTGAAATCATTCATTGTCCTGTCTACCATATGGTGATGGTGTTCTTTTAAGTTCTTTTAAAATCTTTAAAGTTTCCCACATCACAGAATCAGTGGCCTCAGTAAAATGTCAGTATCTGATTGTGGCTGTGTGGTCAAGCACTGTCTTAAACAGAATCTGGCAATGTCCAAACATGATCGTTTTGATTTCTTCACATCTCCTGACAGATGTGGCTTTATTAAGAAGTCACTAAATGCTCCCTGGCATTAATTTATTCAGCCTTATTCTGCCTATTGTTCTACAGTCTTATGTGGTATAAGACAAGGACATGACAACATAATAACCTACCTTCTATTCAAGATACAATAAAACCAACAAGTGCACACTTGAGTCACTCCATGTCAAATCACTGGGCCTTTACACCATCCATAATAAACCTCAGAGACCACAGAAAACTAAAGGTGATGTTTGAGAATTAGCGTACGACAGTATGGAAATTGTCTCTGGAAATACTGTAGAATTACTGAATGGCAATAAATTACATTGTTAAAAATAACATTTTCAATTAACTGATAAGGCTTATTACATTAGCATGATTAACAATGTTATGGGAAGTGCCTTAATTCTGCCTTAGACCTAAATACCCACTCCCACCTTTCATCATACAAACTAAATCATGTTTCTCTCACAGAAATAATAATAATACTTTCAATAGAGCCTATAAGCCAGTGATAGTCGATGTGGAATATTCCAGATGATTTGTGGAACTTGACCTTTTTTACTGGAAATTAACCACCCACATGTGGCACATTTTGCCGCGGTGGGTTCTCTTGATTAGATGCAAGCCAAAAGCAGGTAAAAAGCCACTGGGATGAAAAATTAGTCCTACTGTCTGGGGAATTTCATGCTTTAGAAATTAGGTGCAAGCTCGTCAGTGCTTCATGAGCCCTTGAAGGTAAAAAGGCTTCTGCACATCTGTTCCTACAAAGATACTGCACTCACTCTTTCCCTATGTCTGACTATTTCACTTATCCTTCCACAAATCAATCCATATATCCATCCATGCACCTATACTTCTACCTTTAAGATGTTATCCAATTAAAGCACAGCTCTTCATTTTAAAAAATGTATGCAAGCAGAACAAGGATATGTCTTAATTAAAAAAAAAACATCAGGAGAGCTACAGTAATGGGGTAAACTCAATAATTACATCGTCGGCTCTCTTTTCCTGCTCTCTTCCATTTAGAGCACCCACTGCTTTAAAATAAACATGAATAGGAAAATATAATGCATTTTTTACATACCTTGCTGCATTTCTAAGAACAATAATATCAGGGTGGGTCTCTGATAGGAGTGGAAATATCTAGGCACCTCACGATTCAATTCCATTATGATTCAGAGGCTGCGATGCGACTATAAAACGATTATCGATGCTTCTTTTTTTCTGCACAGGATTTCTATTTTCTCACTGTGTAAGGACTTGGTACTTTTAAAGCAAAGTATTCGTAATAATCCATAATTAATTTACTTCCAGTGTCTTTTATTAATAAAACTAATGGAAATGAAATAAGATCCAGTGGCAATAGATGTCCAAGGGGCA
Organism: Pygocentrus nattereri; assembly: GCF_015220715.1. Lineage (NCBI taxonomy): Eukaryota > Metazoa > Chordata > Actinopteri > Characiformes > Serrasalmidae > Pygocentrus > Pygocentrus nattereri. The sequence continues at coordinate 33,083,901 of NC_051220.1, read as the reverse complement.
CAGGTTCGGTTTTGGTTTCGCTGTAGAGAGTCGGGGTGGCTGTGTGAGTAAAAAGAAAAAATCGAGACGGGACACTGTATCTCGGCTCCAAAGTCCTGGTTCTCATCGTCTGAGTACTGACATAAATCCTTGACAATGAAAGATGCGATTTTTGAAGAAGTTTTGACATCACTTGCATATAGTGTGGCTCCCGTCCAGGTCCCTTTTCCCCTGGTGTGTAGACTGCAGGTCACCTAGCAATGCAGACAGTATCGCCTAGCTAGTAGCGAATGAAAAGGTAAAGAGAGAGATTTAAGACGAACCTTTAGAGACGAATGGACTTGTTCGCATTTATAAGCAGTGCAGTTGGTTTCCTGGTACGTTAAATCTGCAAAGGAAGACTGTCAGACACTAAAAAGTTGCGAAGATGAACATGAACTTCTGCTTACAATACCAGACTTTTAAATTTATAGATTCATATAGTTATGATTACAAACTCATATAAGGAAAAAAACATGATAATGCTAATACACACAGAAGAGCTTTGGTTAAATATCACTTCTTGATCTTTTCTATTCATTTCTAATCTTCTTGCTTATCTTTAAAAAGCAACTGTTCACAAAATTAAACAAGAAAGCCTTAAGAAAAAATGTTGTGGGAAGTGGTAGGACACTTCCCACTGAGAACTAAAATATTGACTGCAACAGGAACACAAGAACCACAAGGAACACATAGGCAATACATTCATAACTACAGCTTAGATGCTTACCTGGCTTTGGCTTCTTATGTCAACAAATTTCATCCTGAGTTATGTTAACACTAAGGCGGGTGCCGTAGATCATCACAGCCATGACAACCTTGCTTTTATGCAACAGTTAAATAAATAAGAGTAAGAAATTAATAAATTGGGCCGTGATCGTGGCATTTAATATCTTGTTCCTTCCGCTAAATTATAGTTCCTTAACAAGCAGCTCATTTTTATGTCACAGTAACGAGTTCTGCTCACTCACTGCACAGCCAGCAGTTCATTACACTAAACTCTGAAACTGTCATTACCGCTGAGCAAGCTTTTTTGTTTTTTACTGTGGCAGTTTTATGTCTCAGTCTGATTTGGTCAGACTCTGAAGACGAGGCTACATGTTTGGCGAATGGTATTTGGTTAATTTCTGGCTGATTCCAGGTGGTTTAGATTTTCATCTGTCACACCTGCCGCTCAGTGGAGATGACAGTCTGGGAATTTAGTTTAGTCTCATCTTAGTGTAGTCTGATCAAAACAGCTGTTTTAAATTGATGGCTCAAGGAGGTGTAATAGTTATATATGTTAATATATGTGAACTCTAGGGACACCAAAATAGAAGTTTCCATAGAACGTCCACAGAACAAACAGTAACTGACTTGTTATCACACATACTTGTTCTCTTTTCTAGTGACAAATCGTGATGGTTACTTGAGTAGTGATTTCAGTCTTCTAATGCTGGCGCCTCAAGAGGTTAATGTTCTCGAGCACTCATGCACATTCCTACCAGCGACACTGCATTGATTTTATTAATATAAGAATCCAGGCAAAAATCTAAGCCGTAGTTGTTAATGTATTACTTCCCAAAGTTAAAAGGTGGCTGAATCTAAAAGGTGACTACTGTTCTCCCAAATAAACCAAGCCAAATGCTCAATAACTGTCACTGCATCTCTCTGGCTTGTTTTCAGAACTGTTCTTTCACCAAAAAAAAAACAGCACAGTGGAGAGAATGCACTAATCGCAGAGCACGTAATTAACATACTGTCACCGAAAACATCTTTGTCTTTAACAGAATGTCGTTTCTCCTTTTGCAGAGCAGTGTTGGTTTTTATGGAAGATGCACAGAGACAGTTCACCTATATCCATGCCACACTGAGCAGAAAATTTGACAGAAATACCACGGCAGTGAACCTGTGGGAAGTGGCTGACCTCTGTGATCTAGATCAAGGTCATGTGACTTGAGGTGTATACCTGGGCTGCTGAAAATATGGACCACAATCAGCAGCTTGTTGTTGTGTCAGTGAGATGTCATTGCTGCCACTGCTGCTGCCGCCTGCCAACTTTCTGTGCTTGCAACAATGTCACTGCTGTCACCTTCCAGGGAGCGTCTGACAAAAGCAACACAAACACCACCTCTTGTGGTTTTGTCACCATGCCACTGACCATATTTAGCAAAGCTATTAGAAACTGGTCAGTTTTAAAGTCACAGTCATGACTGAAAGCATTAAAAAAGTGCGCAACGACCAAACAGCAGTATAATACGTACTGTGCCAGTTACACAAGGACTGCGCTGTCATCGGGGCTTATCACCTGAGTGTGTGTTTGTTCTCACTATCACTGCTGCTGACCCAGAGCAACTACTTTATAAATCAGACCCTTTAATACCCACAGACAAGACTTACACAAGGGACAAGTTCTCCAAAGATTGCTCTGTGACCGGCTCAAACCTACTTTACTGTTCAAAAGTCAGAGACCACATTTATTTAGTTTCCAGTCAAATCGGCCATTAAGGACAGGGTATTCATTTTCTAGCGTCAAGGAGAAAACACTACATAAAATAACAAGTGTTTCACCATTTTATGTGTACACGATTTGTGTTTATTACAGCTTCCATTCTTTTTCAAATCTGCATGAATATTTTACAAACTTTAGTCTTAGAAGTTGGTTGCATTGTCTGCTACTTGCAATCCAAGTAATCCCAAACACATTCAGTGATGCTGAGGTCTGGACTCTGGGGAGGTCAGTCCATTGCTCTGAGAACACCAGCAGCTTCTTTGTTTGAAATGCAAATGCAAATGCTCTTCTTTTTTCTACATGTTCAGTGAGGGACTCCTGACAGCTACACACCCTTTCAGACCCATAGTGTTGAGCTGTCTGGATGGATGGATGGAGAGAAGCACCTGTGCAATGCTTCGGAACTGCACCAGGGACAGTTTCGGTGGTCTACCAGGTCTTGCGCTTTTTTCCTTTGGCTTGCCATTCAAGCGGGTTATCTTATATCTAATCTATCTAATCCCCTGAGAAGTATCTCCTGAAAATGAATAACTTGTACTTAACGGCTGTTTTGACTGGAAATTAAATAAATGAAATGTGGTCTCTGACTTTTGCGCATTACTGAGCATTACTTACTGTATGTCATGGTAATTTAGACACACACATACACACATGCACTTCGGATTTACTTAGTCTTAATCCACATTTTTGTCTGCGCTTATAACAAATAAATGTTGGAAAAAATACTCGTATCTCCAAAACGGTAACTTTACAGGAGAAGGAAAAAACCTACTTTACTTTTAATGTAAGTCAGCGGAACCAGACGTTTCTCCAAGACATTCTGGGCCGTTTCTGCTGGTCCATACATCGTAGAATTTACACACAATATAAAGGGTAACAGAAATGATCAAATTATGTCAAAAACGAAAAAAACAACAAAAAAGATAGGTTACATGTTTTTGTTCCGTCAGCAGCGAAGCGGCATGTAGCTTCTATGCTAGACACGAGCTGCAAATCAATATGCATGTACTGTATGTACTGTAATTAAGTGTACAGCAGCCCAAACAGCAGCGAGACCTGGTTAGCTTGTTTAGTTTGAAGAAACAGTATGAAAAAATATACAAATAAGTCTAGTTACAGTTCAGCATCTGCAGGCTCCTCCTCGGAAACCCCAAAAGCCAAAACGAGGGAATGTTCAGGAACAACCATCGATATCTTAGCCTTCACAAGAAAACAGCTGATAGGAGGTATCGACTACTTACTCTCGTCTTCAAGTCCACTTTCTGTGAGTGCTGGAAGTCGATGAAAGGCTGAAGAAGCGTCCAGTCACCCATACGAGCCTCCTCGCCTTCCCTCTCCTACGCTAGCTGTGACCACAAGTGCATTTTCCACAACTAAGTGCGAATTTAAGTGCAGGATTAGAGCGAGAGTGAAACCGCCTAAGCAGCGGAGACGCGAGAAAGGAAGTGGGAGAAAAGCCCGGCAGGGTGGACCGCTCTCGGCTCGGCTGAGCTTCTCTGAGGCTAGAGGAGCTTTAGGCTGGATCAGCGGCTCCGCTTCACCTGAACACGAGAACCACGACAGACCTTCACTCAGCAGAGCACTGGACCCTCAACACGGGCTCGGGAACTTTGAATGGACGCCGCGGCAGAAGGGGGCGGAGAATTATGATGACGCAATCATCATCATCCTCTTCTTCTGCTTCTTCTTTTTCTTCTGAAATATCATGATTTATTATCATATATATCTTTAGAATTATCATCGTCATCATCATCTTCGCCTCCTCCTCCTCCTTCTTCTTCTTCTTCTTCTTCTTCTTCAGTATCATGAATTATGTTTATGTATAATTTCATTATCATCATCATAATTTTTCTTCCTCATAATTACAGTCATCATAATCATCATCTTCTTTTTCTTTTTGTCGTTTTTCTTCATTATCATAATTTGTCTTGTGATTTTTCTTCTTCTTCATCATCATTATAATCATGATAATTTTTTTATTTTTATTTTTAGTTTAATCATCATCATTTTACGTCATCATTATGATCATCATCATTTTCTTTTTCTTTGTTATCATGGTCTTCATCTTTTTTAATTACCCATCATTACAGGCATCATGTGTAATGTATTGGAACTGGGGAGAGAAATTAATTTACATTCATACATACAACCATGCATAAGTACAACCATACATACATACAACCATACATAAATACAACCATGCTTAAGTACAACCATACATAAATACAACCATGCTTAAGCACAACCATGCATAAATACAACCATACATACATACAACCATACATAAATACAACCATACATAAATTCAACCATGCATAAATACAATCATACATACATACACACAACCATACATAAATACAACCATGCTTAAGTACAACCATACATAAATACAACCATGCTTAAGCACAACCATGCATAAATACAACCATACATAAATACAACCATACATAAATACAACCATGCATAAATACAATCATACATACATACACACAACCATACATAAAAACAACCATGCATAACCAGACATAAATGCAACCATACATAAATACAACCATGCATGTCATACATAAATACAACCATATATACATACAACCTTGTGAAATACAATCATACATACACACAACCATACATAAATACAACTATGCATAACCATACATAAATACAACCATATATACATACAACCATACATACACACAACAATACATAAATACAACCATGCATAACCGTACATAAATGCAACCATACATACACACAACCATACATACACACAACCATACATAAATACAATTATACATAGATTTTCATACATAAATACAACCATACATACACACAACCATACATACACACAACCATACATAAATACAATTATACATACATTTTCATACATACATACAACCATACATACATACAACCATACATACACACAACCATACATAAATACAACCATATATACATACAACCATACATAAATGCAACCATACATATATACAACCATACATACATACAACCATACATACACACAACCATACATAAATACAACCATACATACACACAACCATACATAAATACAACCATATATACATACAACCATACATAAATGCAACCATACATATATACAACCATACATACATACAACCATACATACACACAACCATACATAAATACAACCATACATACATACAACCATGCATACACACAACCATACATAAATACATCCATGCATAAATACAACCATACATACACACAACCATACACACTCAACCATACATAAATACAACCATACATACACACAACCATATATAAATACAACCATACATACATACTACCATACATAAATACAACCATACATACATATGTACATACATACATTAATTTACATTTCAATGAAATGCAAAAAAATCTTTTGAAATACAGGATATGCATATACTGTTCTAGACTATTTCCCCAAAATATCTTACACAACATACACACTCAACCATACATAAATACAACCATACATACATTTTTGTACGTAAATATAACCATATATACATACAATCATACATAAACACAACCATACATATATACAACCATACATACATAGAACCATACACAAATACAACCATACATACACACAACCATACATACATATGTACATACATACATTAATTTACATTTCAATGAAATGCAAAAAAATCTTTTGAAATACAGGATATGCATATACTGTTCTAGACTATTTCCCCAAAATATCTTACATTTTAAGTTTTTAGATTTTATTGATATTAAATATAAATGAATTGTCATTTTTCTCCATTTTCCCCAGTTCCCCCTCACAACTGTTAAGAGTGATTCAGTCATGAAGATGAAGCTGTATGACAGTTTATGCATAATTTTATGAATAGTTTTAAATATATGACTTTATAAATTATATAACTGTATAACTATATGAATTATGTAAGACTGTTTTACAAGATGAGTCAGTCAGGCCGGATCTCAAAACAACAGTGATGGATGAGTGATAAGATGATTCTTGACTTGATTTGATTCTTGAGTTTTTATTTTGGTCCATCAGCACTGATTCAGCGTGGATTATAATTAGAAGAAAGAATTCTATTAGACAGAATAGAATTCAAATAGACAGTCAGATTATATGATAAAAATGATCTACAGTGCTCCCCTCAGAACAAAAGTATTTGGATACCTTAACTGTTTAAGTTTAGTTTGTAACTTTAATCATATTTTGTTTCCTAACATAAGCTTACAGCATTTTTAAGTGTTGCACAACTGTCCAAATACTTTTTGGAGCCGCTGTATGTGTAAGCTTTCGGATGGTGCTGAATTCACAAATGACCCAGAAATGGATGAAGATTATATAGAGATTAATACAGGCAATACAGGATATCTATCTATCTATCTATCTATCTATCTATCTATCTATCTATCTATCTATCTATCTATCTATCTATCTATCTATCTATCCATCCATCCATCCATCCATCCATCCATCCATCCATCCATCTATCAACAGTGCATGGTGTGCCCTGTAGCAGTGAGACTATCCCAGCTCTTCTGTAAAACAGTACATGCTCCAGCCTGTTATGATAAAATGGTGCACATTGTCACTTTCAGTTTAGGATTTAAAAAACACTTCAGTTCAATAATTCAGCGATGATTTCTTTCAGTAACCCTACAAACTGGACCTTCCTGGCACCAAAAAGGCTTCTCTACAGAGACAAGTTGAAGAACTCCCAAAAATGGCTTGACCTGAAACAGTTTCTTTTAATAGAGTAGGGAATGGAAGAAGTAGGCTGCATAATACATGTTACATAACATATCTCAGGAGAGCCTTTCTGTGGCAGCAAAAGTCCCTCAAAGACGTTTGTCATACTAGCCAAACCGTTCTGTTCTTTGGACACCCGCAGGAGAATTCGCTAAGGGAATATAGCAGCTTTATTAAGAAGAAGATGATTAATGTAGGAGAATAAAGGGATTTGAAGTCTTCATAACTGAAACTTTATATAGATGTTCCATCACCATATGCTGAGGTCTCTTTTATTTGCAGTGCAGCACCCAGTATGTAACTGGACAATGATATAGATGATATTATTTGAGTTTTATCTTAAAACCACACTAAGAACACTGTTGGACTGTGAGATTAAAGCAGCAAATGTCACATTTAATTTGAGCTGCTTTAGTGTTTGCACGCCTCAGTATCACTGCTGGACTGAGAATGGTCCACCAGCCAAAAATATCCAGCCAACAGCGTCCTGTGGGTGGCGTCCTGTGACCACTGATGAAGGACTAGAGGATGACCAACACAAACTGTGCAGCCACAGCTGAGCTGTCGCCTCTGACTTTACATCAGAGACCAGGTAGACAAGGTAGGAGTGTCTAATTGACTGAACAGTGAATGGACACAGAGTTTAAAAACTCCAGCAGCATTGCTGATGTGTCTGATCCACTCGTACCAGCACAACACAAACTAACATGCCATCACCACTGCAGTGTCACTGAGAATGATCCACCACCCACATAACACCTACTCCTAGGTGGTCCTGTGAGAGTCCTGACTATTGAAAAACAGTGAAAGGAGGCTAACAAAGTATGCAGAGAAACAGATGGACTACAGTCTGTAATTGCAGAGCTATTGCACCTGTGGAGCTGATGAAAGGGACAAAGAGTGTTGAAACAACATGACGTACTTAATGAAGTGGCCAAAGTGGCAGAGTAACAAGGGCCTGGATTAGGCGACCAGGGTCTGTTCTTTGTGGAGGCTGCTTGTTTTCCCTGTGTTCCTCCAGGCGCTCTGGTTTCCTCCCACAGTCTAAAAACTTGCTACTAAATTGCCTCTGGTTGTGGGGGTGTGTGTTAATGGGTATGTCTATGTGTCTGTCCTGCCATGGTCTGGTGACTTGTCCAGGGTGTTTCCTGCCTTCCGCCCAAAGGGTGTAGGGGTAGTGTCCAGCTTCCCCCATGAACCTAAGAGGATAAGCAACCTAGAAGACGAATGAATGATAATGTTTTGCCACTGTTTTAGAGATATAACATTTTCCTTTGGAAATTATAATAGAAAATTAGAGAAATTGTAAATGGCAATTGTGCCCAGTTGTAAATAATGTTATCATGTTTACTACTTAGTTGTAACTTCTTTGTGATTGATTACAGCCTGAAGTCTGTGATCCATAAACCTCACCAGACACTGTATTTGTGCCAACCCGCCCATCCAACCCCAAACTCTGTGTTTGCTAACAGACTGCATTGTAGTGTTCTACCCACCTTTCTATATAGTTATAGAATGGCAATCACCCCATGTTTCATCAAGTCTTTAAACGTATCTCTGCAGTTATAAATGGGTATATTATACTTCTGGTGAGGCTCAGAAGATCAGGTTGCCTCCTAATAGTAGTCCACCCATAATTTTATGGTAACTGTACTGACATTTACTGACTTTCACATTCCGTTAAATCAAATGTTAATTAATTACATTTAGACACATAGTCTGAACCACCCCCCAGGCGAATTACATGTTTTGTTGGTTTGTAAAAGTGGTATTGAGTTAAGAAGACCTCTAAAGATCTTAAACTTTAACTTTTTCCTGCTGACTTCAGTGCACAATTTCTATTTATTTGCTGAGATTAACACATTGGAAAAAACACAGTATAAAAACATTAAATGAGCTGTAGCTTTTGCACAGGCCAATATGTTTAATGTGCTTTTTCCTCATTGTGTTACGTTAATCAAATAAACAGTAATTGCACATTAAAATGTTCAGAAGTGTGTTCTCTGTAGTTGATAACTTATTTTCACCTGAAAAATCAACTAAATACCAAATGTGGCCAAACATTTACATTTGAATACAAATTTCCCTCTAATAGGACTGGTATTTGGAAGACAGACACAGATGCTTAAGATAAACCTTTAGCTTAAAAACATCTGGACAAAATGCATATCATTTTCTTTCATTTGTAAGAAATCCCGGTGTTTACGAGACATGTCCAATAGATGGCAGTAGAGTACTAACAGTGCTACATACCAAACAGTCCAATGACACATCATGATTAAAGAATGCAAACTATAAATGACTAAATTCTGCTGTAAAAATGACACAGATGATTCTTAATGTCAATAGTTGGTCACAAGAACCTCATTTAACAGATGTTTCTCATGTTTTACAAACAAAAAAAAAGCTACATCTGTATTACAGTCATTCAGTTCTTTTCCTGGAGGTCCAGTGTCCAGCACAGTTTGATGATTTGCCCACTTAAATACACCCTAATCCACTAAACCTGCCAATTAACAGAGGAGTTAAATCAGGTGTGTTTGAGCATTAAAGTCCCCGTACTGTGCTGGACACTGGCCCTCCAGGACCAGAACTGTATGACCCTGCCTTAAAATCTCTGTGAAGACGTGACTGTAAAACAGGCTTCAGCTTTCTGGAGTCTATTTTCTCTGGCTATGCTGTTCACTTGGTTATGACTACACCCGATCAAGAATGAAGATCTGTTGGGTCCCACTCTTTTCATCTGCCGGACACATGAAAGCTCTTTTGAGAGCTGGCAGAAGTGCTGAAACTCTGGACCTCACCAGCATAAGTCTGCCATTGATGAGGCCATGTAAAGCAGCCCTCTCAACAAAGCGTCTGTTCATGCATCTTTCCCACACTTCAGCGGGGTGAGGGAAGCGGCCTGAAAGGGTTAGATCTCAGACGGATCAGAAACAGAGAATCCAGCATTAGATGTCTATGACTGGAATTTTGTGGTTCATTAGAGTTGAACGGTTAATGGATGTTTAGGGCTGTTTTGTGTAACAGTGAACAAATGAGCACCAGTTTAGAGGGTTTTCACTGTGTGATGTTAACTTCAGGTAATATTTTAAGTGCCAATATCCTACATATTTCTTAAAATTTGTTTTCTCTGAAATCTACTTATCACATCTGTGTGGCTTTATGTACCAAAAAGTCATAATTCATTTTCAAATGACCATTTTTAACTCCTTTTTATCCCGTACAGCTAAACAGGCTGTTTTGTTACTGTGCCCTTAACACTAATACATGTAAATGACCTCTGTTCTGATTGGCTTGTCTGTATTTGGCCTCATTCAAAAAGCATTTCTGGCTGAAACATTCTTCATAACTTTAGCGTGAATGGGCAGAGCTAAACTGCTGTAGGCTAAATAGGTGTTTATATGTGATTGTGTTGCTTAGAGAATTTAAAATGATGGGCTGCTGTGCTGCTTACTTTCCATAAATGTACTGTATATGGAACGAACAGTACCCGTTTGAAACAACATCTAACAATATTTAGATAATACAACAAAGCATCTCTTTTTCGTGATATGGGTTCTTTAAGCTAACATAATTCTGTCTCTTTCCTTTTGACATTTTATACAGTACTCATCAAGAAAGGCTTGTCTGATTTGATCTTTTGAAATTCTAGTGCTTCTATCAAGAAATGTCAAGAATGTAAAAAAATGTCCAGTGTTGGATATGGGTGGTGAAGTGTGTCCATGTGTACCAGTAACAGTAGGCATCACAACAATATCTTACTATGCCATCAGTTTTGCAATGTAATGGTGCCACACAATTGCAGTACAAGATCAGGGCGACAAAATATCTTTTAGCTCAGTGTCTGCTGCCTGAGTGTTCAACATACTTTCTAGCCTGTCTGAAGGTGCCATCATAGTCGCTTGTTCCAGACCCCATGAACTTGTGAAATTCAACGGGTAACAGTCTGAGCTGGACAGACTGCCCTCAGCAACCCAGCTTACTTTTCCAACAGCCATTCATTTAAGGCTCTGACACATGATTAGCATGGTGAAGTCACAGAATATGAGGTGCTGGGGAAAACACATTGGATATACCCAAATAATGTTTCCTTTACACAGTTATTATGCAATGTATTGTTCTGACAAGTCTTGTCTGGGTGAGTGCCCTCATTAATGCTGAGCACATTTAAGACATGGAAGACTTTGAGAAAACCAGTCAGATTACTTTGCTTTATTTTACTTTACATTTCTGTAAATGTGCCAGTTCACCTTTGGCTAATTGTCAACCACTGAAGACAATAGCACTAACTAAGACTCATCCTGTATATGGATCATTCTACTTAACTGGTTCAAAGTCAGAGTTCAAAACACATTTGGGACTTTCAACTAACTTGGACTTTGGACTAAAATCCTTTCGCTTTGAGTGACCGTATACATTAACTATGTATATTTTGTTAAAGTAGATGATTGATTATTTCATTTTGTCACTAACAAAACAATCACAAAACTACTGAAACGTTATCAAGTATTTCATTAGTGATTGTTTCGGGAATTATATTTTTAGCTCATTTTGAGCAGAACTCAAAAACGCCAGCCAGTAAAAGCACAGCTTTGGACAGTTGTACAAACATAATATAATAATATTTTATATTAAACACATAAACGTTTATTATTTGCAGAACATATACGCATCAGTAGTGACCATTCTTAATGTTACACATTGATTTTCAGACTTTGTGACACATTTACTTTAAAACAATGTGATCTAACTGCTCACCATGTGGCCATGAGGGACAGGGATGCAGTCTCACGTCCTGCTTTAAAATGCAGGGGTGTGGTTGGAATAGGGCTCCACCCACAGACTAAAGCTCTTAGTGTTAGTAGTGACATGAAAACTTGGGACAGCATTTTTTGAAAAAATATCAAACAAATGTTTATTATTATTATTATTATTATTATTAATCATTATTATTATTATTATTATGTTTAGCATTTATTTCTTTCACAAGTTGAAACATAGACATTGGGGTTTGGGACAGACACCTCATAAGGTGTCTGTCCCATTTAAAGGTACCCTATAAATTATGATTTTGTCTATATTTAACTTATTACTATCTCAGTTAATGCTTTGGGATTTAAAATGATCATAGCATAATAGCCCCGCGGCCCTGACGGAGAAGCGGCTTAGAAAATGGATGGATAGCATAATAGATTTGGGACCACAGTTTAAACTAATTTGATTAAATGGTCCATATAATATAGTCTGGTGTAAGCTGTTGAAATAAAATGAACAAATACTTACTGACATTTCTGACATTTATTTCTCTCTTATTATCTGAATCTCATAAACCCTCCTAGGAAGCAGCTGTTTCAGAATCAGTGTTTTCTTGTGGCGGTGATGATAAGTAATTGAACTAATTAGCCCATTTTCAAAATGTCATGTTTAGTACTTGGTTATGACTCCTTTGCAGTCAATGCCAGGCTGAAGTCTGTGGCTCATAAACCTCACCAGACACAGTGTCTCCTCTAGTGATGTTGTGTTGTTCAGCAACCCTTCATTTCAAATCCAATCTGCAGGTCTACTGAGCCAAAACAACAAAAACTGTGGCACTGTGCAATTACTTACAGACTGCACTGTACTGTTCTACCTACTTTCCTGAGTTCTAGGTGATCACTCACTCCTTACTTCCTTTCAGAACCTTTAATAACATCTAATATCAGCTACAAGTGGCTCAACAGCTGCTGCTGAATCTCAGAAGATTTGGTTATCTATACTTTGCAGTCTACCAATAACATAATAGTAGACTATTTGTGCAAAGGCTTGTAGACCCTGGCTCATTAAACATGGGAACATTGATGTGAGGATATGATTGAGCATAAGTGAGGTCAGGTACTAATGTTGGATAATCAGTTCTGGATTACTCCAGCTCATGCTGATGGTACTGGAAGGAGCTCCATCACTCCAGAGAAGACAGCTCCACTAATCCAAGTTTACACCCCTCTAGCTGATTCTTAGTAATGGACATGGTGACCTATGGCTCATGTCTGGCTGCTCCAGAGTGACCCATTCTATAGACAATGCTTTTCTATAGAGATTATATAAGCTGTGAGTGTAGTAGTTGAAAACCTGTTTCAGCAATGTGTGCACCTTAATGTAGCTGAATTCACCAATCTGAAGAATATCTGGATAATTTGGACCTTCAGACTTTCAAGTAGTGTTAAATTAATTGATGTTAGGGTTTAGAAAAACCCTGTTGTGAGGAAATAATGAAAACCTGCATGACAATGTAACTTGGATGGGAAATGAATAGGAAGCACATCCATCTTATCCATATCTAAGCAATGTCACTTTCATTATCAAACAAGAGCCAGAATGGGTCGCCTCACCAGTGTCAGTTTTATCTATTGCACACAAATGTCCAGATTAGGTTGAACAAAAGGAGGGATGCTTAACACGTCAAGTGCTTGGCATTATTGTTTTGATATTAGTTTTCAGGCTTATTGTTAGTAACTATTGTAAATGATTTGGACCAAACTGGGCAAAAGTTATGTCTCAAATGCACAAAGTCAAAACAACTATTAAGTACAAGTTAATAGTTTTTAGTAGGCATTTGTATGGTTCAATATAAGGTAAGCCACAAGCAGAAGGAAAATAAGTGAGAAATAATAATGAGAATAAACAGGACTTTCCAAAACTGGAATTAAAAATAGGACTCCAAGCAAGAGCTGAAGCAAGGCTTTCATTTTTGAGAGGTGAAAGAAGATCAAGCTCCACTTTAGCTTTAGATATGAAACGTCCACAGCTGTTTCTGTCCATCCTTCCACTGTGAGAAGACAACTCGCATAAAATAGACAAAAAATAAGAAAATTTGCAAGTCAAAGTAACTGCAGAGCCCGGAGCCCAGACCCCGGAGCCCAGACCTCACCATCACCGATATGTGAGATTGCTTGGATTGCTAAACATGTAACCAACGTCTAAGACTGAACTTTGGAGATGTGGAAAATATCCCTGCAGATCTCCTAAAAAAGAATAATAACTGCAACAAAGGCAAGGACACATTATATATTTAAAAAATACAATATTATTTTTATTTTTTTCTTGACACTGAATACTTAATATTAATAATTTGTACTTAAGGGCCTTTTTTTCGACTGAAAATCAAGTAAATGGAGTGGAGTCTCTTTTATACAGTACTGTACAATTTATGTAGCTATGACGGTGAGTGAACTGAAGTGTAGGTCCATAGACGGGTCTTTCAAATTGAAGAGGTCAATGCTCTTGCTCTTGTCTGTGTGTGTGTGTGTGTGTGTGTGTGTGTGTGTGTGTGTGTGTGTAGTTTTGGAGAAATGTTATTCTGAGCTCCTACATTCCACTTTCAGCTCTGCTCCAGTGTTGGCAGTGCTTGAAAGCTTGTGGATGGGATACGGCGCCGCAAAGCTATACGCACACACACACACACACACACACACACACACACAGTATACACACACTCAGTATACACACACTATACACACATACATTCCAGTCATTCTCTGCCTTTGAAGGCGGCATCGTGTCTCTAGTCCCCTTTCTCTAACCTGCTCTGTATTTTTGATGAAGCTCAATCTGACTCTGCTGGTGCCACATCCCTCACTTTCACTTCACAGGCTTTGTGTAATAAATCAATCTCTGTGGATTTACGTTTTTCATCTCTGCAGTGAAAACATCCTTGACATATCAGGATTGCATTCACAACAAAGAACTTCAGTGATGAATGAGCAGAGCAGAAAATAATCTGCTCAGGTCTTTGGTATGAGCCCTGCATACAATGATTACTTTGAATGAATCAAAAAAGGACAGTATAATTTGATCACTTGATTACTCACTATTGTTTTCTTTCAAACAAGCTGATGCTGTCACACCACCGCAGCCGCCAGCATCTAACATTAACCTAAATGTAGTTATATTGCCTATTTGAAAATGTAGACTTCTAAATAATAAATACATTTAAATGTAATAGTATGAGCACCACGTCAAGTAACATGTTATGTTAATTTTCTAAGCGCAAACAAACTTACACACCCTCTACAGGGAACAAACTTAAATATGTTATGATGTTCAACACACCAATAACGGTGCTCTGGAAAATGATTCATTCTCTAGTTATTGCTAAATAAAGTATTGAAAAATCTTTTGAAAGCCACAAAATAAAAGGTGGTAGGCCTGAACAATATATAATTTTTAAATCATTATTGTAAGATTTGCCTTTGCAATACCAATTACCAAAGGTTGAAATATGCAAACGAGTGCCCTAACTCATGGTTTTCCATCCAGGAGTTTGCAAATCCCTATGGGTTTGTGGTGACATTGCAGGGTTTTGAGACTGTGATGGTAATGTCACTGTCAAATTAAATTTCATTTATTTTAAGTACATATAATTTTTTTTACAAGGAAAACAGACAGAAGTGAATATTTCCAAACCATAATGATACACTCAATAATTACCGAATGGATCATGTTTTGTGATAGACATTGTAACCGTTGACAGTTTTGTATAGATTATATTCAGTATGTAATTAGCTGATTTTTTCATGGTTAAAATCTGTAATAATATTACAGTGCTATGCCTGGAGCAGCTTTCTAAAGTATGAGGAACGAAGGTAAAGCCAGCTTTCTTGGAAAGACATTTGGAAGATAAACCTGCAAACTTGGACTCATTTAATGTTAGCCCATTTAAAATTCTGGTGGGTTACTTCAGTTTAATAGTTTGGTTTAAAGGCCCATATCTGACACAGTTTGGAAACCCTTACTCTTATTAATCACAATGTTTTTTTCTCTGTGTGCTGTGAACATCTTGACCAACCTCAGGGTTTCCAGCTGCAGGTTTCTGTGAGTGTTTTGATGAGTCAAGGCGCTGATGTAATCCAAGAGCAGTACATTATAGTAGAGAAAAAGAGGAGGTTCATCATCAGCCATGTCTTTTTGTTGATTCACCAGTGCAAATCGCATATGTTGCAATATAATCGCAATACCAGTATTTTTTTCCATGTCACAGAGCCCAGTTAAACCATGATCACACTCGTCTGTCTGTGTTTGACTTTCTGTTTATTCATGTAATCTTACCACAGCAAGATCAAGTCATCATGGGAATCCTTATTTGTGTATATGGTTCTTGTGAAGTAGTTACAATATCACAGATTTGTCTAACCAAACACATTCTTCATATTCTTTGCATAGAATTACTTTCTTCATATACCATATATCAGAGGTGGACGAAGTACACAAATCATGTACTGGAGTTAAAGTAGAGACACCCAAGGTAAAATATTAGACCTCAACTTGAGTATAAGTACAAAAGTATTTACCTTCAAATGTACTTAAGTATTGAAAGTAAAAGTACTAAAAGAGTAATTATGGCTCTGATGTCCTGTTATCATTTTTATAACCAGACTCGCTTCATGAACTCATTTCAGGCGAGAATCCTGCAGTGTCTCTCTTGGTAAACCAGTCTTTTAATAGAACGTCATTAATTAGTCTGGCGCTATTAAAATTATGTGATTCCGAGTCACAAAACACTGAAGGCAAACAATTTTGATCAGGGAGAACCGAGTGACTCTAAAAGCCTTTTTACAAGCAAGCAAAGTTTCAGTTTAAGATTTATTTGTAACTTAGTTACAAGTTTAATAAAAACTGGCTTTAAACTCAGGATCACAAATAAATTTTCCTTTACTGTGTTGATCTGTAGGCCTCTGTTCATAAACATAAACTAACCCAAACTAATTTACTATAAAATTAAAGTGTTTGTATGAATTCAGAAAAAAAGAAACATGCCAGGCACGACTGCATATGTGGACATATTTTTATATTGTGGTCTATTTACACAAAGTTAGGTTAGTTCATCATTTAGGTGACGAATGTGCTCCCAAAATTTTAAGCAGCTGCACTGATGTTGAACCGTGTGCTGCACTGGGTCAGTATGACCAACGGGTCAAAACCAGCTAAGAACAAAGTGACCGCTGTGCCCTGATTGGTGTTCTTGCTTTGCACTTCTTTTGTTTTGACATGTTACATTTTTATACACACAAAAACCAAAAGGAACGACAGATTTCTCAAAACATAGTGGAGTAAAAAGTCAGATATTAGACTCTGAAATGTAGTGGAGTGAAAGTAAAAAAATCGCCCAGAATGAAAATACTTAAGTAAAGTACAGATACATAAAAAAAAAACTACTTAAGTACAGTAACAAATTACATTTACTTAGTTACTCTCCACCACTGCCATATATACATTTACCTTTTCTATATACCCCCTATACATTCACCTGCTTCATATGCATCCTGTACAATTACCTTCTTCATATAATTCATATACAGCTGTCTTGTTCATATACCTCATATCCAGTTATCTTCCCTATGTATAGCATAGACAATGAAATAATTGCCTATTCATATAGCTAATATACATTCACCTTCTTCATGTACTTTATACACAGTTACTTTCTTCTTACATCTCATGTATGGTTATCTTCTTTATATACCAAATATACAGTTACCTTCTTCATATACATCATATACAGCTTCCTCCATGATATACCAATGATATACCACACATATATATATATATATATATATATATATATATATATATATATATATATATAGAGAGAGAGAGAGAGAGAGAGAGAGAGAGCTTTCTTCTTTATATACATTATATACAAATACCGTGTTTGATATCTGTATATCATATATATTTTACCTTATAAACAGCTTATATACAGTTATTTTCTTCCTATACCTTATATGCAATCATCTTGTTCATATAATTGAGAAAAATGATATATTCAGATGCATGTTACAAAAAGAAAAGGACCAAGAACATTATAATGTAAATCAGGGAGTTCCCACCCTCAGGCCTTGGTCCACCCACTGATATGCCTGCTCATTTACCACTATATGATTTTTCTGCAGGGCCACTGTGCATTCCTGGAGTAAACAGGATGCTACTGACTGTGTGTAAACCTGCTATTAAAGCCTGCTGCTTCCTCTCTAGTACACTCCACCTTCCCTTTACATCACTGCTATACAGTCCACGTTTACAGTGCAGCACTGGGTATGTGGCTTTTGAGAACATAGACAGGTTGAGAATATGAGGAATATGGCAATGTTCAGTATCAAATCAGTTACTTCATCACTTCAGCAGAGCAGCTTGTCTATGAGGAAGTTATTACTTTGGTCTGAAATGGCACAACAATGCTGGAGACAGGTTAGCACAAGCTGAATTTCGCTCTGTCTAATGACCAAAACAAAGCGAGGACTTAGAAAGAGGCAAGAGATGTGTGGGATTGCGGAAATGACTCTGAGCCAATCTAAATTTTGCGCAAGGCACAACCACAAAATTGTATGTTTGACAATGCCCTGTGCTTTGTTCATATCTTCAGAACAAAGGCACTGTATTTGTGACAGGTTCTTTCATCTGCTCAGCCTCATAGCATGATAGCTGACAGGTGTGGTATCCCTGAAAGGCATGTTGCCTTGGTAATATCATTGTAGCTCCAGACCTCTTTCTTTCTCTCTCTCTCTCTCTCTCTCTCTCTCTCTCTCTCTCTCTCTCTCATCCCCCCTCCTCTTTTTTGTCTGTAAGTTTACAAACCATGGAAGGTCTCAGCTAGTTTCACCTTTTTCTTGTATTTTTGGAAAAATCTTAACCCATTAAATGCCAAAATGTTCTTGGCTAGGCGAGTATATGAATTTTTTTCCTTGGACAGCCCCATAACACACAATATGTGCCTTTTCAGAAAATGTTTTGGAAAAGTTTGAGAAAATGTAACATTTATTCATGGTCACAAAATGACCAGTTGGAAACTCAGACTTAAAAGTTGCATCAGATAATCAGTTAGACCCAAATACTCAATCGTAAAAAGTAAAAATGCAATAAACAGTAAATATAAAACAATAAGGACTTCATACTGAAATGAAGATGGAAATGCTACTTATAAACTCTATTGGATTATATTGTTATAGCATATCCAAAACATCATACAAAGCCAAGCTTCATCTTCTGTAAACATGAAAGAAACATGGTTGTTCAACCTTACTAGAAATCAGTAATAGACTATGTGTACCAAATATGGCACATTTATAACACGTTTTCCTTCCTTCCTTTTGTGGAGCTCCTGCACAGACATCTTTCTTGGGTTCTTTGGATGCTTCAAATAAACAGCTCTGATCATGTGACCAATCGACTGTCAATTCTGAGAAAGTCCCGCCTTTCTTAGTTACTGTTGATACGTCTGTCAAACCTTTAGTTCAGGCTACCTGGTAGCGTCTCTAGCATATGTATCATGTTTTAGATGATAATGATAGAGTGTGCCATGGATTATATGTTCCTCAGTAATACCTTTTCACCATTTCCTAGCTGTACCTCACCCAAATTACCTGACTACTGCCAGTGTGTTCTCACTACTGGTTTGTTATGAAGAGTTTCCTTAACTTGACTGAGGAAATCATGTTTGGAAACGATTGTGATTGGCTGAGAGGCATTTCAATCATTATCTTACAAATGGTCATTTAAAACAGAGGGTGTCTTTTAGTGTAAAAACACATTAGCAACTCTTATAGTGCTCTACAAGCTCAAAATAAAAATTTGATCACAGTGGGACTAAATGAGATATTACCACATACAGCTACTGTTCCAATGAGTCGCCCCACTTGAACCAGCCCTTTGCTGCCTCTCTTCAAGTCTTGATTTATGCAAGCCAGATCTCTATTAGGTCTACAGAAAATGAGCCGTTTAGTGTACTCTCTGTCAACCCTGGAGGTAAAGGCACTCTTTTATTTTCCAGTTCACTCGATTTGAATGGCAAAACATTTGCAACCGCAAGAGATGAAGCAAAGCCTCGATGATATTTCCTTTCAGACAGACTCATACACAAGCACACATGCATGAGCACACAAAGGCAGATGCAGACCACGTCAAGACGTTTGCAGACCTAGCAGATTAATCCAGAGTTGGGGATGTGGTAAGGATCTTCAGTAGGCTCAGATGAGACAGTGAGTAGAGGCCTCCATATGGAACAAGTAAGGGAATTGCCAAACACCAGTGAAATTCCGCTCAGGGAGCAGTGCGAGATCATAGCCCGCACAATAAATTACAGCCTGGGGCCTTTGATATTTCTCTTTTTGACCCTTTAGCCCAGCCATCTGGTGCCCAGAACAACCTGCTTTAAAGTATGGCTCGGGCTGCCATTAAAGCAACGCATGGCAGCATTAATTATGTGTTGAAAAAGCCTGTTTGTTTATCACACAAGAAAAGCAAGTCATTAATCCTGCTGTGAGTGAATGGACGTTGTGTGAGGAGGAATGATAAGAGGAAGAGATCAGAAAGAAAAAGAGTGATAAGGGTTTAGTGGTGGGATGAGCAAAGATGAAAACGAATATGCGCTTCCTGGAAATGTTATTGAGACTTCAGAAATTTTTTTTTTCACAGAACAGATTTAAAACATCACTGAATATGTAACAACTAGGAACAGTTACAAAACAATGACATGAGTGACCCTAAAATGGGAGACATGTCATAAATCTTAATTCCAAAATACTGATGGCCTTAAATTCACCCTTTCATATCTCAGTACTTTTACATTAATTGTGCAAAAGCCTGAGAAGCAGAAAAATGGAGAAACAGCAATGCTGTGAGATGTATGTCCCTCAAAAACAGAAAAAAGTCCAAAAGTGATTATTGCTTCACATGCCTTTTTTTTTGCAACATGATAGCCTGTTAAAAGGTCTGTGCTATAACTCAGGCTGTGAGGGCATTTTATGCATGTTGCTCAAGGGCCTGCAAGGCTCAACCAGCAGCCCAACTCCATTCCATAAAGTGACCAATAAATCCAGTGCCCATTCCCAGGGCTTGTTAATGGAGACCAGTGAGGATGTTGAGATCCTTTCCCTTTTGATCGAGTCAGGTCGGTGTGCGCATTTTCACCATAAAACCATGAGTTGAGGAGGAGGGCCCTGAGGCGACATGGTCTAATGATGACATGTGAA
Organism: Pygocentrus nattereri; assembly: GCF_015220715.1. Lineage (NCBI taxonomy): Eukaryota > Metazoa > Chordata > Actinopteri > Characiformes > Serrasalmidae > Pygocentrus > Pygocentrus nattereri. Next base: position 33,062,627 of record NC_051220.1, on the reverse strand, counting down.
CACTTTTCCTGGATAAAAGTGGGCCCTGGACAAAGGATCTCCCTCCAAATGTTCAGCAAAATCACATCAATCGAGCCCGCAGTGTAGGATGTATGCTGAAAACATCTGGCATCCTTACAACTCATAAGGTTCTCTCTGGCTAGATTCTACAGCAGGGCATAGACAAACCTGCTTAAACCTTAGTTCGCAAGAAGATACACTTGAAGTAAAAGCCACCATTAAAGGCTTTTAAAATCTTTTAATTGAAAACAATACAGTTCAGAGTGTGTCTGAATTCTAGTTGGTTGTATAATTGGTTGTATAGTTGCTTTGCTGCCTGTTGGTTCTCAGTAATAAAATTATCCACAGCAGTTATGAATAAAAAACACTCAGGATGTCAGGTATTGTGACAACACCTACAGTCATATGCAAAAGGCTGGGTGCCCAAACATGGATGCCCAAAAGTTTGTGTGGCCAAACTTTTGCACATGGAAAAAAATGTCCAACAAGCAAATAAATAGAAATTGTGCATTAAAAATAGCAAAAAAATATAATATTTAAGTTGTTCCCATGGTTCTGGAGATGCAGTTGGCAGGGTTGCATTGTCTAATGTCTTATCAAGACAATAAGTGCTAATTAGTTGGATCAGTTCTTCTAGGGTCTGCATATGCTTTGCTTATTTAGGTCTCTCCATATTAATAAATGAAATGCCCCCACTATTGCTAAATAGAGTAGTAATGGGCAGCTAGTCATTTAGTTGCTAGTGACTTCTGAAGATTTAATGAGGGCTTTACAAGTGTATAATAATGTGCCTCTATGCTGAAGTGGTAGCACTTTTTTCAGTGCATTGTCACAGTACTCTGAAGTGGAAGGAAAAGGAGGAGGCTATTACAGTTGTGTGTGATGATTTTGTCTTTTTTCTTTTTGTCAGCTGCCCTTTACATTGTTCACAATGAATGGACCATTATGAAACAAGTCCTCCACTTGGACTTCCCTTGCATCCACTGGGGAGTAGTAAACAACCACAGTGTGTGATTCTGATCTTCCAAAAATACATTCTTTTGTTTATTTCAGTCCTATGACACATGTATGATGACAAGTGTATCCTACTGTATTTCCCCTGCCAGTAATAACTTGTATTGTGTTTTTCAATTACCTCTTTCCCCAGGTTTGTGTATGAAAGGGGCCTTTCCTTTTGATATACCTGATCCAGCTAGGTTAGGAGTTTGATGGTGAAATGAGGCTGAGGGATATCTGATCATGACAACAAAGTCTCTCTCCATCACTCCCTCTTCCTCTATATTTACCCCTCCTCCTTCATTGTGGAATGTTATCCCTCACCTGCATTTCCTTGCCTGCTACCTTCTTATTTTCAGTCTTAGTCTAGGGGTCCTCCTACAACTCTCTCAGTTGAATCTAGGCTTGTGAAAACTTGGCACAAAACTGAAGATCGTTTGTTTTCCTTTTTCTCACTGCCTCTTCATGTTACATAGTCAAAGTAAAGAATGCTCTTATCTGGTTTAGAAGAATAGAGGCTTATTAATTCCAATGTGAAAAGACTAGACTTTCTGTAAATGTGGTTTAACAGTCTTTTTTTTTTTGCTCTTTGTAAAACCAAATGAGTTTCTCAAAATTTGCATTTAGATTATATATATATGCAAACACACATACATTATATATATATATATATATATATATATATATATATACATACAAAATGATAACTTCACAGGAGAAGGAAAACCATAAAAACACGCATTACTTTCAGTATAAGACAAGGTTTTGTTCCAACAACAGTGATATGTGTCTTATGTGTCTTAGTAAGATTTTGGGCCACCACAAGCTGCTACAACACATTCAATGCATCTTTGGAATCCACTAGAGGGATTAAACACATGTTTTCCTAAAGAAATTCCCAAAATTGGTGTTGTGGTGGTGGAGAGCATTGTCTAACACACTGGCCCAAATCACCCTTAAATGTTTAATTGGGTTGAGATATGGTGACTACAAAGGATGTAGAATTTTCATACCCATCAAACCATTCTGTGACCCCCATGCCCTATGGAAAGGAACTCTGTCATCCTGGAAGAGATCACTGGATAAAGGTAGTTAAAGTTGTATTGATCTGCAGTGTCTTCCCTCAAAGGGGACATGTGGACCCAAACCCCACAACGTGACAGAGCCACCAGACCGCCTCACTGTAGGGGATCAGCGCTGAAGCCTATACGGTTCTTTTGGTGTACACCACACATGCACTTACCCACTTTTGGAGAATATGGTGAAGGATTACTCATCTGGCCAGATCACATTTCCGCATCTCCGTAGACCAGTTCCTATGTTTTTCAAACCACTAAACTCTGAAATGTTCATTTCCCTGGTGGGGTTTATGCACTGCAACCCTACCCCAGAATCTCTCTCTGTGTAGTTGTGGACAGACTGTTCTTGGTAATGCAGTCTGCTCACATCCTGGACATCCTTGACATTCTCACCTGAGGAGCAGTTGCTCTTCTGGTTTCCTGACATATCACACTAATGCATAAGCACTACAATTTCCACTACAGTGTCTTTCCTATAGATCTGAATGCCTATTGAAACACTAGCCAGCTGAGCAGTCTTTTTGACTGACATTCCTGCCACCTGTGCTCCAATGAACCTTCTGTTACAGTGGTAATGAAGTCATCTTGCTATCTTGATTCAAATTGCCAAGAGCATGGCTGACTGTTAATTTTTTAATAGACTGATGCTGTCCACTTTTATAGAATACATGGTACAATACAAGCCATTACCTCTTTTTTTTTCACCTGTCTGCATGTACAGTAGGATAACAAGGAGGTTAGTATTCCACAGTATTCCTTTGCGTTATTCAGCCTTTGTGCTCTAAGCTTCTCAGTCAGAGACCGGCCGATCTGTTTGTAACTAAGCCACTGTGGTTTGTAATGCAGTGAGGTTCAAAAAAACATCACAAAAACAATCTCAGAACAAATGTTTGCTCTCTACACAATAACCCATGTCCCAAGTCTGCGGAAAAGTGATTAGCAAAAGTCAACTAATCAGTGACAAACAAATTCATGTCACCCTATTTTTGCACATTTTTCCACAAACCAGGACGGATGTTTACAGATGGAGCTCTGGAACCCCCCCTAATTTGTGAGATCATATTAATGTGGGTTTGATTGGAAGGGTGAGGAGGTCTCACACAAGAATTTCTGGCAATTTGTGGCATCCTGGCTGGAATGTAGATATCCCAGGAATAAGACTGATCTCTTGGTATTGTTTAGTTAACCTCCACCTCACTGCACTATCCATCTAGTTTTACCCCAATGAGGCCTGCAGCTCCTGCTCTGGCTGCTGGACATCATTGACAGAATAGCAGACGTTCGCAGGTGAGAGGTTAAACAATTTAATAACAACACCAACCAGAAAAATCCAAAGAGGGAGAAGTACACTAGGGCAAAACTGAAATCGAAAACGGGTCAAAGTTGGTAAAGGGTCTGAACACAGGGAACACAGGGAACACGATGGGAGGAAACCGCTCAGTGATTGCATCTAACAATAACTTGCATGATACAAAGAAAGTCCCAGCTTATATAATATGGGACTGAAGTCTCTCAGGTGACTGTGATCGCTGACAGGTGTGGAGGGAAACCACGTGATCTGTCTTGGACTCCTGGGTATTGAAGTCTTTTACTAAGATGGAGTCTGGGTGCACGTGGTCCGTCACGTGATCTCCCTGAGCACTCTGGGAGATGAAGTCAGACTCCCCCGTTGACTGTGTGACAGTAACCCCCCCGCCCAAAGAGTCCTGGCGGACCCGAAGACGGTAGCCTAAAATACACTGGAAAGGCGTTAACCAGTCGCGGAGCTAATTAAGGAGTTTTGTGCTATTTCTGCCCAGATCAAATAGCGTGACCAGTCTCTAGGGTTCTCATGACAGAAGAGCCACAAGTGATGTGCGACCATGGCCTATTGGGGATTGGTAGGGGCAAAAGTTGTCCAGCCGGCAGCACTTTAGGCATTTTATGTTGGGCACAGATAGAACATGAGGCCACAGAGGCATGAATATCCTTGATCATGTCTTCCCATCAATATCTACTAACCAGGAGTTGTTGGGTGCATGTTTCACCTGACTGACTGCATGTCTTTGGACCATGGGAGGAAACCCACACAGACACGCGGAGAACATGCAAACTCCACACAGAGAGGACCCCGGTCGCCCGGCCAGGGAATCAAACCCAGGCCCAGCGCCACCATGCTGCCCCGATACGGTTATATATTTTTACAATTATTTCTATAATTACACATGTCTAAACTGTAATACAATTTTTGGATTAATTGTGATAAAAATAATGACAATATATAGTCAGTGCATCCTAGGGGCACTACATTTCTTTCACTGTATTAAGTAAAAAAATAAATTATATAATTATATATATATATATATATATATATATATATATATATATATATATATATATATATTATTTTCACAGTACTGTATATATATATATATATATATATATATATATATATATATATATATATATATACAGTACTGTGTAAAGGCCTGAAAAAGTCTCAAAACTGCCATAAGTGTAGTGTGGAAGTGTACTCATTTCAGCATATTATTGTTCAGATCATTGTTCAAGTTCAAGGTTTGCTTTATTGACATGAAATATTGACATTTGTTTTGCCAAATACAGCAAACCAGAGAAAGGGAAACAAATATCAAATCAGTTCACTTCAGTGTGTGAATAAGTGTACATAGTTGTGGTTGAGGCAGACTGCATTTTTTCAGTATTATTTCACTAGAGCATGGTTGACTGCCTGTTGTTCCAGTTCAGGATGGCCTCAAGCAATATGCTGATGAGGTTTGGATGTCTCTGGTTGGCAGGCGTTGCTAGGGCCAGCCCATTCTTGGCCTCTCTGCTTTTGTGGGAGAGTGTTTAAGTGGGATTAGCTCCTCATGTATGCAAAACGTGACATCAGTGAGTTTAGCACTTAATTGAGGTAGGCTTGACTGGTTTCTGTATTGAGAGTCAATCAGAAGAAAATAATTAGATTAGTGTCGTTTTGATAGATAGCCGAAACATGAGGGCTGTAGTGTTAAAAAGAGCACTAAGAAGGATGTCATATGGAACCAGCCTTGACACTGAACCTCCTTTGGATTTGTGAGTTAAAACCTACTACAAAAAAAATAAAAAATAAAAAAGGAATGGCTCAGTGACAATTTTCCACATAACCCAGATATGTCAATCAGCCAAGATATATATTGCTAACATGAAGTTAATATGATGTTTGGTTTGGAGACTGTGGCTCTGTCTAAAAGGCAGGAGGCTGAGCTGGAGGTGGCAGAGATGAAGATGCTGAGATTTTCGTTGGGAGTGACAAGGCTGGACAAGATTAGAAATGAGCAGATCAGAGGGACAGTGAAGGTGGAGCAGTTTGGAGATAAAGCCAGAGAGGCCAGGTTGAGATGGTTTGGACATGTGTTGAGGAGGAATAGTGGATATATTGGGCAAAGAATGTTGGAGATGGAGCTGCCGGGAAGAAGGAGAAGAGGTAGACCTCAGAGAAGGTTTATGGATGTAGTGAAGGTGGACATGGAGATGATTGGTGTGAAAGTAGAGGAGGCAATGGATAGGGCAAGATGGAGGCAGATGATCCGTTGTGGCGACTTCTCTCAGCCCACTACATGCAGGTCTTCATTAATGTTGTGGAGAGTTGTTGATGTGGTGTAGAGCACAGTTTGACTTACTGAACTTCAACATGTAGCCAAAAACTGCGGTCAGGCATTTTAGACATGAGTGTTACGCTGAGTGTTCTGCCTGTTCCGCAGAATTCGGCTCCCCTTCATGTCCATGATCATCACCTGGTCATATGGATGCTAGATTAGATTCACAATTCCTCACATTTCTATTTAAAACATATATAATCAGCTGGAAAAATCAAGATTAAACATTATTTCTAAAAAGAAATAAAAGAAATCATGAAATGGCATCTGTTTGCCTGCATGACATGTGGTCAGATACACCCTGCGTTCATTTTTATAGTTCACAGTTTTAGTCTGTCTGAAAGCAAATTGAATGGAATACAGTTTGAATGGATTATAAGAAATTAACTTTTTACTGAAAAGATTTGGGTCATTATTGACTTCCAGTGTTTGTTTGAAATGTTAGCCTTATGGCTCCTGTTTAAAACTAAAAAAAGCAATTTGGACACCAAACATGTCTTGGCTAATCAACAACGTCTGGGGGTAAATGGAAAATTGTTTACATGAGGGTTTTTCAGAAAACCCTCTTTTAATTCTAAATAAAGTCAAGTTTCATTAAAAGCTTTGTGAAGTGTATCCAATCTGCACTCAGCATTTTGTTCTAGATACAGAGTCAGTAAATTAGCACCAAACATCCATATATGCTGATTTTATGTGAACGTGAGTGACACAAAGCATGACAGATAAACACTGCTGCAGAGAGTGTGATGTCCCATGAAATGGTTGAATACCACAGCATTTGCCATTGATCACAGTTATGCAAAGCACCATAGGCTATGCGTGATATTTTTCCTCTTCACCTATTTTCCCAAGCATTCCAGATGCCAGGTTTCTCCGTTCTCTAAAATCAATATAGCTTCACTCTGGAACTCAGTGAAACAAATGGTACATTACTACTTAAAATGTGACAATATTACCAAGTAATTATTGTCATGCTCATCAGTCCTCTTAAACCTGTTCCTCAAGTACTCCTGTCTGACCAGGAGCGCTTTTAGCAAAGGCATTTAAGTATGAAAAAATAACCACAAAATGTATACAGGAGATGTTGTCAGTGCGGCTCATTCAATAGTTCACTTTCATGGAAAAGGCTATTTTAAAGAGCTACATTCTACATTTTCTTCCTGAGGTCCACTTACGATGTTTGTGTGGGTTTATGTAAAAAATGCAGTTTGTTTTTATGTATCCATTTTCCAACCTCTGATTATTATGATTATTATCCCTTAAATAAACTAAACTGTTTTTGTTACTGTGCCTTTAAGACTGATATATTTAACAGACGTTTGTTCTGACTGGCTGCTCTGTATTGTATTGCGCCTCATTCACAAGGTTGTAAGTCCTTATAACTTCCATGAATGGGATGGGTTTTTTGTGACATCAAAACAACAAGAAATTACGACACATTAAATTATGACATTAAATAATAAACCACCACTGTCTATTTATAGTCATTTCTTGTCACAAAGTTACCATGAATAACTATTTGATCATAGCATGTTGAATTTGCGCCACTTAAGATATTATTTTTACATATACGATGGAGTCCAAAACCAGTGGAAATGGTTATTTTTTTCATGTGAAATTATTTTATCAGCATAACAATTGAGTACAATTTTAAAATATTAACGTGAATTTCAGAATTTCATAAAGGCCTCGAGTGAACAGATCAAATTTACCTGAGAGTTTCTTGAACACAAGCTTCAATGGATCAGATAAAAACAATGAACAAAAAACTGCCATGTTTTGTACAAAGGCCCTAAAGGGGAATTCCACCGATGTTTCTAAATTTCAAATGGTTAAGATGTAAAGTCATTTACACTGATTTGATGTGAAATGCTCCACTCTAGAGAAACTTACCAAGTCACTGAACTGTTCACAGAGGTAGTGATAGGAACCAGATGTCCGAACACTTCAAAGTCTCTTTAGTCCCTAAAGAAAAGTCACTGTGTTCAGATTTAACACTATTTATCATTTACATTACATCCCATTAAAAACTCAGAAGATGTGCAGGTTCACTGATAATTTTCGACAGTAAATAAAATGGCTATATTTATATTTATAGACATCTCAACCCACATCTCAACAGACATCTCAACCTCAAGTTCCTGTTTACAGCATTAAAAAGAGCCTCTCGCACAACTGAAGTGTTCTTTGCATCATGAAATGGTTCTTTACCTTTTTATGAAAAGGGTTCTTCCATGGGTACAAGCCTAATATCATAACAATAGCAGGGCTCTTTTTGGTGCTATATAGAAGCCTTATCAAAAAGGTTTTTTATAGAGCCTTCTATAGCACATTCTCAATCAACCTGAAGAACCCTTTCATGATGCAAAGAACCCTTTTATCAAGGGCTGTGTGTAGTGTGTAGAAACCGGTGACCACTTGAAGTGATGTAGAGCAGCATTTTGAATATTTATCAGTTTTATTTGTAATTGTAAACTTTCTGCTGTTTGTTTGAAGATGTAAGCGAAGAAATTAAAATTCCAAATTTTCAATGCAGCCTCAGACTTTTGGACACCACCATACGTTCATTCTCGATGTTATAGAGTTGCATCTATTACTATCACCTTATCATTATAATATTATCATATCATCACCTACAGCTTCCTCCATGTGGTATGAAACCTACAGAAATTTAGTAGCGCACTAGAATCATTTTAGACCTGCAATGAAATGATTCATTTCGCGTTATTGAAAACAGTGATTAAAGACTTCTGAATGGCAGTGTATGGTCACATGATTTTATGAAGCCTTAATTGATGCTTCATGAACATGAGAATGGCTCTGCAGCCGCCCACTGTCCACCACTATCACAAATGAATCATAAAACGGCCACACTGATTCACAGATGACCCAAACTCAGGATCTGCACAAACTATACACAAAACCACCCCCACACACACGCTGACAGGAAAGCACTCTGGTCTCGTACACAGTCCCACATAAACACTCAGACACACAAGTGCTCATGCAGTTACGTACTGCATGTAAACACACCAACCACACTGGCGCTTTACAGTTGTACACAGTTTTCCCTCATTTCACTGCTGGAGGTGGACAGTGGATGGTGGCGCATGAGGCGTGTCTGCATGAACACTAGATGGGATGAAGAGGAAGTCATAAAAAGGGGCTAAAAGTCTGCTTTACGATTTAATGTGACAACCAGAGTACACAAGCCACTCATTAGGGAAAGCCCCTGCTGTGCCGGGACTATTTGGGCCAACGCGACAGACGTGTGTGGAGAGGGTCAGTGCTTTCCCATGTCCAGCAGCAAGCTAAGCATATGAAGGTGAAGGGGCGTATACCTTTCACTGATGTTCCAAGACAGACATAAGTAAGAAGACTATGAATAATATGTTAATTGTATGAATAAAAATTGAGGAAACAATTCATCTGTAAATTCACCTCCATTCTGTTGTTTAGCAGATTCAATTACTGTCAGCAGTGCAAAATGATATTCAGCCTTGACTGTTTCTTGCTGTGTCTAAGCGGCTGCAGCATGAAAACAGTGAGAAAATAGAAAATATTCTCCTTTTAAAAATGAATGCATTACAGTACGACTTGTAAAACCATTTGACTGATATGTCAATCAAACGTTATTTAAACTCAGAGTACACCGAGGGTGATCCTCATTTACATTGTAGTAGAGCCAATACAGGAACCAGGGATTAAAAAAGACTTGTAAAGCAAATCAATTCCTAGAAAATGTATAATCATAGTAAATTTAATAGTAAAGCATCAAATCAAATCAGAGAAAACCATTAAAATTGCAAGAATAAAAACAGATGAAATGAAATAATTGTAAAAAAATAAATAGTTAATCAAATACATAAAAGAGTAGGAATTTGAAACAATAACTAAAGAGTGAAAGTTGATAATAAAATAAATAAAAAGAATAATAAATGTAAAAGAATAACATTAACAGTCAAATGTGTGTATGTTTTTACGATCTTAGACATTTTGATCTGCTACCCAGTGCTTAGACACATAGATGACAAGAAATATTGTTCCTTAAACCAGAATAAATAGAGGCGAGACCTTATTGGCTGCTGATGACTCATCAAAAAAAAAATAAATAAAAAAAAAATAAATAAATAAATAAATAAATAAATAAATATATATATATATATATATATATATATATATATATATATATATATATAATTGTATATGGTGCAAAAACTGAAAACTCTTCAAGATATAACATGGATTTATATATATAACACACACACACACACACACACACACACACATATATATATATATATATATGTGTGTGTGTGTGTGTGTGTGTGTGTGTTTGTGTGTGTGTTATATATAAATCCATGTTATATCTTGAAAAGACAGTTTTCAGAATATTGTTTTTGCACCATATACCATTATACCATTAGAATACTCACTCATTCAGACCTGTCCAGGGTGTATCGAGCCTTCCGCCCAAAGACTGCTGGGATAGGCTCCAGCAACCCCCCCACCCCCACCCCCCCCCCGCGACCCTGACGGAGAAGCAGCTTAGAAAATGGATGGATGGATGGATATTTTAAAGATCTTTAAATGAAACATAAATGTCCATTAACTGTGCACTGAATGCGGACTATCAAGCAAAAACTCAACAAACTGCTTCTTCGCATACACTGATGTTCCTGTTAAGGCCTGAGTTGCCTGATAAACGAAAGTGATGCACCGGTTATTTATATTCGTGTTACTGAGGGATGATTGAGCTGAACAGTTTCTTTAGCAGTAGACATTTCTTGTTGGACTTGTGCATATTTTGTAGCATGTTGACACGTTTGGTAAGAAAGTCAATAACTCTGACTTGCCTATTTGGAAACGACTGGAGCTTCACAAACAACAGAAGAGCATTTAATTTTTTTTTTGCAATTTATGTGAATGAACATATATACATATATCAATACATATATCTTAGTATAATACACAGTTCACAGCTTTGGACTGTGACACTAAATGTTTAGTACTACTGAAAGGAATAAATGGTCAAAAAAGTGCCAACACAAATGATAAGAGGCAAGTATTTTGTCTCTGTCTCTCTCCCTCTCTCCCTCTCTGGCCACTCCTGTACCATATGGAGTCTATCAGGAGCCAGAGGAGTGGGGAGTTCTTTAGATAATAGGATGTTTATCCTGTGTTTGTGCACACTGCAGCCCAGCTGTCATCTGATAGATGGCTGAGCGATTGTCAGAAGAAATACCTCGCTGTAGACATGAAAGTCATCCACAGCTTTGAACAATATGCACTTCCTCTTCTGATGCTTTCCCCCTCCCCAGCGTCCTCCAACACGGTGGGCTTTTTTTGCAGTGTGTGTGGGGTCTTTGTGAAAGCCCTCACTCTCTTTTTCTCTTTCGTGCTCTCTCTCTCTCTCTCTCTCTGTCTCTGCTTGGCTTTTCTCCTCTCTAAGCAGTGGCCCACAGGCTAGCAGTGCCCGAGGCTGAATTAGTCACACTCCGATGAGACATAGGTGAACAATTGAGAAGGAGGGATTGGCTTCCTCGGGATTCTGGAGCTAGTCTTGACATGCTCGAGCAACCCTTTGAATCACACACCTTTTCAACACTTAGAATGGAGTGTCAAGCCCCTTCACGTCCATTTAGATAGCCACCACTGAGTGTAGCACATCACAACACAATGGCGTGGTGGATAATGGCTCAAGTTCCTGGTTTAAAATATGGTGGGGCATCAGGAAATATCAATACACTAGCCGTGGGCTTTGGGTAGTGGCTCAATATGTTTCCCCTTACTACTGTCCGTGACAGACATAAATACACCCAAGTGGCTTCAAGTGGTCTGGACAAAACAGAAGTACTTGAACAACATGAATACGGTACTGTACAAATGCCAGAGCCTATTCTTCATTTAAAGACTTGCTTTCAGTTTTAGAACTCAACAGCGATGTTGTTTCACATCTCCAAAATTCAGTCTTAGAAGTTGGTTGTATTTTCTCCTTCTCCCCATCCAAGTAATCCCCAACACATTCAATGAGTTCTAGACTCTGGGGTGATAAGACCATTGTTCTGGGAACACTGGCAGCTTCTTAGCTAGATTTATTCTTTCTTTTCTTTCAATGCTTTTCTTGGTAAGTATTTCTTGACAGACTCAGAGTGTTGAGTTGTCTTCGCACAGTGGAAGGATAGACAGAAACACTTGTGGAATTTTTCAGATCTTAAGCAAGAGTGGAGCTTGATTTTCTCGTCCCTCTGAAAGACAAATGCTTTAAATGGATTCATGAAATAACTGAAATTTGGGAGGAGGACCACGCGTGAAACCACTCCTCCTTCCAGTCTATGCCCTATAAATTCCCATCCCAAACTGCCGTTTCTGTTGACGAATTTTTTGCAATCCCATCACCACCGCCACCCTATCTCCTCCCTGTTCCTCAGTTCAGACTTAAAAATGAGGGGTCTGGCCTACTAGCTCCGTATAACTACCACCGTATGATGAAGGCAGGCTCTAAACTCGCAACATATTTATTACCTGATGACAATTTTGGTAGCCCATCACATCTTGTGTGATTGTTTTGTCTGTATCTGTTTTAAACTCAGGTTTTAGAATTTCCTCATTTTCCTTTGACTTCCCTGTTTTATATACAATCATATATCTAGTGATTATTCCAATCAGCCTTTTAAAAGGTGACATTACCAGTATTGGTTTTGAGTGTTTGTTTATGTACAAATGGAACCAAGTAAATATTCCATACCTAAATCTACTGACGTACTTGCAATTTCTCGTTTTCAAGAGGCTTCACTCACGTTGACTTCTTACAGCTGTCCTCAGCTCTTTTGTCATAATTCCCACTGCTGGCCTTTATGCACAAGTTGCAGCATGTAATCAGTCATGAGTCAACTCAATGAGAGGTAAATGAGTCATTCATATATGACCCTACCCTTTTATTTAACGAGCTTACTGTGGATGGCCTGAGGTAGAGTAGCGTTATGAGTCAGCTTCTTCCAGGTTGGCTTTTGGATTTGCTTCAGTGAAAGTAAAACCTGCCAAGTGGTAATATTCAGTTTATTACATTAATGCCACCATTCTGATAAACAACTGCTGTTATCTCGTTGCTATGAACACTTTTCAGTTAGCAAACATCACCGCTAAGGCACCACCACCTTATATGCACCCAGCGAATGAAGGAAGTGTTACTTCTTGTTCTGTTTCACCTTTCTTGCCACAGGTGTTTGAAGTTATCAACGGTGATCAATGTGCCTGATATGAATAAAGGGATAAGCTAACAAAAGGTACTTCTCTTTACGTTATGGTTTCTTATTGGAATAATAACCAAAGAGCATTCAGCCAAACATGAAGCAGGTCAGCATGTAAAAAAACAGACCTTAACATGGCTTATCTATGTTGAAATGAATGGCTCTGTAACTAAATATCAGTACAGCAAAAAGTAGTGCAACATAATACAAATGTTAATACAAAGACTTCCAGAAAGAAAGTTACAAGCCTCCTCTCATAAGAGTTTTCGCCTTTCACCAAAGATGACCCGGTTCACTTGTTCAACTGCAAAAGACTAGAAAAGTTCCACAAGGGTGAAAAAAAGGGATACCTTTTATTGAACATAGAAAAACAATAGCGCATAATAAATAGAGAGATTTGTACAAACAACGATGTGAGTAGGTCTGATTTTCTTTTGCACAGCAGCTAAACAAAAAGGCAGCTCCAAAGCGTGGCCATTCCGCAAAGACACATTGTCCAAGTTAAATCTGATGTGTGCTTACTTACACGTGCCACTTTCTCCTCCAACACATGGTCGAGCTAACCTGAGGCCCGATTTAAGGCACCTAAAGAGTCAAAACATCTCTCCATTTGTAAAGGTATCAACAAGAAATGAAAGAAATGTAGGGAAGTAAGAGATTAGCATTTACAAGAGCACAAAAACAGCTTAAAAAAAAAAAAAAAAAAAAAAAAAAATCCACAAATTTCATAATTTAATGACCTCTGTATGGAAATCATTTTTAATGCGCTCAGCTTGGTATATGGGGATCAATCTCTGGGTGACACATGGCCTTTCCTAATGAACACAGGACATTTTTTGGGGAGAGAGAAAAAAAAAAAAAAAAAACACACCACAACAAAGAAACACTTATTGGAAAGGCTCATTCTAGCCAAGCTGTCCTTTGATACCAGTAATAACTAAAAAACAGACAAACCAACCAGAAAAAAATAAAATAAAATAAAAACACACACACACACACCCATGTACACACTTACATGAATAGGCCTCAATTGACCTATTAATATACAGTAGCCATCTGCTATCTCAGTAAGGCTTTTAAACCATAGATTTGGTCCGGTGGCATCCAATACTGTACATAAAAAGAGCTGGATAAACATCTGTGACTGTACATCTCATTTATGGGAAAACATTGTCTACAGTGTATTCTGATATGATTCCAGGGATAGCAAGTATCAAAACTGATAATCAACATCCTTAGAAATAGAACATTTTAATGTAATATGTGCATCATGCCAGATTAACAACATTTTTGAACACCAATTTGCATCGTCATACAGACAGGCCATTTTTAAACTAAATACAAGTCAACAAAGGAAGGTGTGAGTGGGATTACGCCCCTTGTAAACCAGGCAACTCTTCATTCACACATGCAATTTCTGATCTACAACAGAGAAACACCACATGAGGGGAAAAAAAAAAAAAAAGTTCAGCAAGCGAGCCCAGGGCAAAGAATAAAAACTGATTATGATCCAAGCAAAGAATGTGACTCATGATTGTAATTCAGAATTGTGATGTTTGCATGTGAAAAAAGTGCATGCCATTTTCTCTGTCCCTATGGCAACTATCAGTTACCAAGGCAACAAACTGGTTGAGTAGGTGAGGGCTGCATGGCCGTTGCTCTTGCTACTGCACACAGTGTGTACTTCAGTTCCCTGTAATAGGAAATAAGGCACATCGGAAATGAAAAGCCATTTCACATTTGCTGGGGTTTCCCCCAATTGGCAGAGGGCAGGCCCAACCCTAAGAAAAAACAGTTTCCCATAGTACTTCACTCATAAGGGGGTGGGGGCTCTTGAGGATACTCTCAGTCCACAGTGTGAGGATCCAAAACAAAAAAGAAACCCATACAAAACAAAAGTGAACCTTTCCTGAAGATCCGTCAACACTTCAAAACAAATCCGATCTACGTTGCACATCCAGCATGGATTTAAAACAAAGTGTCACCAAGCAAATGGAATCTGGTGAGTGAGGAAGTTTTAAGTGGCAGTCAAGCATAGAACAAGAGATGAGACCGTGTGTTTAACAGTCTTTATGCCAGGAACTCCTCCTGTGCCATTGGCCTCTGGTAGCCTCCATTAGGGTGTTTGTGCTCATCCAGCGAATAGCTGCCCTCATCTTTCTTCTTCATGCGGTAGACCATCAGAGCCACGAGCATGATGGCAAAAGCCAGGCCAACCAAGCCACCTGCGATGACACCTGTGAAGATGATGGGAAATCAGAAGTTCATTCAAATTATTCCTGCTTGAGGTTAAGGATTTTATACACAAATCAAGAAAATGAACAGCAGTTTTTGAAACATTAAAAAAAAGCAATTATGAAAAAAATCGGAGAGAAGATTATCTAAAAAGGGAATTGCACTGATTAACACCTCAGCATTAGCAAGTTATTGAGAGTGACTTGATGTGAAAGGGTTAATTGTAAAAAAACTTTACTGACTTTCACAATAGCAGTGATTGGAACCAGGAGTCATAAATGTTCTCAGTGCACGTGTAGCCGTTTTATTTGCTATGTACATTATCATTGAACAAGTATATATTTTATATGTAATGTGGATAATGATAAAATTGTGACATGTCTACTTTTGGTAATGGTTAACCTTACAGTGCCCTGCATGTAATGTTTTAGATGAATAAAACCCTGATGTCTGGTTCCTATCACTACAGTTGTGAACAATTCTGACACTGCAAATTACTCTACAATTTTACATCAAAGCATTCTGAATGACTTTGATTTAAGTATACAGAAATTCTGAAAAAAAGATCCCCCCTTTAAGACTACTACAAAATGGCAATAAACGTCTAAAGAGTAAACGAACTGACTCATGCATTATGAGTGCTAAAAGACACACAGGACATGTTTTGCTGGGGGCAAAAACCAAACTGTAATTGCCCTGGAATGAGACAGGTCTTAAGCAATACATACCTGCCAGGACCTCTGTTCTCTCCAGTAAACTCCCATCTTCAGATGAGGCACCCAGAGAAACCTCAGACTCAGGGCGATTTGCTCGTGAATTAGGTCTGATCTCATTTTCAAAATGAAAGTCATCACTGCCCTGTACAAAGAAAAGCCAGTGTAAGAACAGATGTCTAAACATTAATAAAGTAGTGACGCTTGCTTTTATGGGAATCCTATAACTTTACAAAATAAAATGCAAGTAAAAAGTAATTATATGTGCCATGGGTCACTTGCATATAGTGACAATACAATAGAAAAAAAGTTAGCAAGATTTTTTTTTTAATGATTAAGGATGTCTCAACATCCTTACCACATCATACCTGTGTTTAAAAGACTAATAATTTCATAGAACACATATGAGTTGCAACCTTCAGATATTTTAAGTTCAGTACTGTGTCCTCTTACCGGCATTTGTGTGTAAGCCTCACGGTTCACACCTGGAATCACGTTTTCCTCAATCAAGCCGCCATCAATGGTGGCCTGAACTGTTGTGGACTCCACAGTTTCACCTGAAGCTTCAGGATCTGCTACCTCTTTAGCTGACGTTGTGGTAAGAGGCAATATTGTGCTCTCCATGTCTGGAGCATCAGTTGATTGGTCAACGACTACGACTGGATCTGTCGCTCGATCTTCCTCCTTATCCAGCGCAACAAGCACTGTAGTTTCTTCTTCAACGTCAACAGGGGGAGTAGTGATAGAATGTTCTGTAGTTACAGGCACCACAGGCAGCTTCTCATCTGGAAGGGTGGTATTATCTTCTAGGTTTACATGATGGACTATTGGGGTTTCAGCACCAGATACATCTTTCATATGGGTAAGTGACTCGACAGAGGATGGAGACGGTGAGGTCTCTGGTATTTTGGTGGTGTGCAGCAGAGGAGCCTTGGTGGTGGGGCCTGCTGTTTCTACATCAGCTAGGGGGATGACCGTTGAGGACAGCTGGCTGGCTGTCGGTTCTGGAACTTTAACCGGAGCATCTGTGACCCAGGCTGTTTTTGTCGTATTGGTGATTGCTAGTGTTGACACCTCAGTAGTCATCAAGTCAATGGGAACTACAGAACCTGAAATTGGAAAGATCATGACATTAAGTAAAACATAAGGACCCCAACAATCAAACATTGTGCCATTATTTTATATAATTGTGCTTTTGCAGTGTCTACGATCACTGGTTAAGATGAGCCTTGTCATTTCAGAGAAGGTTTATGTATGAAACAGTCTTGACTAAACTCCATCTTAACATTATTGTTTTCAAACAAATCCAGCCATTTCACTGTGTCCACATATCACACTGCAGAAATAGTGCAGGCTAGCTACTTCTCTAGTCATAATTTATTAACATGGTGTAAGAGTAGAGACAGATTTTTGTACCTTCATCTCCTGAGCCTGACCCAGAGATCTCCAAGTCATCTCCTGATGCATCCTCATCCTCAGGTGGAGTAGCAGAGGAAGAGTACTGCTAAAAGAGAAGAACACACTATTTGTCAACTGTGCTGGTAACATATTGTATGTGTGTGTTCTAGTTCTGTAGGTCAATTAAGACTGAGCTAGTTGTCCAGTGGAGGATTAGATTTGTTTGTGTTTACCATGAATTCAGAAGCTATCGATCAGTTTTAGGAACCCATAGTATGATACAGAATAAGCTTTTTCATGTGACCTTGTACCACGAATAGCTAATGTTCCCATTTGGTTTCGGTGGAAACTGCAAGTGAAGAAATGAAAATGCTTAAATGCGAATTTGTTTCCATGAGCATAACTTCTTATAAGAAGTGTTTTCTGTAATGATGATATTTACTGGGGAAAAAAGTAGAGACACTGGACATATTTTCATCTCAGTGAAATCTCATCTCAGAAACATAATTTCCTGTTTGTCATAACTTCCGTAGCTTTCCCTGACTGCCCCATTACCTACTCGTATATTATTATTATTATTTCATTTATTTATTTTTTTTAACGTCGTATTACTTTCCTGTGGGAACTGTCACACAACAGATCGTTTGAGCACTTTTTTTTCCACATTTACAAAGACTTCAGCTTTCCCACCTCCTTCTCAGTCCAGCTCTAATTCTCCTGCTGGTGTTTGTTGTAAGGGGTATGTTAGGGAAATAGGTCATATAAAGATAAATTTATGCATAAAATGAATATTTTTCCAAAGGAAAAAAAATTGTAGGATTTCACAGCTTTTCGGTATCAATTTATTTGTTAAAGCTGAAAGGAAAAAACATTGTGTCTACACAAAATATTACCCACAATATTACCTTTCTGTTTTCATAGCCAAAAAAAACAAAAAACAACAAAAAAAACAAACAAACAAACAAAAAAAAACGCAATTTCTGGTAAACTCTTGAACAATAGAGATCAAAAGCTTGATTAAAATGGAGTGAATGCCCCAAGTCCTCTGTCCATGCAGTCCACACAGTCCCCTGGCCCTTTGACTTTATGACTCATTGCCCTGTGACCCCCAGCCCTATTTATGAATATGGGCTTGTGAAGGGACTCTACGGAGCCAGTCTATGTAAAGTGTTCTATCAGCAGTTGTTAGTAGTGAGGTGACTTCAACATTTTATATTAATATATAAAATACAAGACACTAAAGAACATGCTACTTTTGAGTTATTCAGAAAAATTCTGTTAAATCTCTTATGAATATCCATTAAATTACATAACCTGAAGGAAACCGTTTTGCTGAGCAAGATAAAGATGATTCATTAGTAAAAACTTAACTGTCACCTCATATTCAAAACAAGGAAGCTGCTCAGCAGCTTTAACTGAAGGTGAGAGGCAGTCACACAAAACACTGCAGGAAGCCAATAAGGAAGTTTAAAAATTCCAGTGAAGAGTGGGAGCATCAGTTCAAAATGATGTTATCATGAAAGTATTTGTAACAGGCTGATTATTTGTGCAAGAAAACTATACTCACTGTTATCAAGTATTGAAAAAAAAAAATCAAGCATCTAAACATGAAGGATGTTTAAAGAGCTGCTTGAGTTGAATCTTAACTGTATTAGTTGTTTAGCAGTAACAGCAGGACTGAGCTTTAGCAGGCCTCATGGCAGCAGCCACTGGCCTCAACAGGGCAAGCTATCACTTTTCACAACGCTTCAGCTCAATAGCCAATCACAATGGAGCACAGCAGTGCAGGATCATATTACAGCTGGAAAAAAGTGATTAGAGCTTTAGATGGCTTGGCTCCTCCAATAGGGTAAAAAAAGAAAAATATAAAAAGAAATCCTAAAGCTCCACTCCATTCTGAGGCTACCCACCACCATTCAACTTTAAGTCTCATTGAAACCTACTTTTGTCAGCTAACAGGTGCAGTCCAGAGCCATCAGCTGTAAAGATCAGCAGTACTCTTATGGCACAATTAAAGGAGAATGCCATTTTTCTAAATTATTTGAATAGGCAGAAATTAAGATGGAAAGTCAGAATTATTAGTGGTGATAGAAACAATCTGTCTGAAGAGTTTAAAGCATCTAAAAGCTACCTGATTTGATATGATATGAAATGATTGATTATGCTGCCTGATGCCAGAGTCATTTACAAGAGTTTTGAGGTTAGGTTTGGCCTACAATGTATTCTTAGAAATGTATTTACAGTGGACAGGAATATGCAACATGTTTTCTTTGAATTCTACTTTGCCTTACTTCTAATTCCAGATTTTTATTATTTTATCTATTTATCCATTATTTTATAATCATTGACATCATATATGAAGAATCTGAAGACCTGTTAGTCTGCATACAAGTACTCAATGGTGCATCTGTAATCAAAACACCAGCAAAGACATTCAGAGTATCTCAACAACTGAATTCTGAGAAATCATTGGATTGATTCGTCATATCGTGAGGAGTTGTGGTTGAATTTTTTTTCAATCCCTGGGCCTCTCGCTCCAAAATCACATTGTGCTGCTGTCCTATGATTAGAAGGAGGTTTAGTTGTAACTATCCTTAACATACTTTTTTCAGTTGAGGCCATTTGGCACGGCATGTTGTCCCAATACTGTATTTACAGAAAGCCAGTGTGGTATAGGCACATATATAGTATGCTGCATAGCTGAGAACCAGACAGGCATGTTTGGGCATGCAGACAACCTTTTCCATTACAATGACAGAAAAGAGGCCCATTAGAATTGCCACTTGATTACTAAACGGCTCAATTCATCACTAGATTTTCATTAACGGTGAGACCCACTCCTTTCAGTGCAAGCCATTTACCTACACAATATTTACTCCCAGACCTTCTATTCTGAATAGTAAACCAGGGTCTTCATAGCAACACAGTGGCACCTCAAAAGCATGGATATCTGACACCACTCGGTTAAACTACAGTAGACTGTGGTAATTCACTTGTTTACAGAGGTTTATGCTGTAGAAGAACTGTTGAGAGCATAAGGCAGCGTATAAATAGCCTAGTGCAAGCGAAGGCCACTGAACACTCACGTATGTGTGATATCCCACCTCCACACTCACACAGCCCCTCTCTTCCCTGGGTTAAGCAAGGGGCTTTTTTAAGGGATGAGAAAGGAGGTTGACATTTCACAAAATCTACTGATTTCCTGAGATCACTAAAGTTAGAAGACACTAAATGTTCTGCCAAGGGGACGAAACGAAGGGGTTTTCATGAATTAACCCAAAATACTGAAACACAGTGGAATATGCAAACACACTGCACAGTGAAACAGCTGTGCTGAAGAGTTGTTTGAAGCATAACGGCATACATGTTGGCATTCCAAAAGATATGGAAGTATTTTTGCCCTCCAACTTCCTCCCATACACAGGCGAGGTCAATGACTCGCTCTACAAAGGAAAACGTACTAACAGCACACACACCCACTTTGCTTGCTGCGGAAATACTTACACATTCAAATCTCCGAAGAAATATTCCTTTGGGCCCAATTCAAAATTAAAACGCTCTTCGCTGCCAATCAAAGAGTCCAAACCAGTCCTCTTTCGGACACAATCCCAGTGTGACTCTGGCTGCGTCTGGAAGCCTTCAGCCAACAAGTCAGACAGGAAGACGTTATCTTTCTCTGCTTGGTACGGTCAGCATCACTTTAATCCTCACTCTATGGCCATGACAGGGCCTCTATAAACACAGGTCTTTTGCAGGCAAGGCCTCAGAGAGAGTCCCTATCGGTTTATGTTGGAACACTTTTTCTCACAAAGTCTAGTCCCTTCACTCACTTAGCACATCCAAATCTGCCTCTTCTCCATCTGATTATTAAAAACACATCATTTGAAAGACAAGAGGCCTTATTTCAGGCTAAGAAAGATCAAGGTGTGTCTCACACTACACCAGGACATGCCCATGTAGCCTTCGACAATGTAATTTGAACAGGGTTTGGCCTTTCAGCTACTCTAAACAATGTTATGCTATTTAGAGGTTTCACAGTAAGCCACTAAATAGGCTTATTTGCATTGGCACTCAATGTAAAACCTATGAAAAAAAAAAAAAATCTCCAGGGTCTAATATCTTTGCTTCTAGGTCCCCTTTCATCCCATCCCCCCTCATTATCCCCACATAAACTGCTACAGCAGCAGACTCAGGTTCAAGGACTGCATTGACTGGCCTAAACACTGGCACCTCTGGAATGTGTCTTATCCGAGGGGGATTGACGTTATATTGAATACGCTGACAGGAGGCTTTCAGCACCTGCCCAGGTTGATGAGAAAAAAAGAAAAGAAAAAGAGAATGTAAAAAAAAAAAAAAAAAAAAAAAAAAAAAAAAAAAAAAAAAAAAAAATGAAAACGGCAAAGGAAAAAAGAAAATCACAGGCAGAAATTTAAAAAAGACAAAGGAGACACAAGCATGCAAGGGATGGAAGGAAGGGACAGAAGGAATGAAAGGAAGGAAGGAAGGAAAGAAAGATAGGCAGAACAAGAAAGACAGAATGAAAGACAGAAAACAGAGCCAAAAGAAAAAGTTTTGGTTGAGCACTTTTAGATGCCAACAGTGAGTAAGCAAGCACAGATATTTAGCAGACATTTAGTAGTGCACTAAACGTTGAGTGTCGTGACCCTTTCAAAAGCCAAATCTGACTTAAAAACCCATTGATGGGTTGATGATACCTGCGAAATGCCTCAAAAAAGACGAATACTTCACATCAAGCATGTTACGCACAATCACAAGTGGAGTTTACAGACATTGAGGTGATGGAGCATCTGTATATACCAATGTGTGCCAATTCCATCCCACAACTACCTCTACCTGACAAGTCTCAACTCTTTCAGGTAGTCAAGTGTCACTAGTGATCCAGGATAATGGCTGAAGAGAAGTGGAAAGCAGCATGATGTAATGCACACCTGTAAATGTCATGTAAGCTTAGGCCAGTGGCTCAGTGAATAGCAAACTGTGCTGCCAAGAAAACGTCTTACAACATGCTGGGTGTGATTCCGCAAACAGACATGCAAGTAAAGATGACTCGCATTCAAAGGCCATGCATCAACAATCATAATTTATGCTTTCTGTCATTTGACAAACAGGCTGAGACATATTGAGGTCTTGCATCTGATGCTGGGATTTTCCTCAAATAAGCATATGCCATAAAAGGTAAACTGCCCAAGACTGTTTTCAAGTGATCTTCATGGGAAGGGATTAAAATGCCGGCCCTGGGTGGCCACAGGTTTATGGACATCTTTCTCAATTTATCATTAATACTCACTAAATGAAAATATTTTTTAGCAATATGTAATAAACACATACACCAACTTGACTGGCAATACTGTGTTGTGTAATTCACTGAATTTTCTTTTATTTTCAGTTCTTGTTAAGGCACAAGGAATTTAAAAAATAAGCTACAAAAACAGGATTTGGTGTTTTTTTTTTCCCTTCAAAAAATGTTCTCATTTTTTCCATCTGAACAAATAATGAAACTATTGTGAAACCATCTCACAACCTTGTGTTAATAAATCATTTTCTATCCATGACGACTTCTGCTAGATGACTTATGATCTGCATTGAACACACATTTCCCAGATAACCTGCATTTGCAGTCAAGAAGCAGTCATTCACTGGTAGATGAGGATTAGCCCAATAAACAGGATTAGCAATCAGGTATCTGAAAAGAAAGACTGTTAATTGATGACTTCAATAGTGGGTAGATAGATAGGCCTCTCCAAAGGAAGTGTGAAAACAGTTCTGTTGATCCATTCACATTTCATCAGGAAGCGGTGCCGTCAGACTGCTTCAGTTGTTATGTTAATGAAACAAGACGAGATTACGCAGATCCACATCTTGGGGGTTGAGGACGGGGAGGGCAGGGGGTGGGGATGGTTGTAAGGATCTCCTGAACTGCCCTTAAGCAAATATTGCAGGGAGTGTCATGGTAGTCAAATTTTGTTCTTCTTAAACAGAAAAACAAAAAATTCCTCCACAGAGAAAGCTGCACTAAGAACTACCTACACGCTTAGACAAAAAGCTCTCAGACATTAGCTCAGTGAGTAAGGGAAGATGACACAGCCATGTGAACAAGACTGTAGTCAAAGCAATTATTCTGTTATGACAGCAACCACAGCAAATCCACAACACATTGCCAGCCATTCAATCACCTTTTGACAAAAAATGCGTGAATATGGTGTTGAGTACATAAATACACACATAGAATCTTGAAACAAGTTCAGGAGAGAAGCATAATAGCAAAATTACTGCATAATTTAATTGTAAAGATGCAAACCAAGTCACGTAGAATGTGTTGATGTGAAATAATACACTGTAGAGAACCTTACAGATGTGAATTTTGTTTCCAACGGTGGTAATAAGAACCAGATCACATGTTTTCCACACAAATACAGCAATTTTATTTGCTATCTGAAATGATCGGTGAACGTTTATATCATTTTCTGATGTTTTACAAGCAATGTGGTGAGTAATGGTTAAATACTGGTAAGTCTGGAAAAAAATTCTTTATCTGAAAACTGTTATAAAACAATATCCCAGGCATCAAATAAGACTCATAAACCTTGTGTGTAACAACTTGCCAGTGGCACTGAACTCTCTGGATGTCTGGTTCTTATAAAACACTGTTGTGCACACTTCTGACTCACATTTCTCTAGATCTGCATCTTTCATCAGAAACCATTATCAATGCCCTTGCTTACATCTAAATGATCTGATTATGAAGACATTTTGCAAAACTTCTGGGATATCTCATCAGTATAGGTTTATTTGAGTGCAGCAAGGAAGAGGTAGGTTTAGATTCATCACAATGGTTCTCACTTTCCCATCCAGGTTGTGTTTTTGCACCAATTATGCAGGCCAAGAGATCAATTTGGGACTGGACAATGCATGGCACCATGGAATGACTGGAAAAAGAGCCATTAGTTAAAATCCGTAGTTAAAGAAACCAATTTGATCTCTCAGATGTTCCCTCTTGTTATCAGAACACTAATAGAAAAACATTTTTAAAAGGCAGTGGCTTTCAAAGTCAATACTAGAGAGGCTTGAAAACCAAACACAAGTGGACACGACAGACATGGGTAACTAATGGCTGGAATAATGGCCCGACTAACTGGGTGTGTTCAGTTTGCCTTTACAGTTCTGCATGTTTGCTGGCAGATAGCACCTGGTGCCATACTTGGTGTTAAAACGCACAGCACACAGCTACTGTACGTCACGATAGCCTAGCTGAACTCAGACTTCAGGAAATGGCCTGTAAAACAGGAGATGAAGGCTAGTTCCTGTTTTTCCCAGACAAGTACACCATATACCTTCTCCTCTGCATTGCAGACTAAATTACAGAAAGCAGAGGTGGGCAGGCCAAAAAAAAAAAAAGAATGACTTGGCCAAAGACTTCACAATGATGGGCTTCTTGAATTGCTGTATGGTAACTAAAGTAAGAACCCAACCAAATTTGTCTCCAAATCTATACATAGTGCCTGGCTCTTCCCACAAAAATGTGTGTACCATAATTACGTTCCCCTGCAACTATGATAGGATGGTATGTAGCAGAGCTATTTGTACAAATGTGAATGCAGTCAGCACAAACTAAAAGCTTGTTTGCGCATTATATCTTGGAGTTAAGAGCTGGAACAGACTTGGAGTCTGGGATAATTAAGGCCTGGCCGAAAGTACAACTATCAATAAATGGCCTCAAGCCGCACAAACTTTCCACTTCAGCATTCCTGACCTGGCAGTCATTTGGGAACGCTTGCAAGGTGAGAGACGTGACTCCTCACTAGTTGTGGAAAGGAACTTGGAAATCAGTCAGATCAAAACTTTCACTCTGAAACAGCATCTCAGGCATTCCCATGGAGATCTGTGATCCCAGTAGCATTCAGCAGGCCCACGCATATAAGCTATGGAGGCACACACATGTACACAGCAAAGTGGCTGGAGGAACAAGAAGGTTGTGTGAGATCTATGGGGGAGGTCAACATGGCATGCGTTTTAGGATAAGAGGCATTATAAAACAAAAGTGATACAAGTTGAAACGAGTTTGAAGAAAGTCACAGATTTTTGTGGAGTAGGGCCTTCTGCTAACTGATCCAGCCCGATGATAAGCTGTACCATACTAGGTAGACTAAGCAAGTTTGGATCATCTGTGCTGGGTAAAATGGGAATGTTTAGTCTACGATTAAAAAAAAATACCCATCACTAAGACATTGGAACTACACGCTGGCTAAAGCACTCCAGTTGTGTTTAGAATAAGAAACATGATAAAACCTGACATTTCTGGGTACAAAAACAGAATAGCAATCGTTATTTCAAGCACACAGTAATCGAGCTGCTTCAAGCTTTCTTTGTGGAGAAAAAAAATCAGTTTTATCCCCAGCGTCTCAGAAACACACCAGACTAGGCTATCGATCGCTATCATTCAGACCATTCTGACTGACTGAGGCCAAAATGTGTATCAGACTCACCGACTGAGCAGCAGGTATCCACAAGCAGAGGCACACAAGGAGCGAGACTATGGACTCAATCCTCATTTTCAAGCAGCAGGAACCGACCGGCGTCGTTACAGGTTGATTTCACACGACTTTAAATGTGCTGCAGACGCCAACAAACCGTCCAGCTCCGCCAACTGTATGAAAGACCGCCGGTAGAGGCTCATAAGGAGAGACTCGGTGAAAAGACTGGAGGCTCCGCCCTCCTCCACGGTTGGGCCAAGGTGAGTTCAGGCTCCGCCCAAACACCAAATTTGGTCACTTCCCCCAGCAGGCACGCCAACTCGGACTCTGACGTAATAGTGCAAATGAAGGATTTCATTACAAACCGCATTATTAAATAAATACATTAAAAAAACGCGTCCAAGAGCAAACACTTTTTCTTGACACACTCTTTAAGAAATGCAGTTTACACAAGGAAGGTCAGTGCTATTTTATGATTAATACCACTATAATAAGAGAAATTGACTTTTTTTAAAACATGTTTTACGTCATAGGACTGCTGTTGTTTTTACAAATACGTTATATCCAAAACTGTAGTGGAGGTGCAGAGTTTTGGAATGAAACTCCATATATGAACATATAAACATCATACATATTTACATATATCCTAAAGAAATCGACTTAAAAAGTACTTTCAGCACAGACTTTAACTTATCACTGTAAGTGTTTTCACATGTTTACACTCTTAAAGCATACTTTTTAAATCCAGACAGACTGGAAATCATAAGATGATCATGCAACTACTTCCAAATTTGAGCCATAGCTGCTTACATTTA
The DNA here is from genome assembly GCF_015220715.1 of Pygocentrus nattereri. Classification (NCBI taxonomy): domain Eukaryota; kingdom Metazoa; phylum Chordata; class Actinopteri; order Characiformes; family Serrasalmidae; genus Pygocentrus; species Pygocentrus nattereri. The sequence goes on along the minus strand of NC_051220.1, from coordinate 33,036,014 downwards.
TAAGTTAAATATGTAAAATAAATTAGTACTTAATTTGAACTTCAGTCACAGAGCCATGGAACCGTGACAATCTGTCCTGCCAAGTAAAGTTATATATCTTTCATATATGTTGTGACCTGTGTGTTATCTCACCAGTAGAAAAAAGATCACACAGCCAGTTTTGATTGTGTCCACAAAGCTTTGTCCAGCACCAACTGTTTATTCACAACAAAAGAGGATTTCTGAACAATTTGTCCAGTTCAGATGTCCACTCAGACTTTTGGTCTTAGGTCTGGGCTGAATCTCATATGGCTGCCTTCTGGACATATAGGGGAAATAGTACAAATGGTTGGGGGTGAAAGTCCTTATGTTGTGACCTAGTGCACTACACAGAGTGTAGTGACCATTTGAGGCTGGCATTCATATCACAACACTACAAAATATGCAGAGTACATGTTCATTTATTTAGTTTCCAATCAAAACAGCCATTAAGTAAGTTTTTAGCAGAAAACACATACTTAGCAGAAATTACACAGAAGTGGACTTTGGGGTGGTCGGTCCATTGTTCTGAGAACACCAGCAACTTCTTTGTTGAATTTGCAAGTGTTGTTCTTTTTTGTTAACTTCCCTTTCTCAGTAACAGCTTCTTGACAGCTACACATCCTTTCAGACTCATAGTGTTGAGTCATCTTATAGTGGAAGGATCGACAAAAACATCTGTGGATTATTTCAGATCTGAAGTAAGAGTGTGGCTTGATTTTCTCCTCTCTCAAACATTTAAGCTTTAAGTACTGTTTATCTAATGGTGACAGTTTTGGTCAGAGCCAGTCCTGACCTCCTTGGGGCTCTAAGCAAAATTCTGCAAAAGGGGCCCTCCTTCCTGTCCCATAAGCCATATTAACCATTTGCAAATACCACACAGTCACACTGACACCCTAATGCTCCCACTACAATTCTCCATCTGTCAGTCTAAGAGTAAGTAGAAGTATTATACTATTAATTTTATCAACTGCATCAGGCAAATTGAAAGTGGCTGTCCAATTTCCTTTTATATATTTTCAAATATAACATACTATTTGCACTATGGCTTGGCTGAATACTTGACAGTCATTATACACCTTGTTAATCTACATTTTAAATTCAAGATTTAATCAACAGTCAATGTCAATTCATTGCTTTCAAATTTTGAATTAGTCCAGTGTTGTAACTAAACTCTGCCAGACAGACTAGATAATCAGTGTTTTGTTTTAAAGTGATGTGCTCCTATGAGGAGCGTGCTATCATGCTCACATATTGTCTGGACTGGACTGATTTCATTTCATGCATGCACATATGAGCACATGTTTATGCACAACATAGTTATCTTTTCTGAGCTGTAGTTTGTAAACATCATTGCCTACAACACCATGGCGTTCACAAATGTAGTAAGCAGTTGTATTTCATGCTCACATTTTCCAGTCACAGAACACAGGCGTGGAAGTAGCTAAGAAGACAGACAGACCAAGAAATGAAATGCCCAGCTAGGTTAGTGAGACAGACAGACTAGAAAGAGACGCACTGCCCAGCTAGGTTAGAGAGACAGGCAGACTAGAGAGAGACGCACTGTCCAGCTAGGTTAGCGAGACAGACAGACTAGAGAGAGACGCACTGCCCAGCTAGGTTAGCGAGACAGACAGACAGACTAGAGAGAGACGCACTGCCCAGCTAGGTTAGAGAGACAGACAGACTAGAGAGAGAGATGCACTGCCCAGCTAGGTTAGAGAGACAGACAGACTGGAGGGAGACACACTGCCCAGCTAGGTTAGAGAGACAGACAGACTAGAGAGAAATGCACTGCCCAGCTAGGTTAGAGAGACAGACAGACTGGAGGGAGACACACTGCCCAGCTAGGTTAGAGAGACAGAGACTAGAGAGAGACACACTGCCCAGCTAGGTTAGAGAGACAGACAGACTAGAGAGAGACACATTGCCCAGATAGGTTAGCGAGACAGACAGACAGAGATGCACTGCCCAGCTAGGTTAGAGAGACAGACAGACTGGTGAGAGACACACTGCCCAGCTAGGTTAAGTGATACTTTTTTTTTACTCTTTTACTACGAAGCCACGCTGTTTAAACACATGCAGAATGTGGCTTGGCATTATCTTGCTGAAATAAGCAGGGATGTCCCTGAAAAAGACGTTGCTTAGATGGCAGAGTTTTAACTTGCACTTGTAGATGGAGCGACGAACTGTATTCACTGACAATGGTTTTCTGAAGTGTTCCTGAGCCCATGTGGGAATATCCATTACAGAATGATGTCGGTTTTTAATGCATTGCCGCCTGAGGGATCGAAGGTCACAGGCATTCAATGATGGTTTTCTGCCTTGCCGCTTACTTGCAGAGATTTCTCCAGATTCTCTGAATCTTTGGATGATATTATGGAGTGCAGATGATGAAATCCCTAAATTCCTTACAACTGCACATTGAGAAACATTGTTCTTAAACTGTTGGACTATTTGCTCACGCAGTTGTTCAAGTCCTTGCTTGTGAACAACTGAGCCTTTCAGGGATGCTCCCTTTATACCCAGTCATGACACTCACCTGTTTCCAATTAACCTGTTCACCTGTGGAATGTTCCAAACAAGTGTTTTTTGAGCATTCCTCAACTTTCTCAGTCTTTTATTGCCCGCGTCCCAACTTCTTTGGAACGTGTTGCAAGAATCAAATTCAAAATGAGTGAATATTTGCAAAAAACAACAAGTTTATCCGTTTGAACATTAAATATCTTGTCTTTGTAGTGTATTCAATTGAATATAGTTTGAAAAGGATTTGCAAATCATCATATTCTGTTTTTATTCATGTTTTATACCACGTCCCAACTTCATTGGAACTGGGGTTGTATTTGCTGACATTAAACTTGGAGAGGACAGAAAACAAGTTTACCTGATTGTTGTTCCCACAGTTCACTCTTGTTTTCTTTTTTGTGGCCAGATGGATAGTTCCACTTCATCCTTTCATCATCAAAGTTGTAAACAATACACAGCTTTGTCCCTTGTATAAGTTACAGGGCCCCAGGCAATATTCTCAGTGAGAGTATAGGACCAACAGGGTTTGGTTTTGGTGGTCTACCATGGTTGTCAATACCCCCATTTTCCCTGTATGTTTGAATCATTTTTTGAAATCCAGTTTTGGAAACTCCTAGTATGTATTGTAAATGTAGAACACAATTTTCTGATAAAACTGAAAAGTTTAATTTACACCTCTCTCTCTCTCTCTCTCTCTCTCTCTCTCTCTCTCTCTCTCTCGTTCTCTCTTATTTTGGAGTTGATGAGTTAATTCTATGGAGTTAATTATGAGAATGAGAAATACATTTATATCAAAATGAGTGAAAGTATTAAATAAGTTTGATTTAACTCAATTTAATTGATTTAACTTAATTTAATTAAATTAAATTTATTTATTATTGCAGCATATTTTGGAGGCTTTGATAACATTTTGCTTGTGGATTTTACCATTTTATTCAAAACTTTGGGCACAAAATTAACTAATCTTGATTCCAACAACAAATACATAGAAGCACGTCTGGCAAAATAAAGAGTACAGTTGGGCAGTCATGGGCTGGAGGTTAGGGAACTGGCCCTGTGACTGGAAGGTTGCCAGATCAATCCCCAGTACCGACAGTCCATGACTGAGGTGTCCTTGAGCAAGACACCTAACCCCCAATTGCTCCCCGGGCGATGTGGATAGGGCTGCCCATTGCTCCGGGCAAGTGTGCTCACTGCCCCCTAGTGTGTGTGTGCTCTCTAGTGTGTATGTAATGTTTCACTTCATGGATGGGTTAAATGCGGGGGTGAAATTTCCCCGTTTGTGGGATTAAAAAAGTATCGCTTAACTTAACAATACCTTACCTTGGAGAGCTACCACTAGCTAAACAAACTGCGCTGACTAATGTGAGTTTGTTAAGTTGTATCTGATTCTCCTCCAGGTGGGTAGATGTTTGGTGCTGGCAGTGTGGTTTGACTGTAAGCCAGCTTTTAGATACAGACATTGGGGTTTTACTTTAATTTCCACTTTGTATAAAGTAAAATATGATGGCCTATTGATGTGTGAGTTGTGGAAAGACTTTTGCTTTTCAAACAGATATTCTGTGTTCAAAACCATACACTACCATACTAAATAGTACTCCATTCATCGGTTTAGTATATGTGTAGCATTAGTTTTAGACTCAGATAAGGTCTAGAGACCAGCAACGTCAAACTCAACCACTAAAAGGGCCATATTACAACACCTCAACAACTCTGTGGGCCAGAGAACATCTGTGAACCTGAACTGGTCATTGTTTATTTGAAAACAACGCCAAAACACTCACATCACAATAAAGGCAGTTGTAGTGAACTGTAAAATATTACAGAATGGATATTTGAAATATTCAATAATCAAATAAATAAATAAGCTACACACCATTACTCGCATTAAATAGGCTATATTATATGACATTATGCATGCTGTGAATTGTAGTGCAGTGCGTTGTGAAATGGGCTCATATTAATAGACAGTGTAAATAATTTGGCAGGCCAGACAGCATTATGCTACGGGACTGATCTGCCCCCCGGGCTTGTGTCTGACAGAAGAATGTCTCGCAGTTCGTCATGCGAGTGCAGGCAAACTTAAACTTCACTGTATAGAATTGAGCCCAGAGCTTTGGAGTCGACTCTCAATTCCCCAATGCCTGGAATCCCAGAATCAATTCTTTCTGGGATCGACTCATAGGCCCGGGTGGCAGCTGAGATAATTATATGCCTCAGGCTGTATTTACATTATTTGTCCAAAAGGTTGTAGATGTTTGCTCGGTTCTCCACAGTTTGGGGCAAACTTTCAAACAGCACAACTTTTGCAATAGCATAACTAGTTTGAGAGTGAAAAAGATGGTAGAAGTTCTCCACCATAGTTTCACTCACCTTCCTGCTTCAGTAGCACTTCTCCTAGCTAGCTAACTACTTTCTTCACTGGTGTCAGTTTGCGTGAACCTCCTAAAGCTAGTGTAAAAAACAGTATGTGAGGCTATATAAACTATTCTAGCCAATGTTTCCAAACTTATATAATGATGTATACCTCTTATTTGCTGTCACCGTCCAGACATTTGCAGGAACGTTAGCTAGCTAGTTAGTGTAGTGAGTTAACCAATTAATTAACTAATAGCAAGCTAAGTTTAGAAATATTACTGTTAACTGGTTGATAGCCAGCAAGTAAGCTCATGTTATGCATTTGAGATATACAAGCTAGCTAATTAAATAGCTAACTAACACTTGATAACCTTGGTTTTATGAAGATTGATGAACACAATAAAACATTTGGTATTTGGTTTAGTTTGATTGACCCTGCATTTTTCTTCTTTTTAAGTTAAAATTTTTTACATTAAGAAAGAATTTAAGTATACGTAAGGAAGCTTTTAAGGAGAGAGCCTGCAAAAAATGTGCAAAAACGATATTTACAGCTCTTGAAATTATGGTTCTTTCGAGAGAGAAGGTTCATTAGAGAAACAAAGTGGTACTTCTATGGAATCACTCCAAAGAACACTTGTTGGTTTAATTAGGTGTACTTTTTGAATTTATTAATGATAATAGTAACATAGCACACATCAGAGCAATATTTAAAGGCAATCATTAAAGGTTTTGATCTGTGTTACATTACCAAGCTTAAGTGCTTCTGATACATCTGTCAATAAACTTCTGAGCTAATCAAACAACAAGGTATTACCATTATGTTTATGCCACAAGAAGTGCAACAAAATATTAACTGGGAAGCATGTAATTTACACCCACTTACATTTAACTTTTCATGTTACAGATTCTATTTCATGCAGTGCTTTGCAGGAAAGGCTAATATTAGGTTTACCAAGTCTATTGTAGCAGAGAGAGCAAAGTAGAGTGATGACCAAGTCTGTCAGTCATTACATACTAAGGGTTATTATTCAATAACTACAGGGACTTCAATACAAACTGGCTGAGCTATACTTAGGTTAGAAAACTTTGGGCCCTGGCCATTTAAGGGGTTAAGATGATCATAGCACTATTCAGGGTTTAGGGAAACTGGGTCCTGCATTGGCATTGTGTAGCTGTATATCAAAATGAAGAGGAAATAAAATGGTTATGAATAGTTCTTTTAACCAGTTTGATTATTGTTTTGTGTGTGCTTACTTGCTGTGTGACATGACATCATATTGTATTTCAGGGGTCTGCCAGGCAGCTGTGTTAATGTGAGATCTTAAGTGGAGAGGTTCAGAGAGGTTGTGGCATCTGATGCATTCCCCCCCTCTGGGAGCCACCATCTTATATGGCCACTGTGGTTATTACTGTGGTTATTTTCATGGGTAAGGAACAGCACACTGAGTCTTATCAAAGCATTCTTTATTCTCTTTGTCCCAATTTAAAACATATTTAACAATGGAAAGAAAAATATATTGCATAACATTTGCATTGACTCTCCTGGAGATTTCATGTAAGCAGTATGTGAAGTCAAAGTTATATATATATATATATATATATATATATATATATACAGAGAGAGAGAGAGAGAGAGAGAGAGAGAGAGAGCGCGAGGGAAAGAGAGAGAGAGTGTCACAGAAGAGACCCAGTGAGCAAGCCAGGGGCGACAGTGGTAAGGAAAGCCACCATAAGAGCAAAAGGAAATCTGGAGAGAAACGAAGACTCAAAAAGGATAAATATAGAGAAAAAGAAAAAAGAAGCCAGCCTGTCATTGTATAGATCTTTCTAGATCAACCAGTGATAACCGATGACTCCTGTTAGAGGCCTATCAGAGTAACAATATGAAGCACATCTCTGAAAGTCTATCACTGTTAGCAGTGAACACCAGTGACTACCGATAGGAGCGTATCACAGTGAATACGAGAGCTAAATCCATGGAAATCAAGGATTAATGTGAGAAGCCGATCATGATGACATGCTAATATGAGCATGAGAAGAGCTCAGTGTGAGGCAGGTAAAACAATGTCTATTTCATTTTGATTTCTTGGAATTTTGGACAAAATGAAGTAACTGTAACATTAAAAGGCATGAAGAGCAGATCTGTGGTACAGATTTTTGTTACAGTGGAGATCACAAGTAAACCATGGCATACATTTTATAGATTCAAAAGATATAGGGTTCAAAAGCTAGAGGTGAGCATGCGAGGCTCAGTAGATTCATCTGCAGTGAAACAGACATAATCATATACATGAAAAGACAGTCAAAAAGCTGTCAAACAACGAGGTGAGATTCCTTTGAAAGAGTCCTGGACCAAATAGCTGTGTTAAAGCTCCAGTCAGGACTTCATTGTGCAAAGGTGCCCAAACTTTTTGTCCTGAGGGGCCAAAGTGCAGCTTAGAGAAAAGTTTTATTGCTCAATGTTGGGCCATTGTTTATGGCTCAGGAGACTTAATGTTTATTCTCTTAAAATTCCTTAGGAGAAATAGCATTACACACAAATGAGACACGGGAGACTTTTGGTCCAGGTAAAAATTATAATGATTATGGTAACTGGTAACTGATGGCTCTTAGTCTTGGATGAGAAATGATTGAGGCTTTAGTTCAGTAGCATATCATCCATTTTTGTAGATTGCAGTTTTCTGCATAATTTGAGCTCAACAACTGCCCTTTTCTTTGTGTGAAAACAGTGCTTTTCTTCAGATAGGGACAATATAATTATGACCGTTATCAGCAAATCTGAGCACAATGTGTCTCTTTATTGAGATCTCTACTAAAACTCAAGAAGAGACATGTGAGGTTACTGTAGTATTTTGCTCATGGGGAAATGTCTGAGCTCCAGGAGACTCCTTTGTCTTTTCATCTGATTGCATTGTTGTCTAGGAGATGTGATGGAACAGCTACAGTAGAGTTAAAGCTAATGTTATGCAATATAGCATTTGTCTGGTTGCCATTTTTATGTATGTTTTAAATTGGGACATTTTTTAATACACAATAGATTACACTATATTACTAACACACACTCACACACACCTTCTAAACTGCTTCTCCCTCCAGGTCACCGGGGGGTGGGGGGGCGGTGTGAGTGCTGGAGCCTATCCCAGCTGTCATCAGGCAGAAGGCAGGAAACACCCTGGACAGGTCACCAGTCCATTGCAGGGCAGACAGACACATGTACACCTAGGGGCAATTCAACATGTCCAATAGACCTGACTGCATGTCTTTGGACCGTGGGAGGAAACTGGAGTACCCGGAGGAAACCCCCACAGACACTGGGAGAACATACAAACTCCACACTCCACCCTGGTCGCCCGGCCAAGGATTCGAACATAAGTCGGTCCTTTTTGCTGTGAGGCGACAGTGCTACCCACTGCACCATCATGCCACCTATTTACAATTTAATAAGTTATATATGCTATCCTTCGTCCACTGAGTGAAAGAGTAGGGTTAGGGTAACTTTCTGGCAGGCCAAATCAAATGTCCTCATGGGTCAGCTTTGCCCTTTGTGTCACGCTGTGGCCGGTCCTGTTCTAGTGGATGCAATTTTTGCAGTTTTTAGAACTGCAGCTTCTCAAATTGAAGAGAAGCTAGAGGCGGCATTAAATAACTGGAATTGTATTGAAAAGTGGGCGGCACGGTGGCGTGGTGGGTAGCGCTGTCGCCTCACAGCAAGGAGGGCCTGGGTTCGATTCTCTGTGTGGAGTTTGCATGTTCTCCCCGTGTCTGCGTGGGTTTCCTCCGGGTTCTCCGGTTTCCTCCCACAGTCCAAAGACATGCAGTCAGGCCAATTGGGTGTGCTAAATTGTCCCTAGGTGTGAGTGTGTGAGTGACTGTCTGTGTCTGTGTGTCTGCCCTGTGATGGACTGGCGACCTGTCCAGGGTGTATCCTGCCTTCTGCCCGAAGACTGCTGGGATAGGCTCCAGCTCCCCCCCGCGACCCTGACGGAGAAGCGGCTTAGAAAATGGATGGATGGATGGATGTATTGAAAAGTCATCTTATTCTAAAACTTCACTTGGATTGGGAAACTCATAAAGGAGTCAGCCAGCCACTTAAACACATGACTGAGTTATTTCCTACTCAGTATCACCATCACTGCTCCAGACGTCTCATGATTTCTCTCACTAGCCTCTTTGCTCTCCTCAGCAATTGAAACAATGCTGCAGTACCGTAATGCAAAATGTCTGCTGAATAAATTGAGCTGCCGTGGAAGATATTTCAAGACAAGCTCGCAGCCGGTCTCTGGGTTTAGGCATAATCACCACCTGACAGTCCAGTGACTAATGATACTGAAAGTAGATTTTCACAAGACTTCGTATTTTTAGTGGGCCTCATAGGAAATGATGATTGTGCAGTTGGAGTCATGGCATTTCCCACGGAGCCTGACAGAACTGGTGGCTTTCCCTCTGTGGTCAGCATGATTATACAGTGCATCACTGCTTATGGCCGTCGTGCCTGTCTGGGAGAGGCTCCGGACTGAACGGTACATGTGGAACGATTTGCAGAGCTGCCGGCAGGCTGTGGAGCTGCTGCCTACTGAGAGTGAGTGGTTTGTAAAGCACAGACAGAATGATTAGGTATCAGAAAGTAGAATCATTTGAAAGCCCTGATTTATGTAACAGGCTGAAACAGATTTGAAGCATGTAAGAATGAACAAAAGTTAACCCCTTAACAACCCATGGGCTCGCTGGCAGGCCCAAAGTTTTGTTACACACTTCTAAAACCTAAGAATAGCTCCATTAGTTTGCACTGAAGTCCATGTAGTTACTGAAAAATAACCCTTTGTATGAAATAAGCCTGGATTATTTGATTTCTTGCAAGGTTCTGGGAAGTATTTACATTTTACACAGTAAAGGTACAATATTTGCAATCAGGGTCACAAGAGAACTGTCGCAGATGCTCATGTTTTCCGTAGGCAGACACAGAAAACGTGTGGGTTTTTCGCCACACATCTATGAGCACTTGAATGTGTCATGTTGACAGGGTAGATGTGGTAAGGAGACTTTCTTATTGCCCCCATGATTCCTGTAGGTTCCTGCCATGTGGCTTTGGGTTTTCATTCTTAATGAGGGATCCCACACAAGCTTTGCTCTAATGTAATTGGGACCAGGTGGTTGTTGATCAGATGTCTGGGTCTGCCTACTGCCATACTAAAGTGCTACCCACTCAACAAGCTGTGAAGCTTGACATGAGCAAAGATGCCTTTTGAGCATTACACATTGATCTCTCAACTGGCTTATGTGACCAAAAAGATGAACATAATATCATGGAAATGTGGAAGACAAAGGGGAAAAGTCTTAGCAAAGAAAAATGCTTGTTTGAGCAGAAGTATAATGTTTTTTAAGGCGTTTAAGGCATTCAGCTGCATTTAAATAGTGTTCTAAAAAAAAAAATCTGGAACTTGTATTTCAGTTTCTTTATATGGATGTCTTGCAAAATTTCAGACAAAACCAGGGAAACTGAGTAAGAGCAAGATTATCACTGATGACCATAAACAGTATTAGAGGTGTGCGACGTTAAGAAGTACATAAATTAAGAACAATTCATCTACTGCCTTACAACATTAAATCAGTACAGTTGAACCCATTGTTTTTAATGTTTATGCTGTGGTGCTATCCTATTGTCCATGTCAGAATCACGCTTGAGCTGAAACCTTAAGCCGTCATGTGGTTTTAATTGTAATTATTTCATAGAAAAATAAACCTTGTCATGGTTCCGCCAACTTTAGTGTGATGCCATGTGGATTCGCCGGTCCCAAAATGTGAAATGCACATGCTTAACTGAAACCCTGTGATGCAGTGATTACATAATGTGTCTGTCCACAGTCTCAGAAATTTAACTCTCTAACCAAATCTCTCTTTCTCTCTCTCTCTCTCTTTCTTTTTCTCTGTTGTAACATGTCGTTGCAATCCTCATGTGCTTGTATTCCTGCATGATCAGTTGTCTCTTGCTTGCTCTGATCATGATAAGCAGACTCTGGTAGCACACCCGTACTGATTCAATCAGTGGTCACAGAAAAGCCTAGTGATATGCTGGATTATGTAAAACCACTTAGCAACACACAGGCAAGAAACAAAGGAAATGGTAATGTTTCTTAATAACGTGTTTGGGCCACTATAGATGAATAGACAGCTTCAAGACATCTGCGGTAAAATACAATTAGCATTACTGCAGCATTGTGGTTCAATTTAGGTTCATTCGTCTTGGAAAACCATCTTGAATTCCCCAAGATCATGATGGTTCCCCTCATGGACTGGCAATTTTAAAATCATCCATGCATTTACAGTGAGTTTTTCTGGCTGTATTTTTGGGGTTGTGGTTTTACTGAAATGTCCATCTTGTCTCCTGACTCAGCTTTTGGTCCGATTAGATTGAATTCTCCTCTAATGTCACTAATATGTCGCTCCATTCATGATATGTAATGCTGTAGTACCATCTTGTTGTTCAGAGAAGCAGCCCCATATCATGATGCCTCCACCTCCATATTTCACTCTGGGTATGATGTTCTAGTTTGTACAATCAGGGCCTAGTTTATAGAATACAGTGCTGTAAACTGAATAGAAAGCTAGTCCATTTTAAGTCACTTAAAACCAAAAGTTTCTGCAGTGCAAGCTTTTACTGTAATATTCTTCCTCTTTTGCCATTATTCATATTCTGCCTTCGTATTCTTTGTTCCCTAATTGTATAGTTGCTTGGGCAGCACATTTACTGCTGTTTGGATGAGTTTAGAATGGAGAAGTGTCATGTTTTATGCAAAGTTAAAACAGTCACTTAAAAATGTCTAATAGTAAATTATGTTTTGTAAGCAAATTAGCTTCTCTTTAACATTAAATCTTCTCATATTTGAGAGCTCTATACAGCATTAAGAGGGCACTGAGTCTGCGTCTTATGTTTAGGTAAGAGGTTTTACTGTGTTAAAAATAGAAATAAAAAATTAAATTAATTTGTCCGATGAAGAAAACGTAGAAAAAGAGCTACAGTGGACAAGAATCGCTGTGTCACTAATTTACACACTCCTCACACAAATTTAACTGAATTAAACACCATTTAACTTGTTGCTTTCCAGGTATGAGGTACCTAAAAGATATGAGGTGAAATAAGGTCACCTAAGGCTGAGGTGAATGAAAACGTTAGCTGAGGTAAAAATGAATGTTTAGCATTTTCCATTTATACACACTTTATCTAAGCTGCTTATCCTCCTGGGTCACCGAAGCCCATCCCAGCAGCCACTGGACAGAAGACGGGACAGACACATACACACAAACATACTGGCCTGACTGCAGATCATTGGACCTTGGGAGGAAACCCATGCAGGGGAGAACTTGCAAACTCCTCACAGAAAGGACCCTGGCCCTTCTTGCTGTGAGGCAACAGTGCAACAAGGGTTAAGAATAATAAAAATGAGCTGAAAAGGGCCGGCACTGTCCACTTCCATCAGAAGGCTGTCCCTGATTGGTCCAATAGCTGTTTATGATTCAGGAGTAGGGGTCTGTCGTGCAGCATAAGTTGAAATGGTGATGTATCCCATTAAAATCCGCCTTCGTGAGATAGACCACTTCCAATGTTGACCTAAAAGATCCAGCTCAGATAGCTGACTCATTAATGAATGACACATCACTAATCTCAACACTAGTCATAACATCCGCTTCTGTTTTATAAAGGCTTTGCCGTGAGACAGAAAGCGAGCCCACTCATAATGCTGATACCCATAAAAGTGCATTTAGCTGCTTGGCTAAGTGCTGCTGAATGCTGCTGCTAACTGCAACATTTTTTCTACTTGGTCCACACACACCTTCACTCATGCAGCCACTCTCTTTTAGCTCTATGAAATGATAATACACTGCTCAAAAAAATAAAGGGAACACTTAAACAACACAATACAACTCCAAGTAAATCAAACTTCTGTGAAATCAAACTGTCCACTTAGGAAGCAACACTGATTGACAATCAATTTCACAGCTGTTGTGCAAATGGAATAGACAACAGGTGGAAATTATTGGCAATTAGCAAGACACACTCAATAAAGGAGTGGTTCTACAGGTGGGGACCACAGACCACTTCTCAGTACCTATGCTTTCTGGCTGATGTTTTGGTCACTTTTGAATGTTGGTGGTGCTTTCACACTCGTGGTAGCATGAGACAGACTCTACAACCCACACAAGTGGCTCAGGTAGTGCAGCTCATCCAGGATGGCACATCAATGCGAGCTGTGGCAAGAAGGTTTGCTGTGTCTGTCAGCGTAGTGTCCAGAGGCTGGAGACACTACCAGGAGACAGGCCAGTACACCAGGAGACGTGGAGGAGGCCGTAGGAGGGAAACAACCCAGCAGCAGGACCGCTACCTCTGCCTTTGTGCAAGGAGGAACAGGAGGAGCACTGCCAGAGCCCTGCAAAATGACCTCCAGCAGGCCCCAAATGTGCATGTGTCTGCACAAACGGTTAGAAACCGACTCCATGAGGATGATATGAGGGCCCGACGTCCACAGATGGGGGTTGTGCTCACAGCCCAACACTGTGCAGGACGCTTGGCATTTGCCAGAGAACACCAGGATTGGCAAATTCGCCACTGGCGCCCTGTGCTCTTCACAGATGAAAGCAGGTTCACACTGAGCACATGTGACTGAGTCTGTAGATGTCTTGGAGAGCGATCTGCTTGCAACATCCTTCAGCATGACGGTTTGGCAGTGGGTCAGTAATGGTGTGGGGTGGCATTTCTTTGGAGGGCCGCACAGCTCTCCACGTGCTCGCCAGAGGTAGCCTGACTGCCATTAGGTACCGAGATGAGATCCTCAGTCCCCTTGTGAGACCATATGCTGGTGCGGTTGGCCCTGGGTTCCTCCTAATGCAGGACAATGCTAGACCTCATGTGGCTGGAGTGTGTCAGCAGTTCCTGCAAGATGAAGGCATTGAAGCTATGGACTGGCCCGCCCGTTCCCCAGACCTGAATCGGATTGAGCACATCTGGGACATCATGTCTCGCTCCATCCACCAACGCCACGATGCACCACAGACTGTCCAGGAGTTGGCGAATGCTTTAGTCCAGGTCTGGGAGGAGATCCCTCACCCGCCACCTCATCAGGAGCATGCCCAGGCGTTGTAGAGAGGTCACACAGGCACGTCGAGGCCACACACAATGCTGAGCCTTATTTTGACTTGTTTTAAGGACATTACATCAAAGTTGGATCAGCCTGTAGAGTGTTTTTCCACTTTAATTTTGTGTGTGACTCCAAATCCAGGCCTCCATTGGTTAATAAATTAAATTTCCATTCATGATTTTTGTGATTTTGTCAGCACATTCAACTTTGTACAGAACAAAGTATTCAATGAGAATATTTCATTCATTCAGATCTAGGATGTGTTATTTGAGTGTTCCCTTTATTTTTTTTGAGCAGTGTATTTTTAATGTTGGAGGCTTTTTAATATTTGTTAAGCTTGTGAACTGCCACACGTTGACAACCAGTGGTCTGTAACACTGAGTTTTTGAAGATGATTGATATTTATGATCAGCACCTTTTATGGATTTAGGAGACGTTGACTTAAAAGTCTGCCTACATCATTTATTTTCACATTGGGAAATACAGTTCAAATATGTTTGCACATTTAAAGAAAAAATTAAGGAATCTGAGCCCAGCTGACAGCCCATGTTAAGAGGTACTACCACAGCAGCACCTTGAACTTGAACCACCATAGCTGACCAGATTAAATTTTAGTGGTCCTTTCTCTGAGCAGCTGCAACACCAGCATGGTAGTGGCATGTTAATGTGTGGCACACTGATGGGAGTGGATCAGACACAGCAGTGTTGTTGGCGATTATATGGTTCACTTTATTAGACACACAAGCACTAATGACCTTTAGTCACTGTGCAATGCCGATGCCTACTACACTCAAACAATGTGACTGCAAAATTCAGATTGGTGTGCTTCTTAGACGATCCCAATCGTCTATGTAGATTTCTTCTTATCCTTTTAAAAACAGAACTCCTTAAAAAAAACTTTCCTTAGTGCTACTGGACCTTTTAGTCTGTTAGTACGTCTTACGGATGATAACAGGTAGTCCAAATTGGTGCAATGATAACAGGAGGCAGGACTTTCTCCCAATTTTGCAACACCTGCTATCGTGCCAAGACCAGGTTACTGTCAATGATTTGCTGAAAATGATCCACCACCCAAATAATACCAAGCCAGCAGTGTACCTGATAAAATGGCCTATAGAAGCATGTAATAAAAAATTGCAACTTGGTGCATTTCAGTGAAGATGCATGATTGTATGCATTGAGAGACATTTTTAAGAACAATGATTTTCTGAGTTAGCCAGATTTAAGTTAGGTTAAGCCTAAAGTTAACAATATCCAAATGGAGAATGTGCTACAGACATTCCTGTAATGCATGTAATACATACATTTTCACATAAACCCAGCACAAATAAACCCAAAGCAGGCAGTGATGTAGAAATAAATCCCTTACTTTCAATATAAACACATTTCCAAGCAAAACTTAGAATCTAATCTCAAATATGTAACTCTCTATAACTAGGAAATCCTACTGAAATGACAATTATCTTTCAAAATTGAGTTTCATGAACAGATTTAACTGCTTTGATTACAATGCTTACAAACTGGATCACAGGGCAAGGCCTGTGCTGCTATCAGACAGCCAAAAACATAAACTAGTTTCGTAAGGACCTCTGCTGGACTGGCAGGTCATTACAAGACACATGGAATTCATTCTCTTAATTTTAGTGTAAATTTTTCATAAATCCAGTTTGCTTATCATTCTAAAATGAACACTGCTATACTATTGCTCATATGTAAATATCAATAATTATCTGCTACATATATCAGTCATTAGGTTTTTTTCTCTTAAGCAAATATGGTGTTACTAAATAAATAAATATTGGATTTTGAATCCCAGATGACCCCGTCCCCCGCAACTTCCTCCAGCTCATTCCCAGGGACCCCAAGCCACTCCCAGGCCAACTTGGAGATGTAATCCCTCCAGTGGGTCCTAGGACAACCCCGGGGTCTCCCACTGGGAGGCGTCCAGGGGGCATTCGAATCAGATGCCCAAACTACCTCAGCTGGCTCCTCTCAATGCGGAGGAGTAGTGGCTCTACTCTGAGCTCCTCCTGGATGACTGAGCTCCTCACTCTATCAAATAGAGTGTAGCCCACCACCCTACGAAGAAAGCTAATTTCTGCCGCTTGTATTTGCAGGGTCAGAATGTCTTATGGCTCAGCTCCCTCTTCACCACTACAGTCCGGTACAGTGACCGCATTACTGCTGCCGCCTATCCCAGCCTGCGGCCGATCTCACGATCCCTCTTCACATCACTCGTGAACAAGACCCTGAGACACTTAAACTCCTCCACCTGGGGCAAGTCCTTTCCCCTTACCTGGAGTGGGCATGCCATCCTTTTCAGCAGTCATAATTTACAACACTTTAACTACTGAACACAGTGGAAAAGTAGAGCAGAGTTAAATGAATTGCCAGACACAAAACAAGAGCTTCTTTTATACTGAGAATACCAAAATGACCCTTCATCATTGGTGAATTCATGCATTAGCTCTTGTAACAAAAGCCTCTGGTCCTAGATCCTAATTCATCCTAATTAACTTTTAAAGTATAGCTCAAATGAACTGAACAAGTGTGGCTGCTGTACAGACACTTCACATGCTGGACAAAAATACAAAACTGTTAAAAAAAATGTAATAAGTCATCTAAAGTCAAAAATATTAGGGCTGCACTGATATGGGAACTGTGAGCTGATGCAGACATTCATAGTTTTTCATGTACATATCTGTCAATTCTGATACATAAACATATAAAAACTTTGCGTCAGTCCATCTCAGATGAGCTCGGGCCCAGAGAAGCTGGCGGTGTTTCTGGGTGTTGTTGATATCTGGCTTTCGCTTTGCATGGCAGAGTTTTAACTTGCACTTGTAGATGGAGCGACGAACTGTGTTCACTGACAGTGGTTTTCTGAAGTGTTCCTGAGCCCATGTGGTAATATCCGTTACAGAATGATGTCGGTTTTTAATGCAGTGCCGCCTGAGGGATCGAAGGTCACGGGCGTTCAATGATGGTTTTCTGCCTTGCTGCTTACTTGCAGAGATTTCTCCAGATTTTCTGAATCTTTTGATGATATTATGGACTGTAGATGATGAAATCCCTAAATTCCTTGCACATTGCACATTGAGAAACATTGTTCTTAAACTGTTGGACTATTTGCTCACGCAATTGTTTACAAAGCGGTGAACGTCGCTCCCCATCCTTGCTTGTGAATGAGTCTTTCAGGGATGCTCCCTTTATACCCAATCACAACACTCACCTGTTTCCAATTAACCTGTTCACCTGTGGAATGTTCCAAACAGGTGTTTTTTGAGCATTCCTCAACTTTCTCAGTCTTTTGTTGCCCCTGTCCCAACTTCTTTGGAACGTGTTGCAGGCAACAAATTCAAAATGAGTGAATATTTGCAAAAAACAATAAGGTGTATCCATCTGAACATTAAATATCTTGTCTTTGGGGTATTCAATTGAATATAGGTTGAAAAGGATTTGCAAATCATTGTATTGTGTTTTTATTTATGTTTTACACAACGTCCCAACTTCATTGGAATTGGGGTTGTACATTGTGACAGCCATATCACTAACAGCAAGACCTCAGTAGCAGCTGTAGGCTTCACCATATGGCTGGAGGAGGACAGGTTTGTTTTCTGATTGTTTTTGAAAACATTAAAATAAAGAATGCAATTTGCTAATTTTGCAAAAGAATATTGCTGTTGTGAGGCTGTTGCTGCTGTAAACCTCTGCCCTTTTACAACAATTTAACTTCATGTCAACCACCAAACAAACAAAGGAGCAGAGAAAGTTAAATGAGTTGCCAGACGCAGAAACTCACGTTCTGTGCTGTGAAAATTAAGTTTTAGAGTTGTCTACAAACCCATAATCATTAACTAAAATGAGCAGCAGGTGCTTCAGCATCCTATTCTTTAAGTCTCTCCCTTTGAAAGAAGTATTCAGTGTGTTAGTAGCAGACATGAACAGCACACCTAAGAAACTGCAGCTGAAACCTCAGGTGTGATTGGTGGGAGGAGTGTCCCTCATTGCAGGTGTAATGATCGGATCAGGGATATTCATATCCCCACAGACTATGTTAAAGAACATTGGAAGTCCAAGTGCCGGCTTGTTGATATGGGCTTGCTGTGGCCTGTTGGCAATGCTGGCATCCCTGAGCTATGCTGAGCTGGGTACAGTCATCCGTGAATCTGGAGGAGAGTACATCTACATACTACGAACTGCCTGTACGTACGCTATGCCATGGCTATCACAATGTACTTAATGGCATCTAAATTTCTTACACTGGTGGTTATTGCAATTGGTGGTGTGGTGGTTCTCATTCAAGGTAACACTGCCAACCTCCAGAATACTTTTGAAGGCACCAACCTCAGCATCAGTGCCATAGGAATGGCATTCTATCAGTGTCTGTGGTCCTATGGTGGCTGGAACAACCTGAATTTTGTAACTGAAGAACTTAAATGCCCTGAGGTAATAATTCTGTACTTATAATTTAAACTATACATTTTTTAGAGCATTAGTTTGTGTAGTACTAGTTTAGGCAGATTATGTCCAGTTGAAGTTTGTGAATCAGACCCAGAACCAGGCAGGTGTTTTGAATGTAAGCTTGTTTTTGAAGCTTTTTGCCTTTTGTATTCTCTTCAGTAAATTAAATGCATACTCAGGTAATGTGACTGAGATTGTCGAGAGCTTTCATAGCTGCATAGTAATACTTTCTGGTACACTACTGAAAAATATGGTTCTTCATGAGTTTTTTTAGTAAAGACAATAGTTCTACATAGAACCATTGACAAATAACCGTTTGTATACTAAACTGGTTCTTTTTGTAGTGAAATCATTCTTCAGATTGTTGGGGAATGTATTGTATATGGTTCAATATAGAACCTTTTGGAAAATGGTTCTATATAGCACCATAAAGGGTTCTGCTATTGTTACATTGTAAAGCTTGTAATGATTGAAGAATTCTTATTGTTATATAGAACCATTTTCAAAAAGGTTGTACAAAAAAGTTAGAATGCATTGCAAAACGTGAATAAAAACAGATGCACTGATATGCAAATCATTTAATTATTTAATTGAAAATAGAATAAAGACAACACAAATCAAGCATTGGGCTTTTGAAAAATATGTGCCCAATTTAAATTTGATGCAAGCAGCATGTTTCTAAAAAGTTGGGACAGGGGAAATAAAACACTGGTAAAGTTGTGTAATACTAAAAAACAACCAATCAGGAGGGGCTTACTAGTCTGTGAAAGACTGTGTGGGCAAATAGTGCAACAATCCAATAATAATGTTCCTTAATGTAATATAGCAAAGAATGCAGGGATTTCATTACTGACATTACATAATCTCAATAAGCAATTCCAAAAATCTGGTGACATCGCTGTATGCAAAGGGTCAAAGCTGAAAGCCAGTGTTTGGTGGCTGTGACCTTCCGGAGGCAGAAACGTTGGTGCCTCCTCTGGGCCTGAGGTCATTCAGATTAACTGAAGTGAAGTGGAAAAGTGCCCTGTGATCCGACAAATCTCTCTCCATAAATCTAAAGAACCATTTCACTGTACAAAAACCATTTAAGCATGCAATTGGTTCTGCAAGCAAACAAGCAAAGTTTATTTATATAATGCTTTTTACAACAGGTGTTGTCACAAAGCAGCTTTACAGAACAATCAGTATTACAGAAAGAAAGAAAAGAAAAATCCAGATCCAAGCCCCCATGAGTGTCGCTAGTGGCAACAGTGGCAAGGAAATCTCCCTAAAAGAGGAAGAAACCTTGAGAGGAACCAAGACTCAGAAGGGGAACCCATCCTCCTCTGGTCGACACCAGATAGCAAACATTGTTACTATGAAGTATTATAGAACAAAGTGGGGAAAAAAGAAAGCAGTGGCTAGTTTGATTAGTTTATGATTATGCAGCAGCAACAACAGCGGTGGTCAAGCCAATGGCTGGTGAGCAGTGGCACCCGATCAAGGCAGAAGGGCCAACAGAATCAGACACACAGGATGGGCAGCTGTTCAACTCGGCAAAGAAAAGAAGAAAACACAGAGTCAGTTCTGTAAAGAGTGGCTGACCACAGATTACAGTATAACAGAGCAGCAGAGACTCTGTCAGGTATAGATCTGACAGGGAAGTCTAATCACCAAAGGCTTGACTATACAAGTAAGTTTTTAGCCTAGGAACAAAGACTGAGGCTGTGTCTGAGTCCCAAACATTAACAGGAAGATTATTCCAGATCTGGGGGGTTTTGTATGAGAAAGCTCTCCCCCCTGATGTAACTTTATTAATTCTACTGTAGTTAAGAGTAGTGAGCCAGCACCTTGTGATCTAAGTAGGCGTGATGGTTCATAGTAGGAAAGAAGTTCACTCAGGTACTGAGGGGCAAGTCCGTTTAAGCGTTCATGGTTCTATATAGAACCATGGTCTTTACTAAAGCTCCTTGAAAATGTTTTTTTAAGTGTAGGGGTGGACGATAAGGAAAAATTTTATATTACAATACTTCTAGATATTTTCTTGATATGCAATAAGCATCATGATGTTTAGTTTTACAGAAAAATGAGGCCACATTTAATATTTAAATAATATCAAAAACTATTAATCCAATTACCTTTACTCAGCATTGTACATACTACACTGCACTAATTTAAAATGAACTAAATCCTAGCCAAACCTAATTTTTTCCTAATGAGCCTAACAGATATATTATTCTGACATAACTGTTTCTGATTTTTCAACCTAGCAATAGACAGACTTACACACCTTTGGTCCTCATGGTGTGCATAAGCAAACTGTGCTACAACACACAGTTGGTTAAGAACCTTTACTGTTGCTATGATCCCTTAAAGTGGGAGTACTATGTATGAAAGGGGCTGTGCTTCTTTTAACTGATTTGACTGATGTATCTCAAATTACAACTGCAGGGCAAGAGTTGAAACAGCATAAAACCTGTCATCCAATTATTTACAGACTATAACAGTGAATGGTGCCATATAGCTTTTCATTTACCTTACTCTGTTTCTCAATGACCTGCAACCCTGAGGGAGAAGCGGCTTAGAAAATGGATGGATGGATGGATGTTTCTCAATGAGTTTCTCAATCCAGCCCTCAATCCAGTAACCATTAGCTAGTTCACATTTTCTTTCAACTCAGTCTGCAAACCTCTGGATTTCTACAGCCGAAGTAATATAAACTCATCACACCTCAGTAGAAGGTGCTAACCAAAGTTTTATATATATATATATATATATATATATATATATATATATATATATATATATATATATATATATATATATATATATATACACTGCTCAAAAAAATAAAGGGAACATTCAAATAACACATCCTAGATCTGAATGAATGAAATATTCTCATTGAATACTTTGTTCTGTACAAAGTTGAATGTGCTGACAACAAAATCACACAAAAATCATCAATGGAAATCAAATTTATTAACCAATGGAGGCCTGGATTTGGAGTCACACACTAAATTAAAGTGGAAAAACACACTACAGGCTGATCCAACTTTGATGTAATGTCCTTAAAACAAGTCAAAATGAGGCTCAGTATTGTGTGTGGCCTCCACGTGTCCTGAGGGGTCTCTTCCCAGACCTGGACTAAAGCATCCGCCAACTCCTGGACAGTCTGTGGTGCAACGTGGCGTTGGTGGATGGAGCGAGACATGATGTCCCAGATGTGCTCAAAAAGATGTGCTGTGAGGCCCTCCAAAGAAATGCCACCCCACACCATTACTGACCCACTGCCAAACCAGTCATGCTGAAGGATGTTGCAGGCAGCAGATCGCTCTCCATGGCGTCTCCAGACTCTGTCACGTCTGTCACATGTGCTCAGTGTGAACCTGCTTTCATCTGTGAAGAGCACAGGGCGCCAGTGGCGAATTTGCCAATCCTGGTGTTCTCTGGCAAATGCCAAGCGTCCTGCATGGTGTGGGCTGTGAGCACAACCCCCATCTGTGGACGTCGGGCCCTCATATCATCCTCATGGAGTCGGTTTCTAACCGTGTGTGCAGACACATGCACATTTGTGGCCTGCTGGAGGTCATTTTGCAGGGCTCTGGCAGTGCTCCTCCTGTTCCTCCTTGCACAAAGGCGGAGGTAGCGGTCCTGCTGCTGGGTTGTTTCCCTCCTACGGCCTCCTCCACGTCTCCTGGTGTACTGGCCTGTCTCATGGTAGCTCCTACCAACATTCAAAAGTGACCAAAACTTCAGCCAGAAAGCATAGGTACTGAGAAGTGGTCTGTGGTCCCCACCTGCAGAACCACTCCTTTATTGAGTGTGTCTTGCTAATTGCCTATAATTTCCACTTGTTGTCTATTCCATTTGCACAACAGCTGTGAAATTGATTGTCAATCAGTGTTGCTTCCTAAGTGGACAGTTTGATTTCACAGAAGTTTGATTTACTTGGAGTTATATTGTGTTGTTTAAGTGTTCCCTTTATTTTTTTGAGCAGTATATATATATATATAACAAGCAGGACTCCACTAGAATCCAGAATTTTTGGCAGTAGTAAACCAGAGTAAACGAAAAAAGCTGCGTAATTAAGATCAAAGGCACTGATATGTGAAATGCATGACAATGAGCTCACTGCATGCGTGTAATGGCCTGTCCTCAGGTGCAAGTTTTATATTGTCTTGGATCTCCATCTCGCAAGTGAATAAGACAGGCAGTCATGTGCCTAGTTCTTCTTTTATGAAACAAATCAATCAGCCAGATGGAGTGGGAGATGAGCTGCTCCTAAGACAGGCTCAGCAGGCTTGTCCAGTGCACTGGGCCACGAGTGACAAAGAAAAATTAAACACTGAAGAATAAAATCCTTATACACTCCACTATTTTACCACCATGACATACATAATAGGTATCCCTGGCTCCCCAGTTAGAGCTAGTGTAACCCTTATAGGGTCTTCGTTTTTTTGTTACATAAAGAGTCCTGCTGGGTCTGGTGGACCCAATGCATTTTGGGGCTTTTAATTTAACATAATCAATTATCTTTTTTTAATATACTCAGCAGATGTTTACTTTATCCCAATTGCAAGTAATATAAACACCACATGGGTTAAATTTGTGGCGTTTACCTTTGTTAAATCACATTTGTGAATAGAAATGCCACTCGTTTTGGTTAATTTTTTAAAATTAAAATGTAACATAAGGACATGCATCATAAAACAGGCATAACAGAAAAAATAACAACAACAAATGGACAAATGAAACATGTTTTTCCAAAACTAAAATGGATTTTTTTTTATTTGACCTGCTCAGGTCAGTTTAGCCCTACTGAACACATTAGCCCCATTGCATGTGGCCATTTTCATACCATACCACTATACCACACATGAAGGGCAGAGTTTCACTGTGTGTGTCTTGCATATGTATTTCTTGCACTGGGTGCATGTATATTGTGTTTTTCTGTCCATCTTTGGTCCACACACTTCACAGCACTTCTTTTTGTTGCTGCTGGCCACAATCTAGAATAATAATAATAAAAAAGATAAAGATCTTTACTAACAACCCTCTTTCTCAGAAACATGAATTATTATACTGCAGCAGCTTCAAACACCTAGGCAGATGGTGGTTCTGTAATTTGGGAAGATGTGGCACCATCATCCTCCTCCTGAATCCTCCTCACAATGGCTCACAATGGAGCTCAAACCTGCTTTTGCGTACTGTTCCCACCATAGTCAGCTTCCGCTTTAACAGCTCTTGTCCTAGCTGGTGTGATGTGAAAAAATTGTCACATGTGATGTTGTGTCCATAAAGTCCCTGAGCCATATCAAGGACCACTCTCATTCCTTGATTTTTCTCAGGGGCTCCTCCATTGCATTTCCCTGTGTAGAAGTTCCACGCATAAGATGAAGCGGCATCACAGGCAGCCCAATCTTTATACCATACTTGGCAGGTTTAGATGGGATACACTGCCGGAAAGGGCAGCGACCCCGAAATGGTATCAGCTGCTCATCAACTGTGACTTTGGGCCCAGGGTTGTAAAACAGGGGGAGATGGGCCACCCACTTGTCCCACACTGTCCTGATGGCAGCTAGCTTGTCACTCTGCCGTCAAGCTGGTCTATCATCACGGTCATCAAAACGGATGGTCCTGGAAATTATTTTGTAAGTTTTCAGAGACATTGTTGCCCAGAAAAGTTCTCTGCCAGTTTCTTCATGCCACAGGGATTCTGTGGCCTCCCCTTTGGACCTGAAAACACCAGCAAGGATAAGAACAAAAAGTAAGCATCCAAATCGGTTTCATCCACAAACTTCCACTTATCTCCAAACACCCTGCTACCTTCTAAATTTGTACAATCCAGGATGATTTTCTTGATGGAGTGTGGCATGAAAAGGTCAAAAGAAGACTTGATGTCTTGTGCATGAGTGACTGCCAAACGTGTAGGTCCTGGTATCATCCGAATCACATTGGCAGCTATGCGGGGCGGTTCATTTCTTGGGCAGGAAGACCACTGAATTTTGCCATTTTTTGACATCCATATGTCATTTGCAAGCTGCTGACTGGTCCTGAGGTTTGCTTGCGTTTTAGAGCTGGCTTACAGGCTGTTCCTGTGGCTAGCTTCTCATGGGCTGGTCTTGTGGCTAGCTTCTCATGGGCTGGTCCAGTGGCTAGCTTCTCATGGGCTGGTCCAGTGGCTAGCTTCTCATGGGCTGGTCCTGGGGCAAGCTGCTGGCGGGCTGGTCCTGTGGTTTGCATGCGTTTTGGAGCTGGCTGACAGGCTGGTCCTATGGCTGGCTGCTCACATAGTCCTGGATGCTGATGGGCTGGTCCTGAGGCTCTTTTATGCTTTGGAGCTGACAGATGCTGATCCTTCTCTTCAAACTCGGTCAGACTCTGAATTTTCAGAAATTTGATCTTCATATTCCGAAACTTCTTCCTCTGCATCACTATGAGAACCCTCTGTCTCCTCCAATATCAGCTGTAAGGCACTCTGAACAGTGAATCGCTTTGCCATCTTGATCATTTATGGTATAGAATCATGCTGACAGAGCTGTTTATAGTGTTAGATCCACAAGACTGATTCCACGAGATAGAAGGTGAAATGTGTGGGAATGTGGGTGCTGGCAGTGATGGTGCTCTTAACTTTGCAACAATTTTGCAAACTTGTGCAGGAACAGTGGGTGCACACTGTGGGTGCTCAACCATCCACACACCCCCACACACACACAGAAAACCTATGATTTCCACATTTTCAGTAGCCCCGGGTCCAGAGGACCCGAAGACCCTGTATGTAATATAAATGTGAAGGGGGGGTATATGGGGGGGGTCATTGAAAATGTTTTCTGATTTATGTTCCGTACAGAAAATGAGCCAAGGCCAGTGAATCTTAGTTTGAAAAAATAATTATTTGTAATATTTTTATTGAGCGAAAAACTGAAAACCCTATGAGGGGTAAGAGTGTGTTGGGTGGCAAACTATGCGTTAGTCCTCCTGTGGATGCAGTGAGCTGTTGGAGGGTTTGCTGTTGAAGCAAATGAGGCCATGAGGCTTTGTGGTATTCATTCCTAACAGGGAATCCCACACAAGCTTTGCTGTAATGCAATTGGAAGCAGCTGTTTTTTGATCAGATGTCTGGGTCTGCCTCCTGTCACACTAAAGCTCTGCCCACACAATGAGCTGGCAGTTTGATAGGTTAGGTTAATGAAAGATGTCCTTTGAATATTCAATACTGATCTGTCAACTGATTTGTATGACCAGAAAGGTGAACACAGTGTGATGGCAAATATTCATATTCTTATTATATTCTTATAATAATAAGTCATTATTTATGTGACTTTACATTTACATTGTTCTCTAACTCCAAGTTGCTCAGGTAATATGTTTAACAGTAGGTGTATAACCATAAAATAAAAAGCATAGTGTTATATAGAACTACTTTCAAAATGTTCTGTGTAGAACCATATACAACACATTCTCCATCGATCTGAAGAACCATTTCATGATGGAAATAACCCTTTAAGAATGCAAACTTGTTCTTTGAGTGGTCATGGTTCTATATAGAACCATTGTATTACTAAAGATCCACTGAGGAACCATCTCCTTAAGAGAGAAGATAATGGACCTTTCTGTAATATATACAACACACATTCTCTATTGAGCAGGTATTAAAATGCCTTTACTTAAAAAGTCTGTGGTACATATCTGGCTGAAAGGCAGTGTCAAATTGTGGAGCTAAGATTTTAATATTGATGATAAGATGAAGTAATAGAATGGAATATATGTAACAGATTTAGCATTTATAAACTACATGATGTGCCCACACAGCAAAACCACAGGATTGAACTAACATTTATTCAAGTCCATCCAAATCTTTTAATGCCAGGTATTTTACTGTGTAGGGGCATTTTTGACAGATAGTCTTCATGAAAGATATAAAATTGGATAAAAATGGCTTTTCTGAATGGATTTGTAAAGTTGAATGAACATCAGTCAGGATTGCCCAGATTTCCTTGTTTTGATTGCAGTGCTTTGAATCACATATGTCCAGGCCCACGCTGCTCAGACTGCCAAATTCATAAACTAGTTTTATAAGGCCATCTGCTGGACTAGTAGGCCATTACAACATACTGGCATGCAGTTAAATAACATCATGTTGACCTTACAGCAGTTCTGGTTTCAATACGCTCATCATTCTAAAATCAACATAGGAAGTTGTTTCTATTGTTCAGACAGACATGTTTGAAATCCTTAACTCCTAATTTCAAAATCCTCAATTGTAATAATCTGGCATAGTTTTGCCTCTTATGTGAATATTGTAGTGTTTTTAAACAAGAAGATAATTGGATTTTGTGTTAGTAGTAACAATAAAACTACCGACATCCAATGTGTGCATGAATAGACGTTCTGAGCCCTCACTGAGACGTCAGTCGAGCAAGAGGAGAAGAGAAAGCTGTACCTTCATCATCACCATGGGGATAAATTCCATTGTGTTGTTAAGAACATGGGACCCATGAGAAAGTGTTTATTACAGTATCAATTTAGACATGTATCTACAGCGTTGAACATTAGTTAAAATTACAATAAATATGTAGCAGACTTGTTAGCAGACAAACTATCCTATGGTTACAAGTGTATGCAATGTTTGGGTGCTTTTGGTCAAATGACATTTTGCTGCACTTTTTGTTGAGTTGAACATACTGAGAAAAAAACATGAAATAGAGCTTTTGTAAAATGTATGACACATTTTATATTTTATCATTTAATATTTAATATGTTAAACACAGCAATTAAATAGAAATTGTGCATTTATATTTGCAGAAAAATAACAGATTTCAGTTTGCTTTTGAAGGTGTGATAGCTTACCTTAATCTAGAAAATCGACAAAACTTCTGATTTAGATATTTAGACTTTTGCATATGACTGTATTTATCTTTTCCTGACGTTCAGTTTTTAACAGCGATGCTGATTACATTACTCAGGGCAGCATATACTACAGTTTCCCTGAAATGTTAATACCCTCAAATTGTTTGCCCCTAAATTAGACATAAAAAGCAATTCAAGTGCCTGAAAGCCAACTTATTAAGGTAATTAATGTTGAAAGTTTCATGTTAAGATGTTAAGAAAGGAGATTGCTTCATCAAATATGGAACTATATGGTGGGAAATGCTGAAATAAGAAGATAAGAACATACTAAATCTGTTTTATCTTTAAACTGTATAAAGGAACATTTTTGCTCTAATGTAATCAGTTTTTACTCTGTCACTGAGAACAGAGTTTCCCAGCATTGTTTTTATAACACTTTAACTTCAGATAATGTAAAGCAGAGAAAAGTAAATGAATTGCCAAGCATGGAAATGCAGCTTCTACACTGAGCAGAACACGCAAGTGGAGTATAGCGTTTATGCACAGTCTGCAGACCTGTAATTATTAACTGACATAATTGCAGAATATATATACAGCACTCTGTAGCATCCCATCCAGTAAGCACTGTTATAGTGGCAGACATGGACAGCACACCTAAGAAAATGCAGCTGAAAGCAGAGGTGGGATTGGTGGATGGAGTGTCCCTCATTGCAGGAGTTATGATCGGCTCAGGGATTTTCGTGTCCCCTCAGACTGTGTTACTGTATGTGGGCAGTCCAGGTGTCAGCTTGCTGATATGGGCTTGTGGTGGACTGTTGTCAATGCTGGCGTCCCTGAGCTATGCTGAGCTGGGTACAGTCATCCGTCAGTCTGGAGGAGAGTACATCTACATACTGAGGACTTCAGGCAACCTGATGGCCTTTCTGTTTGCCTTTATGACTAATGTGGTTGTGAGGCCAGCTGGTTCAGCTGGACAAGCTCTCGTTTTTGCCCAGAATGCTGTTGCACCCTTCTATGAGGAATGCCCACCCCCAGATGTGGTGGTGAAGTCTGTAGCCATTATTGGACTCTTGATGTTAACCATAGTGAATTGCCTGAATGTGCGCTGTTCCATGGTTGTTACTGTGTACTTAATGGCAGCTAAATCTCTTGCACTGGTGGTTATTGTGATTGGTGGTGTGGTGGTTCTTGTTCAAGGAAACACTGCCAACCTCCAGAATACTTTTGAAGGCACCAACCTCGGCATCAGTGCCATAGGAATCGCGTTCTATCATTGTCTGTGGTCCTATGATGGATGGAACAACCTGAACTCTGTGACTGAAGAGCTTAAACGCCCTGAGGTAATAATTATTAACTCATGACAAAGAAAAGATACTATGATACTATAAATCAGAAGTGGAGGGTCGAAGTAAATATGTAATTTCTTGAAAGATTTTCAGTTGTTTAGCGATGTTTGTCATTGAAGTATCACTGGCTATTTAGTACAGAGCTATTTCATTTTTCTGTTTCATAAACAGTGCTGCAGTTCTTCAGTTCAGGCATTTTTGTTATAGATGTTTTAAGGATTCTTCTTAAGTAAGTGAAAAGCGTGCTCCCCATGTGGCTGATATTTTTAGCATAGAATACTGGATTCAGTCACTCGACTCAGCTCAGCATCTCTCTAAGCACTTTGAGCTGACTTCTATTAACACAGTACGAGCACTCTTCAGAAAGAGCTACTGGCTATGGAGAGAATATTCAAATAAGTTATGCCTAAGCTATTATAATAAGGGTTTCCCAATTAGGGGTAGTTCTTGGAGGGGTGACAAGCAGGACTCCACTGGAATCCAGAGTTTGTGGCAGTAGTAAACCAGAGTAAACAAAAAAAGCTGCGTAATTAAAATCAAAGGCACTGATATGTGAAATGCATGACAATGAGCTCACTGCATGCGTGTAATGGCCTTTCCTCAGGTGCAAGTTTTATATTGTCTTGGATCTCCATCTGGCAAGTGAATAAGACAGGCAGTCATGTGCCTTGTTCTTCTTTTATGAAACAAATGAATCAGCCAGATGGAGTGGGAGATGAGCTGCTCCTAAGACAGGCTCAGCAGGCTTGTCCAGTGCACTGGGCCACGAGTGACAAAGAAAAATTAAACACTGAAGAATAAAATCCTTATACACTCCACTATTTTACCACCGTGACATACATAATAGGTATCCCTGGCTCCCCAGTTAGAGCTAGTGTAAGAGTGTGTTGGGTGGCAAACTATGTGTTAGTCCTCCTGTGGATGCAGTGAGCTGTTGGAGGGTTTGCTGTTGAAGCAAATGAGGCCATGAGGCTTTGTGGTATTCATTCCTAACAGGGAATCCCACACAAGCTTTGCTGTAATGCAATTGGAAGCAGCTGTTTTTTGATCAGATGTCTGGGTCTGCCTCCTGTCACACTAAAGCTCTGCCCACACAATGAGCTGGCAGTTTGATAGGTTAGGTTAATGAAAGATGTCCTTTGAATATTCAATACTGATCTGTCAACTGATTTGTATGACCAGAAAGGTGAACACAGTGTGATGGCAAATATTTTAAAGTCATTATTTATGTGACTTTACATTTACATTGTTCTCTAACTCCAAGTTGCTCAGGTAATATGTTAAACAGTAGGTGTATAACCATAAAATAAAAAGCACATGTATGCTGTAATGTATGTTTTAGAATAAATACAGAACCTTGTCCACATATCTGTAACAAAATGTTTGTGTATATTGGTAGATGTATAAACATTTTAAGACACTTAGTGAATTAGGAGTTAGGCAGGAATCTTAAAGTTTCAGGAAGCTTAAAGTTAAAAACATCCAATAGATGAGTACACTCTTATCAAAGAGAGTTCTTCAATGTTCTTTAGTAAAGACAGTGGTTCTGTATAGAACCGTGGACACTCAAAGAAACATTTGTATGCTGAAAGGGTTCTTGGCATGGTAAAATGGTTCTTCAGATTGATGGAGAATGTGTTGTATATGGTGCTATAAAGAACCAATTTTAAAAGCATAGACCCATATACAACACATTCTCCATCAATCTAAAAAATGATTTCATGATTCAAAGCTGGTCTTTGAGTGTTCATGGTTCTATATAGAACCATTGTCTTTATTAAAAACCTTTAGAGAAGCATCTCTTAAGAGAAAAGGAAATGGACCTTTGTGTTATGTATTCAATATATTCTTCTATATAGAACTTTTTTAGAGATTGGCAGCAGAACCCTTTTTAGTGTTATATAGAACTACTTTCAAAAGGTTCTGTGTAGAACCATATACAACACATTCTCCATCGATCTGAAGAACCATTTCATGATGGAAATAACCCTTTAAGAATGCAAACTAGTTCTTTGAGTGGTCATGGTTCTATATAGAACCATTGTATTTACTAAAGAACCATTGAGGAACCAACTCCTTAAGAGAGAAGATAATGGACCTTTCTGTAATATATACAACACACATTCTCTATTGAGCAGGTATTAAAATGCCTTTACTTAAAAAGCCTGTGGTACATATCTGGCTGAAAGGCAGTGTCAAATTGTGGAGCTAAGATTTTAATATTGATGATAAGATGAAGTAATAGAATGGAATATATGTAACAGATTTAGCATTTATAAACTACATGATGTGCCCACACAGCAAAACCACAGGATTGAACTAACATTTATTCAAGTCCATCCAAATCTTTTAATGCCAGGTATTTTACTGTGTAGGGGCATTTTTGACAGATAGTCTTCATGAAAGATATAAAATTGGATAAAAATGGCTTTTCTGAATGGATTTGTAAAGTTGAATGAACATCAGTCAGGATTGCCCAGATTTCCTTGTTTTGATTGCAGTGCTTTGAATCACATATGTCCAGGCCCACGCTGCTCAGACTGCCAAATTCATAAACTAGTTTTATAAGGCCATCTGCTGGACTAGTAGGCCATTACAACATACTGGCATGCAGTTAAATAACATCATGTTGACCTTACAGCAGTTCTGGTTTCAATACGCTCATCATTCTAAAATCAACATAGGAAGTTGTTTCTATTGTTCAGACAGACATGTTTGAAATCCTTAACTCCTAATTTCAAAATCCTCAATTGTAATAATCTGGCATAGTTTTGCCTCTTATGTGAATATTGTAGTGTTTTTAAACAAGAAGATAATTGGATTTTGTGTTAGTAGTAACAATAAAACTACCGACATCCAATGTGTGCATGAATAGACGTTCTGAGCCCTCACTGAGACGTCAGTCGAGCAAGAGGAGAAGAGAAAGCTGTACCTTCATCATCACCATGGGGATAAATTCCATTGTGTTGTTAAGAACATGGGACCCATGAGAAAGTCTTTATTACAGTATCAATTTAGACATGTATCTACAGCGTTGAACATTAGTTAAAATTACAATAAATATGTAGCAGACTTGTTAGCAGACAAACTATCCTATGGTTACAAGTGTATGCAATGTTTGGGTGCTTTTGGTCAAATGACATTTTGCTGCACTTTTTGTTGAGTTGAACATACTGAGAAAAAAACATGAAATAGAGCTTTTGTAAAATGTATGACACATTTTATATTTTATCATTTAATATTTAATATGTTAAACACAGCAATTAAATAGAAATTGTGCATTTATATTTGCAGAAAAATAACAGATTTCAGTTTGCTTTTGAAGGTGTGATAGCTTACCTTAATCTAGAAAATCGACAAAACTTCTGATTTAGATATTTAGACTTTTGCATATGACTGTATTTATCTTTTCCTGACGTTCAGTTTTTAACAGCGATGCTGATTACATTACTCAGGGCAGCATATACTACAGTTTCCCTGAAATGTTAATACCCTCAAATTGTTTGCCCCTAAATTAGACATAAAAAGCAATTCAAGTGCCTGAAAGCCAACTTATTAAGGTAATTAATGTTGAAAGTTTCATGTTAAGATGTTAAGAAAGGAGAATGCTTCATCAAATATGGAACTATATGGTGGGAAATGCTGAAATAAGAAGATAAGAACATACTAAATCTGTTTTATCTTTAAATTGTAAAAATGAACATTTTGCTGTAATGTAATCAGTTTTTACTTCATCACTGAGAACAGTTTCCCAGAATTCTTGTTTAATTTATGTTGATTACCTCTTATTATTACATCATATTTTTTTTCTTATTTTATAGAAAAATGTGTTACAGCACGCTATCACTATAGTAACATTTGTAATAAGATTTGTCTATATTTAAAATGCTCATGACTTTTTCACTATGATGGTGTTGTATATTTAAATTTACCAGCAGAATTATAATCAAAAATATGCACTCAATATATCTAGTCTATTTATAAAGCAAAAACAGTAAATGTTGGTCAGAATCAAATTTATTCAAGGAAACATAGAAATGAAAAAAAAGCTTTATAAATAAAAGTTTATAATAGAAAAACTGTTTTCAGTTCTTTGTTTAGGCTATTGGTCTACAAAACTTTAACCTCAGGTGTTTTAACACAAGGATAAAAGTAGAGGAAAATTAATGATCAGATTCAGAAGTGCAGTAAAATACAGAAGTAGAGGGATCATTCACTGCTTTGGATATCAAGATCTCTATTTGTATAGTTGTGTATATATATATATATATATATATATATATATATATATATATATATATATATATACATACATATATATATGTGTGTGTGTGTGTGTGTGTGTGTGTGTGTGTCTTTTAACCCTCCTGTTATGTTCATTTGTCAGGAACAGCCATGGTGTTCCCGGGTCAATTTGACCCGGTACATGTTTAATTACCCAAAAGATGTCTGAAACCAAAAAAATCCTAACAAGCAGTGTGAATATTTAATTACTAACTCCATTACTAATTATTCTACCAATATTTAGTGCAATGGTGTTCTTTACCTGTAACAGGTAATGGTTCAATTAGGATAATTCACTCGTTTTTCATTTTAAAAAATGCATGTTCAAACTTTTTTTAATGTTTCACTACTTTATTACTTTTGAAATGCCAACATAAAAAACACAATAGTTTTACATGCATGCACTATGAACCAGAAATGTACTACTATCTACACAGCACACGAGTGACATGTCATCACACTGTGCTTTGTGCAAATGAATTTTGCACATTTCACACAGGTCATGTTTGTCTTGACATCGTCAGATGGCCTGCAGACCTGGCACCAGCCTTTCATCCACTGTGATATTAGGGCTTGGGTTGTAGAGTAGTGGACGTTGCTCTACCCACTTGTCCCACACTGTCCTAATAGCTGCCAGCTTGTCTCTCTGGTCTATCAGCCCTTGTCTCTCGATTATCAAATCGAATTACTCTGGAGAAAATATGAAAAGTCTCCATAGACATTGTGGCTCGAAATATAGCCCTGCCTGTCTCTGCATCCCACAGACCGGCTGTCAATTCATCTTTCAACTTATAGACCCCCTCCTTCCACTTCTCCCCCAAAACACGCCTCCCTTCTAGATTTGCCATTTCCAGAATGATTTTTTTGTATTGAATCTGGCATGACCAGCTCAAAGGCTGACTTGATGTCAGTCACACAACTCAGTGCCATCCTAGTGGGCCCTGGCACTGTCTTTATTATGTTTTCTGCAGACAGTTTTGCCTGACGCACATTTGGGGATGAAGACCACTGTATTTCACCATTTTTTTGACACGTATGTCTTGCTTGGAGGAATAGGAATAACAATTCCCTCATCTGGTTCAAAATCAGAATCATCAGAATCAGAATTTAGCTCAAGATAGTCATCGTCTTCAGACACATCCTCCTCTGTTTCACTGTCATGATCAATGATGACTTCCGGAGCCTCCTGGACTGTCATCCTTTTGCTTCAGCTGCTCATTTTGTAAAGGTCTGGTCTGCTTGACAGAGTGTAATGTTGGGTGTACTCCCATGCAGAGGATTTTATATTTTGCCCCTCCCCTGTTTAGTGTCCACTGAATGTGGGTGTAGTTTACCCACGAGAACATAAATGGTTTCTATAAGGTAAAAGTCATAACATCTGCACCTCTGTGTGTGTGTGTGTGTGTGTGTGATTGGGGTGAAATATGTCTCACAGTTGCAAAGAAAGAAATACTCTGACATTTTTGACACCCTATTACCTCCAGTTTGACTGCTGGGTCATATTGACCCGAACAGTATCTATGTGATATAAACATGCAGGGGGTGGTTACAAATATGTGAGATGAACCATTTTCATATTATATGTTGATTACACAATTTAAGGCAAGCAGAAGAAGTTTGATGCTGAAAAAATACTTTTAACTATTTTTCCTAGATCTTCAAACCTTGAAACGGGTCAATTTGACCCGTAACATAATAGGAGGGTTAAGGTCTTTAATACATAATAAAAAGGTCTTTTACAGAAAGGTATTAAATATATATATATATATATATATATATATATATATATATAATTTATTTATACAATATATTGTATGATTGCCTGATGTCTGTTTTCAGACTTTTTCCTGAATACACAAATGTTGGTAATATCAAAATAATACTGATGTAGTCAAGACTGTGAACCTCTCCTTTTATAACACTTTAACTTTAAATAAAAAAGCAGAGAAAAGTAAATGAATTGCCAAGCATGGAAATGCAGCTTCTACACTGAGCAGAACACGCAAGTGGAGTACAGAGATTACACACAGCCTGCAGACCTGTAATTATTAACTGACGTAATCGCAGGACATGCACAGCACTCTGTAGCATCCCATCCAGTAAGCACTGTTATAGTGGCAGACATGGACAGCACACCTAAGAAAATGCAGCTGAAAGCAGAGGTGGGATTGGTGGATGGAGTGTCCCTCATTGCAGGAGTTATGATCGGCTCAGGAATTTTCGTGTCCCCTCAGACTGTGTTACTGTATGTGGGCAGTCCAGGTGCCAGCTTGTTAATATGGGCTTGCTGTGGACTGTTGTCAATGCTGGTGTCCCTGAGCTATGCTGAACTGGGTACAGTCATCCGTGAATCTGGAGGAGAGTATATCTACATACTGAGGACTTCAGGCAACCTGATGGCCTTTCTGTTTGCCTTTATGACTAATGTGGTTGTGAGGCCAGCTGGTTCAGCTGGACAAGCTCTCGTTTTTGCCCAGAATGCTGTTGCACCCTTCTATGAGGAGTGCCCACCCCCAGATGTGGTGGTGAAGTCTGTAGCCATTATTGGACTCTTGATGTTAACCATAGTGAATTGCCTGAATGTGCGCTGTTCCATGGTTGTTACTGTGTACTTAATGGCAGCTAAATCTCTTGCACTGGTGGTTATTGTGATTGGCGGTGTGGTGGTTCTTGTTCAAGGAAACACTGCCAACATCCAGGATACTTTTGAAGGCACCAACCTCGGCATCAGTGCCATAGGAATCGCGTTCTATCATTGTCTGTGGTCCTATGATGGATGGAACAACCTGAACTCTGTGACTGAAGAGCTTAAACGCCCTGAGGTAATAATTATTAACTCATTACAAAGAAAAGATACCATGATACTATAAATCAGAAGTGGAGGGTCGAAGTAAATATGTAATTTCTTGAAAGATTTTCAGTTGTTTAGCGATGTTTGTCATTGAAGTATCACTGGCTATTTAGTACAGAGCTATTTCATTTTTCTGTTTCATAAACAGTGCTGCAGTTCTTCAGTTCAGGCATTTTTGTTATAGATGTTTTAAGGATTCTTCTTCAGTAAGTGAAAATTGTGCTCCCCATGTGGCTGATATTTTTGAAGATATTTGACATTTTTTGTTAACAGCTTTGCCTAACATTTTCTATGGCTGCTAAACAGTTTGGGGTCATTGAACAGCTATAGAGGGCCATCTGCTGAATGTTGTGGTATTGTTTTGCATCTGAGCCATTAAGATACCTCTGTACACTTAAGAATCCATCATGACAACACTTCAGTATAGACAAGTGAAAAAGAAATGGCAGTCATACATGCTCATTTCACCGTGTTTCACAAACGAGGTGGTTTGCTTTGAATTTCCTCACTCTATCACTCTGGTAAAGGTTAAACTACAGGTGTTTATGTACGTTTTATAAAGCTGTAACCTGACGTTTCTGTTTTTGAGAGTTACGAGTGCTTTTCAGCAAGTGAAATCATGAGGTCATGCTGGTGTATTCTTCTTTTGACATATTTATACCTACCTCATGTGTAGCGTTCTCAACCTGTTCAACAGCTTTCAGAGTTTCTTCATTATTGAATATATTCTTTATTCACTCACTGCTGTGATCTGAAATGAGATGAGTAGATGCAGAATAAAACATTCGTTGCTTCTTAACATTGTCGCAACCATCTGATCCCAACACAGCAAATGTGTTGTTTATGGATTTATTCTAATTTTTGAGCCTAACTTGTTTGGGTGGACTGCTTTACCACAAATAATTTAAAATAATAGTTGGTCACGCTGTAGGAGTGCCATAGTGGTTTTCATTCACATCATTACACGTCTTCCAGCTTCTTAATCAATTCCTCTATAACTAGTCAGTCCACATTTTTCAGACTTTAATCTGGAGGACCTTTCTGTTTTTCAGGCTTGCCAGTGGTTTGCGTCTTGTGGTAAACCCACTGAGGTCAAACAAACGTGCATTCTTCTCTTTATGGTCGTCTATGACACATTTATGCCAACATCCTGCAAAGTGCTCTTTCCACAACTGAAAGAACTCTTTGTCATCTCCTAATGTGGTCTGGCAGGTTGTTTGCTAATGCTGAGCTCACAAGTTGCTTCTTAACAAATAAGACACCTAATTCTGACACACCTAATGTTTTGGGTTAGTCCTATTTTGCAGCTTCATGATAGCTTGCTTTACTAGCATTGACACTTCATTCTTTCCTCTCCAGCAACAACTCCAAGTATATACGGTATCTAGATTCTAACATTTAAAATCTAGAATCACTTGCTTTTATTAACGCTTTTCTGCCATCAAAATAATAACACACAACTGGTCAAGAAAACACTATTTAACCAAAGCCTATTCTCTGGAGTGATGGAACACTACTGAATAATTGGGATGTGCTGCTTGTTGATCCAGAATTATTGAACCAACATAGGAAATTGACCTCACTAATGGTCTTACAACTGACTGCAAACAAATCCCCATGAAAACGTTCCAACAGAAGAGTATACACTGTCAATGCAGCAAACTGTAATTATTTCCCTTGGTCCCTTGGTGGCTTAGATCTTAGATCTTCTTGAGGGGCCTGTCACTTAGTGTGAAGTCATGCAGCAGCCTCTCTGATGTCATGATCTATGGGAAAGTAGATGGGACCCTCTATGCATGTTGTTGGTTTTACCTAGGACCTAGAGCAGGATCTGAGGGTGGTGTCACAGGCACACATTGCAAGACTGGCTGGCTGCAGAAAGCTTGCAGCTTCATTCAGATCAAGCACAGAAGTCAAGTATTAATGCAGCTCATTTGTGCGGGTGTGATGGTAATGTCATAACTTTATTTAAAAGCACAAGAATGTCAGTAAAAAAATATGTGTGTTTAATTCTTACTGACATTTAAGACCTAAATTATTTGATTTCTCAGGTGTTGTTATAGTAATGTCAACATCCAGGTCTTCAAAGAAAAACAAATTTCCCTTCTGAATACATACTCTCACCGCAGTCACATCAAATAATGATTAAAGTTGGAGGCAGAGTTGTTTCACAACGTGACAAAATGGTTAACCATGCGGTTGATCTGAAGTGTTAATAATGAAAACATGCTGATGTAAGAGTGGGCACACATACTAGTTTTAATAAAAAAAAAGATCAAAGGTGCAGACATAGATGGCAGAAAACAAGACATCACAAACCAGTAGCACACAAATTAGGAGACATTATGAATGCAATGATAAGACAGAGATGTTTCAAGAGGACATGATAGGACAGCTCCATAATTCCATGTGGTTTTGGCTTTTTATTGTTAGTAAAGGATCCCTAGAAAAATCCTCCATGTTAAACATCTATTCATGTCTTGCTGGACACACATGAAGATGGTAAGAGTTATTTTGATGTGTTACTGTCATGTCTGCTGACCTAAATTTAATTGTCCTCTTGACCTTACAAAGACATTACATTTGATAAAAAGACTTTTTCATATGGACCTATAGTGTTGTATGGAGGTCAGTCACATGAATTTGGCTACTTTGATTACAGTGCTTACAGTTCAGATCACACATGCCGAGGCACGTGGTGCTTTCAGGCAGCCAGATTTGTAAGCCAGGTTTTAACTGACACACGCTGCACCCAATATACTATCACTGAGTTTACTGTCTTCATGTTGACCTACAGACCTACAGCAGTTATAAGGCTCATCCAGACATATGTTCAAAGACTTGTTTAGTCTTATTTACAATTATCTGCTATATCTGTCGGTGTTCAAGTTTTAGCCCTGAGGTAAATTATGAGGTTTTTCTAAACCAGACAATAATCACATTGTGCAGCAGAACTGTTGCAATCCTGAGGGTTTTTGTACCACCCACTTTATGGCCACCCACTGATTAGAGCAAGGCTGAATGCACAAGATTAACCCTGAATAAGAAGCTGTAAACGGTTTGTGGGCTCGTACTGAATGTGCTGAAGAGACCAGGAGGAAACCGCTTTTCTCTCGGAATACCAATTATTTCTTCTTCGGCTTCTTTGGAGGAATAACATTGTGTCTTCGAGTTACTTTGCTCTGGACGTCCCCTCTTCTTTGGTTCTACATGTACCTACTGCTGTTAAAATCTAGGTGTTTTACTGAAAAAACTGAAGAAGAGGGCTTGGAAGGTATCCCTTGTAGATAATTATAATATATATATATATTTTATAGATATTTTGTAAGTGGTTTATGATTAAACAGATTAGATTAGATTTTGAAAACCTAAATAATTGTTGTGCTGTATATTGCTGAGAGTGCATTTAGAGTAGTTATTAAATAACAAGAGCTTGTGATAAACAGCATTGACAAGGTGTGTGTGTGCACGTGTGTGTGTGCACGTGTGTGAGTGAGTGAACCTCTGTCCTGCAACCTCCGTTCTGTTCTTTTTTAGCTTCATGCCTCAAAAGAACATTATTAGAGCAGAGGAAGCTAGGGAGAGAAATACAGCTTCTCCTATGCTGAGCAGAATACTGTAGTGGAACATTGAGTTTAAGCGTGGCCTACAATTGTATATTTACCAACTGGCACAGTTGCAGGAGGACCAAGGCACACTGTAGCATCCTATTCTGCACTTAAATCCTGCCTGTAAAAAGGACATCCACTAGAACAAAGCATTCATTGGTATGGCTGCAGACATGGACAGTACACCTGAGAAACTTCACCTGAAAGCAGAGGTGGGATTGGTGGGAGGAGTATCCCTCATTGCCGGTGTCATGATCGGATCAGGAATTTTCATGTCCCCTCAGACTGTGTTACTGAACATTGGAAGTCCAGGTGCCAGCTTGTTGATATGGGCTTGCTGTGGCCTGTTGGCTATGCTGGCATCCCTGAGCTATGCTGAGCTGGGTACAGTCATCCGCGAGTCTGGAGGAGAGTACATCTACATACTGAGGACTTCAGGCAACCTGATGGCTTTTGTCT
The DNA here is from genome assembly GCF_015220715.1 of Pygocentrus nattereri. Lineage (NCBI taxonomy): Eukaryota > Metazoa > Chordata > Actinopteri > Characiformes > Serrasalmidae > Pygocentrus > Pygocentrus nattereri. The sequence goes on along the minus strand of NC_051220.1, from coordinate 32,996,137 downwards.
TTGCCTTTACATCTATTGCGGTTGTGAGGCCAACCAGTTTGACTGGACTGGCTCTCAGCTTCGCACAGTATGTTGTGGCACCCTTCTACGAGGACTGTCCACCCCCAGTTGTGGTGGTGAAATCTGTCGCTGCTGTTGGGATTCTGTTGTTGACCATAGTGAACTGCCTCAATGTGCGTTCTGCCATGGCTGTCGCAGTGATCTTCATGGTGGTTAAATTAATTGCACTGGTGGTTATTGTGATTGGTGGTGTGGTGGTTCTCATTCAAGGTAACACTGCCAACCTCCAGAATACTTTTGAAGACACCAACCTCAACATCAGTGCCGTAGGAATGGCGTTCTATCAGTGTCTGTGGTCCTATGATGGGTGGAACAACTTGAACTCTGTAACTGAAGAGCTTAAACGGCCTGAGGTAATAATTATTAATTCATGATCTTAGTAACACTCAAGAATAAAAACATAGATAGTATAGAATTTAATTATTGTAACAATTATTACAGCACAAGGATTCAGGGTCTAACTTGTGGTTCCCATGTCTATTTAAATAGAAGTGCTGGATATCCACTGGTGTCTGACTTTCTGTTTCATTTATATTATAGTATACAGCAGTCTCTGTCCAACCAGTCCTCAAGAACCCCCAGACAGTCCACATTTTGCTGCATCTCAGCTCCAAACACACCTAAATAAAGCTATTGAGAACACAGAATAAAGGATGCAGGCATGTATGAAGCTGATTTAGAGAAAAAAAAACAATTCATTTCCCTTATAACGTTGTATTCCAGAGGTTCTCTGTCTAGTTCTCTCTGTCCCTTAACCAGTCCACCACTCCACAGGTTCTTTCTACAGCTTCTTCAAGCACTTCTGGGCTAGGTACTCAAAGATTTCGTCTATTGCTGATTACCTGCCACAGATGTATCAGGAGATGGAACAGAATAAAAAATTGCCCTGGTTCTTGGTCCCCAGAGAATTGGACTGAGAGGTTCTGTTGTACATAGAATACAGTTTAGATCACTGGTCAATTCACATTTAAGCTCTAGTACTAAAATGTTCTGGTTCTCTGTCCTAAAGCATGGATCTAAAGCTAAGGCTATATTTGAGATCATACACCCCAGCACAAAGAGCACTGATTCTTTTTTAACTAAAATAAGCAAAAATAAACACCTTAAGTAAACTGAGCAAGTGCTGGTTCTGTACAAACAACTGACAGTGTCGATATAAAATTTTAATATCATGACCAGTCCCTAACCTTTTATCATGATTTATGACATTATCACAAAGTACATGTATAAGAAAACACATGTACATACATGTAGTGTGATAATTTTTCAGTAGCAATAATATGTTGTTAATTATGCATTTTGGGGATTTAGGTACTGAATATAACTGAATATCAGTACATGTCTAGCTGTAGTGATTGCATAAACAGGGGTACAAGCTGCTAACCTTTACTTCTGCAACCCAACTTTGTAATAACTCCACAGCAAAAAGTTGGCTTAGAAAAATGTTATGCTCTATAAGTGCATTTGCTTCAGTGCACTAGGTCATTATATGATGGTATTTTGATGCAGTCTAGACTGTTGCCATAGTGAGATACCTCACTTTCCTCAGATACTATGTATTCCACATGGGCTTTCAGAGTGTTTTTGGTTGCCAGTGTCATTTAAATGAAACTTTAGTGGTCACTTTCTTTTTCCAGAACTTGATCTACATGTTTTTGTGGCTATGTCAGTGGAGAACATAGAAGGCCTGGGTGCGCAAGCAAAATCAAAGTCTACAAATTGTCCTATGGCTATTACAGCACATTTAGCATTTCAGATTCTGAAACAGATCACATCTTCCAGCTTAATTTAATTACCAAAGTTAGGCTATGCTGTACATTCTTTTTTTTGTGACAAAATGCATGTCACTGTATATTAAAGCAACAGTTGGTCCCTCTTCCCTTCATACAGTTTTGCACATGGAGCGCTATCATTTGAGCACAGATAAGAGTATCTTTGAAAATCTGATAATAAACTGTGGTAATAAACACCAAAGTGCTGTAAAAGTTAAACAGAAACACTTTGCACTCAGTGTCTCGTCAGCCTCGCTCTGTTTTATTTCTTTTGCGGGAGGATTAGTAAAGTGTTGCGGCACGTTTTTCCTTCTATCTCGGCACCATGAAAAGCCAAGACCATGGAAAGCTCAATTTGAAGAGAGAGGTAGGGTTAATCAGTGCGGTATCTCTGGTGGCGGGCAATATGATAGGATCAGGGATTTTTATGTCCCCACAGACTGTGCTGTCTAACATCGGAAGCGCTGGAGCTTGCTTGATAATCTGGGCCGTGTGTGGCCTGGTGGCCTTGGGTGCTGCTCTGTCTTATGCTGAGCTGGGCACTCTCATCAGAGAATCTGGGGGTGACTTCATCTATGTCCTGAGAATCTACGGACCCTTCCCTGCATTCTTTATAGCATTCACGTTCCTGACCGTGGTGGGCCCATCAGGTGCATCAGCTATTGCCCTGAGTTTTGCCAAGTATGCTGTGGCTCCTTTTTATCCAGGATGCACACCACCTACATTGGTGGTGAAGTGTATCGCTGCAGCTTGCATTTTGGTGGTGGCTACAGCCAACACCCTGAACGTTCGCTTTACCATGGCCATTCAGGTTGTTTTCATGGTGGCCAAAGTGATGGCTCTCACAGTGATAGTGATTGGGGGTATAGTGACTATGGCTCAAGGTAGCTTAGGAAGCCTTAACAGTTCAGACATTGCCTTTGAGGGCACAAAGTTGGGGATCAGTCCCATTGGGATGGCTCTGTATCAGGGCTTGTGGTCCTATGCTGGGTGGTACAGCTTAAACTTTGTGACTGAGGAGGTCAAAAAGCCAGAGGTGAGATGTTTTCTGTTTTAAGATGATCTTTTAATGTATTATACTTAGTTGCACTGTAATGCACATACTTCTACAGCTTATCATGAGGGAAATGGAAAATCTGTAAGAAAATGAGTAACTATTATGAGTTGTATGTTTCCACTTATGTTTTATTACATCCTTTTCTGAAAGGTAAATCTACCCAGGGCATTAATGATCGCCATCCCCATGGTAACAGTCCTCTACCTGCTGGTCAATGTGAGTTATCTGGCTGTCATGACTCCAAGAGAGATGGCATTTTCCAGTGCTGTGGCTGTTACATGGGGGTAAGTTTTCATGCACAAAAAAGTTTCAGTCGAGCCCTAAATCAATATAGGTGGTACAAGAAACTTTCTTTAATATGTTATTGCATGTTAACATGTTTATTGTTTGTTGATCAGTAAGAGGTCAAGTGGCCAACCTTCTTTGATAACAGGAATAAGGTGCTGGGAGGCTGGGGCTGGGTGATGTCTGTTGCAGCAGCTCTGTCATCTTTTGGTTCTCTTAATGGCTCATTCTTCAGTGGAGGACGAGTTTGCTTTGTAGCTGCAAGAGAGGGACATATGGTGAGGAAAAAGAATAGCTCACTATGGATGATCATAAGTAGTTGGCAAATAACATCACTCTAGCTGGGTGGAATCTTAATAACAAATGCATTTCATTCATTTGGATAACACTGATTTTCAGCTCTCACAATATGGTTTTTCTCATATTTTCTTGTTCTTTCAGCCTGATATCTTGGCCATGGCTCATGTGCGTCGCCTCACTCCATCTCCAGCTCTCATCTTCACCACCATTATCTCCCTTATTGTGCTCATCCCTGGAGACTTTGAGGGTATTGTAAACTTCTTCAGGTATGCACAGTGCATGTACTTCAAAGGATATAGTCAAAATATTTATTACAGAGTTAGGTTTACCTAACTAGTGGGTTTATACTGCCAAAACGAATGCTTGAAACTGCGCTCTTTTATGTTGCCAGGATCTGCCCTCAATAAAAGTCAATTATCTTAGTGTACGCGTCCACCTCCTCGCTCCACGTTACACATCCAACCTTTAGGATGAGTTGGAGTGGCGTTCGTGATCCAGAACTAGTGATTCAGCATCAATACCTGACTTCACTAATGCTTTTGTGGCTAAATGCTGTCAAATCTTCACAGCAATGTCCAAACATATAGCTTTGTAAAGCCTTCCCAGATAAATGTTACTGCAGCGAAGAGGAGACAAACTCGCTATTAATACCCTTTTGGAAAAAAAAAAACATTGGATTACCAGGTGTCTGCAAACTTTTGGACATGTAGTTTATGTATGCTTGTGATATATGCCATGTTGAATGATTGTGAATCATAAATATTACTACTTACTATGAACAACTGTAGTGTTATTGGGGACCTAGCAGAAGACTTAGCATTTCAACAGTTTAGCCAATTAACAAGAAGAGCCACATTCTCAGTATATCATAATATTATAGTGTGTAGTCTGCAGTAATCATTTCAAAAAAAGGAAATTAGAGCCTATAACTTGTCAGTTACACATTCCTCAAGTATTTGTTGCTCTAAATTCATTCTATCTGTCAGCTTTACAGCATGGTTCTTCTATGGGGTCACAATTTCAGGACTTCTTTACCTAAAAATCAAAAGGCGTGATCTTCCTCGTACATACACGGTAAGAGCATCATCTTTTAATATTAATATTTGCTCAGGGCTACTCAATAACAAGATTACATTTCAAGAGAGACAGAATGTACAACTGCCTCTTGTTATGACTCTCTTAGGTCCCCATAATTATCCCCATCATGGTACTCCTGGCAGCAGTGTTCCTCGTTCTTGCACCCATCATTGACAACCCTCGCATCGAGTACCTGTACGTGACCATCTTTGTCCTCAGTGGAGTTATAATTTATGTTCCTTTCATCCACTACAAACTGTTCCCAGGCCTCCTTAACAAGCTCACAGTGGTCCTGCAGCTCTTCCTGGAGGTGGCGCCAGTTGATAAAAACCTGTGAGATTCCAGGGCCTTCCAGATTTGGAGACATTACTTCTGAGCTACATGCTCCAGTCAGTACTAAGCATTTAAAATATGTCTGGTTTTTTATTAACACCAATTGAATTAGTGTTGAGTCATAATTGTTCACGTAAAGTTCAGTTAAGTAATGAAGTTAAATATGCATGATTTTCTGTACTAGAACTAGAAACTCTCTTGGGTCATTTATTTGTTGGTAGTCTTAAAAAAATATGATTTGTCATGAAATATATGATAGTTTTCAAATATATCATTTTTTCTAAATTCATACTGTGTTTCCTAACAACCATTGAAGAAATCTTTAGGCACTGTTAAAAGAAAAACATTTCTGCTTTCTTACATGTAGATAAATATAAGAAAAAACAAAGGGACTAAAAAGAGAAACTACTTATTTATGTCATTTGACATATTGTTGATATTTTGACTAATTCTGTGTAAAACAGTTATCATTCAAATATTACATTCTGACTCTCTAAACCATCTTATTTCAAATAAACACATTTCAGCATGATCATATAACAATGGTGCTCATCAAAACCACCATCATTCAGCTTTACTGAAGATTTAGGTTTAGAGTTCTGGTATTCAGAATAGTAATCATGTTTGCTACTGAAATATGAAAAATCTTGTACAGGACATTTCCGTACTTTTGCATAGACCGATGCTGATTTACATCCTGTTGTCTGGAAGCAGTATGGTTGAGTAGAAGTAACATTACATATTGCTAATATGACAGTGGTAAAGTGCCTGAATTCTGTACACTCAAACTCACAAACTAAGGAAAAGTTACCCTAGCTTCACTCCCTCACCCAATAAGAGAGCAAACATATTTTTAAACTATATATGTCTTATTAAGAGTTTTACTCCACATTTCTATAACCTAAGAACCAGTTTCCATTGAAGTCCCTGTAGTTACTGAATAAGAAGTCTTAGCGTGTATTTTTAATTTTAATTGGTTAGGTTCTTGTTTTCCCTTTAAAAGTGTGCAAGTATTTTAATAACAAAGTGTAGTATCATTTAAAAAAAAAAAAAAAAAATATATATATATATATATATTTTTTTTTTTTTTTTTTAATGTATGATTTAAAACCAACCTAACTTCTTTAATTGTAAATTATTTTGACTTTTTGCTCTCAGCTCACCTCAAACACACACTTTGTTACAAAAAGTTTGATATAAAGAATACAAAATCATGCATGGTGAAATAAACAGTGTTTGAATCATGAAACAGTGGCATGTCTTTTTGGAATCTTCACAAAACCAGTATGAACTTCATCATTTTTCTGGCCACAATGGTCTTGAGAATGAAATATGATGCCATAGTTAGTCCAAAGGTTAGTCTTAAAGGGGAATTCCAACAAAATGTCTGCATAATTCAGTGGTTGAGATATAAAATAAGTCATTCAGACTGGTTTGGCATGAAATGGCTCATCATGTAATCCAGCATGAGTCGATTAAAATAAAACTATTTAAATACATTATAGGCCACAATTTTATTGCAAAACCACCATAAAACAGTGTATCAGGCATCAGGCAGAGTGTTCATAACTATTATAAGAAATGATTTTTTGTGAGGGAGTTTTTAGCGGCTATAAACTCTTCGGACATCTGGTTCCTGTCACCACCGCTGTGGACAATTCTAACTCAGCAGGTTTCTCTAGAACAGAACACTTCACATCCAACCACTCTGAATGACTTTGTCTACATCTTCACTACTTAATTATGCAGACATTTTGAAAACTCGGTGGAGTTCCCCTTTAGGGCTGTGGTAGTACAGCATGTTCACTTGCTTCCTTCCTTATAATCTCAGTGAAACATTCAAGCAGATAAATTGTGCTAAAAGGGCATTGGAAATTTTAGTGCAAGAGAATGGGGATGTGTTTTGAACCAATCAGAAACTTGGTTGTGAAAGCAGGGTCACTTCAGAGTAATAGTCAGTGGTTCCAGATTAGAAAATATGTGTGGTCATACTGCTGATATTTTTGCAGTACCAAAAACTGACCTCTTTCGGGTGCTTTAAGACATTTGGAGGGGGGCTGGTGAATCCCCTTATGACTTGTAAGTCTGACAAAAATAGAAGGCGAACAGCAAAGGCGAACTGACGGATGATCTGAGGCAAATGCGGTTATTTTGATCAGAAGAAATAACTGAAATACACATGGGAGGAAACATCTCTATTTATGTTATACATTATTGATCCTACAAAGGAAATTTGTCATTGTAGTGTCTAAATATTCCCAGTCTGGGAGCATCACAGCCTCACCTGCGGGACAGCACCACCTGGGGCAGGAACACTAGTGACTCTCTTTTTATTTTGTTTCTCATATTTTATATTAGACACATGCATTTATCTAACTGAGTTATGTATCTGTAAGTCCGGCTAATTCTTGCAATTTTTAAGCGTTTGTGGGTGGGCACGATCAACCACGACTACAGTACAGCTGTACACTACAACTCCCAGAATTCCTACAAGCACAGCAGGCACGTGTGAATCAGCCAATCCGAAAGCAGGGAGGTGGTTCTGTGGGAATACCGGTGGGCAAGTATAAGTAGGCTGAGTTTGAATATAATATGTATATGTTTACCACATATTTGATAATAATAAATGCATATGAATAAGAGCATAAGATTTATGCACGTGTATAAAAATTGCGTATATGAGATTTAACGGCTAGCCAATCCCAGCGCAGAAGGCGTGGCTTTACAGAATAGAGGTGGGTAAAAAAGCTCCACGCCTCCAAAGTCCTCGTGGTGAGCGAGTAAATCCCCACCTTTAATCCTGATGGAGCCAATCAGCGACTGAGAACAAAACCATGAGGTCATCCCGCGGCTTCCCATTGGAGGGCTATATTAAGAAAGCGGCGAGGCACTTTATAAAGAAGTTTGGGCTTAGAAGCCTTGGAAAAAGAATGGTCGACAGCTGAAGCGGTGTCAACAGAGAGGACAGCTGGTGAACGCTGAACACAGGAGATACAACTTCGAACTGTCATTTTAATCTGTTGAACAGGCCTGCATTGCGTCTTTACTTGTAACGTTAGTTGTTCTGTAAAACCGAGCACATGGCTGCTATCCGAAAGAAGCTGGTGGTCGTGGGAGACGGCGCGTGCGGTAAGACGTGCCTGCTCATCGTGTTCAGCAAGGACGAGTTCCCGGAGGTCTACGTGCCCACGGTCTTCGAGAACTACGTAGCCGACATCGAGGTGGACGGCAAGCAGGTGGAGCTGGCGCTGTGGGACACGGCCGGCCAGGAGGACTATGACCGCCTGCGGCCTCTCTCCTACCCGGACACGGACGTGATCCTCATGTGCTTCTCCGTGGACAGCCCGGACTCGCTCGAGAACATCCCGGAGAAGTGGGTGCCCGAGGTGAAGCACTTCTGCCCCAACGTTCCCATCATCCTCGTGGCCAACAAGAAGGACCTGCGCAACGACGAGAGCGTGCGCGGTGAGCTCGCGCGGATGAAGCAGGAGCCCGTGCGCGCCGAGGACGGCCGCGCCATGGCCGTGCGCATCGGCGCCTACGACTACCTCGAGTGCTCGGCTAAGACCAAGGACGGCGTGCGCGAGGTGTTTGAGACGGCAACGCGCGCCGCGCTCCAGAAGAGGTCGAGGCCGGCCGGAGGCTGCGCGAACTGCTGCAAACTCCTGTGAGAGAGAGACGCTCTTCGGTCGAGACTCGGTGCCTCCTCCCTCACACATGGAAGGGTTTTCAAGGGGTCTCCCGTCGCTGCCCTGCGCCAAGAAGCATGGACACGGAGAGAGAAGGGCACCCTCCCCACCCCCAATGTCTCTCTCTCTCTCTCCCTCTCTCTCTCTCTCTCCCTCTCCCTCTCTCTCCCCTTTTGTGCTTTATTGTTGGTGCTGTGGCAGCCGAGACGTGCACAGACTCTCCACCACCAGCATGCTCTGTATGAATCGGTGCATGGGTGGGTTTGGGTGCAGCTGCTACTACAAAGTACAGAACAATAGGCTTAACACTGTAAACAGCCTTGTTTATTACACGCATAGGGCTTTTTAAATAATAAAAGACGCCTCGCTACTGCATTGGGACAAGCCCTCACTGGAGAAGGTCATCGGGATGGGTGTTGCTCTCCAAAAGAGTGGACTTGTTGTGCAAAATGCTAGTCGCTGCCAGCTGTGGAGAGACTGCGGGGAGGGCAGCTGTGCTTTTGTTGCTCGATGAGAGACTGGATGCAGCACTCAGAGGGGGGGAGAGGGGGATGGGTGCGAGTGGTCAGTGTGCTCCGGGACTGTGTATTGTGTTGCAAAAAAAAGTCACCTCGCTTCATTGTACGCACACACACGACGAAACGTCTTAGTGCATTCGAGTCTGGGCCCATGGTGGAAGATCTGCATGCTAGCATAGCATTGTCTGCCTCTATTTTTTTACTGTTACTGTTTTTTTTTTTTTTTTTTTTTTTTTTTTTTTTTTTTTTTTTTTTTTTTTTGCGCTGGGTGTCCATGCGATCTGACTCCCCACCCTAGCGTTCGGTAAACTTTAGCTCCTCTGCTTGAGCACCGCGAACGAAGTTTGTCACGATTGCACTGAAAGCGTTTGTGGACTGCCTTTTTAAAAAGAAAGTGGGAGAATGTTCCTCCTTAACGAGCCACGAGCCCTTCAGCTTTGCGTTAGAGAACATGAAACACTAAGACCCCCTGTTTCAGGGAAGGGTTATTAAGTTAAGCTCTGTACATTTTTTAAAAAAGACTTTTCTATTTCTCAATGCCTGTGGTACCATTTAACTTCAGTTTTAATATGACTGACGCGGTTCTGCTCTAAGTCGTTGGCTATCATGTTTACAGTAACCCAGCAAGGAATATTTCTGTTTTAAAGAAAAAATAAATAAAAGTATTAAATGTTCAATTGCAATACAAGTTTGTGTCTTGTGTTCATGTATAACTGCACATAAACCTTTTTAAAGGGCTTTTTTACTGCCTTTAAGTGATTAAAAATACTGGTAAGGAAATTGAAAAAGGGCAGGACGGGTGGGGTCTGTTCAGCGCACAACTGCCTCATGGTCCTACTGCCTTCATCACCAAAGCAGGCATTGTTCATCTCCAGCAGTCTCTTTTCTGTGTATACTGCTCATTCACGGATTCCTATGGCTTATTTCTGGTTCACATTATTATCAGTGACGTGAACTGAACAGCACTTAATGCCACCTTTGTTGCAGTCTTAACTGTTTGCAAATCTTCCTGTAGTCTATCATAGTGCACCTGAATTAGGCATTAATGTAGGACTTGTGATGAACGTGGTTTTTGACATAATCACAGCTTTATGATCATAGAATATCTTTTCCTATTCATTTCCGACACCAAAATGAGCATCAAAAAGATGAAAAATCTGGAACAGCTACTCTTTTTAAAAGTCTTAAGTATCTATGTAAACCTAGACTACATATGAAATTTGTTGCACTTTCATTGTATGTTGGATTGGGAATTGATGCAAATTACTGCATTGTAGTTGTCAAAATTGTTTATACAATGAGACTGGAATAAAATTACACATTTATTTCAGAACTACATAGGCATAGTTTTAACACTTTTGGGCTAAGGGTCAGTTTCCCAGGCCTAGTTTAAGCCTAATCCTAGACTAAAGAGAATGTCCACAGGATATTAGCACACCAATTTAGTCTGAGCCAAGCCAGCCATAGGTGGGTGTGAAGTGGCACACTTGCTGTGGGTTTGCAATTTAGAATCATTTGCAACAATCTTTGGCTCAAGTATAGTTTGATTCATAGTTTTATCAAGGCTTAGTAAGCAATGTCTGCAGTGAGACCATCAATTACTGCCAACAACTGCTGTGATATATGGCTTTACAATGCATTGGCCTCAAGGAGAGCATCACTCATTATTTTCACCTGAAATTTGCATAGGCTAATTCATCGTAACTGAATAAGTGATGTGTTCTCAGCCACACTTGCATCACAACACACGTTTTAAGGTCTGGTGAATGTAAATCCTCTTGTATTCCATGGCTTATCACATATTAGTTGACATTTGGCAGCTGGAGGTGTTTTCCATTGTTATTTTAGTGAGTAGTCATCTTTTAGTGTCTTCATTAACACATAAAAGTTCAGTGGTCTGGCATGGGCTAACGTGCCCAGACAAGTTTGAGTCGAGTCATGTCTTCAAATATGTGGGGAACATTCAGACAGTTGATTAAGAACGCTATCCTGAACACATGGCTACATCAATGCATTTAACAGAGTTGCTGTCCTGAAATGTTTTGACCACACTGAAGTTACCTTTTGGTGATGATTGTTGAATTGTGGTATATAAAAGGCTTCTACACATGCTGATTTAATGTCAACAGAATATTGTCATGATCAGGTGACAGTGCCGTTGTACTGTTATTACTATAATGTGCTTTTCCCACTTGCAAATGCTACATCTGAAACAAAGGGACAAACAGGAGAAGTACTGTATGACAATGCACACTCTGCTAATGTCTTATGTAACCATGTAGCTATATAATTATACACCCAGTCGACAACAGGACACAGTTTTCCATGTTGTGATATTAAGTCTTTTTCCATGTTCTGATAGAAAATGCATCAGAGCAATAATGAAATCCTGATATTTGCACTTTAATATTTAGACCCTTAACCATACAAATACTCAGTGATGAGACTTGAAAAGCTGATCTCTGGAGATCAAATGTTTAAATAGTAAATCAAGAGCTAAAGAAATAGTCAATAAATAGGATTTAACTCAACAATGCAGTCAGATAAATATCACATATCAGTAAAATACAGCATTAATGATTTGTTACATGGATAAAAAAACACTACTGCAAGTGCAAGTTCATCTCTTTATCATCATACATGCAGTTTCATTTCATGTTTATTTGCCATGATGACGTTCTTCCCTTGGTACCATGGTGTAAAATGGCTTGTTGCTGGGCAAAATCTTCATGGTTGAAGGGAAAAAAAAGAAATAATAATAGTTGACCTACTTAATGTTGCTGAGTGCCAGTTGACTGATCTATTATGCATCCTCCTATCTAGATTCTGCCAAGGCTTTTAGAAACATACGGGGCTGCATCCTTTCTAATCTGAGCCTGGTGATAGAGGCCTTCCACCTGAACAGGAAAGAGGGAAGCATTTTCCTCTTGAAACCTCTGCTTTCTCTTGAGCGAACGAGGGTTGAAATGTAGGCCATCAAAGAGGAGATGAGGCACATGAAGAGCGCTCAGTGACGGGTGGCTCAAAGGGGACATACATGGGGAAATGTGTGGGCTGACCAGTCAAGGGGGAGGGGTGGTCTCATTTATTTATTTATATATTTGAACTTTTCTTTTTGTCCTCCGTTCCCAGACTCCATGTCATTGGGGTAGTAACTGCAATGGAAAACATCTGAAGGATCTACACTTTCAAAGATGATGGTTCTTCAAGGGTTCTTTATTGAAGAAAGAGTATTCTATATAGAACCATGAACACTCAAAGAACCCTTGTCATGATTAAAGTGTTCTTCACATCGTGAAAGGGTTCTTCAGTTTGACGAAGAATGTGTTGTACATGAAAGGGTTCTATATAACACCAAAGGGTTCTTCTAAGAACCTTTTCATGATGTGAAGAACCCTTTAATCATGCAAAGGGTTCTTTGAGTGTTCATGGTTTTGTATAGAACCATTTTCTTTACTAAAGAACCCTTAAAAAAGCATATTTGTCAACAGTGTACAGCCTGCAAACCTCAATCCTGCATATTTATGAGGTTTAGATAACATACTAATGAGTTTTATCAGATATCAGAGAGATTTGTGCAGAGTGGTTGCAAAAATCTTTCAGGATTCAGTTCATTTCAGTTGGTTCACTGTTATTTCCAGGTTTTAAAAGTTATGTACTGGCCAGAGTACATAGATACAGGTGAATATGAATAAGTATAACAAAAGGTATGACAAAAAAGCTGCAAATGACAAAGAAGAAGAAAGAAAGCAATAATGTGACATGAATCGGTTCTAACATTCAACAATAGATGCAGTGCAGAATTTTCAATATGATCATACTCATCCTTTGCAGTGACAAACCACCCATAAACCACCTCCTAATGGACCTTCTATTTAAAACACTGGGATTCAAAAGTTTGACACCACATTGAAATCTGGACTTTATTCCATTTCAGGTTATGGAAATAAACAGGAAGTTTTAAAAGTTAGAAAATTTTAAAACAAAGAGAAGAAATATTTTAAGATTCTGCATTGTTTCAAGGTCATGATTCAAAGGTGAAGTGTTAACAATATTAAGGCCTTTGTACAAAAAGCTCACACTGGTTTTTTGAGTCTTATCTCTGCCAGTGAATTTTATGTTCAGATGGGTGAATTTGATCTACTCATCAGAGGCCTTTGCTAAAGCTTGTTCACATTTTTACACCCCAATGTGTATCAATTGTTCAAGTGAGATATTTTCAGCACAATGAGAGGAAAAAAAATATTTGAAACAATGGAGGAAACATGAACTGTAAAAAAATGTATTTTAACTTAAGTAACTTGATTTAACTGAAAATCAAATCAAGTGGTCTTTATAGTCATCCCTCAGTATCAGACAAGATAAGATAAGATAATGCTTTATTAGTCCCACAGTGGAGAAATTCACAGTATTACAGCAGCAGCAGCAGAGTAATAGAAGTAAGGCACTCAATAATAGAAACGGGAGACAGTACAAACATTATAAACATTAATTAAATGAAATGAATAAATGAATAAAAATTAAAGTTAAATCTCTAGACTATTTACAACATAATAATAATAATAATAATAATAATAATAATAATAATAATAATAATAAATGTGCTGCCAGAGTCTCATGCATGGGGAGGGAGTCATTCTCCAGCATGGATGCTAGCTTGTTTATCATCCTCCTTTCTCCCATCACCTGTACTGGGTCTAGAGGAGTTCCCAGGACAGCAGACCACTCCATAGAAGATGGCTGATGCCACCACTGTGTCAAAAAAGGTCCTCAGGAGTGGCCCCTGCACTCCAAACGACCTCAATCTCCTGAGCAGGTAGAGTCTGCTCTGTCCTTTCCTGTAAAGTGCAGCAGTGTTGTCAGTCCAATTTATAGTTAAGGTGCACACCCAGGTATCTATAAGAGTCCAATCTTTCAATGTCCGTTCCCTGGATGTTCGCTGCTGGAGGGGGATGTGTGCGCCTGCGGAAATCCACCACCAGTTCTTTGGTCTTGCCTGCATTGATCTGTAGTTGATTCCGCAGACACCAGTCCACAAAGTCCTGAATCAGTTCTCTGTACTCTAAATCGTCCTCATTTGTGATCACTGAGTCATCAGAGAACTTCTGTAGGTGGCAGTTTGGTGAGTTGTACATGAAGTCTGCAGTGTACAGCGTGAAGAGGAATGGTGCTAACATCGTTCCCTATAGGGACCCTGTGTTACAGACCACCATGTCGGACACACAGTCCCTTGTCCTCACATGCTGTGGACGGTTGGTGAGGTAGTCCAGCATCCAGTGTGTTAGGTGATGGTCCACCCCTGCCTGTTCCAGCTTGTCCTCCAGGAGCCCAGCCTGTATGGTGTTGAAAGCACTGGAGAAATCAAAGAACATGATTCTCACAGTGCCTCCAGGCTTCTTCAGGTGAGAAAGAGTTCCATGCAGCAGGTAGATGATGGCGTCATCCACCCCGATGCCAGGCTGGTAGGCAAACTGAAGTGGGTCCATAGATGAGCTCACCACAGGGCGGGATTTTCTAAGCACCAGCCTCTGCAGTGTCTTCATCAGATGTGATGTCAGTGCCACCGGCCTGTAGCTGCTGAGGTCCTTTGGGTGCTGCGTTTTCAGCAATGGCACCACACAAGATGTCTTCCACAGTTGTGGTACTCTCCCCAGCTTCAGGCTTGTATTGAAAATGTGCTCCACTATCCCACATAGCTGATCTGCACAGGACTTGAGGAGCCTGGCACTGATGCCATCTGGCCCTGTAGCCTTCCTCATATAACCAGTATACGTTAGAATGATGCATTCTCCATGGTGCAACACACAACAGCAGCACATTGTACAGAGTGCGGACACATAGCAGTGTGAAATGAGAAATAATAAATCAACAGAGCGTAAGACACAAGTTCTTGTTCTGTTAAATTTTCAGGTAGCCAGGTAACTAACTTCTATTAAAACACCATTTTTACAGTGTAAGTGCTGTATAGTAGGTCTTTGTCACTGATCTTTGCAAAGTTACAGAACAGAATATTCTTCTCTCATGTAAAGGCTGCCTATATGGACAAGAACTATGAAACACATATGCCAGTTCAATGATTTTGTCAATGTTCATTAACAGCAATCACATTTTACAGTTAACATCATGTCACTGTTAATGAACTTTCTCCTCTGAAATGAACAATAAGTATCACTAACACTCTTTTTAATATTTTGGATACCCAAAGAACCATGAATAAGAGATGTGTGAGTATTTAAAGAACCTTCACACACTGTAAAGGTTCTACACCAGGTTACGGATTGTTCCTAAAACACCTACATTACGTGGAGGTTCTTTAAACTTTAAAAAGGTTCTTCACACTCACACATCTCATCTTATTGAAAGGTTCTTTAGGGAACTTTCTTTTTTTGGCCTTTATATTTAAGAGTGTAGTGTTTATATCATACCCTGCACCTTACTTAAGAATGATGCTCAATAACAGTGTAATAAATTGACCATGATATCCATTTAATGGTAAAAAGCCATTAAAATTCCTTTATTAAGTAAATTAACTTTTTAACGGGAATGATGACACTATAGAGAGGAATCAAGACTTCATAACTGAAGCACGTCATGATGTACCTTCTGTAATGCATAAGAAAAGCATCATTACATATGTATTCTGCCAATAAGATGGATCTACATATATTCCCATATATATGCAGTGCTATTTCTTTCATACAACATCTAGTCTCTGGTCATCTCATATTACTGATATAAGCTATTTATAAACTGTTTTTAAATACATTATCCAATGCTAATGCATGTGTTGTGAAGTCGCTATTTAAGTAGATGTTAAATACAGTGTTACTCATTGTAGTCAACAGTGTAAAAGGAGAGGCTGCATGTACTTTTCCAAAAGGGAAAATGCCCACTTGACACAATGACAGGATATGAGCAACTTAACAGTTCACAAACAGCAACTTCACCAACAAAGCGTAGCTTCGTTCATCACCTAATACTGAACAGGAAATCTGCAGGAAGCACTCAAAAACTAACCTAAAATAAAATCATCAGATCATAATCACTTGGGCCATAAAGGAAGTATGAACCACTTGATACATATCACACATGTGGTGATTAGGTTTATTTTCCCTAATCACCACATGTGGGATATGATTTAGGATGGCAGCCTTTTTAGAAGCCATTTACATTCTGCATGGATTCAGAATAAATGGTCACAACTGTCTGGACACATTTAAAAACATGAAAAACCTCTTATTTATCTAGCAAGACTGTTAATACACAATAAAATGACTTTTTGCAGTGAATACAGTCAGGAAGGTCTTTTTTCTCAGAAAGTTTGTTCCATAGATGCTTTGTTTTTTGATTATGTTGCCCTCCTCGTCTGAGCTGCTGGCATATTGATATGTAATGCTGTAGTACTCGACTCTTGGACTTGGGATGTTTTTCCTTTTGTTTCGTTCTTGTCTTGGACTGAACAGTTACTGTGCTCAGACTTCTCTTGGTCTCATACTCATGCAGCTCAAAACCACTGCGTCTGTTCACAATTGGTTTAGCTAATTGTCATTGGCACTGGCTGGATTCATTCAGAGCGAGCACTGAATGAGCGGTGAAGAAAAACTCCCCCCCAGATCTGACTAAATCAAGAAATTTACTGTTGGAGCCACATTTATGCTGTTTAGAAGAAGAGAAGATGTTATGATTTAAATGTAATGAGTTGTGTGAACAGTTTTGTTTTGTGGAATAAAAAATGTTTTAAATATTACCATGTTTGTGTCTTGGCACTGAAACAAATAGAAAAAAGTGCAGACACAAACCTGACAAGCTTGAATATAAATTAGATGTAATCTGTGTAATTAATCATGTAACTATAAACATTTAAACAGCATAGCAAAAATAAAATGGATAACTTAAAAAATCTAAGCATCCTTTCTGTTGTTCAAAGTGAATCTGTTGGGGTACAGATCACTTTAAAATGATTTATCCAAACAATTTGAACAAAAACAACAACAACAAAAATAAATAAAAAAATGAAATTTGGACAGAGAGGAGTTAAAGGCTAGTTAAGACTTGGAAGTTCAGTTTCTTTGGGTCAATGATCTCAACTTAGTCTTGCTCTCATTTGGTTTCAGCCTCTTTTAGACTCAGTCTTGTCACAGTCTCAACTAGTCATCAAGTAATCTTGGACTCGACAAAGGTGGTCTTGACTACAGCCCAAATGACATGACTGAGAATTTTAACCCCATTAATTCCCAAGACAATTCAGCAGGTCTAAGGCTCTCATTCTTATAATGTAAGAATAACTCTAAAGGCAGTTTGCATTGTTTATAATAGTAAGCCTGGATATTTAGGGGGTGAAGCATATGACTGTCGATTCCTTAACCCCTTAAATGGTCTGGGCTCACCGGCAGGTCCAAAGTTTTGTTACACACTTCTACAACCTAAGAATAGCTCAGCCAGTTTCCACTGAAGTCCCTGTCACTGAGTAATAAGCTGTAGTATGTAAAAAGCCTGGGATTTTAAGGGGTCAACATAGCAGCAGGCCAAATACCTCTTTTTTGAGTTTGCATTTGATTTAATTTTAATTATACTTGAAGCCTAAACCCTTCCAAGTAACTCTTCATGGGAAAACAAAGAAGAAATCTATACAAAAAGCCAAGGGTGGGGAACTCTGGTCCAGGGGGGGCTGTATTGATTGGTGATTTTTCTGTTCAAACATGCCCGATTCAGCAGTTAATTCTCAGGTTTAGTTGTTGTGTTATGGCAGGGAATTCAGCAAACTGTGCTGAATCAGAGGCCTCACGCATGGAATAGAGGATACATCTGTATCAAGGCGGGGTGGAGATGGTGGGGACAGATTACACAGAGTAACCATGACTTCACAGGTCAGCTGTGGTCATTTTCTGTAATAAGTAACCAGTTCCTTCCATCTCCACTGTGTTCTCACTACATATATATAGACTATTATATGTATCCAAAATAGAAATGTACCATGAAAGTCATGAATCAGGGGGAAGTAATTTGGTAATGATTTCTCTTGCTTTCTCAGGCATGTTCCTTAAAATAGGAGGTGAATCTGCCTTTTCCTGGTGAAAGCTTGAGAGGACAGTACAGCACAAACACCCAGAGCTCCAGAGAGAGAATTCTGAGACAAACTGTGATTTATCTCACTCTACAAAACAGTACATATTCAAACCAGTGTCAGTTCAAACTAGATCAAGCTAGTATATCCTATTAGTCACATTTACACATCACCAGTGCTGATAAAAGTGCACGATTCAGAGGCGATTGCAACATGTTTCAGACAGCACTGAGTGCGAGCTGGAAATTCTGAAGGGTCTCTTCAGCTCAAGGCCCTGCCTCCACACAGCAGTGGGTGGTGGTTCAGGGCAGTGGTCTGCTCCTCTGCTCTGTCAGGCTGCTGTGGATAAACACTTCCCCCAGCCAAGTCCTCACACTGAGGTCATCCGCCTAATGAATGAGTCACAGGAGAAGGGCTTCAGGCCTGTTTGTTTTCAGATCCAGCGTGAACCAAGCAGTACCACCACCATGTACTCATTTAGTCACATTTATGTGTGTGTGTATGTGTGTACTGTCTGTCTGTTGAGAAAGAGGATGAGAGGAAGAATAATGTACACTAAAGCCTACATTTTTTAGTGAAGTGTTTATAGCACTTTAAATAGAACAGTTCCATTACAACCCGGTGTAGAATGACATCCTAGCGTAAAAAGCCAGGATTTTTCTGGACGATTGGCTATTTATAATGTGTTTCAGGTTGGGAGACGATGGTGTGCCTGTCAGCAATCTCACAGATGTTAGCTTTTGTTTGTAAATGTGTCTGTGAGCATTAGAATATGAGACTTTATTGCGCCTATTTGTTTTGAAAATGTGCACAGATGGATGCAGAAGTTTGAATGCTACCGGTCAAATTACACATTCTGTTGATTTTCCAATCAAAAACAAGTTAACAGAATTTACTAAACACTACCTTCTGTTTTTATTAGCATTTCACATACTACCCCAACTTTTTTGGAAGTGAGTTTTGTGTGTAAATATGTGCTGCATGTATGTGCTGTCAGTTGTGTATAGCGCTGATGTGATGGAAACAATTTCCACAGACATTTGTGGCAATAAAAAAAACAAACAGTCAAGTTCATGTAGCTTTTGGAAGTATTAAATAGTTCTGTTTCCCATCACCACCACTATGAGCAATAGTTTCACAGCACATCTACAATCAAACTACTTTCTATGACTTTAAATGATAGATGATTAATGTTTTAATAGTGCAGACATTTTGAAAAAACAATGGAATTCCCTTTCATTTTGGCTATTGTGCACCTTTTATCCATGTATGGGTATGAAACTAAACGGATATGGTTTACTGAAAACATAGCAGTAGAACAGAGACTATAAATGGACAGTGCTCCTTTATCCTGCTCACAGTTTGTGAAAGAAGTATAACATGTTCTGTAAACATTACCTCGTCAGTGTTTGTGTGAAAAGCCAGTGTGAGTTTACGACCTGGTCTGCACCGACCCCTTTCTTCACTATTCTTATTTCACAACAGAAAGACTTCTAGCCGTATCTTCAGAGGAAAAACCTTTGGTATACAGACAAGAACCTCTTTGGTGCAGTTGCTGCTATGCTGTTAAGGGTGATCAGCTAGTAAAGACAGGTTTATGGCATTGACTTATAGAGAGCTCAACATTCCACAGATCTATACATGGCAACTCAACAGTGGAGAAATCAAACCTCCCTGTCTCAGACTGAGAGCCCAGGCACAGCACTGCTGATTCAAACTTACATAAGCCAGCAAACGCATGACTGAACCGCGTGTTTCCATGGCTAAAAACCTTCCCAGTGTTCTTTAATAGCCTTCTGTCTGAGTAAAGGTGGCATATGCTTTATCTGATCTTGGGAAAAGCCCAAAAACTCTGTAGTACTGAAAGAGAAGTTATTGTGATTAATTTGCTGCTATAAATCTTGTAAATCTTTTTAAATGTTTTTTTTTATGTGTCACATTTAACTTCCAGAATAAGCTCCAGCATTACGTGTCTAGAGGGGTCAGCAAAGTCATTTTTAAAATAATAATTAAAAAAAAATCTAGCCAATCCAAGTCTTTGTTAATGGTTAATCGCTGACTTGTTTTAAAGCATCACTTCTTACGAGAATAGGGTTTGAAAAGAATGCCAGGCATCTGCTGACCTGTGTGTCTGCTTGGTATTCCTGAGTGGAGTCACTCAGCCTGGAACAGTTTCTGGCATTGTTAAAATTCAGCAAAAACATGCGTCTGCATTTTTGCCATTCTATTAGTAAGAGACTAGTCTCACTACTAGCCTAAATTGTCAAATGCACCAACACAATGGAATTAGCCTTCATTTTGAGGAGGGAGAGAATGTAAATATACCAGTTTTTTTGCAATGAGGTTAATGAAAAGAGAACATATCCAAGTTCAAAACATACCAAACTGCGTTCTTTCTCAGTCATTGTCCTTACAGCTGTGCTGAGGAGAATCAGAAGAATAAATAAGCAGTGAGAATCTTTTGTAATAAAAAACACCTCAGTCACACAGGCCTATAGGTCTATAACCAGCATGGCTAACTGTAGAACCATTCTACATGGAATCAATTCGACTAATTTAGTGAAACAGCATCTATGCTGAACTCCACAAATGTCTAACATATCTGTATCGCCATAGTTTGGTATAAAAAAAAAAATCACAGTTAGTTAAAACTGTAGATTTGTGTGTATGCATAGTATTAAAAACCCCCACAATGACAAATATGTTGCTGTGATTCTGAAGCAGAGGTTAAACCGGGTGCGGATGCTCCCCAGGCGCAGCAGAGAGTCCGTCTCAGCTGGTGCAGGCTTGGCCTACATTTGCCCATTACTCATGGATGAGCTTGCTCCCATGCTTCACGGCTTATTTGTCACGCACCCATTCAGATCCATTCACATCTCAGCCGCTGCTTCCCTAGAATACAAAAAAGCTCATTACAAAACACCCAGTGAGCTTTTGGGGCCACTTCTCCACTTTTTTGTTCAGTGGTTTAAAGTAATTACAATGTCTCTGTTTGCCAAGAGTCTGTCTAATTCATCAAACTTTTCTCATTTTATGCAGCTCAACTTCGTTCACATAGGAAAGCAATAGGGAAAAGGGGAAGGCTAAGCTAAAGTACAGGGCTTTCTGTGTCTGAGGAAATAATGTCAAAACAACATGAGCTTCACTGCTTGTCTGTGATAGGGATTGGAGGTACATTAGGCTTCTTTTTATTCAGACCATCAAATAGAACCAAGTTTTATTTTGCCAAGTAGTTTAGACATACAAGGCATTTATCTGCATGAGTGTGCACATGACATTCAGTGTAGGGGCGTCTGGTGTTGGTTGGCACAGTTTTTGCTCTATGCTGTATATTCCAGGCCTGCTATATATGGGGACAAACCAACTAGCAAATGAAAGCTTAACATGTTAGCTAAAAAAATTATATTTTCAATGTTAGGATATATCTCGTGGAATTAGTGTATTCGCAACTGTTCATGTCAGTTCACCTTCAAATCAGGTTCAAAACATGGGGCAGGTTGGTGTATTATGGGGCTGGTTGGTACAAGATGAATAGGTACATATATAGCTCAAGTAAAAGAAAAGGTTTTCTGTGTGCATTTTAGATTTTTAAATTCATATTTAATGTGCAAGTAACTTGAATTCAGTTATGTTATTGAAATAGACTGAAATATCTTAAAATAGACTCACTTAACATCAAATGGCCTAGAGCTAAACAACAACTTGTTACAAATGTTATGTAAATTTAATATATACAATGATGCCGAACAGTACTGCATTTTTATTGTGAAAATAGTCCTGCACAGGCAAGCTGACCAAACCCAAAATCAATATGCCAACTAACCTCACCAACATCAGGACACAACTCTCTATTTATGTCATGTTTGCTAGTTAGTATCACGTATCACTGGCTTTTAAAATCATCTATCAAAATATAGCTGATCGTCATATCTGCTCAAATTAACATATTTTGAGTATCTCTTTAAAATATTTCTATAATGCATTTACTTTGTTTTTCTCAACATAAATTAAAAGTTGCCCAAAGTTAACAGATTAAAATAGAACATTAATACAATTGATGATGTGTGTCAAGAGGGCAATACATTTTATGTTAGACTTTTGTGAGCTTCCCTCTACTACTGTGCCAACCAGTTTTGGAAGAGGCATAGCCAAGGGGTGCCCAGGGGTAGTTGGTGCTATGCTGGAATTAGCATGGCCACCCATCTGGCCACTCCAGTTAGTGAAAGTGAGACAGCCATCATCAGTCAGCCATCGTTAATAAAACATCAATTATGCTTTATTGTGAAAAATCTACCATCAGGCTAGTTACCAATGAGTAATGAGTGTCTAATGATGCTGTATTGAATTATTAGTGTTCTTCCTGTGATAAGCTAATTCAGCAAACAGAAGAGTAAATGTGCGCTGTGTCCCTTCAGCAGTGCTGCTCCATGAGCTACATTATCAAGTAGGCTATTCAGTAGTAAGATGAGTTAACTATCAGTGAGTCAGCTATCATCATTTATCATGCTAATTTCTTTTTACAGTTCAATACATGCATGTGTTGTAGCTCCCTTTATACCATTTTGCCTATCTTTAATCATTAGACTGTAAAACCTGTAAGGAATGCAACCTAAACTAACCACTTAAAATGTCAGGCTTATTACATACTCAGGCTTATTATTCAGTAACTACAGGGACTTCAGTACAAACTGGCTGGGCTATTCTTATGTTATAAAAATATTGTTATAAACTTCAGGCCATGGCAATTTAAGGGATTAATATCTTCTGTGGTTGTCTATATGAGAAGTTAATGTTGTGCTCTGTATATAGTTCCACACTTAATTTACTTGATGCAAATACATAATTTCCTCATGAATGACTAAAATATGTTACCTTAACACTGGTTCATCTTTCAGTTTACTTATGGAAATAATTGCATTGATGTACTATTTTATTTACATGTAAAAAGATGGGCAGATTTAGTTACATGCCGAGATAAATGCATCAGCTTTTATGTCATTTAAATACAAAAACACTATCTTGTGTAGGTTTTTTACTTAGCAGCATGTCACCCCACTTAAATCTCTGGGTCTTACCTGGCCATCCTATTCTAAAAGTTCCAGCTACACCCCTGAATTTTGGACAAAGAGGTTTGAAAAGAATTACTATTTAGTACGGTGTCTTCACAGACTCTGTGCAAATGTGTCATTTTTTAAAACAAATTAACCACTTAAAAGATACATCTGTTCCTTGGTTTTATAAAATAACTCAGTTTGCATGGTTTTCAATGTAATTACTGAAAAATAAACCTCAGGATGTGATAAATGTGGGAATTTCAAGAAACAAGCTTGCCACTTCTGTCTGCATGCTGTGTTTCATCATCATCAGTGCTCTACTGGATGCTGTAATCAATGAAATCATCGGTTTTGTAAATGTTGCAGTGTAATAAAGGGGTGATGACAAGAAGTATTCCAGTGGCTGTAGCTCAGAACAGCCTTGAGCTTGTCCTCAACCAACTGCATTGACCCACATCTGTCAGTCACTAATTAGGCATGCTAAGGGCTGTCACGCTGCGTCTGGCTAAAGAGGGTGGTGCAAGAGTATATGTGTATGTATGTTCATGAGTCATGAGGAGACAGAAGGCAGAGGATATCTTTATGTGTTTGTGTCGTCTGGTATGAAATGGAGAACACTCCCTGGAGGAAATACATGAGCGTGTGTTTGTGTTCATTACAACACAGTGTGATATGTGAGATTATTCATGGCAACAAAATATACAGTGCTTGTACCAAAGGTTACAGTGTTATTCAAAGGCATTATATTGCGTATATTTACCAACAACACTGTTCAACATTCAGAGACCACCCCATTAATTCTTACATTACTATATATTATATCATAAGCATTATGTCAAATCTATCAGCATTAATTTGTCCACTTTTTATTCTTCTTAACACTACTGCCACTTTAGCTCTTCCTGTCTTAAAACCAACCAGTGACAGCTGTGTCCTCATAACAAAAGCTGCTCCCAAAGGATTTAATGGTATTGTGTTCTCCTTTAAAGAGACACTAACATTCATGAGACCAGCTACCAAGCACACCTTTCCTTCTCATATGCATTTACAGTAGCTAAACAAGAGATTTCTGAGATTAGATATAAAATAGTCTGCTTTGATAAGGAATAAGAAAAGTCAAAAGAAAATAAGTGGGAAAAACAGGAGTTCCCAAAAGTGAAGTTCAAAAAATTATAAAAAGGTGAAGACAAAATTGGACTATTAAAAACTGTGCAAGACCTGGTAGACCACCAAATATGTCACCATCAGATAAACAGCACATAAAGCTTTGAGAGAGAGGAGAAATTCAAGCTCCATGTCACGATTGGCCCCTCCCAGTCCTGTCCATGTGTTCGTGTCGTGTTTTGATCTTCCATGTGCATTTGTTTTGGTTTCCTAGTCTGGCCCCTTGTTTTGGTGACTCCTCCCCTGATTGTTCTCACCTATGTTTCCACCTGTGTCTTGTGAACCCTCGTTAGCCCTCTTGTATTTAAGCCCTGTGTTTTCATTAGTCTAGTGCTGGTCTTTGTCTGAATTGTTATATGCTGTGTTGATTGTTCTGGTGTTGGTTGTATTGGTCTTTGTTTATATGTTTGATTCTGATTTATATCATGTCTGTTCCCCGATCTCTCTGTGTTGGCCATCTGACTTTGGACCGTTATGACCCTGATTTTGGATTTGCCCTTAATAAATCTCGCTTATCTCATATATGCATATGCGCATATGCGTCCGCCTCCTCGCTCCCCGTCACACTCCACTCTTGCTTCAGGTCTTTAAAATCCATGGGTGTTTCTGTCCATCCTTCCACTGTGAGAAGACAACTCAACACTATGGGTCTGAAAGGATGTGTAGCTAACAAGAAGCTGTAACTGAGAAAAGGAGACAGACAAACAAAGGAAAATATTGCACAAAAACAACAACATCTGAGATGTGGACAGATGAGTCTAAAGTAAGAGGGATTGGATCATGAGAAATTCAAGTAATTGGATCAGAAAATGCATGACTGAATCTAAGACTGAACTTTGAAGGTGTGGAAAAATATGCATGCAGATTACTACATGTTTTTGAAAAACGACAAAAGGCTTTTTGACATAACTTAAAAATCCCTGTTGCCCTTTACATTGTGTGTAAATGACAAGACGAATGGACCAAAAGAAAAGGCCCAAAATGACTTGGAAACAGGTCTGGTAACACTGACTTACATTAAAAGTAAAGCATGTGTTTTCCAGTGATATACACAATTATATGTACAGTGAGTTAATTAGTATTGTACATATTGTACTGTATTATTGTACATAATTTCAAATTTAGCTCAATGTCTTCGTTTATCTCATTCCCCAGGGTAGAGTGACAGGATACAACTGACGTCGTTCACATTATTATTGTGCAGGTGGACAATAGTGTATTTTCAAAAGCTATGACTCTTGTGTCTCAGAGAGCTCACAGTGGCCTCCTGCTGAGTGGAAAGCTTTAGCAAAGTCTTTCAGAGATGTGTGTTGCATAAGCAGGGGAAACTGTGGGAGAGGAACACTCAATAGTCTGTAAATGGCTGGCACAAGGGACAAAAAGAAGTGCTCACCTGCGTCAAGAAGCTTCACCTGCTCATCTGACTCAGCCGGCATTGAATTCAACACCTGCTACGACAGAAGGCTGCTGTTTTTGCCATTGTGGGAAAGTGTGAAGTACTACCATGTAAAACTCTGACTCCTGTGTGAAAGTGAACAGAAATGTGGTACTTCTATATGTTTGTCACATCAGACAGAATGTGAACTAGGCATCCACTGTGATGTGGACAGAATCGCAGATGAACACGGATAAAAACACCAATGTGATTTATTACAAAACAAATCACAAACGTTAAAGGGTAAAGCAGCAACGTAGTCAATGTCCAGACTAGAGTCAAAACCACAAATCAGAAAACACCAGTTAAGGTACCAAAAGGGAAAAGGCAAAAAGTCAATGAACAGGTAGGGAGGTCAGAACATGAAAGCAAACAGCACATAGGAAGAACGCTCAGTGAAACAGTACTTTGCAATGTGACTACAATGTGAAGGTTTCAGCTGGGGGAAGAGCTTTTTCTTATAAAGCCCCCAAACTCTGGAATGATCTTCCAGAAACTGTTCGGGACACAGACACAGTCTCAATCTTTAAGACTAGGCTGAAAACTCACTTGTTCAGTTTAGCTTTTGGTAGCTAATGTTCCCCCTTAGATAAAGGCAGCAGATCCAGGGGTCCATGGACACAGGGAATTATAGTAAACTGAGACGCTGGTGCTGTCGTCCCGCTGCTCGCACACGGTCACTCAAGTTTGTGGACGGTGGAGCGGAGGGATGCCAAACTGTTTCAGAGTGCTGCGGTGTCTGTGTGTCTTTCTGGTTCTCTCCTTTTAGTTAAGCTGTCATAGTCAGATGTGCTGGAGTCGTTAGCCACACTCTGTAAATGTTTACATTCCCTGTTTAAGTACAAACGGATAGATTTAAAACTAATTCCATTTACCTGCTTTCTTTCCGAGTATACAATCACCCATATGTCTGGCTGGACACTGAAGGACGACTGACTGCTGAGCCCTCCTGCTACCCACTTCAGACCAGCTGCCCATGTCCCAGCTACCACTACCTACCTTGGACGAGCTGCCCACCCCACGCTGATATTCTCATAGACTCCTAGTTATTCCTAATACCAATATTACTGCTATTAATATTAGTAGTATAATCACTTGTAGGTAGTTTGACCAGAGGAGGATGGGTCCCCCCTGGTGAGCCTGGTTCCTCCCAAGGTTTCTTCCTCAGTTCTGAGGGAGTTTTTCCTTGCCACTGTTGCCCCTGGCTTGCCCACTGGGGGGTTCTGTACATTCTTACAGTCCTGTTGAAACTTTGTCTTTTCCGAAATTCTGTAAAGCTGCTTTGTGACAACATCTGTTGTAAAAAGCGCTATACAAATAAATTTGATTTGATTTGATTTGATTTGACTACCTAAAGCCCGGGCATAAATAGTCTAAGCTATTTGTCACCTGATAACATACAGGTGTGGACCATTAATAATCAGGGGACTGAGATCTCTGATAGGTTTGCGGTGGAGAGTATGGAGTCACGTGAGACTCCCGAGGATCTTGGGAGATGTAGTCCATCTCCTGCAGGGAAGGATACGAATGCCTGACATCCACTGGGTTGAAAGAAAACAAAAACAGCTCTCATTGTTATAAGTGCAGCAGTGAGTAATGTTTGTTTATTTGAGCTCTATTTATTTATATCTTTTGCTAGTTGGGAGCTTAGTATCAACAACTAGGAAGGAAGACAGCTAATAGGCCAATCAGACTACCTATGCTTATACTTCAATGACCTAAAACCAATTCAATTGTTAACCACAATTATTGCCATGGCAGTCAATCATGAGATAATAAGTCACGTTTGTGACAGGCCGGCCTATGAATGAATTTTTAATGTGCTTCAAGGTGTATCTCAATCTTAACATGTAGCAAAATAATCACAGTGCTGGAGCCAAAAAACATGACTGGTCTTTAATTAATCAATACTTGTTCCTCAGAGGCAGCTGCCACTTCTAAGATTAATCACTCTGACTCTCCATCCTCTGGCACACAATATTCACTTTAAAGCAGCTGAACATAGCACATTTCACATTTCTACAGCATAACTTCCCCACTGACTGACAAGAAATGTCTTAAATTGTAGCTGACGCCTTGTAAGTAAGTGTTTTCACTATATATCATTGGCAACAATGATCTTTTTGCTCAGCTTGCTTTGCTTACTTTGCAGAGTCTTTGTTAGCTTCAGTCCATCTCAGTAAGTTGTTTAACATGACCTCAGTATTAGAGTTAACAAACTAGCTTGCAGAAATATCTAGTTTACAACTTAAAACAAACACATCCTCAAATACCAACAGGTATTGCCCAGAAGGACCCCCAGCTAATCCCAATGCACTCGTTACAGATTCATGCACAGTTTATTTCATACAGTCATTCATTTCATATCATCACTGACGGAACAAAACCTCATATCTCCATTTGTTCAGAATTAGAATATTTCAGCTCTCCCTTCAATGTAGCAATATTTCATGATAAATCGATCAAAAAACATGACAGGAAAAAAACGTTCCATTAACTTCCGTTAAAAGCTAAGAACCTTTTTAGCTTCTCCTGTAAAGTGGAGATACAGGGTTTTGTTGCAACTGTAATTAAATATGAACCATTTTACAAAATTAGTTTAAACTGCAGTCCCACATAAAAAAAACTTAAAAAAAGACAAAGTTTTCAACCTTAGATATTTACAAGGATTATGCTATGATCTGTTTAAACCCAAGGCATTGTTTGAGGTAGTAATAAGTTAGATGTCTACATAAATCATCATTAATAGGGCACTTTCTTTTTTTTTGTATTTTATTTTCAATATTGCTTTTAAAAAGACTGAATTCTTGAAAGATGTGAAGTTGAAAGACTTTTTTGTTATGACTTTAATTTTTAAATAAAAAGACTTCAAAACATGCTATCACACATTTTAATGTCACTACTGGAACACACTGAGTTCTAGTACATATGCAGAGCCTTATTTTAGCCACACAGTGAGACTGTGTGCCTGTCCCTCATGGCCACATGCTGAGCAGTTAGATCACATTATTTTGAAGTAAACATGTCCCAAAGTCTGAAAATCAGTCTGTAACATTACAAATTGTCACTACCAAAACATATATTTTCTGTAATTCAGGAAACTTTTTTGCATTTTAATGAAAAACTTTCTAATTTTATGTGTGCACAACACTATATACATCAGTTTCACATGAATAAAATAAATGACATCAACTCCACTCGTGCCAAAAATAAGTAAGCTGAAATAAAAAGCAATGAAGAAATGTGTGTTGCTGTAACGTTTATTGTAGTAAAATCCTTTACAAATATGAATCAAATGAAGCATTTTTTTCTGTTCAAAGCTGTGTTCGCTTGCTAGCTAAGGTTTTTGAGTTCTGCTCAATATTAGATAAAATTGTTACAATTGAAACATTTGTTAACATTTCAGAGGTGTTATTATTTGTTATTATTAACAAAATGGAATGTTTAATCATTTCCATTAATAAATGAAGCTCATAATTAACATTCAGGGCAATTTAAAGCAAAAGGATTTTCGTCTAAAGACCACATTAGTTAAAAGTCCAAAATGTGTTTTGGACTTTTGTGTGTTCAGTGTGTTCAGTTGAATGATTCATGTGTGTGTACTTCAGTTCTTTTGGCCAGCCTGTCCATGCAAGTCCAGAAGGTGCGATTCATTAAACACATCCCAAAAAAGCTCTCTGTCAGCGCTCTTCACTGTAAAAAGTTGGAACATTTACTTTTTGCAAAAATCCAAGGATGAGAACAATGTGTTTTCAAGTGGCACTTATGTCTATTGTGTTTTATGGCTCTTCCTTCCATAAACAACAAGCTGAAGACCAGAAATCAAGTAAATTTCACCTGCTTTTAGCTTTCCTATGCAAAAAGTACCACGTTGTCATCACCACCCTTTTTAGTGAGGTAACAGTATTGTGTGTATTTGCATTTGTCTACCAGAGAAGATCAGAACAGAAGCACGTGTAAGAACAGAATAGATTCTCAACATGAATGGCAGCCTTCCTAAGGAAACAAGAAGGTGTTGCATAACTTTCTGCGTGAACTAGATCCGAGGGTGTGATAAAACCTGCTGCAAGTCGTAGCTAAATGACATACTGGATTTCTTCATGGAGGTGTGGTGTGTTGTCTAAAATTCATGTGTTGCATAAGCAGTGCTGCCTCTGCATGTGTTCCATCCTAATGAAAGCATTAGCCATCCTCTTTGCTCTTATACATCATATCCGTGTATTCTTTAGGAGAGTATGCCACAGATGGGTTCCATTGTTCAGTGTACTGTACAGCAGGAGTCAGGCTGAAGCACTGGCGACTGGAGTACCATTCATTTCCCTTTTGGGTTCCTGCTCCTGCCCAGTGTAAGAACACCCTGTGCACCATGCCATGCCAGTAATGGAAAAGCTGTCATCACAATAAATCTGAGGGGAAAAAGGGCATTGGGGTTATTCCATTAAAATATAAAAGGATTTGTGTGTATATCTGTATATATATGGAAAGAGATATAACACACACACACACACACACACACACACACACACACACACACACACACATAGACATATATACATATATGTGTGTGCGTGTGTGTACATATATATCACATATATATTTAGCACTTTGAGATTTGCTTAAAATGTAAAGTATGTTACAAATAAAATGTATTATTATTATTATTGTTATTATTATTATTGTTACTGCGGTCAGAAGAAAACTTTGTATCTCAATTTTTGCCGTTTTTCAGTTTTGGATTCAATTTAAAAATGCCTTTACATTGTGTGCAAATTTCATAAAGAATGGATCAAAAGAAACAGACAAAAATGACATAGAAAAAAGTCTGGTTCCATTGACTTACATTAAAGGTAAAGTGACTTTTTTCCTTCTCCTGTAAAGTTACCATTTTGGAGTTATGAGGTATATATATATATAAATACCCACACATACACATGCATGTGCCTGAATGTTAGTTACTGAAACTGAGAGCATGGAGTTTCATAATTCCTTTCTTTTTTTCTTTTTTCACTATAGGTAACAGCTGGGCATTCAGATTAAACCCCTACACCAACAAAAACACACCACTCTTGTACTATTTAAACTAAGCTTAGTAAAGCAGTTGCGTAGTGTTCTGGGCCGTCTGCAGTGTGATCTTTCATTTTGGGAGTAGGAGACAGACGTCTTTTTGTGGGGTGTGTGCAGCTATGCAGGCGTCTCTGTTGTAGTGGGCAGTAAAGCAGTGAAAAAGAATCTGACCTCCTGCTGTTTCAGCCACACATGCACACACACACACACACACACCAACCCATTTGTCTTATATGTCAAGTCAACATCATTTCTATTGGCCGGTTTGTAAAGACATTTTGACTGCAGCTGGTATGTTCAAATTACAAACAAAAATGAGAAGTTTTGTTGTGACGGTTGTGACATGTAAGTACTTCTGTATATAACAATATCTATATAATAAGGTAATTTGGATATCTACATGAAATAATATGCTCCAATATGCACACACACACACACACACACACACACACACACACACTGATAAACTAAAATACTATGAGAATTCACAGATAAGTGACAAATACTAGACATTAAGTAAAGAATCTATCCATGTAGCTCACATGTTGGATGTGGTAACTGGTAGGCATGAAGACTTGTGCAACTTTGACAAGGTCCAAACTGTTATGGCTAGATTGTCTCCAAAATGGAGAAGCTCCTGGTTAGCAATGAGAAGTACCTACCAACCCACTGTTCCACTTTCATTTACACCACATGGATCGCAGTGTACATGTGTGGCATTATCTGGGGAAGTGATGGCACCAGGATACACTGTGGGGAGAAGACAAACTGGTAGAAGGAGTGTGATGCTCTGGGCAGTGTTCTGCTGGGAAATTCTTGGTCAGGAATTTCACATGGATGTCAGTTTGACACATGCCACCTTAACATCGTTGTGGACCAGGTACACTGCTTACCAGCAATGATATTTCCAGATGGCAGAGGCCTCTTTCAGCAGGATAATACACTCCAATGCAACCCTTCACACACTGTTTGAGAATGGTATGGATAACCATGTCAGAGAAGATCTGCTGCTAATGTCTTTGTGCCAGATAGCATAGATAACTATCAGAGATTTTGTGGTTTGGAGAGGAGTAAAACGAATATTTAACAAGTCATACATGTCTATACATGTATTTTATATATATATATATATATATATATATATATATATATATATATATATATTTACAATTGAAAAGTTTGGGCATTCATGGTTAAACTGTACGTTTTGATTAAAATATATATTTTGCTGATAGAAATATTATAATTTTCTAAGCTTGACTAACTTTACCCAAACTTTAACCTCAGTAAAGAACTTATTTTACCCTTTCAGTCTTAAACAAAGCAATTCACAAAATCAGAACAATTCTGCTGCACCTGACATTTCCTACAAAGGCAGAACACACACACACATAAAGTGACTATGCTGTTGACCCTTTTGGAGATTTCCTTAAATGGGCCATAGCCCTGGCTCACTGCATATTCCCTGCTCTTAAACACTGATACTTCTACTGAACTTCACAAGCACTCTACTCAGCACAGGCAGGTGCTGGAAAACATCCAGAAGTCTAGTCTTCCATCAAACGAAAGACATTTTTAAAGCCAGCTGCTGCTTACCTTGGGGTGACTCTGGTAGAGTTGACCTAAATCACAGAAGCCAGAATTCCCACACTCCATTTGTTCTATGTAAAAAAAAAAGATACTTGAGGCATCTCTTATTATTTTTTAATTTAATTATATTATAGTATATAAAAGGTCAATGAGACAGATAAGACCTCATGAACAGCCAGATGTGTTCCTGTAATTCAGGGCAGCAGGACACGATGACCAAAGCAACCAGTGTTTACAGTACACAGTGTGCTCAAACAGACATTCAGTGAAAGAGATCCAAAGAAGTTATATAACTGTTAAACAAAGACAATGTAATTTACTGTTGTATGAATTCTGTTTGTATCAGCTGATCAGAGCTCAGTGAATTCAGTTGTGAAATTTCCTTGCTACTAGATATTCCCCAGTCAATTGTCAGTGGTATTATAACTAAATGGAAGTGATTGGGAATGACAGCAGCTCAGACCTGAAGTGGTCAGCCACGTAAAATGACAAAGCGGGGTCAGCAGATGCTGAGGCACATAGCGCACAGAGGTTGCCAACTTTCTGCAGAGTCAATCGCTACAGACCTCTAAATTTAATGTGGTCTTCAGATGAGCTCAAGAACAGTATAGAGAGCTTCATGGAATGGGTTTCTATGGCTGAGCAGCTGCATCCAGTGAAAGGAACTCTTAATGTTTCAGCAGACCAAGAGATTTTGGACAATTTCATGCAATTTCATACTTTGTGGGAACAGTTTGGGGATGGGGACTGCGCACCAGTGCACAAAGCAAGGTCCATAAACATATAGATGAGTGAGTTTGGTGTGGAAGAAGTTGACTGGCCTGCACAGAGTACTGACCTTTGTGCAGGCCTGATAGAACACCTTTGGGGTGAATTAGAGCGGAGACTGCGAGCCAGGCCTTCTCCTCAGACATCAGTGTCTGACCTCACAAATGCTCTTCTGGAAGAATGGTCAAAAATTCCACACACACATATATATGTAAACACACACGCACACACACACACACACACACACACACACACACACACACACATACACACACACACACACACACACACACACACACACACACATATATATATATATATATATATATATATATATATATATATATATATATATATATATTATACTACTATATAATTGCATTGTGTTATATTGTATTATACTACAATTACTATAATTATAAATAAAATAATGTTAGAATTAATATACAATTCTTGTTACAGATTCAGTATTTATTCTCATATTAAACTAGGTTATTATACAATATTAATACTGAAGCCACTTACAAATAACCTTATAACTTAACCACAACACTTCATATCAGGACAGATACGGTCTCATGAGACTGAACTCTCAAATAGAAGTGCATGTTTTCTTGAATTGACCTGTTAGTTTGAACTGGGTGCTGAATGTAATGTTAATATCTAACATATAAAGAGACAAACACAAATATTGGTAAAATTTTCAACCGAATGATGTTTTGGTTGGGTCCTGTGCCATCCTTTACAGAGTAATCACAAGGACTTTACATGTTATTTTTCCATATGTGGACTCATGTTTCATTTGATAGACAATTTCTCACATAATTATTCAATTATATAACATGTATCAGTAACACTTTATTATATAGGTCAAATATGCAGGTTTATTGAGGTCGCATTCTTTGTTCAGTAAATATCAAATTAAACTCAAAATAAATGTTTAATTCACTGTGACTTAAACTTTGATCATTATGATCTGTTTTAATACAACACCGGATGTCTAATATGTGAAATCTGCTATTATTAGTTGTGATATTGCACAATAAACACTTGACCTGGTTATGCAAACTGTTGGTCAACTAGATTCATGTAGAATGTCAACATTTTGTTCCTCTAGGTTCTTTCAAGACTTCAAGATGTGCTCTAAATGATAAAGTAGACTTTTAGTCATCACTCATTAAAGGTTAAACAAATCCATTTAAATCACAAATTTAATGGCTATTGAAAACATTTTGAGTACAAAAACTGTTCCATGTAAGTTCAATTGATAATTTATAAAATGATTAAATAATTAAAATATGCTCAGCATCTATGTTTTCAGTTACCAAAAAGCCATGAAATGATCTTGACTTGAAAATACAGGATGCAAACTGAAAACTTGTTCTTTTTAGCCTCCTAGTGATGACTGGAACTTTAGAATTTGGAGCACATATTCAATTTTTACTGACTTATTACATTTTTATTAGCTCAAATACAACTTCAAAAGTCACTTGGCACTACCTAGAATGAATAAAATGCTAAATGCTAAAATGCATTGTAACAAAGTGTTTCTTGTGCATTATTGTACCTTTTATTACAATCACTAGTGTTTTTATAATAACATACCTACAATTTTGCAAAATGAATAAGCCATTTACAAGTGTTTAATTTGCGCTTAAGACATAAGACTCGCTGTATGTTCCTTAAATTTAAGCATTTATGTACTTGTGAATGTGTGTTTTCTTTTTTAACATTTCACATATGATCACATGCGAAATGCTTGTGCCTTTCTGTGAGGGAGCAAACAATTCAAGCAGATATAGTACAATTTTGCATACAGTCAACTTTGAGAGAAATCAGTTTGGCCTTTGCTGAGCAGATGGTTTTCAATTCATTACTAATTACAGCAACAATAATCTTACCATCAGTGTTCAGTAGGATTAAGATACTGTTCTGCTGCACATATTGTCCAGATACACTATAAATGTGTTATATTTTCAGCTAAATGACTCAGAATGTGCTCCTGATTTTCCACAACAGCATTTTGCACACAGCACAGAAAGAGCAGAGACAAAGCATTTGTCAATGTGTGTGTCAGGAACAGCAGGAACCCACAGAACTGCAATCAATATTCAATTAATGTGTCTGCTGCTCAGTCTTCAATAGTTCTGTGCTATTCCCGCCATCCAGTGAAGATCTGGCATAGGAAAACAAAGCAGAGGCAAATGCTAAAGAGGAAGCTTACATAAACAGCTCAGTACATAAATAGACAGAGTTGTCTGTGTAAGTTTCTGTTGATTTCTTTGTATATAGTACATTTCTTTGAAATTCATGTGTTTTGAACATCTTCAATTATATTTAATTTAGGCCCCGGATATTCAACCAGAACTCTATGGATAATGTCACTATTGTTTTTGGTTATGCTCCTGAGACGCTGCTTTGGGGAAAAAAAATCAAAGCTAGGTCAGGCTGGAGCGGAAGTGCCCCTCAGACCATTTGTGCCGATGACAGCTGTGGAGCCCAGTAAAAAAAAAAAGCCTGGGTCAGCCAGTTCCCAGCTTTGTAGTCACACAGTGACAAGATCCCCGTTAAATGGGGATAAGCTAGAGCCATGAGGACTGGGAGGGATAGGCGCTTTGTTGCTGTGAAGAAGGAGCCCATAGAGACATTCTGAAAGCCACAATAAGTCATTGATTTGTAAACGAAGCCAAAGTTTGACAGAAATCTTTAGGGCTGTATTTATTAATAAGACATTCTGTATAATGTGTATAATAGCAGCATTAATGAATAATTGATGTTCAGTAAGATCAAGTACAATCACTTTAATCTGATTATGTCTGGGAGTGTGTGTGTGTGTGTGTGTGTGTGTGTGTGTGTGTGTGTGAGAGAGAGAGAGAGAGAGAGAGAGAGAGAGAGAGAGAGAGAGAGATCAGACATCACTGGGGCTGAGTGTAACATTTTTGATCCTGATATAACACCTTAAATTCAGTACTGATACCAAAACAACACTTTTTTGATACCTTTTGTCTAATTGTGGCAAACAAGACATCAATCATTTCACCTGCAGTTAAAAAACATATAAAACAAACAAATGGGGAAAAAATACATTTCAGCTATCCTGTGCTGAGCTGTAGTGTTAGCAATATCACTGATTTTATAATATCTAATATATAATCTATAATCTCTAATATATAATCTGATTGTTAAATAAACACGTAACAACTAAACAGTCATGCAATATAGGAAAAATACCTCCTCAGCTGGTTACCTTACCTAACAGCCAAAAAAATATTTGGTTACTGCTCTGTGACATTTATCTCCCCATCAACTAACAAAAAATCAATCTTGCTATAATGAAAGATGGAGTTTTTCTGTGGACAACCTCATTAGATTAGAAGAACTGGCCCTAGCATGGCAAAGCTCTCACCTACAACATGAAAACAAAATGATGAGGTTAATTGGGCTCATTTATGAAGCCCTAGAAGAATGATTTAAAGTAGAACTGCAGTTTTTGAAACTAGTTTTGACTTCTTCTGTATGCAAATGGACTGTCTCAGATCTAATCTCCTCAGAAATCTCTCCTGAAATGAAGAACTTGTATATCAGCAGCATATTGCTGCCATCATAATAAAACATCAAATATCTAAAATGGGAGTTTTACAGGACAAGGCAAAAACCTTGGTATACGTTAAGGTGAAGATATTTTAGTATTATTGATATTTAAGTTTTCTCTTGGTCCCATCATTGTGGACTGTTCACATAACATACAAGGCAGCTGCCACTTTAAAAGACATTATGAGATTTTGTTACAATAGCAACAATATGTCCAGTGAGGTTTTCTTAACCCCCACAACTTTAATAGAAGACCACATAACAGAGGCGGAGGAAATGAAATCTTGTGCTCAGAGTGGTAGCACTACAGGCACAAACAGAAAACAAATATCTCTCTTTGTGCTGCTGTCAGTGGAATCAGGGAATAAATCAGTGGTGTTTCATCTTTTGGACCATCAGTACATTACGTCCTTGTCCTTTCCAGCTCTGCAACTCTGAGAGGCTGGGATGCTCAGGAATAAAGCACTGATCCATTATTCATGCATGTTTATTGCCCCCTTCCTGTAGACACTCAGACAAAATGGAAAGCACACACCTATTCCCATGACACCCTGCTGCACTACAGCAACTAATGCTGAGCCAGTGAGGATGATTTAAAGACTGAGTATGAGCAGTGAAAGGAGATGCTTTCTGCCTCTAGGACAGCATAGATGTGTAGCTGTAAATGGAGTAAAGAGGCATTTAATCATAATAAAGACATTGTTCTGCTGGATTCCGACTCCACATTATAGCCTGGTGTGAATGATTCAAATATGAGCCATCCCATAATATACTGACTGATTTAGCTAAGATGGCAGGCTAACTCTTCATAAAAGGTTCACCACTTATAGATGATCAGCTGCCTTCAAGGGCTCATATCAAGGAAAAACAGACATTCCTCACTTTTTTTGGAAGGAAAGTGTTTGATGTAGTTTACAAACACTGTCAGTGACTTAAAACATCATTCACTCCAGAGTCTGTACAGCCCATATGTGGAAAACCAGCCTATATATGCAAAAATAGCCAATCTAGAATTAATTGTTTCTGTGATGTCACAGAAACCAACGCATGGATATATATATATATATATATATATATATATGGTTAGGGTTAGGGTTAGGGTTAGTAGTAGTAGTAGTAGTAGTAGTAGTAATAGTGCTAGTAGCAGTGGTAGTAGTAGTGGTACTAGCAGTAGTAGTAGTGGTAGTAGTAGTGGTAGTGATGGTAGTAGTAGTAGTAGCAGTGGTAGTAGTAGTAGTGGTGGTAGTAGCAGTGGTAGTAGTAGTAGCAGTAGTAGTAGTGGTAGTAGTAGTAGTAGTAGCCATAGTAGCAGTGGTAGTGGTAGTAGTAGTAGTAGTAGTGGTAGTAGTAGTGGTACTAGCAGTAGTAGTAGTGTTAGTAGTAGTGGTACTGATGGTAGTAGTAGTAGTAGTAGCAGTGGTAGTAGTAGTAGTGGTGGTAGTAGCAGTGGTAGTAGTAGTAGCAGTAGTAGTAGTGGTAGTAGTAGTAGTCATAGTAGCAGTGGTAGTAGTAGTAGTGGTGGTAGTAGTAGTAGTGGTGGTAGTAGCAGTGGTAGTAGTAGTGGTAGTAGCAGTAGTGGTGGTAGTAGTAGTAGTAGTGGTGGTGGTAGTAGCAGTAGTGGTAGTAGTAGTAGTAGCAGTACTGGTGGTAGTAGTAGAAGTAGTAGTAGTGGTGGTTGTAGTAGCAGTAGTGGTGGTAGTAGTAGTAGTAGTAGTAGTAGTAGTGGTGGTGGTAGTAGCAGTGGTAGTAGTAGTAGTAGTGGTGGTAGTAGTAGTAGTAGCAGTGGTGGTAGTAGTAGTAGTAGTAGCAGTAGTAATAGTAGTAGTGGTAGTGATGGTAGTAGTAGTGGTAGTAGTGGTAGTAGTAGTGGGAGCAGCAGTAGTAGTAGTGGTAGTGATGGTAGTAGTAGTAGTAGTAGTAGTAGCAGTGGTGGTAGTAGTAGTGGGAGCAGCAGTAGTAGTAGTGGTAGTAGTAGTGGTAGTGATGGTAGTAGTAGTAGTAGTGGTGGTGGTGGTAGCAGTAGTAGTAGTGGTAGTAGTAGTGGTATTGATGGTAGTAGTAGTAGTAGTAGTAGTAGTAGTAGTAGCAGTGGTAGTAGTAGTAGTAGTAGTGGTAGTAGTAGTGGTAGTAGCAATAGTAGTAGTGGTAGTAGTAGTGGTAGTGATGGTAGTAGTAGTAGTAGTAGTAGTAGTAGTAGCAGTACTGGTGGTAGTAGTAGAAGTAGTAGTAGTGGTGGTGGTAGTAGCAGTAGTGGTGGTGGTAGTAGTAGTAGTAGTAGTGGTGGTAGTAGCAGTGGTAGTAGTAGTAGTAGTGGTGGTGGTAGTAGCAGTGGTAGTAGTAGTAGTAGTAGTAGTAGCAGTGGTGGTAGTAGTAGTAGTAGTAGTAGTGGTGGTGGTAGTAGCAGTAGTGGTAGTAGTAGTGGTAGTGATGGTCGTCGTAGTAGTAGTAGTAGTAGTAGCAGTGGTAGTAGTAGTAGTGGTAGTAGCAATAGTAGTAGTGGTAGTAGTGGTAGTGATGGTAGTTGTAGTAGTAGTAGTGGTGGTAGTAGCAGTGGTAGTAGTAGTAGTAGTGGTAGTAGTGGTAGTAGTAGTAGTAGTAGGGGTAGTAGCAGTAGTAGTAGTGGTAGTGATGGTAGTAGTAGTAGTAGTAGTAGTAGTAGTAGTGGTGGTAGTAGCAGTGGTAGTAGTAGTAGTAGTGGTAGCAGCAGTGGTAGTAGTAGTAGTAGTAGCAGCAGTGGTAGTAGTGGTAGTAGCAGTGGCAGTAGTAGTAGTAGTAGTAGTAGTGGTAGTAGCAGTAGTGGTGGTAGTAGTAGTAGCAGCAGTGGTAGTAGTGGTAGTAGTAGTGGTAGAAGCAGTAGTAGTAGTGGTAGTAGTAGTGGTAGTGATGGTAGTAGTAGTAATAGTAGTAGTAGTAGTAGCAGTGGTAGTAGCAGTGGTAGTAGTAGTAGTCCTATTTGTAGTAGTGGTAGTAGCAGTAGTGGTGGTAGTATTTCTCCTGCAGTTGTATCTAATTGCCTGAATGATGCAACTTTTGACTTTTGAATAAACTATTCTAACTTTTCTGTTTAGACATATACTTTGTGTGATTGGGCTAATTCATGTACTTGCACATCTGGGAAAATTGGTATCAAATAGGTAAAATCTCTAAATACTTGCAACTACTACAGTAATAGCATTAATGTTTATTATATTCATATTGCACTTCTTCTGTTTCTTGACCTAAAATCTGTATGAGATGTATGAGATGGCGGCCAAATGTATTTGATGTTATTAAACATCAAGAAGCACAATGCTGCACGGTTATTGTTGTATGGAAGTAGAACTCACACCATGTGT
The DNA here is from genome assembly GCF_015220715.1 of Pygocentrus nattereri. Lineage (NCBI taxonomy): Eukaryota > Metazoa > Chordata > Actinopteri > Characiformes > Serrasalmidae > Pygocentrus > Pygocentrus nattereri. The sequence continues at coordinate 32,955,981 of NC_051220.1, read as the reverse complement.
ATGCCACTCACAATCTGTACAAATGGTCTGCATTCTTTAAATTGCAGCCTTCAGCTGGACTCTCTTCCTGCCCTGAAAGAGGAAATATTTTGGCTAGCTGAGTTTACTAAAGGATGAACAAATAAATATGGTGCCAAAATCAGCCCAGATTAAATTGCTGCTGGAAGGCACTCTCAAGATAGAGGAACCTTTCTATAATTGCATGATAATCTAGATTTATTGATTTAAGTCTTTAGTTAGAGAGCTACTGAAAAACAAACCATAACAGACCATCTTTTTCTAACTATTGCTCCAACAGCGAATGGAAAATCGTTCAATCTGATGACCAGATTAGGTTACAAAAGGTTTCCATTGATACGTTTTCAAGACAAATATTCAAGGAAAGTTCATTATAACAGTTCTTTATCATAACCTGAATATCCACTTCCTATTCCACTCCAGTTTATGCACCTGTGTGCTCTGTTCGCTCCATTAAAACATGGTCTGACTCTCTGTTCAGATAATGTCCGATATGTCCAAAGTAAGAGGAAAGACAGGAAACCAGACTTTAAAATCAGCAGGTTGAAAACATAGCTTAGACCACAACAGGATGAGTCCTGCTATTCTTTACTTTACTTCCCTGGATCCTGTTTTTCTCTGGGTGTTTTGTTCCCCAGGAATGTCTCTTGGTCTGCTGTCTGCAGTCACGTTAGCTCATATGACATCGTCATCGCTTCAAATGCTCCGGGAAGACTTGCCACAAGTTCCATTCTGTCGTCTATCAACAACAGGCAAATTCCTCAAGGTGGAAAGAATTTGAATGAATGATAAATGGCCTGTGGGTAAGCTAAAGCACTTTGTTTTTGTGTGTATACTTCAGGTTCCCTCTGCATTCATAAAAATAGATGCTCCTGAATAGACTTTAGCTTGAACATACAGTTATAGTAGTAACATTATGTGTAGGATCTTTGCACTTTAAAACAGTTTTTCACACACTGAGATCTCCTTTTAAAAGACATTACTGGTACCTATCCAACATGAACCTCACTACTATTCCTACGAAACATGCTGAGAATGCTTAAAATAATTTTAGGTCGTTTCTACATATGTTGGACATTTTTTTCCGTTTCATGAGTCATAAAATTCTAGAGTGATTTTAAGGTGGACACAATGCACTTGTACAACTACAATGCACTTGTAATTTTTAGTGAACACTGTAGATCACTACATCAGCTGAACATAAAATCATGAAAATCAGTTAACAAGTCCTCTACAGGGAACAAACTATACAGGATTTTCTGCTAATTTTAGCTAATTTTAACATACTGGAAAAAATAGAACATGAAATGTAATAGGCGTCATAACTTTTGCACACGGCATTTAATTTTTTTTTTTTTTACACATAAACAATTGTGCCTTAGTGTCCTTCACAATATTTTGGCTTGTGACTGTATAACAAAGTGCACTCTGTCTCTGTCTCTTACTAAGCAAAGGACAGAAAGCATCAGCCATTGTCAATGATGGCGGTTCAAGAACTGAAAACACATTTTTCACACTCTCTTGATTCCCAGTGGAACCACAGAGACTAACGAATTTACTGCCTGCTGCTCATCACCGAGCAAAACTCTGACAAGTAACTGTGGGTTACTGCAATAATGGGCCAAGAATTAAATGTGTAGTTTTGTCAGGTTTTGTACTTTATTCTCCACTCCTTGCTTCCTGCACTATGTAAAAAGTTTTTGCATGAACAACATGAATAACAACTTCAGCCTTACTCAAGCAACTAAGTATTAGGTTGTTTGTGTGACTGATTAATGTTGACACCGTTTGGCATTGAGAAAATATCTGAGCACGTTTACTGATTCCTTTTGACAGTTTGAGAGAAGTGACGCACTAACAGCCATAGCTGTTAGTGGCAGAACTAATTATATCTAATATTTGCCTGAATGTATATGTATGTAGGTCTGATACAGAAACTGTATCAGAACCTTGTTATAGTGCATTACAATATTATAAAACCTGCCATTCTGAAGTCATATACCTTTTTAAAGTGTTATGCATGTAGTTATAAGATACAGATAGATAGATAGATAGATAGATAGATAGATAGATAGATAGATAGATAGATAGATAGATAGATAGATAGATAGATAGATATGTATCCATATATGCTTATTGGTGTATTTCTAAAGCATGAATACTGGATTCACAGGAAGTGTTGATAAGAAGACTAATATTTCAAACTGTGTTCCTTTCTACTCTTTTATCCCAGTCAAATTCCAAATAAAATACATTATTTTACTCTTTCAAATTTTATCATGTTTCCAATCAAAGCAATGAAATTAACAGGACTTCAGGCATTTTTCCAAGTAGGGAACACGATGGTTTTAACAACAACAGGCAATCTTTAGATCGGAAAGCCTGTCCTGATGTCTTACGCAATGGTCCTGGCACTGATAGAAAGGAAGACATTATTAAGGGAAGTCCTGTGATTAAATCTTTGCCTCTTGCATTTTGAGGACAAAGTTTTCAACAGTCTGCTTTTCTCAGCAAGTAAGGAGTCTATTTTCTTCCAGTTTCCTGGTATTTAGTGTTGAGCAGTATGCACCTCCTATGTCTATGTTTTCATATGACTGTCCTTACAAACAACTGCCTGTTTGCCATATATTATGTCTGTCAAGGCACACCAGGCTCACTATTTAAGGTATGTTCATGCATTCGCTTGGCACTGTTCCATAGTTATTTGTCTAAACACTGAAACAAAGAAAGTCAGATGGCTTCTCAAACCTGAGAACCAGACATAACTGCTAAAATTTTCATGCCTCATATGGGGCCCTGCTTTAGGAAGTTGCTGCACTCTCTCCAGGGTCACAAACAGGAGACTGGCAGAGCCACTAGCGTGAAAGACAATCTGGGCACCATGCCAACGCTGTTGCCAAGGGAGCGCAGGCTCTCCTCCTCCTCTTCCTCCTCCCTCTGCCACCGAATAAGGCCTGCTCTTGTTCATGCACTCTGGTGCAGCACAGAGATTAGAGCCAGGCTGAAGAATGCTGTAAGTGGAAGTGTTACAAAGTGGATCGCAACCATGGTGTACCCACTTAACATTGTTCACAGATGCCCTCATAATTCTTTTCTTGCTCTCCATGTGTCAAACCTACCTGGTTTGCTTTACAGGGTATTGTAGATATTCCAGAATTTTACAAATAATATATTTTTCATATTTTCAGATCACTAAAATGTCCTGACATCACCCTATTAAATGATACATTACCTAAATCAGACTGCCAGGCTGTTAAATGGTTAACCTTTGGTTACCTCAGGTAACCAATGGAAGAGACTGATCTTGCTGTTTCCAAGCAACTGGACATCCCCACTGGGTAAGACATTGGCTAGCCATCTGAACGGTCAAGTCATGCCAACTCACATTGGTCAATTGCTTGTAACACTGTCCAAAGCACTGAAGACACAATAGCCTAAATTTCAGTTGCTCTGGGGAACCAGATGTGCATTTATTTTTGAGGATTTGGCTGTGTGTTATGAGGCTTCTCTAGTCAATTTCTTAAACCATGCATCATTACTTTGAAAGAACAAATACACTGACTATTATTTTGTTATCAGCATGTTGAAATCATTACTGAGAGTCAATACACAGTTATCATTCTAAATGTGTTTCTTATCCAGCTGTAGGAGTAAGAGAGAAAAAATGCAGTTTCTAGTTATTTTTGAGTCTGAATGGCGACGTGTTGGAACAGCTGGCTCCTGATCCTTAAAGCTGCTGCAGTCAGCAGGATACAGGTTCCAACAGCTGCAGGACGCAGAAGTGAAGAAGCCTTCAGTCATGGCAGCAGAGCATGGCTTCCATTAATAAACCTAATCTAACTACTCCTCAAACAAGATACATCCAACAAATCTAATCCAACAAGTCCTTAAACAAGATATGTCCAAAAACCTAATTTAACTACTCCTCAGACTGGATGTGTCCGGTTTTTGACTGGTAGGACATAAAGTACTTTAAGTGAGCCCAACTTAGCAGATGACTGAGAGGTTTTAGTTCAAAAGAACAGTCACAGATTAAAGCATAACGCATCCCAGACGGATATGCGATGCATGAGAAACTGACGAGACGCTACCGGATGTTCTAAACAAACCTGGGCAGCAGGCCAGGGAGCCTCGGCATGACCTGATGTCTGACAAAAGCCACACCAACGCAGCATTAATCACAACTTAGCAGTGGGCCTCGCTCTCAATGCTCCTGCCAAAGGCTAAATGCTTCTCCACATCTCCACAACACAGAGAGCCACTGTGCTGTTCCGGCAGAATGGCTACTAAGGGGATTTTTCAGGAAAGCCACTGCTTTGTATGTGGGGGATGTATATGTCACAGGGATGTTTTCTCAGATTAAACTTGGTTGCCAGTGACTGTAAACACAGTCAAAATGCAGAAATGCTAACACAGTATTGAGAGTAGACCAACATTTAGTGAAGACATGGCAAAACAGACAGTACAGAGTACAGTACTGTACAAAAGTCAGAGACCACTCTTACTTGCTTTCAATTTTTCAAAGAAATATGAAGGGATATCTTTCATCACCTCCAAAGTTCAGTCTTAGAAGTTGGTTGAATTTTCTGCCTCTCATAATTCAAGTAATCACCAACACGTTAAGTGGTGTTGAGGTCTGGGCTCTGGGGTGGTCAGTTCATTATTCTGAGAACATCAGCAGCTTCTTTGATTTGAAAATGTTCCTCCTTTTTGTTGATTTCTTTTCTCAGTAAGAGCTTCTTGACAGCTACGCATTCTTTCGGAGCATAGAGTCTTCTCACAGTGTAAGGATGGACAGAAAAACCTGTGGATATTTTCAGATCTGAAGCCAAAGTGGAGCTTGATTTTCTCCTCTCTTTCAAAGATGAAAGTTTTAATTACTGTTTATCTGATGTGGATAGTTTCGGTGGTCTACCAGGCCATATACAGTTTGGCTACTTTTTCTTTTAGTAAATTTTTGAACTGCAGTTTTGAAAACCCCTGTTTTTTTTCCCCTCAATTACATTCCTTTGACTTTCATCCTCTAAACTAATTGCAAATGACAATGTGACAAATAGATACTTTTGTCTACATCATTATATCATTATAGATTGTTCATTAATTATCATTGGTTACTGGCATAGTAAGCACTTTATTAGATGCCCATTTGCACCTGTGACCTGCACTGGTGCTCAAGTTCTGTTATTAGCTTGAGTAAAACAGAGAACCTAGCATTATCTGAGCTTCAACAGACATAACAATCTAAACATAACATTAAGCACTTGAAGTACAGGTCAGCAGCACCCAGCACACTGACTCTGGCTGTTTGGCTCAATGTGTCAAATGCAGGGTTGAAACAAGTGGATGTTGAGTGTGCACTGCTGTGAGGAAAAGAATCGCTGGTGCCGTGAACAGTCTCCTCATTTCCTCTCTGCTGCAGCAAGTGGAAGAAATGCGTTTATAACAGCACTTCATATTCGTCCAACTAGGTCATAAAGACTGATTGTTAAAGGGAGGATAGTCTCTGAAAGACTGTTTAGTACCAGTGCATATCAGCAGAATTTTAAATGTCACATTGCCCTGAAGGGGGCTGCAGATGACCAGAACAGATGCAAATAGAACAGCTGGAGGGAGAGTAGAAGACATTTGGGAAGCCTACCTTGTAGAAAGTGCCGTTGTTTTATACATTATGTCAAGAAAACACTCTGAATGACAATACACTAAGAATTAAAATACATTTGTAAAGTTTAAAGCCCAAGATGAGCTAGATCTATACAGAGCATATTTTTATTTGGGTGGTGGGCCATTTCTAGCATAGAAGTAAAAGCAACATTAATATTATTAATATTAATATTCATATTAATAATTGCAGGTCACACTGTTAGAAACAAACATACTACGCGGGTACATGATTCATTCATCAAGGTACAAACAACGTAAGTGTGCCCTCAAAGGTACAGCAGTGGTTTTAAGGTCCAATGGTGTACCTTACATGAGTTTTTCCTAGTGGAAAAGTAGATATTTGTACCTTTTCATAACTGAATGTTTTAAATCAGAACATTAAATAAAAAGCCTGGAGATGAGAAGGGGTGTGTGGAGTCCGTACAACTTAGAAAAACCATTTCAATGGATTATGGCACAGTTATGTTCCCTGACTAAAGGTACTGGGATGTACCCCTGAGGGTACCAACACAGTGACAAGAGGGGTACTGCCCCAGTGACAGGGTCGTACCTTTTTTTCTGAGTGTAGTATGTAGTATCACTGTTTTTTTTTTTTTTTTTACTGGCTAATTTATTAATCTCTAAATTAGTATAGGCCTTAAGTATTGAAACTCAACTTTCTGTCTCTGGACACCATAAAATGTAAAAATTAAAGAGAAATAGTTTATAGTAATCTTTTTTTTTCATGTAATTTATTGTTTATAACAAATAAAAGCAGAGACACTGTACCTGGCTCATCCTTAGATAACTGCATTGTTGGTGAACATTTACAGACTACAGTCGCTTGCAAAAGTTTGGGCACCCCTAAACATATTATACGTTTTGGTTGAAAAGTGAAAATAAGCTAACATCCTCTACAGATAACAGCTTCTGCAAATTTTATTGCAAAATTACTGTCTATTTGCTGAATTTATCATGTAAAAAAACGCGGCCTGTGCAAAACATATGATGCCATTTTAAAAGTGAAGTTATATTTTACGTTAAATATGTCAAAATATGTTACAATTGTGCATAATATTTTGAAATTGAATAAAAATGCCATGTTAAAAGATAAAGTCCACTGATATTTCAAAATTTATACATGATTAAATGGTTAAAATGTCAACAAATTAATTTACAGTGGTTGGTGTGAAATGCTCTCTTCTAGAGAAGCTTACCAGCCACAATTGTTCACAGTGGTGGTGATAGGAACCAGACGTTAAAGAGTTTAATACCACTAAAAGCTCCCTCTCAGAAAGTTATTACATGAAATACTTATGAAGACACTGCCTGATGCCTCTAGTTCTGAGAAGATTTAGGTCTAAAAACCTATTCACTGTAGAAGAGGTAGAACTTTGCACGAACTATGCAGGTATGAAAAATTAGTAGAAATCCCCCCTGCAGACGAAGTGTTAACTTATTTTCACAATCATCAAAACATGTCATTTGGCCAAGATGTTTAAACCATTGCACACAAGTGTATAGCTGTAGAGACTATAACTATAAACCTGTACAGCAGTGACAGTAATATGTTTAAAAACTCCAGCAGCACTGCTGCGCCTCATCCACTTGTACCAGCACCACTTACAATAAACTGCTGCCATGTCAATATACTGTAACTAAAGTGTGGAGAATATTTCACCACTCAGACATCTGGTCAACTGTTGTCCTTTGACTATGGTTTTCCTTTGATGAACAAGGTAGAGGGGACTGATAAACTGTGAGGAAACCAATGGGCTACAGTCAGTATTTGTAAACCTATGAAGTGCACTCACATGGCAGCTGTGTCTGATAAAATAGTCAAAGAGTACAAATATTTCTTGTGGTGTGTCCATTATTTTGTACACCCCCCTGATGAGCTAGCTATGATACGAACCCCTTAACCCTTTTAAACCTGCTCTTGGGTTCAGCCTTTCATTCCTCACTCTTAACTATGACGCAATCATTTTGCACTGCCTTGCATGTAATTCATGAATATGAATACGAGGATTGTGGCCTTACACAGAAACGTAGACATATCATCTATGTTTTTCTTTTGTTTTCTGTTCAGGTTCACTTATGATGTTTATGTGGTTTTATAGGGGATATATGTAAATGATGTATTTTTATAGGCTCAGCATTAATGGGAGGGACTAAACCACTGCAGGCTGAAAATGGGCATAGATGTAAATACATCATTTTCTGTGATATCACAAATAGTATATTAAAAACAGAGCTTAACTTTTTAAATATACAGTCTGTGTAGACTGGAGGGTGCATTGGCAGTTAAAGTTAAAGTTAGTATTGTTAACAACATTTACAAATGACATCAAATTATTTTATTTAAAAGAAAGCAAGGGAATTTTTTTTCAGAGCATGGGCTGTTGAAATGGTCAAAACATTGTGCTCATTAAGTTATATTATTATTCTCTCCCCAATTTGTACAGACACTCATTACTCAGGCAGAAGCCTGAGTAGACAGTATTCTCTGAGCTACTATCAGTGCCTAGGCAGCCCAGCGTATACAGGGGTGTGCCAAATAGAGTCCCCATTCACTGAAAGGCCCAACTATAATTTATGTTTGCAACATGCAGTTATGGCCTGCTTTTGGTCAGAAATAAGTCTGAAGAGACCAACAAAAACTTGCAAATAGAGCTCTACTATAGCAATTCACTTAATATTTAAGTACAGACAAAGCTCCAAAATATGTCTGTTACAGCTCTGTTACACTTGGTTATACATTATATTTCCAGAAGTATTTGCTCGTCTGCCTTCAAACACATATGAAGTTTAGTGAGATCCCATTCATAATCCATAGGGTTTAATATGATGTCGGCCCACCCTTTGCAGCTATAACAGCTTCAACTCTTCTGGGAAGGCTTTTCACAAGGTTTGGAATTGTGTTTATGGGAAAGTTTGACCATTCTTCCAGAAGCACATTTGTGAGGTCAAACACTGATGTTTGAGGAGATGGCCTGACTTGCAGTCTCTGCTCTAATTCATCCCAAAGGTGTTCTACTGGGTAGAGGTCAGGACTCTGTGCAGGCCAGTCAAGTTCTTCTACACCAAACTCACTCATCCATGTCTTTATGGACCTTGCTTTGTGCACTGGTGCACAGTCATGTTGGAACAGGAAGGGGCCATCCCCAAACTGTTTCCCACAAAGTTGGGAGCATGAAATTGATCAAAATCGCTTGGTCTGCTGAAGCATTAAGAGTTCCTATCACTGGAACTAAGGGTCGAGCCCAACTCCTGAAAAACAACCCACACCATAATCCCCCCTCCACCAAACTTTACACTTGGCACAGTGCAGTCAGACAAGTACTGTTCTCCTGGCAACCGCCAAACCCAGACTTGTCCGTCAGATTGCCAGATGGAGAAGTGTGATTTGTCACTCCAGAGAACACGTCTCCACTGTTCTAGAGTCCAGTGGTGGCACTTTACACGAATGCATTCGAGGCTTTGCATTGTGCCTGGTGATGTAAAGCTTGGATGCAGCTGCTCGGCCATGGAAACCCATTCCAGGAAGCTCTCTACACACTGTTCTTGAGCTAATCTGGAGGTCTGTTGACTCTGCAGTCTCTGTTGACTCGATTGACTCTGCAGAAAGTTGGTGACCTCTGCACACAATGAGCCTCAGCATCCGCTGACCCTGCGCTGTCATTTTACATGGCCTACCGCTTTTGAGTTGCTGTCATTCACAAATACTTCCCCTTTGTTATAATACCACTGACAGTTAACTGTGGAATATTTAGTAGTGAGGAAATTTCACTGGATTTCAACTGGACCTTTTGCACAGGTGGCATCCTATCAGGGTACCACGCTGGAATTCACTGAGCTCCTGAGAGCAACCCATTCTTTCATAAATGTTTGTTGAAGCAGTCTGCAGGCCTAGGTACTTGGTTTAATACACCTGTGGCCATGGAAGTGACTGGAACACCTGAATTCAATGATTTGGATGTCTGAGTGAATACCTTTAGCAATATAGTGTATGTGCTAAGCCGGCCTATTCAGTACATCTACCATTTTTCATACAGCACATATGTATTATGGAAAAGCAGTTGGAACACATCCTTCAGAAATCTCATCCAGTCTCTGACTCTCTGTAGCTAAAGCTTGAAAAAGTTTAATCCTCTTTACAGATTATAAGGTCCCACACACATGACCCTTCTTCCTGTACAGATGTGGCTCAAAACAGAGATACGTGCTTGAGACTTTGTGTCAAGGCCAACACAAGCCAGGCTATCAGACGTGTGGTTTCACCTGAATGCCCTGTGCAACCCACTGGTGGATATCATCAGACTGTAATCTCCACACTCTCCCACAAAACTGGCACAGCTCCTCCCCCTAGCAGCACACAGAGGGACTGATGTGGACACTAGGGACATAAATCCCACCGCTGGACCTGGTAGGCCTAGGAGAGAGTGGGAAAAACGCACTTGCTTGCTTTCTCTGCTTTTAAAGTTAAGTAACAGCTGTTTCCTGGGCTCAGGCCCAGCTACAATTTATAAATTTCTGCAATATGCAGTTATGGCCTGTTCTGTGGTCAGAAACATGTCTAAAGAGAGCAGCAAAGGCTGTGACATGCAAATAAAGATTTCTAAAAAAACATGTCTGATATAACTCTGTTACACATGGCCATGTATGCTAAGCTGGCCTATAAGGTACATTGTGTATCCTAAAACATAAATATAACATAATAATAATCTGTTTCTAAACAGATTTCTGTGAAGAAGCTTTTAATACCATTAAACTTTGGACGTCTAGTTGCTGTCACCACCACAGTGAACAATTCTGACTCAGTAAGTTTCTGTAGAAAAGAGCATTTGACACCAAACCGCTCTGAATTATGTTGTTTACATTTTAACCGTTCAATTTTGCAAAATCATTTCCCTTTAAGATTAGAATAACACAGCAAACATTTCTAATATTTCCAGATTTTGTAGGATTTATGCTATTAAGGCTTTATGGTTTGAGGTCACAGGTGAAAAACACCTTTGAAAAGTTTTATGACACTTTAATCCGAGTGCTATTCTCTCCATAAATGTGAATGTTCTGCAAAGGGTGGAATCCAAGCTGACGTCTGAAAGCTGCCCAGACTGCATGACAAACGGAGCTCAGCAGCCATGAATCATGCACTGTGCTGGAATGTTCTTGGACAAAAACCCACTTCTTGGTTGATTTTGGCATTTCCTAGAAATATTTCATCATGGTTGTTCAAACATCTAAGACCGCAATTACTAAACGCAAACTTTACTGTAAGTACTACATTACTGGTATGCCATAATTAAACACACATGAATAAAGCTTTTCCTTTTCTGAAAAATCATTTACAGTGAAGGTTTTTTTTAACCTAAGAAATGGAGCAGCTGAAGGACACCTTTAATTCAGTATAAAGATGTGAGTGGGCTAGAATTTGGTAGCTCATATGTGTGAATAGTTATATCTCTAGAACATATAAATCACTTTTTTTGTAACCCTCAGGCTGCAGTCACTCCACATTCAATATAGAGTGCAGCTGCTTAAAGGACGACCTCACCAAATCTTCAGATGGTCTACATAATTACATAATAAAAAGGATTATCTTATCTTATCTTATAATTAAATGACTAAGATTTGACCAAGTCATTCAGAGTGGTTTGATGAGAAATGCTCTGCTCTAGAGAAACTTACTGAGTCAGAATGGTTCGCAGCGGTAGTGATGGTAACCAGATGTCTGAAGAGTTTAATGGGTCTAAAAACACTTCACAGAAAGTTATTACATAAAGTGATCGTGAATATGCTGCCCAATGCCTGAGACATTGTTTTATATTTTTGAGGTTACAAATGTATCTTAAGTGTATTTCCATTCATGTAAACTCACACAAAAACTTGTGCATGATTACTGGTGGTTTGTAGACAGCATGACCCCTGGTTCCTATGACCACCACTCAGTAAATTCATGGGCCAGCTGTGTTTTTATTTAATTTTTACTTAACATTTTGCCATGACCTGAATGTGCCATGTTTATTCAACAACAGGCATTAAACACGTATTAAAAAATAATTATGAATAAAAATACATTTTTTAAAATGGTCTATTTGCTTGAAAAAGACATCAGGCATCTTTTCTTTTTGTACCGGCCCACTGATTGTTGTCGGGGGAAGGGGAACTCAATGCTCACTATGTTGTAGTGCATGCTGGGGACCCTGCTGCAGTGTATCTCAGGGTAAAAAGGCTAATAAGAATAGAACATATAAAAAAAATTTGGGCTGAAAAGGACTGTGTCATGAACCTGACTTGTGTTTGACACATGGGCTCTACAGTGAACCATTTTATATCAAACCACTCTGAATGGCTTTTGAAAAATCGGTGGAATTCCCCTTTAACATGCAGAAGATAAGAGAAACATGCCTGGTATAAAAGCTCTCTCCAGAGTTCAAAGCAATGTGGAGGAGACCAGAGCTCTATTGTAAAAAGCGGTGATTCATAATATACAGTGCCATTCCATTTCTACTCCCCTCTGTGTCCTGCAGCGCCGACCTCTCAGCACACAGCGATATTCTCTCTTTACATTACACATCTGACAAACGTCCTCCTACAACATAAGACAGAATCATTACTCTGCCGACCTCTACACAAGACATTTTGCGTGTATGAGTTTGTGTGCATGAGTTTTATGATCACTTGGCCAATGACCTTTAAGTTTACTAGATAATTATGAGTCAGAGTTCTATAAAAAAAATCAACATTCAATGTCCAGGATACATAAAGGGAACAAAACATCATGTACACAACAGTCCTTCCACTGAAACATCCTGATAAACAGCAGTTAATAAGCTTTCATACTGGCTCTTACAGCCTTTTCCCTGTAGTTAATTTCCTAAAAGCCCTGGACATCAAAGACTATCATCATAAAAAAACATGGTACAGCAAGCATGTTTTGAACAGGTTCTTTAATTACTCTTTAGTGTTACTCAGTATGTGGCCCACACTTCAGTTCTTCACTCTCATAACCAGCAGTCAAAGTGTAGAAACACTAAAGTGGGGGATGGTGGGTTCAAAAGTCCAGGGTAATAAAAATGGCACGGGCTGGAGGAAAAAATAGTCTTGGGACACTCACTGAGTAGAAATGATGTCTGTTTATTTATAACTTTATTCATTTGCATCCATTATAAACATTATAGCAATCAGCAGTGATGACAGGGTTTACCAACTGAGACTCACAACGATCCTTAAATGATAATCACAAACTTAAGTATGACAAGTAAAAATACCGAAACCTTCGTGGGATAAACAGCGACGTCTCTTTCCTTTATCTTTATCAGAATTTAGAATTTTATTTAGGCTAGTATTTTGTTTCCGTGTCCCTTCTTTTGGAGGAACGTTTGGAGTCTTGTCAGCATGGAGAACAAAGTTTACAAAGCTGATGTTCAGCCAGGTTTGCTGGATTTTCTCTTTTGGATGGCCAGAGCTAACAGACATTGTGTTAGTAAGAGACACTATTCTTTGATAGAATAGTTAACTGAATATTCTAATCCAATATCCTAATATCAATATTTTGAGTCTCTCCAGGAGTAGCTTTGGGTTGGAGATGTCTTGTTTGAACATGAGATGCTTGCGCATTTTCAATAGTGTCCCAACATTTTTAAGTAGAGTAAAATGGGGGGGGGGGGGGTTATGTGAAACTTTTCCATTTTGCTTTTCTTTAGTTGGAGAAAAAGTATTCATTCATAAGTTACAATACAGCTGAAATTACATACTTTTGAATAGAGTCAAGTACAATTTCCAAAACATAATAACAAAATGACAGTTTCACTTTATTTGGATAGTTCCCAGTACATTATTTATAGATGTTCAAAATACTGACTCTCAACAGTGTTCGGGTTGGGGCTGGTATTTTGGTTTAGGACAAGGATTTGAGGGTAAATGAGTTTAGGTTTTGGTTAAAGTTCAAACAGGTGGATGAAATTAAAATAAGAGACAACTCAGGCGATCTCACATTTCACCCAGGCCTCTCAAACTGGGCCCTTACATATTCGATTCATAGAAGTACCTAAATACATCAAAGTAATTACTGAGTAGTAACTCTAATGATTAATTAATGAACACATTTCAAGGAGTTAAAATGGTTAACAATTTGCTACCTGTGAAATGACAAAAATATTTTTTGGAAATTTGAACCTAATGCCCCCTAGTGCTTCACTGAAGCAGTTACCCAGCATTCATACTTGTCATCCTGAGAACATAGCCAAGATCCATCCTTGAAGGCTGTTACTGCAAATCTCAGTATATTACTCACACAGATTTACACAGCAAAGAGCACAAAGACACAAGTGTATATATACCCAAACCACAGGTTTTCCCCATCAACCTGTCTTTAAAAACCAAGTGGTGAAGTTTATTGTAAAAAGCATTTAAGTGTTCATAATTAACGTCATAACATTTCATAACAATGCTTCTGTTTGGGTTTTATTTACAGAACGTTTTAGAGATCAGCATAATGTTTCACCTAACATAACGTTTGACTATTTTTTCTGGCCTTTACCCAGGACAGAATGGTAGGCCTCTTGATGAATATTCCACAGTTGCAGAACATTCTTGATGAATGTTTTACAGTCACAAGTTCACCATTACATTGCTGGTCTTTTTGTCTTGTGCTGAGAATTTTACAATTTTGTTTACTTACAACACTGGATTACAAATTGGGAGCTAGTGCGTAACTGTCTCTAGTAATGTTAAACCAGCACAAATCACACTGCAACTGTATGTTATCCATTACTCCAGGAACTTTCAGAGGTAAGGATCTCTTTCTGAGACAAAAAAAGTCTTGAGACCACAAGAAACATCTGTTCATATAAACCTGAAAATAACAAAACATTTTGGAATTTTGAAAAATTTGCAACAATGAAATGTTAAGGCAAGTAAAATGAGGACATTTGTACAAATGTCTCAGATTTTTCTGTGCCTGATCTTTTCTGCTGAAGCTTGTGTCCAGGCGACTCATGTGGATTTCATCCTCTCATCACAGGGTTTTGCACAGACTTGAGGATTCCTTGTCAGGTCAAGTGCACAGTCATTGAGACAAAGGGGGAATTACCAAATACTAAGAAATTCTGAAACATGCAAATATTTCAAAGATACTACATTTTTGTTATGCTGATAATAAAAAGAATGTAAAATAGAGCAGCAGTAACACCAGTGACTCTAATTGCAGCAGCAGTAGTATCTGTAGCAGTAATAGTAGTAAAAGCAACAGTTGTAGCAGTAATAGTAGTAGCAACTGCTGTTGTAGCAGCAGTAATGCTAAAAGCAGCAGCAGTTAGTATCAGAAGCATTAATAGCAGTAAAAGTAGTAGTAGCAGCAATAGTGGTAGAAGTAATACTAACAGCAGCAGCAGTTATCAGTAGCATTAGTAGCAGTAAAAGTAGTAGCAGTGGCAGTATCAGCACCATCAATAGTAGCAGCAGTAATAGCAATAACAGCATTAACAACATTAGTTATAGTAGCAGTAGTATGAGTAAGTAGCCTTAGTAGTAGTAGCAGTAGCAGTCATATTTCCAAAGGTAAGTCATGGATAATTAAAAAAAAGTTTGACAAGAAATAAATCACATTTTCTGTTGTCATTCTTTTAATTGGCAGTGCTGTGCATTGTTACTTAAAGTGCTCAACATAATATGCTACCATTATTTAACAGAATGCCATGCTATTTCAAAAGCACGTCTGATATTCACTGCTAGCCAAAACTCTGCAGTGAGAAATCCAAAAATTCGGTCTGCATGACTTTCTAAAGCATAACACTCCTGTAGATCATCATTTGAGTGGCCAAGCTCTTCCTGAGCAGAAGAGATTTTAGTAAAAAGTTTACTACTTTACCACTGATACAATGAAAAAACTCCTTCATAATACAAAAAACATGCCATAAAACAAGGAGCTGCACCACAAGATGACTTCTTTCTCAGCAATCACCATCATTTCCAACCTCAAAATTAGGTCACCAATGTACAAATAACCATTAACAAAACGGATGCTTAAAATCTGCCCTTACAAAGAGTAAAGAGGGAGATTTTAGGTTATTATATTCTTACTGTCATGATCTTGCTGAGGGTCACTGATTCAAAGAAAATGTACTTAATTTCTATAAAAGAGCATCATGTCCAGCTCTTTGGTTTGATAGATGTTCATGACTATCTGAAAACTAAACTCTGTGACCTGAAAGTTTCAAAATGAGATGAAAAGAATAAACAGATAACAAAGCTGTTTTCAGAAATCACCATTATTGCATCATTGTTCAACATCACTACCTGAAAGGAAATACATTCTGTCCCATTCTCATCACCAAATAAGCCGAGGCTAAAAAAGATCTAGGTCTTCACTGACAGCAGCCTCATTTTGCTGGATGTACTTTAGGATGTCCAGCTGATCCATGGCCTGGGCAGTGCCTGACTGAGGGGTAGCTTTACTATCCTGTACCAGAGAAGGAGGCTTCTGAGGAATGGCTGGCTTGGGCTTTAGTGCTGGTTTGGGTTTCGGGGCAATGGCTGGTTTTGGTCTGAGAGGTTTACTTATTGCTAGAAGTTTGTCCAAATCCTCCTCCACCCTAATTGGGGAAAAACATGACATTCCAAATGAGATTTCAATACATGGGGTTTCCCAACAGAAAATATATGACATTTTTTGTTTTTAGGAGCAATACAAAAATGTAAATAAAAAAATTGTTGTTGTTGTTTTTTTTTAACTTGTGTGGGTGAAAATAAGGTCTTCTTTAATAGAGCTGTAGACACTGTAAAATCTCCCGGGTAGAAAATAAACAGTCAACTGCATATGCATGTGTCCTGTCATATCCACAGCTACATTGTAGTCAAAGAAAATTGATCTGTTACAATTTTAACTTTGCTGGACCTTCCCAGTGTTAAAATTTTGTAGAATATCATTACTAAATTACTTTGCATAAAACTCGTATATCAACTCGAATCCCCAGTTTTCCACTTGAAACTAGGACTTCACTGATTGTTCAACTGCAATTTATAAGTAGAAAAATGGGTATCCCCCCATTTTCCAACGCGACTTGAATGCTGACTACAGCTTATCAAGCAAATTGTACACAGCTCCTCCCACCAACTGCTCGTGAGACAAATTGTGAATTGAGGAGACTGTCAACCAGCTGGAGACAAAACAGAAAATCTAGTTAACTATCCATGTGTTAGCTATTCTCTAGGCCTTCATCGATGCTGAGAACGGGATATTTTTCAGTGGTGGACTCTCAACCAAGCAATGACACTGATTTCTAAAAACTCTAGCACCTCTGGAGTGTATGATTCACTTGTACCAGCAACACACACTCTGCCATGTCAGTGTCACTGCTGTGCTGAGAATGGATCACCAGTCAAATAATATTTGGTCAGCTGAGGTCCTGTGTTTAGACACTGACCAATGATGCACGGGACAGAAGGTAAGTGATACACTGCACAAATAACAACTGTATACCTGTGTTATGGACCTATTTCTCAGGTGAAGTCAAAGTGGCCAGTGAGTGAAAGGGAGGTGTTGAGACATAACCACCAGGTAGGAAACAAGACATGACCACAGTGAATTTCTGTATGTTTCTAGGCCAGGAAATTGTCAAAAAAAATAGCCCATAATGGGAAAAATAGGCATGGAAATATATACCGGTCAACACTAGCCTATGAATTCAATATACAAAGATACTGAACAACACATTCATCAGCATGTTGGAGCAAATAAAGGACTCATTTTAATACTGATTCTATTGCAGGATATATAATACAAATAAACAAGAAAACCCTTCATGAGGGCAAACTGTCCCTCCTCTGAAAATACTGCTTCTGCTGCCTCAAAATTGTATGCATGGAAGAACAGTACATCTCTTATGCATATTAGCTTGTGGCTAGCATATTAATATAAAACCCTTTACTTCTATAATGTTGCTGTAATAAACTGGAAAAGCAAATTTTCCACCACTTATTATTGCATCGAAAAAATTTACTGAATCAACACACCACTGTCTCGTACTGAATCAAAGTATGAATTTTGTGAATCATTAAACCCCTAAAAACTGAACAGTATAATCAAACTTGTACCACACATACTGTAAATTATTAACTTTTGATTTTCATCAAACAGGCAAGCCCCTGAAAGGCAGGGTAAGCTAAAGTAAACTAATTAATGAAGTGTTTATTCTCCAAACTATCTAGAAGATCATAAGACAAGTGCTAAGGTCTTTTTTCTTATTAAAAAGGACAGGTGTTTCTAAGGCCTGGAGGCTGAAAAAATTACTTTCTCAAGATCATGGCAAGCCTCTACCCAGCCAGCGGCCTAGTCTTATATAACCGAAACTGTCTGGCAGCCAAAGCTCAAACATATCCATTCCAGTTAATGCTTTCCAATCTATCATCAGCAGCCTCACAGGTACAGTTACACATACTTACAAAACAATAAAAAAGGCATGCAGGTGTGGGAAGTAGCCAAGTACATGTCTCAGGTCTCAGTATTTACCACTGCATCCTTACACTGCACTTGTATAAGCATCTCTCACTGCTGTTATTTTTGGCCTATTCTGCCAAAAATGCATTCTTACACCTGACGCCTCTCTGTTTTAACATTTGTATCATAACCATGATTATGGGTCAATAAGGCCTCAATCAAGACCTTCTGACAGCAATAAAGCATTAAAGTAGATGAAGAACTGACCTAAAGAGCTCATCCACATCTTCATCTTGTTTGGGAGCAGCAGAAGCTGCACTCTTCTGGTAGGCATCAGAGAGGAGCAAAGTGTCTCCAATAGTGACTGGTCCACCTAAGTCTGGGTCTTCAAACAGTCGCAGGTTACCTGTAGGAACACTGTGGGTGTAAGAGCTGGCGGTAACCGATGGCACATGATGCTGACCCTGCTTAGCATTTTATTTATTTTATTCATGTAAGAAAAGCCAAAAAGAGCACTCACTGTCCTTTACTGCAGGCTGAAAGAGCTCCTTGTCTGGGTCATCCTCCTCATCAAAGAGGGACAGTTTGGGTGTAGGTGTAGACTTGGGCACTGGTTGTACATGTTTGGGTTTCTTAGATCTACAAACACAAAGTGCAAAATCTGTATTTTCTCATTTTTACAATGCACAATTTCCAAAATAACCACGTTAAATTAGCAAATACAGTGCAAACTGCTTTATAATGCTCAGCACGTAGATATGAGAATTCACAAAATTCACAACGGTGAATTCTGGATTCTTGGAATGGAAAACACACTAAATATTAAAGCAGTTCTTTGAAAGCAACAGCAAGTGCGTGTCAAAATCAATATATGAAATGTAGCTTGAGTTGCAAAAAGTAAAATAATGCCAAGTGCAAAAAGCCTCTGTAAAAGTATGACAGAATAAACATAAATTGTAGTTTAATTTCAGATCATATAACATCAATGTGTAAATGTTTAAGCATCTTTAAATAACGTGTAATAGTTTAAGGGTAAGTTGGTTGAAATCCTGCCACCTTTTACACATGCACTTTTGTACTTGGCTTTAGCTCAATAGCAGTCTTAAGTGGAATGTCTCTTAAGATGGTGCCTCATAATTTTTCAAGGAATTCTCAGCTGGGATTTAAATAAAAGAGAAAACATTCTCATACGGAGAGATAAGGGCAAGAACTTACCAGAACAAAGCAAAAGAGAATAACTGACCATTTATAGTTATCTTCTGGTGAAGTGCTAGAGAGCATGTATTCCTGAAAGACGTTTAGTTGGAGCAAACGGACTACTCAGATAAAATGAAAAGAAGTTTGGTTTGATTCTGATTTGCAAACATTTCAGAAAGGAAAAAAAACCCCACTATGTTCCATGAACACTGCACCGAAAAGGCGACATATCACAGTCATCAAATTAGTGCACCTGAAAAACTGCCCTATACTGATCAGGTTCTTGAAAAATCCAGCTTATGTTTAGATAATTTAAGAACAAACTAACTCATAGTAATATAAGTATGTCAAGCTCACTGCACCAGTGTGTAAGCAGCAAAAAGTCTAGAAAAGCCAAGTAAGCCCTAAAAGCATATTATGGATTCATCAGCGGCAGACCATCAGAACAGTTCACTGGGCAATTAATCAGGAAATCTAAACTGTAGAACTTACTTCTCAAAGTATTATTACAATAAATTAACTCAATTTTAACACCATTTTAAATGGAACAAACATATCATTCAATAATAACAGAGCGCTACACTTGGGCAGGCCAGCTTACTAACCTGTACTGCATTCAGAAACCTTGTAACAGACACATAAACAGAGATCTCTGTCTACTTATTGCTGTGTGTTTCTTTTTTAGTGCATTGTACAGAATGAGCATTAGTGCAACATTAGACTATCATTGTCTTACTAAAGAAAAGGGTGTCAACAGTCTTCAAATAATTACAGTTAAAAGCTAGAAAGTGGCCCACAAAGTAAAAATAAAATGAAATATGCTGATGTTTTAAATTTTTATATGTACTGAAATTAAACAATGTTTGTCTATTTTTAATTATTAGATTTTTTTCCCCCTTCTTTACACAAAAGTGCTGAACTCTGCCAGTATATGGCAGAACCAAGCTACTGTTTGGTTCTGGACAAAAAAAGCAGTCATTAAGAGATTCTGTGCTGCCATCTAGTGGACCTACTGCAATATTTGTTGTGTGCTACACTAAAAACTGTCACAGTGAACAGTCACCCATGTGTGACTCTCATGTGTCTGGTGTTGCAAAAGCACTGTTTACACCATCTACAGTTTTCAACACTGTATTTATGCTGCCAGCTCATGATGCTGCAACAGTACAGTCTTAATACACCAGGGCTCTCTGTATTAAGACTCATACCTCACACCTCCTAATGGATCAAATAACTCCTCTTCATCATCGTCTTCTTCCTGGGTTGGCTTGACTGCCTTCACTGGCTTTTTAACTTGGTCAGTCTGAGTAGCAGAAGCCTCGGTTTCTTTTCCAAAGAAATCCAGCCCATCATCGTCTTCTTCCACTAGCCAGTCAGGCGTGTTTGAAGACGTGACATCACGGACGTTATTCTTCGCTCCTGTATATGATATTTAATACAGCTGTAATGACAATTGGTTACAAAAAAAACAAAACAAAACAAAACAAAAAAAAAACAAAAAACATACAAATCACGTGATCACTCACCTAAGAACTCCAATAACTCTGGACAGGTTGACAGAGTTGGGTGTTTGGCAATAAATCGGACAAACTCATCGAAGGCTGCTCTGCGTTCACGGATATCAGTCTCACCCACAAACAGGGCTTTTCGGGGCATGGCAGGTAGATGGATACTGGGATACTGAGCAATTAAGCTGTGGTAGAACTCATCAATTTCACTGTACTTCTTTGAGACCTGCAGGATTATAACATAGTGGAGTTCATTAATAAATTACCTATGAGGTGTTACTCATTACTTATTACTGACAACTGCGCTAAAACAATAGGTTTCATCACAATGCAAACATATTTAGAGGTGAATTTACATTAAGGAAATGATTCTCAAAGAAGAAATGACAATGACAGTGTAATTTAGACCAGACTTCAGTGTGTTAATGAGTATTCAGCCAAGCAGGCCCAGTTCAAATACTAGTATAACCATAAAGTTAATCTGGGGCATGAGCACTTTGTTCTTTTTAGGTCAAAATGTAATTTTAGATTACTGGACATTAATAATGATGATGTATATGGCTTATTATTATTTACAAGAACATTTAACACATGTTTACAACTAAACAGAAAACAGAGAAATAAGTGGGCATTGCTTTTAACACTTCCAATATTACTTATTTTAAAATAATATTTCGATCCAGTTGTGTTGACATCAGTTGAAACACAGCTCCTACAGCTCCATAAGTTTTTAAAGTTCTGGTGTGAAAACTAAATACAATTTTTTTTTTAAACCTTACATATAAAATTAGCTTAGTGCTTCCTCAAGAAGGTTTAATATTTTCTTGGGAGGATGCAATAAGGTCAAAACAAGACATATAATGACTGGAGTGGAGACTTTTATGGCATATTGATTCTGATGACTTTTCTCCCCAAAATATTTCACAATTATTACAATTCCTGCATTTAGTACTTTGTGCATCCTCCCTTTGCCAAGACTACAGCACTGAGTTTTAGCTTATAATGTAGGATGATGTGGTATAACAAATTTACTGAATATTATATTTACTGAAATGTCCTTGATAGCTTGCTAATGTAGGAAAAACTCACAGAAAGCACAAGTGAGCAAGTTAGCAGTAGTGATAATAAACGTTCTATGAATTTTTACAAAGTGGGGAAACTGGCAGAATTCTTAAGTACTTGGGTACTGAATGTGCCACATAACATTTCAAGATGAGTAGCTTTAAAATGTTGTTTTGCGAACAGCTACATTTTTAATTTATAAAAGCCCCAAAAAAGGGTCAATTAGGTTGGTCATTGACAAATGTATTCATATGCTCTTTCAGAACATTTATAATATTTAACTTACTGGGGAAAACCGCCTCTTTCTTAAACAAAGAAGGGTGGTTGGATGTAAGTGATGAATGTGGATGTGGTGTTCAATCAGAAGTCCCAGTTGGGATCAAAATGTGGATATTTTTAAATGAATAATGTACTTGCACCACATGAAGACTCAATATGAGAAAAAAACATCTTCATCATCAAGTTCAGTAGCAATATCCATGTTCACAGTCACTGATCACCTACCACTAACTGTACAACATCTCCTGGTTTGTGCTTAGCAGACTTGAAAGCAGCAAGACGGGTGACCACGACTATCTGGTACTCTACATGGCCAGTCATCATGGGCCCCCTGATCTCCTGGTAATGTGGCACTTGCAGATCGATACCAGTAGCCTCATTCTGAAGAGACCTGTTTATTTAAAAAAAAAAAAAAAAAAAAGATATTTGTGTGGACTTTTCAGCTCACTCCAATCTGGAAATGTGGCAGGATGTAAAGGCATGTCTGACCACAACTTTGACCCCCAACATGGAGGACACAACACAGCAATTAAATGAAACTCTGAAGTGGGGAACCACATGAAAAATGTACTTTAAGGATTTCCCCAATGCAAGATGTGTTACCTACACATTTAGATAACTAGGTTCTTCGGAAGTTCTTTAGTAACAGTTATATTTAGAACATGAGTTCTAAGCAGAACTATTTCATGCTTAAAGGGTTTTATCTGTAACCGTTTTGAAAATGGTTCTATAAATCACCAAAAGGGTTCAACTGTTATGGTGTCAAGCTTGTAACAACAGAAAAACTCTTTTAGAGGCTATATAGAACCATATACAACACATTCACCATCAATCTGAAGAGTCATTTCACCATGCATAGAACGATTTAACGTTACGCATTAACGTTACTCTACAGAACTCATGGCTCTAAACGGAACCACTGCCTTTACTAAAGAACCCGTGAAGAACCATGCTTTTTAAGTGGCAGTTCCAACATCCCGTTTTAGTTAGTACTCTTAAAGCTGAAGCCAGGATATACACACAGCCCAGGGCGTTCTTTTCTTCCCGATACAACTCTACGATACATTTATCCAGAACTACTATCGCTACTTTACTCGTAGAAGCCCAACGCACACATTTTGCCTGTGTGATATAACTAGCTAAGTTAATCGTTAAATCGTTCTTTATATCTGCCCAAACAGAACGCACCCAAAATAGGTACCTTCGTTAAGTTGAAGTTGTTTTAAAAAGGGTTAACTTTACCTGCTCGTAATAAGTCCATCTGGCATGTTTAAACTCGTTAAAGAAGCTCTGTTGTCATTTAGCTTTGCATAATTCTTGTGAATGTGAAAAATACAGCCAGCTATTCAGACCACGAAGCTGAAGTCAGCTTCTTATTCGCCAACTTCTTGTTCCAATTTTCCAGTTCCACCTTAAATGGTGCAGCATTTACTGGAAAACAAAAAGCTGGCGGACAGAAAGCGAAGTTCAGCCTCGTAATCAGACCCTAGTCATGAGACCCAAACTGCTTCCTTCGTTAGCATTGACTTACTTTTAGCCAGCTAGCTAGCTAGCTAACAGTTGGCTGACTGGCTAGCGAGAGAGATAGTTAGCATGCTGTGCCTGTTATCTTGCCTAAATTCGTTCTGTTGTTAGAGCGTATGGTCCAGCTTGTTCGTCTTGAAAATGTAACGTTAACATGTATGGAAGTGACTAAACTAACTAAGATACCAAAAACAGCGACCGTAGTCGGCAGGATTCGAACCTGCGCGGGGAGACCCCAATGGATTTCTAGTCCATCGCCTTAACCACTCGGCCACGACTACACACGAAACACCTGAGAATCGCGGTCTTTCAACGACGAAATTGTTGATATGGCGTCACTGACATTGATGTATACTGTTCTTTTTACATCTCGGGTGCCCATTTCTACGTCTCACATACAGTATGACACCGAATTAGGCTGCACCTTCCTTCCCCATGTAACCTAAAATACTGCGTTTGTGTAACGTTAAAGAAGAGCTACGAAACTCTGCACATGTTGCTCCGCTTGGTGGTGCGCTAACACTTTAAAATCACAGTTTCACACTGAAGGTGAAGTTCACCGATTTTTCCAAAATTCGACATAACGAATCGACAGACGGTCACGAATATCTGACATTGTTTAATGACAGTTTTGGAATTTAAAAAAGTCCTAAAGTGTATTTTAATCCACACATAGCGGAGTTTCCATGCAGGGCGTTTTAAGACAAATAGTGCCCAAAGAAAACGATTTTGTTCAGATTTGTCACTATTTACCTTCATCAACATTACATATAAGATCACATTCAGTTTAAAGACTGATTAGTCGTATGTGCGTCTGCTTGTTTGCAAACCTGCAGCCACACCTATGTTGCAAGATTGGACACCTACTTAGTAAGCCATGATTTTGTTACCATGCCTTACTAAGTCGTGGTCACAACTTAATCATCTCATTCCCACACCTTACTAAGTCATGGCCACATATTAGGATATCGTTCCCATGCGTTAATAAGGCGTGGCCACGCATTATTTTTATTTACACAGATGTCACCAGCAGGACTCTGTATGTTCCCCCACTTTACGAAGTTGTAGCCACCACTTCATCATCTCATTCCCACAACTTACTAAGTTGTGGCCATGCATTATTTTATTTCTACAGTATGTTACCAGCGGAGCTCTGTAAGAATCCGCCCTGGGCACACTTTTAATATGGCGAGGTTTGTAACCTTGCTGCTGATTGAGTAATAACAATGATACACCCATCAAACCACAGAAAGACCGTTTTCACACCGTTTATTTGAAACATGTCATTCAACCTGGAAATCGTAGCAAAACGGTGCACAGCGTGTAGAGATTGAATGTTCCCTGGGGTATTGGACAAGGTGGGCCTGCAAGGCAAGCAAAACCTACACTGTAACATCAAGTTGGACTGTAAGACATTTTACTGTGACTAAACACACAAAATGCTCTTATGTTGGGCACATTTGTGCAGCCAAAGAGTGCAGAAGTGTTTTTTAATAACTACATAGTGTTGATAACTACGCTATAATGCTACCCATTACTGATTCCCTGAGTGCTCCCCTAATAGACCTTTAAAGGAAAAACAAGTTCATGGTTATTATCTCACTTTCCTATTATACTTAATGCATTTACACTTTATATACACAAATCTCTTTTCTCTTTTGTTTTTGAAGCCTTTTTTATGCCTATTTTGTGTTAACTTACCTAGATCTAGTATAGTTGATTTTTGCAGGAAACAAAGATTTTGTAGTGAACTGTTAAGAGTGGACATCAGCTCACAGAATTCGGTTCAGAGGAGAGGTTACCCCTCATAACCCACCCCGCCTACCCTGTGTGTACTCCAAGGCCACCATGATCGCCTTTCTTTAAATCCTTGTTGGTAGAACCCACGCCAAAGAGGTCTGCCTGTGTAAACAGCTCATCAAGACCTTTACTTTGTCAAAACTAAACAATTGTTGTTCTCCCACTGCAAACCAAAATAATGCATTTAAATAAATAATCTTGTGTTATTATAAGAGATATTTTGTGTCAAGCTAAAAAATGTGTGTGTGTGTGTGTGTGTGTGTGTGTGAGGGGAACACTGTGGACATCAGTAATAAAGAAATGAAAGAAATTGTTAAGTGGTTTTAGTTTTAGACATTGAAAAGAATAAGTTCGTACATAGGAATTGGTTAACTTTGTCAAATAAAATAATTCTTTAAAAAAAATCCTTTTGGCAACCTGTGTTTCAGAAATGTGTAACAGAATTTAAAGACTGCACTGAACATTATTATGCTATTATGCCATCTTTTTTTTTTTTTCAGGAAAAAATCAGGAGATACTAGTCCAGATTAAAGAGTCCATGTTTTTCCTCCAAATTGTGTAATTCAGTTGGTGAGATGTAAACAGTCGTTCAGAATGTTTGGATGTGAAACGGTGCATTGTAGAGAAACTTATTGTATTACAATACTGTAAAACAATACTGGGCACTGTTTTGCCCTAGAACATCCCATGTGTACCTCTTAGCCATGAATAAAGTTAAACTGTTTTAAGCTAAACATTTGTCTCTAAACTATTGTAAAACAATGCCCCAGGCACCAGGCAACATACTCATATCCATTTAGTGTAATAACATTTGGTGATGTAGATTTTTAAGCATTAAATGTTTAAGAAATCTGGGTAATATCAACACCAAGGTGAAGAATTCGAGCTCTATGTTTCTCTACAGTTGAGTATTTCATATGAAATCACTCAGTGAATGACTTTGTTTACTTCTTAGTGATCGATGTATGCAGAAATTTAGAATTTTTTAAAAATTACTGTTAGTGCTTTAAATTGTAGGAGTGAGTGGTTTAGGATTTGATTTTTACACCATTATAAGCATAAAAGACATAAAAGACATTTGTCCCCAGTTAGACATGCTTTAAAAATGAAGACAAACACGGTGACATTTTCACTGTCAGACTTTAATGTCCGGACACAACTACAGTCAGAGGTAATCAAAGCAGAATGAACAAAACATGGTAGACCACAGTTTCCAATACAGGGGGGGGGGGGCAGTCCTACAACCTACTTATGGACATCATCATACATCACGTTTAAGATTGCATTCCAAAATACCAAAATCAAATGTGCTTATGGGAGTTACTTCATTTCTAGGCATGTACTGAGCACAGGCAGTAGAGATTACACAGTGCACACCAACACAGACACTGTGCAACAGGGATACTAAAGTGACTAAACAGAGGACTGCAGCATCTACAGGAATGTGTTTAAAACATGACATGCACCACCCACACATGACGAGTTAGGGTCTTTTCTTTAAGAAGAGCTCTGGTGGTGTTATAACACTTACATGGAGATGCTGCAGGCGTCACATGGCAGTTAAATAACTGTCTTGTATAGTATTCAGTCCTGCACATCCATGTAAATCCTCTGTTTCAGTCCCAGTGGTGAAACGTTAATGTGAAATAGTTAAGCACGACAGAATACCTTGTCTACAAAAGTGGACTGCGTTTTGTTTACCTTTAAAACAGATTACAATCTGTTGAATATCTAGCCAGCAAAATGTATGTACGTATGCATAAATTATAATTGAAAGTTGGCTATATGATCTAGCAAATGTGACATGTTACCTGTTGCTGAAAATCTCTGGACTATGTGATTGCTGGATTGAAGGCACCACATAACATCTGTTAAAAAGTGCAGTCATTCCATAAAATTACATTTCATTGTCTGCTCCACAGGGCAGGATACATACACTTTATCTGATACAGTGTAAACCACTTTTTCATACATACGATAGTGTTATAAAAACATTTGTACAGAAATCTATAAATCTACAAGGTTAATCAGATTTTTTTGTATTTTTTTTCTTACCCTTTTGGTCAAACAAAAATATTGAGTGTACTGAATGTATTATTAGAATATGTAACAAACCAATTTAATACATAGTACTAGATCTGTACAAAAAGTCCAGCCCCCCCCTCAATGAAGCCTTGAGTGACAAGCCTGAGCTGGAATGACCTCCAATAACAAATTAAGTATATTATCTGTGCATAAAAACACGTCATAATTGCTCGCATGTGATGCTCAAAATGCTGTGCTGGGAGTCCTTCAAAAAAAAAAAGAAGTCATTTCACAGGTCATCTTACCACATGTATGATTTTTAAAATCATTACTCTTTATGTACAAGTCTGAATGAGCAGTATAGAGTGGGAACTGTTTGTGTGGATGTTTAGAGCTTAGCTGGCTTGGCTTCACTGATGCAGGTTTAGGTTCAGTTCATTAGAGCAATGGTAGAGGGGTGTGAGGGAGAAGGGCGTCACTTCCCCTCCGTATGGGGGGCTGACGCTTGGTCCTCTGCAATGCACTCATGGGGCTTGGAGGTGGCCAGAAAGCCTGGCAGGCAGGTGCAGGTGTATGAGCCTTCTGTGTTAGAACAAACTCCATTCTTGCACAGCTCCACTTTGTCACTAATATCCTTACATTCATTTATATCTGAAAGAAGAGAACAAACAATCTGAGCTTCTGGCTGAGCAGGGCAGATAAAAGTTACTTAGCTCAGCAAATGACTAAAATGATGAAGCATGTGAGATATTTATAATCTTAACAACAGTTTTCAGTAGTGTTTGAAACCTAAAGGTCGTATTTTTATTAAGGACCATTCTTCAATTATTTCATTCCCAGTCAAAATGGCCTTTAAGCACAAGTTATTCATATTTAGGAGATACAGCTGAAGAGATTAGAAAGAAGGTAAGAAAGGAGAAAGTCAAAGGAAAATAAGTGAAAAAACTGGAGTTTCCAAAACCAAAGTTCAAAAAATGATTAAAAGTTATAGAGAAAATGGGAGTCCCCACAACTGTGCAGGACCTGGTTGACCATCAAAACATCTGAAAAGATGTGTACCTGTGAAGCTGTTATTGAGAAAAGGAGATAGACAAAAAAGAAAATAAGTAAATCCAACAAACAAGCTGCTGGTGCTCTCAAACAAATGGACTGTATCATGAGAAACAACAAGTGCAATTAACTTCTGAACGTGAATTTTGGAAGTGTGGCTACAAATTTCTTTGAAAAACTAAAAGCAAGTATCCTTAAAAGAATGGAAGTTGTAATAAAGTCAAAGTGTAAACGCAATTATTCTGAAAAACCTGATATTATATTTAGTTGTTGATGCTTGTGTAATTTTCTGTTAAATGTATGCTGAAAAATGAATAAACTGCCATTTTGGCTGGAAAAATATATAGATGAAATACATAAATGAATGATCTAGGTCTTCTGCACAGAACGGTAAGTGTTCCTCTTTAAAGAGGCCATATCATGGAAAATATAGTAGTATAGTTTAAACCACACCTTTCACTCCCCAGTCCATGTATGGACACTAAAGTACAAAACCACCCTGTTTTGAATTAATTGTTTTTTTGATATCATGAAATCCAAAGCCTTTATATATCCACCTATTCGGCCTGCAGTGGTCTACATTGATTCACACTGAAGCAATGAGGCACAACACAGTGCAGTCAAAGCAGACAAAGAAAAAAATGTATTCCTAAATTCTAAAAATGGGATGTAATTCTCTTTAGCACAGAGATTTGACAATGTAAGGTTAGACATTAAGTAGCTCTGCTTTTGGTACCAACAGAAGTGATCAGTTAGTCTATGCTATTACCATTAAAGTTTTGATTTGATTGTACAGAAAGAAACATACTACCACATATGCATGCGCATGGCATTCAGGCTTGGCTGAGAGTACCTGCCCAGATAGACCTAAAAGAATACTGGACTGCCCCCAAGCAAGAAGATTCGTGTCAGTGACAGAGCCCCCTTAATAAAAGATACACTTTCTCTCCAAGCACGCATTCTTAACTTGCCTTGGTTTTCTTTCCAACAATGTTCTTCTCTGTCAAACTGATGAAGCCCTCTCTTCTCTACTCAGTTATGTAATTGCTCAGATGCCCCCTCTGCCAGCTGCTCAGTGAGTCAGCTAGCATCTTGTATTGCTTTCAAAGTAAGCAATACTGAAAAAAGGTCAAAACCAGATAATGACTCAGAGGTTTTGTGCAGACAGTGGATTTTTGTATTGCTTTGTTAGTTTTTTGACATGCAGTATATAAACTGTGTACTTATTTCTAAGGTTCTAAACCTCGTTGGAAGATCTCAGTGACTCACCACAATGCTTATTTATCAGTCATTTGTTCTGTCTCATAATTGTAGTGCATATTCAGTATGTAATCAGATTCTTGGACGATGCTGTAACAGTAATCAAGTCAAGCAAACAGAGAAAAGTTATTTTTGTTATATGCACATAATACAATATGGGTATGATTCAAGGACTTTGGCTCGCAGGCACCGTCTTCCTGCTTAGATTTAATGTTGTAGTGCAGATGACACTTTGATCATCCATTTGTAATTGTGATTCACATGGACTAATGCATGGCCATTACTGTCAGCACCTTTGATTGTCCAAGCACACGATGAGAAACATTTTTGAGGGACATCCAAGAGTTGTCTCTTTAAGGGACAATTCCTGTGAATGGCTTTGATTGAGTGTGAGTACAATGAAATGCATCCAAACTTCACCTCAGTCACATAATTGTAAAACAGCATGCACTATGGACATTATTGATTTTTCACCCTAAGGAAGGTTTTGGGCTGCCAAAAGCTAAAATTATAGTCTCTTTTGGAAGTTGAAAAGGACACAGGAAAAAAATGTTTTGGAAGCTTGTCGAACATAGTTTTATCATTTTTCAGGAATTTAGAGAAACATAATATGGCTCTACTTAAGGACAAAGTATGGCGTTTGGACGTATTAATGGATTATGACACACTGTTTCATCTTTAACCAACTTCAGCTTGTAACTCCCATTGCAGTGAGAATGAACAGGAACAGGAACAGCACACTCTGCACTGTGGTCCTCAGTAGCTTTACATTCCATGTTTAGTAGTTGTCTTTATTTGATGTAGCTTCCAGCCAGATCAGTGGTGCTGATGCATGTAAATAGAAGATGCTATTCCATTCAGAAATGACTGCAGCTGTTATAGGAGAAATACAGGAGAAAAAGGGGCCTTACCAATGCATGCCATCTTGCTTAGGTCAAGTTCATAGCCATCAAAGCAGTCACAGGTGTAGCCCTCTCGCACACGAACACAGCGGCCATTTTCACAGCCATTCAAGATGCCACACTCTTCTGCTTGTAAGCCTTCAAAGCCCTCATTATGACCTGATGAAAAACAGGCACCATGGAGTTACAAGTATGTTCATGAAAGGTACAGACGATGAGAATAAGGATACAATGCTACTACTAGAGATGGGCATTTTAACCAGTTTTTAAATGAATAGTTTTTAAGAAAATTATTTATATGAACGCGAAATAAAACAACACAAATAAAAACACAGAAGGTTTAATATTCATTTATAATGAGCAGTTAGCATGAGAAGTACTGCATACTTGATGATTATAGTTGATTTAGTGCTTTATCTTTGCTTTAGATATATGCAATTAAACTACTGATCAACAGTACAATAACTTTACTTACACTGTACAAATCATCGGTTGTTTGAAATGTCTCCATCTCTACTTACAAGTTATCCTTTCGTTTAACGTGATACATAATATCAGCTGCTCTTGTCCCAACAATCTTTGTGATTCTACATCACACACTCAGGCAAAAATGTCTTCAAAAATGACAAGATAATGCAAGATTTCATTTCTTTATTCCAGCATATTTTTATTTGAACATCTGTTCATCTACTACTAAAAATATTTCAGACATCCATATAGATTTAAATAACCATGTCCATCTCTATTAACTACAATTATTGTTGAGGTAATTTATTGACATTAGACGTGTAATAAACAGATGTTCCCTGATTGTGCATGCACAATTATGCTCATTTTATAGTAATATACGTTACCCATGTATGGGTCCACTCGGCGGGGTGGCTGGTTCTCCCTGGTTCTGTGTACAGGTACTTGCACTGCCTCTCTGGAGCTATAATCACTTGAGGGATCAGGGAAGATGGGGCCATTCAAAGGTCCTTCGGGGATATAGTAGGGGTCACCTCCCAAATGACCATAACTATCCCAGTAAGGTCCATCAGGAGAGGCATCTGGTCCATACTCAAAGCCTGGTCTCTCCCGTAGACTGTCTGAGCCTCTCTGAGGCTGGTTACACAATTCGGCAAACTCACCTATATGGAGACACATGCCAAAACTGTTAGTTGCAGTTTATATCAAGTACAGTTAGCTGTCAGTTCACATCACTGAATCAGGAGAATGTCTCTATGATGCTAGTGTAGTCTTGCATTATATCACCTGGATTCATACAGAGACTGCTTTGGAATCAGCTCAATTTCTTAAGGAAAGCTTTTCATCGAGCAAATGACAGCCACAATAGGGCAAGTTCAAAAGACTGAAACACGCAGGTACATTCCATTTGGAAATCAATATTCACAAGAAAAGGCATTGGATGACTTTCATCCAATCAGCTGAAAGCCTGGCAAGCCTTTGTTTGGGGGACTCAAGTATTCAAAGTAAATTTTCTTGTCTCCAGAAGTTCTTAAGGAAATTAAAGCATTTGGTACCGAGTCTGTGTGTTCTGCCATGATGATGAGATGCTTTATTCAGTCATAAGTTATCATTAAGTACTCACTAGATGTTTGCCCAGGGCACAAGGCACATTGTGAACCCCAGGCAACACCACTGACACAGCAGCACTCTGTGTAGGTGGTCCGAGTGTCCAACATAGGATGAGAACACATTCTGTCAGCTTTCAGCTCCTGCCAGCAGATGTCCACGTGAACATTATGGAACTCATGAGCACCTACCAGTAGATACAGAGAAAGTAAACTATGTATAAATGTAGAAAAACAGAGCAAACGGACACGCTCTTTAATGCACTCTCTCTCAACTAAGTGGGGATCTGTGCCTCACCATCCGTGATGTTGATAGAGATGCAATGACGCTGTGTGCTGTCCAGGACCAGTGGAGGGCTACAGAAACAGTTGTAGGAGCCAGGTGTGTTCACACACAATCCATGTTCACACAGATTCTCCTCCTTACATTCATCATAGTCTGAAATACATTCACAGAAAGAAAACATCCTTAGAGCACTTAGCTCATACTTATATAGATATTTCATTCAAATATAATAAAATGGAGTCTCATAACATTTGGCAAGAAATAAATGATCAGATTTGATTTTAAATCTAGCTGACTTTCCAGTTACACCTGGCTCAGCAGCAAAAAATCTTGGCGATCATTCGATCAACACATAGGCAGCATCACTAGAACAGCTTTTTTACAACATTGCCAAGATAAGAAATGCCCTATTCCTGTGTGACGCAGAAACACTAGTACATGCCTTTATTACTTCGAGGCTAGACTATTGTAATGCACTACGGGCAGGAATCCAAGCAAACTTCAGCTAGTCCAAAATGCTGCAGCCAGGGTCCTCACTAAAACTAGAAAATATGATGATATCAGTCCAGTGCTATCATCACTTCATTGGCTGCCTGTTAAATTCTGTATTGATTATAAAATTCTTTTATTGACATATAAAGCCCTACATGGTCTCGCTCCTGAGCGCTATACAAATAAATTTGATTTGATTTGACATTGATTGAGGCATATGATACCACACAGGACCACTGAAGAAGTCTGTATTTTGCATATTAATATGCAAATCTAAAAGAGATGGGTGACACCTTAAAAGAAAAGTAGGAAGGAGCATGTGAGGCAGGACTAAATGTTTGCCCCCTAAAGTGAAAGGGTCTGGTGGCTGTGTTATGTTATGGGGCATTTTTGAGGCATGGATTGGTTCCACTTGTCCCCTTAGAGCAAGCATGTCAAACTGCGGATTTTCTGGGCCAAAGTGCTGTGGAGATCAGCATATACCCTCATCTAATTCTTTGAATTCAGTTAATGAAGGCCTTGCTAATTAGCTGATGAGCTGAATCAGATGTGTTTAATGAGGCAGAATGCTGAAGTCTGCATTTTTTTGGACCAAGAGGACTGGAGCCTGACACTTCAACCTTTTTCCTATTCCTATATTTCAACTCTACATGATTTTCTGTGACACATTTAACTAGTAAACATTACTTGGTTAAAATAAGTGGCCATGTCTTAAAAAGATATGGCATCTGTTATGGTGTACCACAGGTATTTGTACTGGGTACGTTTGTATTCTCATGCAAATATCTTCTGTAAAATACAGAAAACATGGAGAGGCCTCATTCATTTGTTATGCTTCTAAACTGTGGAACTCAATTCTACTCACTGAGCTTGACAGTCAAGCTCAGTGCTCACTTTTAAGAATCTTCTAAAAATGTTTCTCTTTAACTTAGCATTTAATTAAAACTCTACATCTCATGGTATTTTTCTTTTAATTTATTTTTAATTTTTAATCTTATATGATTCTAAATGAATACTTATAATTTCTTGTATTACTGTTTATCACCTGTCTGTATAGCACTTTGAGCTGCAATCTGCATGAATAAATAACAAACAACTATAAACAACAACTATTGTTATTATTATTATTATTATTACTATTAATATTATTATTGTTATTATTCCTGATGCCTTTAGATAGATTAATTATTTTTTTAATTCTTTCATCCAACTACCTCTAGTGGTTTATCTGTGAAATTTTGCTTTTTATTTTATACATTTTTTTCATATTTTGTTTGCTTCTTATTTTTATCTTTTTATCAGCATGTACTTATTGAATAGTTGTTACCATTAACGCCATATTTTTTTTGTTAGCCTTATTTGCACAATTCTTGCTTTAAGTACTTTAACCTGTACTGTAAGGTGTAAAAAGCTCTATACAAACCCATTCATTATTAAGATTATTATTTTTGCAAATAAATTAGCACTACTTACCCACACACTCCATACGAATGTGGTCGT
This sequence comes from Pygocentrus nattereri, assembly GCF_015220715.1. Taxonomy (NCBI): domain Eukaryota; kingdom Metazoa; phylum Chordata; class Actinopteri; order Characiformes; family Serrasalmidae; genus Pygocentrus; species Pygocentrus nattereri. Next base: position 32,921,422 of record NC_051220.1, on the reverse strand, counting down.
AGTAATAGCCACTGCGACAGAAACAGGAGTAAGTGGAGTAGAAGTTTGAGCAATGACCATTTTTACAGATTTCGGGCCCAAACATCTCACATTCATCTGCATCTGTGGGCAAGAACAGAACAGTACACTGGGCTTACAAGCTGACAAATAATGGAAAACTTGCCATGCCTTGAAAGTCAACAGAATATCAAAATCAATGCAATCAAACTGACCAAAACATTACAAAACAAATATCAAGAACACAGCATACAAAACACCAGGCTTTTTCCAATGAACAGTAGATAATACGCCTGGTTTATGTCCTCGAACCACGGGAGGATGAATATTATCAGCATGAAGGCTCTTAGCTTCTCAGACATGATGCAATATTAACTCTTTAACATCCATGTTTGAGTCACTACTTAATTTGTAGGATTTTTAGGTGAGGTCACAGGGTAAAGGCACTTTCAAACGTAAAATATGTATGAATGAAAAGAAAAGAAAAAAATTTTGATCAAAACATGCGTGCTAACCTTGACTGTCAGTCCCACATGTAATCACAGAAGCACACAGAGGGTACATTTTCAGTTAATTACAAGCAACAAGCAGCAGATGCAGAAGTACCTCTGAGCTGGAGCTGACTAAATCCTTGTACTGAGGAGATGACTGTGAGAATACCAGAGCCATGTGGACAGAGCCAATCATACTCCTCTGAGGACAGAACAAACAAACAATCAACAACAAAACAATCAAAATGGCTTAATAAGGCATAAACTAGGTATATTTTAGGGGGAATTTAAATGAACCATTGAGTCAGATGATAAATATAAAAAGTCAGAGTTGAAAACACATTTTGTTGAACTGACGTCTTTGCTCTGAATGTCCCTATATCATAATTATGTTTATTTTATTTAAAAAAATGACCAAAGATTCCATTTTGTCAGTAGAAAATCAATCTTAAAATTTAAACAAATTTTGAGCAAAACTCAAAAACTCTACACAGCTTTCAACAAATGTACACACATAAAATCACAACAAGGTGCACATAGTTGCAGAAAATGTGTTTTCATTGGTGGCATTTCTTAATGTTACATACTGATTTTCAGACTTAAGGTGATGGAGATGATTTAGTACATATGTGATATGTATCTTATTACTGTTTCAATTGATGCTTTGGGCTAAAATAGATCATAATCCTCATAACCATCTAAGGTATTGAATGCTTCATTTGATATAATTTAATAGATTTAATAAATAAATAAATAAAAATAAAAAGCAATTAAGTATTCAGACCCTTGTTTACAAGGATTATAATCTGTTTTAATCGAAGGCATATGACATTATCTTGTTTTATATATATATCACATATTGATGATACTAACAAGACCTCTAATAGATAAATCTTAAGATGATCAAGTTTGTTTTATTATTATTATTATTATTATTGTAAAAAAACCAGCCTAACTGCTGTACCATGTCCTTTGATTGGGCAGGGGTGGATTTCACAGTTGTCTCCCCAGCCTGCACCCACAGTGCAGCAGCACTCCTGCTTTGTTACATTACGGGAGAGCACGTTTTCACATAAGTTTGCATCGTTCAGGTTGTAGTAGCACTCCTTTCTCTGTCCTTCATCAGAGGCAACTGGAGGAGGAGCTTGGAAGACAGGCCCTGCTGAGTCTGATATGAATCCCACATGTAACACACCAAAAAATGAAAGAGTCAGAACACCAAACAGGAGGACAACGGTGTTTTTGAAAGCACACAATTAAAGAAACATTTCAGTGAAAAAAAACTGACAGAATTTTCCCCTTATCCCAAATGATGAGCCAAAACATATACATATGTTTAGTTTAAAACAAACTGCATGTTTAAATGAAATGGAGTAATTACAAACATTGACAATGTATGAAATGCTGTTATCTATAAAAATTAACGAAAGTATGTTGCCTTGCTAAAAATAGTCACTTTGTCCATTTCTGTAGACAGCATTCTGACATTCATTAGCAGAAATCTGCTAATGCAAGTATACTCGATTTTGGACTTGCTGAACTCATTTAACAGACTGAGAAGTCACTAATCTGTGTCTCAGACTCCACAGCCTGAAATGTAAACCTGAGGCTCTCCTGTAGGCTGCAGGAGATCAGCTTAGTCACGGGAAAGCAGAGTCATTGATCACACAATGCTGTAATGTTTATCACATATTTCCAGCACAGCTTGACACGACCCTGATCATTGTTCCGTGGACGCTGGCCACTCATATCTAAACAAAGAACTCAGTCAGTCAACTCAGTCAACTCTCTTGTACAGTCAGTAAGCCATACTTATTCACTCAGTTGATTTACACATGTCAAAAAGGCAACATACCAGAATGTACAAGGGACTAAAAACACATACCTGAGGATTTTTCAAGCTTTTATGTAAATATCTTTTGTTTGGAAATACAACATTGATACTACAAGGACAGGCCAATTTCATATCTGGAGGTAAGGTTACTGAATTTGTTCCAAGTCATAGTGAATGTCCGTAATCTGTTTGTGTTCAAGGTTGCAAAAAAATGTTTCCACATATGCACTGCCAACTGTTAGACTACATCCATGTTTGTCTTGAAACAGAATTAACTTGACTGAAACTTGGCTTTAGCAGACTGTCTTTGTCATGTGGAAGATGGAATATGAGGTCAGAATGAAAGATAGCTTGGCTGCTTTGGTGCAAATTGCTCATGTATTTGAGTTATAGAAACATGGGGATTCCTTTAATTTCAAATTGTGTTCACCTGTTGCACAAATAAAGCCATTTAAACAATTTATACAACTCCATATCAGAAAAGGCTGGGATGTTATGTTAAATGAAAATAAAAACTGAAAACAGCAATTTGCAAATTATTTTTTAACCTGTACTACATTGAAAACAATAAAACAGCACATTATTTGATATTATATTGTTTTTTTTCCAAAATAAACACCTATTTCAATTTAGATTTTTGCAACACACTTCCAAAAAAGTTGGCATGATAATGTATTAATCACTTTGTCACATTGCTATTCCTTTTCACAACACTTAAAAGACCTTTAGGGACTGAAGACATCAAGTGAAGAAATGTTTCAGGGGTAATTTTGTCTTAAGTTGCAGTGCATGGACTTTGTTGTTGCAATTTGCAGCACATGTTACTCCAAAGTCTCTATGTACTTTTTGGCATTAATGATGCCAACACAGAAGCGTAGATTACCTTTGCAAAAGGCACCAACAACCTCATACCATGACAGACCCTGGCTTTTGGACTCACTTCTGGTCTTGAGCACACGGCATCCATATCTTCCAAAAAAGACCTGAAATGCTGATTTATCTGACCACAACGCACATTTCCACTGCTTGATGGTCCATCCCAGAGGCTTCTGAGCCCAGAGAAGTCACAGTACTTCTGGGCAGTGTTAATATAAGACTTCCTTTTGGCACAGCAAAGTTTTAACCAGCATTTGTGGATGTAACTATATATTGTAATGCTTGACAAAAGGTTTGCCAAAGTAATCCTGAGCCCATGAGGTTATAATGCTTATAGATAAATGACCGTTCTTGATGCAGTGCTGTGTGAGGGATCGGAGAGCACAGTATTCAGCTTAGGCTTGCGCTCTTGCCCTTTACACTCTAAAATTCCCCTCACATTCCTTGAATCTTTTGATTATGTTACGGACCATAGAAGTTTAAATATCCAAATCCCTTCCTGACTTTCTCTGAGGAACATTGTTTTTAAACATTTCAATCATTTTAAAACAACTTTTCTACAACTATTTTGTTTGGTTTTTATTATCATCTTTAAATTAATTGTGTGGCACATATGGAAGATATTTACAAGTGTTTTTTAGTCAAAAATAAATATATTTATTTGAAAAACTCACAAAAGCACAAATAATGGCAGCCACGTTAACACTAAAAACAAGACAAGTTTTTCTCAGGTGATAAAAAAGTGAATATTTATTATCAGCTTTGGTTACATCATTTAAAATGTAACCTAATTTTGTTTTATCGCTTGCCATTTGCACAGAAACAGAGCTATTGATAAGAAGTGCTGCGCTTATGAAACATCAAAAGCTTTGTGACTAATAGCTCCCTCTTGTGGAGAACTCTCAGCCAGATAGACATACGTTAAGTGAGCGAGTGAGTTTCAAGCCAGTTCTTATAGGCAATTCTGATAAAGAAATATCCACCTAACAATAATTCTGTGTTTGTAAGCTGGCCATTAATGAAGGATTAGAGGATGGCTAACACCATCTACCCTCATTAATTTTCTCATGCATTAATTGGCAAACTGGCTATCCTCGACTTATTTTTGCGCGAGGACGAGGCCTTTTCCTGATGCTGCTTTTAAACCAAATCATGATTACAAATCACCTGTTCAAATCACATCATTATTTAAATATTTTACCTCATGACAAGCCCTAAATTGCCCCCATCTCCACTTTATTTGGAATGTGTTGCAGGCCTAAATTCAATTCAACTTTATTGTCATTATACAATACAGGGTAGTACAGTATAACGAAACACTATCTTTTCCAGTGCAGTAATAAAAGATGCATTGTAAACAGTGCAAAGACAAAAGACAGTAAAAGACAGACAAAATGTGCATAGTCAGTAAGTACAGGTGTCAAATGTAGACAAGATGTGCACAGGCAAGGAATGGCAGGAATGGATGTATATTTACAAATGAAATGAAGTTGACCAGACAAAACATGAAATATAGGACATCACTTTCTTTTCTATTTGTATTTTTCATACTTTTTCAACTTTTTTCTGATTTGGGACTATACATACATGCACATTGGGGTCCAAATGTCTGAAGCCTCATTGGCATTCTGGGAATTATTTCATTCAACTTGGGAAACAAACAGAAATCGTTCCAACTTTGAAACAGTGTTGTCAAATATTGTGTATTTTTTCATTCATGATTCTGCACAATGTCTAGGAGACTATTTAAATTTAAACCATTTTGGGAATGTGACCAATTTACAAAAAGGTCAGATGTTTTAACTCTTCTACTGAAGTTCATGATGGATCTTAGGTTGATCTGATCTACTGCTCAGAGCCTTTTGCACAAACTTCAAATATTTCAAAGATTTAACTTTTTACTGAAGTTATTCTGCTGACAATATAATTTGTAATTAATATTTGTGTGGTAAATTAAAAAATAATGCACAATATAAGCTTTTTCAAAAGTGGTCTCCGCGGTATGTATGAGTTTGTTTTCTTACCTGGTAAGTCAGTACTGTGCTGGCTACACTGGCTAGTAACAGGGTCGAACTCCTCATTCTCATTGGGGCAGATGCACAGGAAGCTTCCTTCTGCATTCTCACACAGAGCCTCGCCACAAAGGTCACTGTGTGTCTCACACTCGTTTACATCTGTGGAGCCAGAAAGACATATTTCAAACACCCATCTTGTACTTCCATTCATTTTATGAGCTTCACCTACCTTAAAGGGTCTGCTGTATGTTTGTATAGTTACAGGCCTCTATCCCACCTACTCTATTCATCATTGGTCAATTTCTGACCACAGGGTCACTAGTAACCAACTAGTATTTGTGTGGGTGGAACATTCTCAACCGAACAGTGACACTGACATAGTAGTGGCATGGAAGTGTGTGTGGTGCTGGTACAAGTGTATCAGGCATTTTTTTTACACACGTCAGTGTAACTGCTGGTTTGACTGGTTCACAACAAGGACACACAGTAGATTTACTAAGATTTACTATTACGGACAGTCTATCAACATTTTGAGTGCTAAGGCAAAACCAGATCTTTGAGTGTTAAAAAAATTTACCCAAAATAACAATTTTTCTACAACTATTTTGTTTGGCTTTTATTACCATCTTTAAATTAATTGTGTGGCACATATGGAAGATATTAACAAGTGTTTTTTTAGTCAAAAATAAATTACTTTGTTTGAAAAACTTTTTTTTCTCTGAGCACAAATAATGACAACCATGTTAACACTAAAAACAAGACGAGCTTTTCTCAGGTGTTAAAAGTGACTATTTATTATCAGCTTGGGTAAACAAGAATAGGGGCTTCATAATAATAATAATAATAATAATAATAATAATAATAGTAATAATCTGTTCCCAGCATTTTGTACTTTGAGAGGGATATCTTTGCAGATTTATCACTAAAAATAAGTTTTAAAAATTCATTTTATCGCTTCTAATTTGCACAGAAACTGATAAGAAGTACTGCTCTTATGAAGCATGAAAAGTGTTTTGACTAATAGCTCCCTCTTGTGGAGACATTTCAGCCAGATAAACATAGGTTAAGTGAGCGAGTGAGCTACAAACCAGTTCTTATAGGAGCTTCGCTTCTGATGGAAAAATATCCACCTAACAGTAATTCAGTGTGTGTAAGCTGCCCATTAATGAAGGGCAAGAGGGTGGCTAACACCATCTACCCTCACTAATTACACCAGTAAGGTGGGGCTACAAGTGAGGGTTTTCTGATGACATGGCTAATGAGTATATATACACATTTAGATACAGAGTTACTGCTTTCCTACATACCAACACAGATTTGGCGTTCAGGAGAGCTGGTGTATCCTCGGTCACACTGACACCGGTAAGATCCATCTGTGTTCTCGCAGAAGCCATGTTTGCCACAAATTGTCTCATCCTCGCACTCATCAATGTCTGGAAAGCAAAGCAATAGCAGACAGAAATCAATGTTAAAAATGACACAAATTTGACCAGATTTGAGGAATGATTCATTTTTATATTGTAAGCATGTGTGGGTAGAGTGGAGTGGTGCTGGTACGCTTCCAACTGTTGTGAAAACAATTCAGTGGTGCAGCTATGATCAGTTAATAGTCAGTCATCAACACTCTTTCAATTATTGGACAGTACCCTGCCTTGTGTTTCTCAGTACTGTCAACATCAGTCTCAACCTTTACCACTATCCATAATGACAATCATGATTCCCTGAAGTGAACATGAAATCAAAACGTTGTTACACTCAGCATAGCTAAACATTTTCAATGCCCCCACTGTTGTCATTTACTTTTCATCAAGTTGCACCATTATTTCATTCAAATGATGTTTGGGACTGGATAAACAGGAGACCAGTGGCCCATAAAACTGGACAAAATGTGATTTTCTTGCTCTTTTTGGCTCCCCACATGTACAGAGTGTACAACAGTGTGCATGCATCTGGAAAGCTTCAGGCTGGAACATGGGCGCTGTGGAATGATTCGCTGCTCACTTAACAGACCTAGGAGGTCAGATTATGTAACCGTGTGAGGCCTTCAGCTTTCCTAGGCCACTTAACCAATGTTTTATAAGGAGAAAAATGAGCTGAAAACTTTAATGTCTCGTGTCTGGCAAGAAAAGAAGCTTTGAGAAATGCTTTAACCCCAAGTTGATCTCCATATCAATCATTACTTTCCTGTTCTGGAACAATACAAGGCGTCAGTTCATTTTTCATTAGTGCCGGATGGACACTTTCTCAAAAACAGGGTCTACAGGCAGCGATTAATCAGAAGTAGATTAGTTTTGTTTTGTCATCGACTCTTTGGTCAGGGTTTGGCTAAGTCTAAATATGAGGAGTCCTCCTTGAGAATACCGGCCTTTTTTATTCCTTTGTGTGGTGTCAGCGGGATGTTATTCGTGTTCACTCAAACTATTTATCAGAGGCCAAAAATGGATGAATTGAATAAGAAAACATTACATAATGTAAGATAACATTGTAACTCAGCATTTAAACAGCAAAAAAAATAGTTTCACCCATGCTAAAGGAATTGAGTCCCTTTCGCTGGCCAAAGTGAGGGATGAACACAAAACTGGCAATGTGGCTCTGTAACTTTATAATATATAACAGCAAAACAACAAATCAAAGCCATGCTGCATGCATGTACACAGCTCATTCTCTGTATATATTCCACATGGCTGAATAGTCTTGAATACTGGCACTAAACCTCTCCATCTCACTGCAGACATTTGTTAGCAATTTCTTCTTGAATACATAATTTGAATTATGCCTTTGCAAATAGGGAGACAAGCCCAGGACATGAGACAGAAGGGCAAGAAAGGCTGATTATAATTGGCTGAAAAAATAAACACAATGAGTGATATTTTTTTACACCTCAGTCATCAGTGATTGCTCTGTTGTATATATGATGAACCACTGGTTAATGTTAACCTCAAAGTTGAAAGAATTTAAAAATCCCAAAAGCCAAGGTCTCGATGAGTATCAACCCAAAAACCAGTGCCTCAATTCTTCTTGAATACATAATTAGGATTACGGGCTTGGATAAGTGTCAAGACAAGCCCAAGACATGAGACAGAAGGACATGGAGGCCTGATTATAATTGGTTGAAAAAACAAACTCACTGAGTACTTTTTAATTCCTTAATGGCAATGACTCTTCTGAGACATATAAAATGAACCACTAGATAATGTTAAACTAACAGTTGACTAGGATAGCTCCCTCCCCAAAACCAATGACTTGATTAGCAACACCTTAAAACAAATGACTCAATTAGTAACACTCCAAAAAACGGTGGCTTGATTAGCCTAGCCAAGCCAAGCCAAAGCTAATGGCCATTGTCAGTCATGATAACCGTAGACTAGAAGCCTCTGAAAAGACTTTTAAAACACTGAAGTCTGACACCCTCTCACATCTAAGGATAATGTCAGAGTTTTCATTCACAGACTATGATTTTGCAAAGACTGGGGGTCTTGCAGGGTCACTATTGCAAGACTGCAACTGGATTTTTGAGATTATCTCCCATCATGCATCTGGTGGAAATTTACTTTTCCTTTCTTTCATTTTTCAGTTTTTGACATCATTTGCAAAAGCCTATTGTCCTTTACATTGTGTGTAAATTTCATAAGGAATGGACGAAAAGAAACGACCCACAATTACTTGGAAAAAGGTCTGGTTCCATTGACTTACATTAAAAGTAAAGTATGTTTTTCCTTCTCCTGTAAAGTTCTCATTTTGGAGATACAAGGTTCACTCCAATAATGTCAGAGCGCTTCCTAATGTCCTCTGCACATTTCCTTACATTACTGTTGCAAGCTCAGTGAACCTGAAATATTAAAACAGCCAGTTTACATTAAGTTAATTTGATTATTGCTTTAAAGTAGAGCAGATTTACCTTCTTTACAGAGATTTCAGGCTTGCATGCATTTTCTCCCATGCCCTCTGTTGTCTATCACACTGCACACGTAATTTGCCCGCCTGCTCACAATCATGCTCACTCCTGGCATGTCACTGTCTGCATGAGCCAAGACTTAATACTTAAATATTAAACACGGTACATTTTATTGCAGCCAAACTTAAGACAGCCATTCTAACCACATCGCGCTAGATGACGCGAGTGCAATGTTTTGCAAGACTAATGATTTTTATTCAACATTGGACATTTGTCTACAACAATGAAATCGCTTGAAAAGTCATTTGGTATGGTTGTTAGTAACACAAATGGTGAGCAAAGCCAGAAGGATAATAAAACTTGATTTTGACATAGTGAAAAAAAGAAACTTGGTGAGATCATCTCAAAATCACCTACTGCCGTTTAGTGTATAGTACAAACCATTGATTTTAATGTTTGCTGACCAGGATCAAATCCAAAAACAAATGCCAATATTCCCATTAATTTTTATTTGATGTTTTAATTGTAAAGGTGATCATAATGGTCTTTACATTGTGAAGATCAGTTGAGAAGCATACAAATCACACAACAATCCACAACGCAATGCTTGTTTGATTGTTGACTAGACACAAGGACAAAAAGGACCTTTAATCAGTACCTGGCAAACAAGTACAAAAGGGGAGCTACTGCTATTTGACATGCTTATAAAATTACAGTGGAGCACACAACAGCCTAACATAGGACAATGTTTGGAACAAGAGAGAGAATTTTCATTAAACACTTTGCTGGGTGTCTCTGATCAGAAAAAAAGCTAGGCCTAGGTAGAGGGACTGCAGTGAATGCTTCCTGAAAAGTCTGGGCAGTCAGTAGAGGCGGACTCCCACAGAGCAGCTCTAGCCTGCGGGTGAACTAACGGGACAGGAGCCAAACGGCTGGAAAGCAATCAGCCATTGAGCAGTCAGGGAATACTACATCAGCGCCAAAACTACTCCAGCTTTAATAAGGTTGCAATAGAGTGTGAATATGATATGGCACTGTCTTTATAATTCCACTGAAACACACACAGTCATGTGCAGATATGTTGTCCAAATGAGTAAATACACTCTCACACACATGCACACACACCACAGTGCCATAATAAACCCACAGTCTAGTCGCTGAATCCTCAGGGTGGGTTGAGGGGAAACTCTAGCCCATAACTTAGGAGAAGCCTTTTATATCTTTCTGTAAAACATTTCCTCTGGTGTCAGAAGCTTAAGTGGGCTTTTGAACAACACTGTGAGTGGTCAGGCCAGCTGTGAAACCCCAGGAGAAGGTAACAGGAGAGTTCAGCTGCTACATCAAATAATCTGAGAATCACATTTTTCTCCTCCTTTTTTTCCTGAAAGATGGAAAAAGCAGGACTTCCCCTCCTGTAAGCTACATGATAGCACGGACTATCGCATATCACGGCGGAAGGAGAGGAATCAGTGCCAAAATTTGCTTCAACTGAGTTCTCGCTGATGTGAGAAACACTGAAACCACGCAGTGCAATTACGACTGTCAGAGAATAAGAACATCTCAGCGAGAGCAGACCATGGATTACGTCTTATGACTGGAAATTAAGAGGAACTGAACTTCTTTTCCTGTGTCATTATACTGACCACTGTCAAGAAAACTAAACTTGATAATTGTATGCTTTCCAATTAAAAATATGATGCTCAAATACTCAGAGGAGCTTATGTGCTAACTTGATGCAAATTTAAATTAAAGTATATGAAACATGAAAGCTTTACGCTTTGAGATTTTCAATTATTTTCAACTCTTATGAACCTCAGGTTGCTCAAAGTATGTACAATACTGTGCAAATGTCAGACATTCTATTTCATTTTCTAGTCAAAACAGACACTAAGGCCATACAGTTATTCATTTTTCAGTGTCAGGAAAAAAAAACAAAACTAACAAAACTATTTAACAAAGGTTGGAACTTACAGCAAGAAGGGCCAGGGTTCTTCCTGAGTGGAATTTACATGTTCCCCCTGTGTCTGCATGGGTTTCCTCCCACAGTCCAAAGACATGATGAGATGTTAAATGGCCATAGGTGTGAATGTGTATGTCTGTGTGTCTGCCCTGTGATGGACTGGTGACCTGTCTAGGGTGTTTCCACCCAGTGAGCGCTGGGATAGGCTCCAGCACCCCCACAACCTAAAAGGATTTTTCGGGAGATTTTTCTTATTTTTCCAAAGCATCCAAAGTTCAATCTTAAAAGATAGTTTTGATTTCTGGTGCTCAGAATCCAGGTAACACTCATCATACATAATCTATATATATTTAGATACATCATAACTATAGTCCATAAAATTTTACTCCACATCTCAGATCACCAGTTTGTGTTGCAATGCAAATTTTGTCCTTTTGTCTATTTCCTTTTTTTCTTGACAGCCTGCATATCCTTTCAGTCGCACAGCATTGTGTGGTCTTCTCACAGTGGAAGGTTGGACAGAAAACCTGTGGATTTTTGTTCAGATCTTAAGGAGCTTGATTTTCTTCTCTCTCCTAAAGATGAAACCCCTCCTGTTTTTCCTGCTTTGTTCTATAATACTTTATACTAACAATGTTTGCTATCCGGTGTCAACCAGAGGAGGATGGGTTCCCTTTCTGAGTCTTGGTTCCTCTCAATGTTTCTTCCTCTTGCCCTTAGGGAGTTTTTCCTTGCCACCGTCACCACAGGCTTGCTCATGAGGGCTTGGACCCGGATTTTCTCTTTTCTTTTTCTTTCTGTAATACTGACTGTTCTGTAAAGCTGCTTTGTGACAACACCTGTTGTAAAAAGCGCTATATAAATAAACTTTGCTTGCTTGCTTTGCTTAAGTGCTGTTTATCTGAAGATGACCATTTTGCCAGTGTAACCAGGTCTTGCACTGCTGTTATATCCATTTTTTCTATATTTTAATTTTTGTGCTCTTTTGAATTCTTATATCTAATATTAACAGAAATATTTCCTTTACCATTTTAGGTGCACATGACAAAGAAATATGCAAGGCAGCTAAGGTGTATTAGTGTAGCTGGTTGTATGAATGTTAGCGTCTCTCTGAAGGGAAACATAATGACAGTGACTCCTTGGAGAACAGCCTTTGTTGGGAGGACACAGGAATAAAATTTTAATATTGAAACAATTAAAGAGTTAAAGTGGCGGTAGATGCACAAAAGTAAAGAGCAGACAAATACAATACTGATAGATTTGATGTTATACTTAGTATTTGAGGCTTGTGCATAATTTTCTGTTAAATACATTTTTTTCAGCTTTTTTCCTACCACTGAAAAATGACCAGAAATTTTATTAAAAGTGCGGTCTCTGACCACAGTACTGTACATGCCTCAGTTCATCATAATGCCTCCCTAGAATTACGACATACAGTGTACAGGGTGTGGTGTAAGGATATATTTCGCACAGTTACAATTCCATTATGCCTTTTATTGGTCTGACCACTGCGTGCATACACACACACACACACACACACACACACACACACACACACACACACACACACACCCTGACGTCTTCTGATCAGAGAAAAGTCAAGCAGAGCCGAGCCAAAGACAACCTCCACTGCCACTGGAGACCAGAGAGAAAACATATCTACACCCTTCCAATTTCTTGAAGAAACATTCAGATTACACAGTCCAACCACGACCTTACGCTAAACACTTAAGTGGATAAAAAGTTCCCTGAGTAATTGAAAGGTGTGGAGTCCTCTGCTCCACTGCTTTGCTGGGATGATAGAAGCACCTTGCCTGCCATTTCCAAGATGAAGTGGAATAAGTGAGCTTTGTCTAGAGGTCTGTGTTCAGAACATGATGTGGCCTATGGGTGAACGTCTGAGCTGTTATTTAGAGTGCCTTAGAGAGGCTGACCAAGGTGAGAGCAGTCTGCCAATAATAAACACTCACAACCGCAAACAGCCAATCCTGATGTAGCATAATTTTTAGGTTTGTACAGATGCTTATCTAGTGAGTTGACTTTCTGTACTCATGGTACACACTGTAAAAAATGACTAATGAACAGTTACACAATCCCACCAAAAGTGGTACAAATCTGGGAGGGAAATGCTCGGAAGGGCTTGGTCATCGATCAAGGCCCAGCTGTCATGACTCCCAACAAAATACAGCGAATGCATAAGGCTTGGTGCAAATGTCAAAGTCAATGGCATGTTTAGTATATTTCAACAGCCCTCCAACTCTCTCCAGCTGGGAGCTAATACAACCCATCATTCGAAAGTCATAATTCAATATTCACCCTTTTATTCTCTGGTGCTGCCTATTTGGAAACTCTCAAACACTCAGAGAAGACTTGGCCTTCACAGGAAGCCACGCCTCAGAAGAAACCAGGCGTGAGCAAAGTCACAGTTTGTTCAAAGTTAATGAAAGGTCTCAAAAGCTTTGAGATACACAAAAAGAAAGAATTAAACCTTAAGGTCAAACCACATAGAAAAGGACTTCAAAACATTAGGAAAACGTTATGTGCCTATGAGAATTCACAAATGCCTGTCTTTATTGTGGTAAAAATGTTCAAAGCTTTTTAAAGTTTGGGTTTGTTCCCAGATTACATTTTGAGGCCAGCAATTATTTGAGTGAATGAACAGATGAATGGCTATGCTATTATTTGTAAATTCACACAATTGCATATATAGCTATTTATGAGCCCATTTGGATTTATCAGGATTTCTGCATGAATTTAAAATTTCATCTAACCTTCATCTTAGTGAAAAACAGATGAAGACAGTTTCATCTGACAAAGAGCACACAACATTTTACAGTGCCATAACTTCACTGAACAAACGAGTTAACAGTTCTGTTAAAACGTGTTAACAGAACAAGGACATTGCTGGGGAAACCTCTTTCAATCCATTAGGGGTGGGAATCTTTTGGCACCTCATGATTCGATTACGACTCAGAGGGCCGCGATGCGACTATAAAAACGATTATCGATGCATCTTTTTTCTTATACAGGATCTCTTTTACTTCTCACTGTGTAACTACTTGGTACTTTAAAGGCAAAGTATTTGTAATGATCCATAATGAATTTACTTCCAATATCTTTTATTATTATTATTATCTGACACTCAGCAGTTTTAATCTGGCAGGGCGGGTCAAACGCACACCTGAACTGACACCTGAACACCTGACTCCAATTATTCATTCCAACATGTCACTATCTTGGAGGTCCATAGGTTTTCCCACAATGATTGTTTAAATGATTTGTTTAATGAAGATAAGTTAGTGTAAATTGTAAAAACTGTGTGTTGTTTGTTAAATAAGACTCTCTTCATTATGAATCCAAGGACACCTACCAAGTTGTTTTAAGCTGATTTATTGAAGCGTATTTTAGTAAACATATCATTGGACATTCACCCCATTCTTACCACTCTATTGTGTTCGGAAAGTCTGAACCTCTATAATTATCAAAAACATGATGGAAGTTGCTAAAAATCCAACCCTGCATTTGGTCAAAAATGGCTAAATATCACTGCACAAAAAGGACAGAAAGGCATTATAATTTAAACTCTATAAAGTTTTACCTTAGTTGACTTTGAGGCACTGTGCCATTTTTGCATTAATTATATAGTCTATGGTGCTATGCCATGCAAGTAACTATTTCTTGGAAACCACTTGTAGATTAAAAACGGGTTCTGCATCTTTGAGCTAGACTGTAAGGGAGTTGATTCCATAACTAGAAAAATGACCATTAAGAGCCAGTCAGCTCAGTGATTTTAAATGTGACACTGTCATAGAATGTCCTGCTAGATCTGCCCTGGTCAACTATAAGTCCTATTATTTTGAAGCAGGAGCATCTAGGAGCAATGGCTTAGCCACAAAGCAGCTGACCTCACAAACTCATACCAAGCACATAGCACTTATAAATGGCCTATTCTCAGTTGTATCATTCACTACAGAACACCAAACTGCCTAATGGAAATAACATCAGCACAAGAACTGTGAGATGGGAGTTTCATGAAATTGGCTTTCGTTCCTAAGGAACTGCAAACAAACCCAAAGGTCACTATGCGCAATGCCAAGCGTCAGGCATAGTGGTGTAAAGCAGGCTGTCACTGGAGCAGTGGAAACATGTTCTGTGGAGTGATGAATCATGCTTCGCTATCTGGCAGTCTGATGGACTAATCATACCTACCAGAATGCACAGTGCCAACAGTAAAGTTTGGGGGATGTTTTCCAGGGTTTGGGATAGGCCCCAGTAAAGGATAATATTAATGCTACAGCATACACGGACATTTTAGACAGTTATATACTTCCAACTTTGTGGCAGCAGTTTAGGGAAGGCCCTTTCCTGTTACAACATGACTGTGCCCCTGTACAAAGCAAGGTCCATAGAAAAACTATTTGACTAGTTTGGAGTGGAGGAACTCCAGCGGCCTGCACAGAGCTTTGAGCTCAACCCCACTGGACACTTAGGATGAATTGGAATATCAATGGGGTGCCAGGCTTTCTGGTCCAACATTAGTGCCTGACTTCATAAATACTCTTTTGACTGAAAGGGCAAAAATTCCCACAGATACACTCTTGTGGAAAGTTTTCTAGGAAAAGTGATGATGTTATAGTCACAAAGGTGCTGCCAACTCTATATTAATGCCTATGGTTTTGGAATGGGGTGTCCAACAAGCTCATTTAGTAGTGATGGTGAAGTGTCCACATATGTTTGGCCATACAGTGTGTGTATATATACACATACTGTGTGTGTGTGTGTGTGTATATATATATATGCAGTACATACAGTATATATGTATATATTGCCTTTCATATCTTTGGAGCCATCCATTCAAAGGATTCACAAGATTTATGTAATCCAGATCCGAACTACACAAGACTGTGAAATGAGAGGAAAACATGCAACATTTGTTCATTTTGTTCCCTAACAATCCTGGAGGAGAGGTACCATCCGCAACAAAGCCAGATGACTAAGTGCGTTCCTTGTTGCTGTGAGGCTCTGTTGCCGCTCCAGGGCGAGTGCATTTGGAGAATGCAGACCAGGCTCCTCACAGCACTGATGGAAAGAACACAAGGTTCTGGCTATGGCTCATCCTCACACAGAGTAGAGAACAAGTGTACTCATGTTACACCGTGTCTGTCTACCCCCTACACTCACTCTGGCCTACAGCTTTAGACCCTGGCCAATCAACAGAAAGTCGTTTCAAATGACAAAGAGCTGTCTGTGCACAATTCACTCTCAGAGCCATTTCCTCCCTCTGTCCTGCTCAGGGCAAGTAAGTGCACCTGATGCAGTTTGATACACTTGAGCTCAGCAGGTGTGTGTATCTGTGCCAGAATCATTTCCGTGTCATCTCCAGCAGTAGCGCGTGAGAACATGGAAGGGGCAGTGAATGAATGACTAGAAAAAACAGGAATTTTTAAAGGTGCATCATGCAAGTTTTGGGGATTTGGAGACCTGTGTAGTGGAAATGTGTAATTGTGTGTAATTTAAAGAGACCTCAGCCAAAACTCAACGTTTTCTGAGGATGTAAGTGAATTATCTACTATTGTCATGATATCATCATCAGTATCATGTTGATTTTGCATGGAAGACCTAAACATTAAGTGGGACCTTCTTTTTGAGCCTTTGCACATTGGTAATATGTAAGAACCTAACACTTCTGCCTGAAAATGATTATTTCAGGCTTTCTGAAGCAAAAAAAAATCTTAAATAGGGCAGCTTTAAACCAACAGAATCAGTTATAAAATGGAAGGCTTAAAGCCTTATGCAGATACACATTTTATGTTTGGGGTCTCCAAGACATCAGTTGTGAAGTTTCTATATTCTTTGATTCTCTTATGTCAAGCACTTTAAAATTTCCCTCCCAAAATGTATCATTATTTATAGATTTCACAACATGCAAACCTGCTTTGCTACAGAAGAGAGGATTAAGGCTTCAATGATTTTCTGCCAACTGGACCAAAAAATAAAATAAAATAAAAAACAAGACAGGAACAAACATTTCAACTTTGAAATAATTACTATTATTTTAACACTTACGTCATTGTCAAATTTTTATCCCTCAAAGTTCAAACACTGTAAAAGTAACCTCAAAGGTACAGCATGGTCCTTAATGTCCATGAAGTGTGCCTTGAATGAAAAGGTACACTGCATTCATGTTCCTGTGGGAAAGTTGCTTATATGTACATCTTCACCATAAAAAGCCTGAAGTCAAAATAAGACCTTAAGGTACTGAAAACGTAACCTTGAGGCTACTACTGCGTTGGTAGTTTAGTACCTTGTCTAAGAGTGTGAGAAAATACCCAATGGCAACAAAACACAAGGGTTAGTTGTTCATATTTTTAATAAGACAGCTCTCAAGGCATTTCAAGTAGGGTTACTGCCTAACATTAACTGAGCACTCACCACAGTCTTTGTTCTCTTCTCCATAGAAGCCTGACTGGCAGCCCATGAAGCAGCGGTATGAGCCCAGTGTGTTCTCACAGTTCCATGTTCCACACACGTCACTGTACGACTTGCATTCATCCAGATCTATGCAAACACACATACACCACAGATTGTAGATGCAGGTAATACTGAACATTTCAGCTGTCATTTCACATAACAAAACTTTATGTTGACAAAATTCTAAATTTACAGAAGAAGGAAAATATATTCCTACAGTTAATGTGCATAAATGTTGTGATTTTTAATTCATTTTGGATGCTTTTTATTTGTCCATCATTTGTCATTATGGAACATTAACACAATATAAAGAGAAACTGAAATTTTCATGTTGTGTAAGAGTTAAATTAGGCCTGTAATGATCATGAAATTATAGCTGAGGATTACTTGCTGTACAAATAATTGACAATTTGACTTTTTTGTTCATTGAATGCTACTAAGAAAGCATGAGCCTAAAGTGGCCAGAACGGCTGACTAGCTATCTTGCTTCCAACTGACAAAAGATAGCTCAAGCTCAAATAAACAATCAGTATCCATTGCTGCCCTCTAAAGATGTTTGCTTTTAACTCAACTGATGAAAACACACCCAATTCACATAGGACTGTGAAATCTAACAACTGCACTCAGCCTAAATAATTGACCATTTGAAAAATTCTGATTGACAAATCTTTCAGCCAATCACATTTGTCTCTGTATTGTTCCATCAAATGGAGGAAAAACTTCAACAGAAAACCTGAAAACAAACCTGCAGTGAGAACAGTGCTGGCAGTAAATTAGTAAGACTTGTAGAGTCAGAAATCATTGAATTATGCTCTCTTTAAGGAAAGCTAAAGTTTATTTCAGTTACTTTATTTGCTATAAATCATTTTAATACAACATGTAATGGCAAATAATGTTTTACAAAATGTTAACATCTGTTAGCTAACTAGTTTTTCTTAATGTAGCTGCAAAAAGCTTGATGAATCAGATATCTTGTAAAGTCAGTTTATTTTTGACAGAAAAATGTTCCAAATGTACTATTCTGTGTGCTTCTAAACCTTCGGTTGTACTGTACTACTAACAGGAGGTGAAACTTTCTCAGAATTTTGCAAATGGTCTACTGCAATCAGCTTAAACAATTGTGAGGAGATGATTATGTAATAATCGTGACAGGTCTAGTTAGAGTATTTTGATATTACAGTGGCAAAATATATCATACACTTGGCTTTAATGCACAACTTCTGAAAACAGTGAAACACAGACTCACCCTCGCACTCCTTCGTGTCCTCGGAGAACTCGTAGCCTGACTCACACAGACACTGATAGGAGCCATCTGTGTTCATACACTGTCCATTAGTGCATGTTCCTGCTACACCACACTCATCCACATCTAACACAGAGAGACAGGAGCAGAGGAGAGGTAGAAGAGAGGGAAAGATAAAGATGAAACTGCGAAGGGAGAACTTCTTTCCTGAACGTGATGATCCCATTTGTGGTGATCGTCTCGTGTGTAAAGGAATAGTTTGGCAGAGGTTTTTTTCCCTCCTCACTCCAAACGTAATCAATCAGCCAAGACATGTTTGGAGTCTGATGTTTCCTGTAGTTTTGCACTTGAGCTGCAAATGTAGCTATCAAGTAATGAAAGCCTATATACCACCAATTAGCAACATCCAAACTGCATGCTTAATAATCATCACACACCTGTCCGAATGCAAAAGTCAGAGACCACTCTTCTTTTATTTAATGTCCAATTAAAACAGCTATTAAGTAAGTTATTCATTTTACTTGAGATATTTCTGAGGAGATTAGTTATAAGATCAACACTATGAGTCTGAAAGGATGTGTAGCTTTCAAGAAGCAAAAAAGAAAAAGCAAAGTGAACAAAGAAGCTGTTTTGTTCTTAGAATAATGAACTGACCAACCCAGAGTCCCGATCTCAACATCACTGAATGTGTTTTAGATTATTTGGATTGCAAGAAGCAGAAAATACAACCAACTTCTAAGACTGAACATTCGAGGTGTGGAAAAATATCCCTGCCTATTTCTTTGAAACGCTGAAAGCAAGTCTCTTGAAAAGAATTGAAGCTGCATTAAAGGCGAAGGGTGGACACATTAAAACTGAGAATTTTTATATTATATTTGGTTGTTGAGGCTTCTGTGCCTTTTTTTTTTGATCAGTATGTTTTTCTGCTTTTTTCCCCAACACTGAAAACAAAAAAAATCTCCTGGTCATTTTACCCAGAAATTAAAATGATTATCGCACAGACCTTAAAAAGATCCTAATAAATCAAGCCAATAATGAGAAAGATAGGAACTCTACTTCAGTATAAATCATGTTTTTAAAGAAAAATGATTAATATTGCTCTCACAACTGAAATAAACTCAATATCATTTCTAGATCATATGAAGTGCATCTAGTATAAAACCACTAATTACAGCATTCAGAGCTCATTTACAATCTGAATGGATGAACTAATTTTGAAATGATTTAATCTACGGATTAGAGTGTAAGTAGTTTCCATGTTTGAATCACATCCAAATAAAGCACAGCCAGTGCTGTATTCCAATGGTACAGTGCCCAAGTTACTGCACTCTCCAAGCATGCAAGGAAAAAAAAAAAAAGAAAAATAATATCCTGTGCTCAGACTGGGAACATTCTTGAATTCAACTAGTAAAAAATTAATAATGACGCCTACATGCTTGATTAAATAAGGATTGGAAGATAATTGTTACATTACCGCATAACTTACAAGCCACTTAACTTAGTCACAAGTAAAGGCAGCAGTCCGAACAGTGGAACACATTACATAAAGAACCCTTTTACTTACTCCAAGGCCTGATAACAAGAACAGCTGAGAAAATTTCATGTAAGAAAGGTCTTTGTGTGGAGCATGTGGAATATGTGGAGAACAAAAGAGTAACAAACTACATGTATTGCCCATAAGGATAAGGGCTCTTGTATTTGAGGTTATATTCCCACGTATACAACAAAGACACAAAAACACGTTTGCTTTCTGTACCTAACTGAATATATGAGGACATCAAGCATTTCTTATGCTGAATGTTTTGAGTAATGCTTGATTTCCACTGTCACTTTTCAACTATGTAAGACAAATATCTGCATTTCATGATTGACCTATTAATGTCCATGTATAATTCTGAAATTTGACATTTTCTTTGTTTTCTAATTCCCATATGCTCTCTGAACTTGATGCCTGACGTCATTTCTCTAATCCGCCAAACCATATGGCTAAAAAGCGGATTTATCACTTTATTTATCACATTAAACTCATTTAGTCAGTTTTCAGACAGCTGACAACGTGCTCATTTATTAAAAGCTGTGAAAAGCTTAGCGTCCCCAAACTTTTGACAGGCATTTATACTCACAAATGTGTATGTCATTGTTGTCAGGATAAAACTTTGAATCTCCAAGAAAGCAGCTTTAGAGGAAAAGGTAAAAATATTTTTCACTTACGTAATGTAACAAAAACATATTCTATGTCATTTTTGACCATTTTTACTGGTCCATTCAATATGAAAGTCTGACTCTGTTTAAAAGGCAGCTGGCAATTTCAAATGACAAGGTGAAAAAATGATGCACCCACACACTCCATCCCTCATGTCCCATGCTAGTGACCCATTGCCACAGACTGCCCGCAGCAGGATACACACAGACGAAGGAAACTAAGCTCAGTCTGATTTATAGCATAATTAGAACCCAGTATTTGAGGTGGCACTGGGCCAGAAGGGTGTGTGTGCCTATGTGCAGGCTGAATGGCACTGCACAACATTAAGAATATTTAGTGCAGCTTGCTATGTTTCAGAAATAAGTCACATTTTTTGGCCTGTAGCAGAAGGCTCACATCTTGTGAAAAAGTTCTTTTCTGCATTAACTTATACATTTGAACTTAAGCTTAAGTTCCTTGACACTGTAGAAAGACCCATTTCATCAAGTGTATATTTGAGTATATTAACTATTTAACTAATTAACTGCAGGCTCATTATTTAAGTTTACTTACTAAAGCTATGCTATATAAGATTTGGAGATTTGGAAATGTGTAATTGCATACAAGTGGATGAATTTCATTATTGCAAGTGTCTTAAAAGAGTACTAAAAAAAATCAGTCAAAACTTGAAGGACATGTCTTCCAAGAATGTAAGTAAACTATGCATTACTGTCATTAGTATAGCCTTGATTTTGCATTTGAGACCTAAACATTGAGTCGAACCTTCTTTTTGAGCCTATGTGTGTAACATTAACGTGTAAAGACGTATGATATGGTCTCAAAAAAAAACCCTGCAAAAATTCAACCCGAGGCATCTGATTTTTACAGAATTATTTCATGCACATCATATGTTAGTGTTGTGTTGTGTTGTGTTTTTTTTTGCTTTTTTTGTGACTCAGTCATGCTACCTCTTTCAACTTTAACAAAAAGATCCTAGGGCTTAATTATATAACAGTTACTTTTGATCACATAACATATTAAGACTGCCATAACCCTTAAATATCACTGCTGTTGTAGCAAAACCTTGTATGTCCATTTTTGTAGTTTTTCAGTTTTCGACCTGATAATAAAATGCCTGTAGCCCTTTACATTGTGTGTAAATTGCATGAAGAATGGACCAAAAGAAATGACCCAAAAAAGTCTACTTCTATTGACTTGCATTAAAAGTACAGCATGTTTTTTCCTTCTCCTGTAGTTGTCAATTTGGAGATATGGGGTATTTCTCTGACAGCAGTGATATGCAACATTTTTGTGTTTTATTTTTAAATTCAGTAAATAAACAGTACAATTGCATTCAAGCATGTAGAAGTGTGGTCTCTGTGAAGGAGGTTTTAACTCACTTTTACTTAGAAAATTAACAAAAGATAATTTTACCCAACTTACTGTATACAGTACTTCATACTATCACTGTTCTTGCAACAACTTTTCAGACAGGTTTTCTTACAGCCTCTCTCTGGACACCTTTCATGTACAGAAAGTCTGAATCAGTGAATCAGGATACAGTGAATGTTGTGCTTGGTGATATTCCTACTGCTGTTTCCAGCATGGTGTTTCTGGGCTTTTTCACTCTGAGTGTAGTGTGAAATGACAGCAGACATGAGTGAGGTTGCCCGGTCAACGACACAGTGCAGAGTGTACAGGGTGAGGCTCTGGCCTCCAGTACAACTCAATATACTACAACAACAGAGAATAAGAGAGACTGATGAAGTCTCTCCACAGTCCATTAGAAGCAATAAGTGAGCCTGATAGCCCTCCTCAGCCCCCACCCCCACCCCCCGTTCATCTTGTCTCCTTAGACACTATTCTCCTCCTTCTACTTTATCAGCTTTATCAGGTTAATTTCCCCCACATTCCACTCCATTCCATTTTCTCTTATTATGAAAACTTGCTTTTTTCTAATCGCTGTTTTTTAAACCCTCTCACCTTCTCCCTACGTGCCCTTGTCTCTCATTTTTACTTTGATTATGCTGTGACTTTAGAAAAAGAAAAAGACTATTATGAAGTTTGTTGGTCGACTTTAGTGCTGTAGATATGTTTGGCTTGTCTCCATATTAGGGTTGTTTCAGTAAGCAGGGTGCGGTCCACACATTCAGAAACCCTCAACGAGCGCTCTGCCCTTAACTTCGCCCCAGTCTCTCTGCAAGTGCTCTTTACTTTGGCTCTCGCCATGCAAACCAAGGATCTGGTGTACTCAACACATTTTTGCAGAAAATCTAAGGTCAAATGAATCAGATGGCAATTCCTTTACATACTATTAGCATTACTTACAGTGTTAAAGGGGAATTCAAGGGTTTTGTTGTGAAATGGTGTATTGTACAGAAATGTACACACTTCGATTTCTTTAAAATAGTGGTATGAGGAACCAGAAGTTTAAATTTATTTATTTATTTCTACTTTATTTATTATCCAAAATGACCAATGGACATACATAAAATGGAGTTTTTACAATGTTGATAATGCAGGGAGATTCACTCGAAAGAGGTCCTGAATATTCTGTAATAACTCTCGCTAGGATGAAGCAATCTGAACAAAACCTTCTCAGTATATGGAGCTTCGAACAAGCCGGGATGCCCCTGCGTCAGAGCGATGAGGTAGGCGCAGGACAGCAGTTGAGACGTTTAACCTTTGTTTGCACCTTTTGGGTGCATACCCCTATACCCCTTCATGTGCCTGGCAGAAAATGGAGATCAATTCCAGCATTGCATGTGTCGAGATATGTAGCATATTTTTTTGGCTCAGAGTGCTTCATCCTAACGGGAGTTACAACTGAATATTCGGGTCCTCTTTCAAGTGAATCTCCCTGTAGTAACAAGGGAAAAAAAAATTTTTGTGCTATTTTGCCATAGGACACCTTACATGTACCTCTCCACCATGAATTAATTAAAAAAACATGTTATAGACCAAAGGCGTATAGAAAACGTACCCTGAAACACTTCATTTCATCACCACCATTGTGACACTAAGTTTCTCATAAATTACATATTTTGTACTAAACCACTATTCATGAGTGTGTACATCTTAATGACTGATGAAAAAAGATTGGGGGGGGGGGGGGGGTGATGGAATTTACTTTTAAAACTTAATTTTACATTAACACTGATGCCAAATTCACTGCCCACATTGAATAATTTGTCACATATCACCAAACGTATTTGCATGTGGTCAAAAACGTCACCATATAGTGTTTCAAGACTATTTAAGTTCTAACCCACAGCAGAACAGTTCAATAACTATTGACGCATCATTAATATGAACATCTGTACATTCATAACGTGCAAAATACACTAAAAGTTAAATGCGAAAGTAAAGGTGTACCTCTGCAGTCAGCGTCCCTCAGCTCGAAGCCTATGTGGCAGTCACAGTGGTAAGACCCGGCAATGTTTATACAGTCTCCATGCAGACACATTGCCATGCTCTCACATTCATTAACATCTGTGGGAACAGGTGATACAAAGCAATTTCATTCCTTTCATTCACTTAAGAAGTATCGCTAAAGTTTGGCCTTTTCTATCTCAGAGCGACGCAGAGAAACTTGTTCACGTGTTTGTTACGAGCAGACTTGACTACTATAAAGCTCTTCTTACTGGACTTCATAAGAAAACTACACATCCCTTACAACTCATACAAAATGCAGCAGCGTGGATCCTAACAAAAACAAAAAAAAGTTCACATCACTCCTATTTTGAAGGAATTGCACTTGGCTGCCTGTATCGTCCAGGATAGATTTCAAGGTTCTGCTACTAGTCTTTTAACACAAAGCTTAAAACACAAAATATCTGTCTGTTTATGTTCCGGCGCGTAATCTAAGATCTGCAGATAGTGGCCTTCTACAGATATACTCTGTAAAATACAGAAAACATGGAGAGGCCTCTTTCAGTATGCATCTAAACTGTGGAATTCAATTCCATCTTTTACTAGACAGTCAAGCTCAGTGCTGCAGCTAAACACGTATCTCTTTAAACTAGCATTTAACTAAAACAATGTCTTGTGTTTATTTTTATCTTGTTATTTAATCTTCTTCTTTTTCTAATTCTAATTCTATTTAAATACTAATGATCTCTTTTATAACTATGTTTTATCACCTGTCTATAAAGCACTTTAAGCTGCCAACAGCATGAAAAATATATAAATAAAATATATAAATAAAATTATTATTATTTTCATTATTATTATTATTGTTATTATTAGTAGTAGTAGTAGTAATTTGTAAGGACTGTGCTTTTGATATGTATCAGTAGGATAACCACAGTAAATAGAGCAAAATGTTCAATGGAATGTAAAAAAGGTTAACATAACACTAAAGCAATATTTCTCAGAAATCCAGGACTAAATTACACAAGAAATTGTGATTGTTTAAAAAATATGTTTAGTGGCTTTGGCTTAGTCTGCATGTAGCAAACTGGGCTTACATTATATGCCTATTTATGTAATATACTTTCCAATGATCACCTAGGGACTGATTATATGTTTAACAAAGTAAAAGGTTTCTGGATTTCATGTGTCTAGTTCACCACTGAAATTCAAGCAAATGGCTGTCTACCTTCACATGTGCGGCGGTCAGATGAGAGCTTGTAGCCGGGACCACAGGTCATACAGGAGTACGAACCCTCAGTGTTCATACAGCCAGCCTGTGGGCACACTTCAGGAGACTGGCATTCATCAATATCTGCAACACAAAGCCAACACACAATATGTGCTGTCAAAACCAACAAAACCATTACAGAGTGGATAAGCAATAAAAAATAATCTGGAGTGGGCTATTAACTGAAATATACTGGCCAGGAAAAGAAACCTTGGTGGTCTTCCTTTTTCATCTCCTGCTGCACTACAATGTTGCCCTACACTAAGTTCCATTTATTTAGATACCATCAATACCTCCTCACTTTTCAATCAAAACGCAAGTTGATTCCAATCCACCTACTTTCGAACGCAGACAAAAAGGCCCATAACGATCTGCCGATAACCAAACAAAACGGACTGCATACCGCAGAGAATTAGCCGAAGTCTGTTAGTCTGCACATAGGCTGCAGTGAGTGGGCTCCTGCATTATTAAACTGCATTGACAGAGCTGTTGATGAGGAGGAGGCGAGAGACAAGGTATGCAGGGAGGGGAACTCCATCCAAAACAGCAAGTTATTACAGGTGCTTCATAATGACTGAATCAACAAACACTCACAGCACAGGCACTGCATGAAAGCTGGAAATTCCATAACCTGGCACTGCTCAGCCATCTGCACACGCACTGTTAGGGTACAGAATTTCACTGCGTTGTGTGTGTTTGTGTGCACTAGACAGGTAGAAGCAGGAAGCTGGCTTTTCATTTCAAATGAAGTACAGTGAGTTCAGACGTGTCGACTAAATCTCAGCAGAATCTACTTAGATAAAATATCTGAAATTTTCCCAAAGCAAATGCAAATGTAACACACATCTGGTCATTTTACAATGAAATTCTGGTGATGGTTTAAAGACTATTAGGTAAAGTTCAAAAGCCAAGCTTTTTTTAGTAATGTTATCCCAGCCTTAAAAGAAGTTGCTTTGAAAATATAGTATTAGGCACAAGCTACCCTTCATTTTTTATTTCCTGTCAAAATGGCCATCAAGTTATTCATATTTCATATTTCAGTCATTCATATTTAAATGAAACTTACACAGAAGCCTCAACAAGTAAATATAATAAAATGTATTCAGTATTTAGTATGTCCACACTTTGCCTTTATCACAGCTTCCATTTATTTTTATATTTATTAATTTATTTACAAGTTATCCCAGATACATTCAATAATGTTGAAGTATGGACTCAGGGGTGGCCAGTCCAAGGCCTAAGCTTCAGCACCTTCTTTGTTTGATTTTTTTCATCAGTAATGGATTATTGACAGCTACACATCCTTTCAGACTCATATCATTTAATTTTTTTCAGATCTGAAGTCTGAAAATTTCAGTTTATCAGTTTATCTAAAGGGGACAATTTTTATTTATTGAACTCCAGTTTTGGAAACTACTGGGTTTTTTTACACTGATTTTCCTTTGACTTTCTCCTTCCTTATGCCAGAAGAGCATGAGTTCGGTGTGGAGTTTGCATGTTCTGTCTGGGTTTCCTCCCACAGTCCAAAGACATGCAGTCAGGCTAATTGGACATGCTACAATTACCCCTAGGTGTGGACTGGTGACCTGTCCAAGGTATCCTGCCTTCCGCCCGGTAACAGCTGGGATAGGGTCCATCCCCCCAACTGCGACCCAGAATGATAAGTGGTTTAGAAAATGTGTGTGTGTGTGTGTGTGTAACGTAAGCCCCAAATATACAGGCCTAACAGAGTGCTACAATACTAATCTTTCTTCCTTTCTCCAGCAATATGTATATCTATTTGTTTTACTGTGTGCTGTCCATCTACGCTAGCACTGGTTGGCCATCCTCAGACATCTCTAAGCCAGCGCTACAAATGCTACGTGAGCAGAAGCCTAAGGTGTTCCTGCACAGCTGGCTTGGGAACACACTAAACAGCAACCATTCATCAAAGTCTGGGCAAGATGGCAAACAGTCACACAGAAATGAAAAACAGAGAGCAGTTTATTCTGAGAGAAAATTTGTCAATGACATTAATACACAAGATGGATAGATAAAGTGCAGGGGGGAATATGTGATATACTGAGACCAAACACCAGAACACAGAGTGAAAAATGGAAAGAAGAGCCAGATGTGGTAATTAATCATTCTGATGAAAAGCTGGAGTAACATCTACGGAGACAACAGATAGATAGACTGTGATGTAAAAGTCGGACCAGACAGTGTGGTGCATCTGACAGTACCAGATGAAACCAGTCTCTAGACTCAATCAGTGATCAGTCATGGTCAGTAAGATCAAACAAACTATAACCAATACCTGTAGCACATCTAGAGACCATGTGAAAGTAGGTAGTAAGAAAATGAATGTGCTGCACTATATTGTCTGACAATTTGGCCCATGTGCATAGAACTGCACGATTCAACAGATTCTTCATTAAAGTACGCAACCGAGCACAAACTTCATGAAACAGTGCATGGTCAATTTTTCCACAACTGGAATCAAAAGCCAAAGGCTTTTACCAATACATTTGGCTAAGACACATTAACACTGAAATTACACAGCCAAGCAGGACCATCCATAGAGTCCTCGGCTATGTGCACAAAAAACGAGGTTTTGATTACCTGCTCACTACATGAACCCTTCTTATTCAGCTAGACAAGTTCTGTTCTGCAAATACAGAGAGACTGACAGATATTAATTCTACACATCATATTAAATGATGATATCCTGACATTTTCTTCCTGTCAGTATGACACTGGTATATTCAGTATACCAGCTGGGATCAAGAACATACATTTTCTCCCTGACATTTGAGAGCACATTATTTGCGGTCACAACTGAACTCTCATTTGAACTGGATATATCAAACAGTCAGAGTTGACTTCATCCGTTTTTGTGGTCAGAGTCATTCTTTGGTACATCTGCCTGCTGGATGCTGCCAACAGCCTCCAGAACCAAAAGTGATGTGATATCTGAATATAGCATCTTAGCTCAGACAAGTCTTACATTGCCCAGTACTTCACATTTTCTATGACAACACTTAGAGGCATACTGTCAAGATTTTCAGTGAAAAAGCATCATATAAAAGCCAGTACCGAAGCGCACAGAAACAAGTTGCATCTCATCAAATTCTTCTCTAGCTGCATATATTTGCCTCTATTTTGGGTGCCAACATTTCATAAGGGGGAATTCTTTGTGGACCATCCGACTCCCCACAGAGAGTCACTAGACATTAACCATAAGAAAATGAACATGCTGCACTGTATTGTGTGACAATTCGGCCCATACGCAAAGAACTGCACGACTCAACAGATTCTTCACTAAAATACACAACTGAGCACAAACTTCATGAAAAAGTCATGGTCAATTTTTTTTATTGCTGTCCCTTTGCTGCTGTAACACTGAGAATTTCCCCATTGTGGGACTAATAAAGGATTGTCTTATCTTATCTTATCTTATCTTATCTTATCTTATCTTATCTTATCTTATCTTATCTTATCTTATCTTAAATCACTGAAACTATGATGCATAGACAACATACATTCCTTTAGCTGGAATATAGCACAAAGCAATGCAGGCTCCAGATAGGCAAGTGCCAATATGCTTAAACACAAGTTATAAAAGTAATAACTTACTTGTTTAGCTTAGTATGCTAGTTGTCAAAGTTATATTGCTTCACAAACTGGTTCATGTTCAATGTCGTGTGTAATAATTGCACAGAAGATAGTGAATGAATAAATGGGTGGATGATTCCAACCACTTTTCTTTCTCTTTCTCTGTTCTTCTCTGTTCTTTGCTTTCTTTTCTCTCTTCCCTTTTTCTCACCTTCACAGTGGCTCCCATCATCCGATATTCTGTATCCGGGACCACATATAGTGCAGGTGTATGAACCCTCTGTGTTAGTGCATTTTCCTTGAGGGCAGGCATTGGGTAATGCACACTCATCAATATCTGCATTGAGGAACAGAAATAAAAAGGCTAGAATTCACTAGCATGTAGCATAATGGCTGTTCAACTCAACCAAGTCATCTTGGGTAGAAAACCTCAGCAAAACTACATTCCCACAAATTCTTGTTAACAGAAAATAGCTGTTTACCATTTACTAATACTTATGTTTCAACTCTCAGTGTGTTTGTCAAAGTGCTTTCCTTAGCATGAAGAGCAGGTTTTGCCCAATAATGATTATAATGATTTGATATTGATACTGAATGGTATTGATATTGTTGAAGGCTCATAAATGTATTAGGTGTGGTTGGGTTTGATTTTGTTTTGTCTCAAAATAGACTAAGTCAGCTTTTAATATTTTAAAGGAATTGTTGGAAAATCTAATTTACACAGCTTTTCACTTACCCCAAATGTAGTCAATTAGCCAAGACATGTTTGGAGTTCAAATTTTGCTTCTTTAATTTAACACTGCAGCTACAAGGCTAATGGTGCTAAAAGACAATAGAAGCCAATAGTCACCCAAATCATTTTCTGCAAATACATCCCTAAAACCTCTCTCAATTTGCTCAAACCACATCTAGGTCTTCATTAAGGTCACACAGACTTGTCAGTGTGTTTCAGAGGACAGTATGACTTACTGTGAGCTATAAAACTAAACAAAATGTATCCTGTTTTAGACAACAGGGGTGGTGCTGAGCTCCAGCTCCCCTTAGAGTGCATGCACATCATGCAGGCATTTGGATGTTACAGATCACATTTACGATATCTGTTATTTCTATTTATAAATAACCGTTAATCTTGAATTTTCAAGTTGAAATGCCTGTGTGACACAAACTTGCTCATTTTTATAGGTCAAAGAAAGTCAATATATGTCCCACAAAAAAAAATCTGAATCACCTTATTGAAGAACTGGATGTGGTTTGAGTGGGTTGAGAAAACTTTCACATGGGACATCTGGGTGACTATTGACTTCTACTGTTAGCTATGCTCGCCTTGTTACTCCAGTGCTAAATTAAAGAAGCAAAATATGGACACCTTGGATATCATGGACAGCTACCTACATTTGGTGTAAGTGGGAAACTGTGTACATTTTACTTTTTGCAGAAATATTATTTTAATTTTTTGTAAATCTTCAAAGAAAAAAAAATGGTGTTTAAAGCATTTTGAAAAGCTACATGTCCCCAAACCTTTGACAGGCAGCGAACAAAGACTCAACAGTCTCTCATTACAGTGTTGTTGGGTGGGGTAATATTACACATACCATCACACCGCTCTCCATCTGCTGAGACACTGTACCCTGTAGGGCAATCTACACAGGAGAATGATCCATCCGAGTTCAAACAGATGCCATTTGGGCACGTGGACAAGGAGAGACACTCGTCAATATCTGTGAGGAAGAAATAGGAAAATTCAAATCTTTAGCTTATAAACATTGATGTATAACACAAAAGGAAGGATATAAGGATAAACAGGCTTCCTAGGGTTGAAAGAGTGGAGACTGACTCACCCTCACACCTCTGCCTATCCTCAGAG
The DNA here is from genome assembly GCF_015220715.1 of Pygocentrus nattereri. Lineage (NCBI taxonomy): Eukaryota > Metazoa > Chordata > Actinopteri > Characiformes > Serrasalmidae > Pygocentrus > Pygocentrus nattereri. The sequence goes on along the minus strand of NC_051220.1, from coordinate 32,890,358 downwards.
AGAGTGTATCCCACCTCACACTGGGTGCAGGTGAAGTAGCCGACAGTATTAACACACACACCTTCCACACACAGGCTGGGATGAGCACATTCATCCACATCTGTAAGAGAGGCAGTGCTGTTCTTGTCTTTTACAATAAAATGTTTTTTTTTTCAACAATATCACAATAACAATAACCAAATAATATATTATGTGACCCTTGAGAATACCCCACTGAAAGGTCAGCCCTGTGGATTAGCTTGTAGGTACTATCTCTGCTCTTCAACTGTCTTTATACCCTTGAATAAGGCTAACACTGTCTAACAGCGGTGCTGGTTGCTATTAACAAAATTCAGTATACGGTTGTATAAAAATCCCTAGTCAAATCAATGGACTGCATCCACCAGATGTACTTAAGAAGAAATTTCTTCTTAAATCCCTCTTACATAGCTTTCACGAAGATTCTGACATTCACCAGTGTTTTCTTATTTTGTTTTTAGGTAAGAACATAAGCTACACACACTTGAGCACAAAGGTGCACAAATTCTAAGTTTAAGAACATGTCATGAATCTGATGGACTTTTTCTTAGGACCTTTCTCAAGAATACATTTAAGAAAAAGCTTATTGATAAAGATATTAATGAATGAAGCCCAATGTTTTGTTGACCATCTAAGTGAATATAAATGATCACATCTTCTAAAGTTAACAAACTAAACAAACCAAAGTCTAACATATTGGGAAAAATAAAATCTAAAGTATTTTTAAAGGTGATATTATGCTTGTTTTCCCAATATACAGTCATTGTACATTCAAATGTGCAGACATTTGTAATTTGCAGAGCTAACTTTTTCTCACCTAGAAAACAAACAAAATGTGGGTGTGCTCAAATGTTTGCATGACTGTACATTTCCAAATATATCACAATATTAGATAATACTTACATTTACTTTAATAAAGTTAATGAACACTTGCTTCCTGAGTACAGCTAATCTATGCTAAAAGAATTACAAACATGACAGAGTTTGTTTTGACTGGACTGTTTTGCTCTCTTATCTTCCCTTAAAATTATGCCAAAGGAAACTTTTACACAGATGTCTGCTAACGAGACAGAAACCACATTTCCAAAAGGAGACTTACTATTTATTTTGGTTTTGGACAAATGTATGTATTTTGAACTAAGCAATCTAAAGCACCCAGCAAATGACATGTATTACAGTTTTTGTTATCGATATTGGTAAAACTACCAGCTACCATAAATACTAAGCCTGCACAATGACACTGGAATGATATCATAATTTAAAAACATTTTAAAAATCATGCAATCCACAACTGTTGCCATAAGAATTTCAATATTGCCCACACTTTCCATGTCGGTGCATCATAACAAATGTATGCTATATTGCCAAAAGTATTCACTCACCCATCCAAATCATTGAATTCATGTGTTCCAATCACTCCCATGGCCACAGGTGTATAAAACCAACCACCTAGGCATGCAGCCTGCCTCTACAAACATTTCTGAAAGAATGGGTCACTGTCAGGAGCTCAGTGAATTCCAGTGTGATACCATGATTGGACGCCACCTGTGCAACAAGTCCAGTCGTGAAATTTCCTCACTACTAAATATTCCACAGCCAACTGTCAGTGGTATTAAAGTGGAAGTGATTGGTAATGACAACAAATCAGCCACAAAGTGGTCGGCCACGTAAAATGACAGAAAACAGTATGTAGAGAGCTTCACGCATACAAGCCTTACATCACCAAGCACAATGCAAAGCACCGAATGCAGTGGTGTAAAGCACTGCCACTATACTCTATAGCAGTGGAGACACGTTCTCCGGAGTGAAAAATCCATCTGGCAGTTTGATGGACAAGTCTGGGTTTGGTGTTTGCCAGGAGAATGGTACTCATCTGACTGCATTGTGCCAAATGTAAAGTTTGGTGGAAGGGGGGCTGTGGTGTGGGGTTCTTTTTCAGGAATTAGGCTCAGCTCCTTAGTTCCAGTGAAAGGAACTCTAAATGCTTCAGCAGATGATGAGATTTTGGACAATTTCATGCTCCCGTAAAAAAATAGATGAGCAAGTTTGGTGTGTTACTTGACTGGTCTGCACAGAGTCCTGCCCTCAACCCGATAGAACACCTTTAGGCTGAATTAGAGCACAGATAGTGAGCCAGGCCTTCTCATCCAACATCAGTGTCTGACCTCACAAATGTGCTTCTGGAAGAATTGTCTAAAATTCCCATAAACACACTCCTAACCCTTGTGGAAAGCCTTCCCCGAAGAGTTGAAGCTGTTATAGCTGCAAAGGGTGGGCTGACAACATATTAAACCCTATGGATTAAGAATGGGATGTCACTGAAGTTCATATGCATGTGAAGGTAGACGAGCAAATATTTTTGGCAATATAGTGTATATAATTTTTTATTTGGTACTAGGAATTTATTAAAGAACCTACATGAAAGATTCCAATAATTACTCCAGAAATGGGACAAGTGGACATAAAGGGACAAGCAGAATATAATTCTACCACTAGCTGTAGGTGTCCCTGTGGAGTAGCTCTGCAGAGAGCAGTGAAGTCGGCAAAAAGGTGGACTATTATTCCAGCATATAAACCGTAAAGTACATACCTTCACAAGCTTTGCCATCAGGGCTGGTTTGGTAACCTGTGTTACAGTTGCACCTGTGGGAGCCCGGTAGATTAACACATGTGCCATGAGGACAAATATCTGGGACCAAGCACTCATTCACATCTGGAAGGAACACAGTCTGGGTGAGGAGTCTGAAAATGAGCTGCAGTAATAGTGTGTAAGTACATACACCAATTTGGGCTTGATATGTATACCTTGGCAGCTGTCATTGCGCAGAGTTGTTTGGTATCCATGGTTGCATGTACAAATGAAGGAACCCTCTGTGTTCACACACCGACCGTTGGCACACGCACCTGCTGTCTGACACTCGTTAATGTCTGAAGGAGAAAAAAGCAATGAAGAGTCTGAATGGCGACAGGCGAAATGAATGTGTTTACATGAGAGTAAAAGGGAGCAAATGAAATATAAGAGAAATTCATTCAAAAGCAATGCTCAACAGACCCTCCTTACAGCACAACTTCAAAATAAGACATTTCATCAGTCACGTCATGAGAAATAAATGTTTTCTGTAAAATCCAACAAGTAATAAACACCAAGCTCATATTTCAAAACGTACAGGACTAGCCAGGCCCATCTCTTGTGTACTGTATTTGTGCATTATTCCAACATCTTCCCTACTCTTTCCAGACTGCTGACGGCCTTGAGGAGGGTGAGAGAGACAGTAGACTTGGAGGACCTCTGAGGTGAAACGCACACAAGCAGAGCTTTGTGTGCGCTGCCACTGCATCTGCCAGACGTCTGTCAGTGTCCCCTGAAGCTTTGTTTCTGCAATCTCCTGCTATTTCTCAAAGTCCTCCCTGATAAGGCCTGAAAGGAAAGCTGGGCTGTTTTCCCTATCGCACCACCAATTAGCCTTATCCGCCGGCCAGCCAATTGGCCACTAACTACTGTGCTACAGGCAATTGACTGAGGCAATGGCTGGAGAAAGGAACATTATTTACATACTCCATTCAGGCAGTTAGAAAGCATGTCTGGTTAGGTTGACCTCATCTACATGAAGGATGACCATTCAGTATGGAGTCAGGAACTTTAGGTGAACCCATTTTAGTATGCCTTTTCCTCCAACTCCCTCAAATAATGAACACCACAACACTTAATCTACAGTAACCTGCAGCAAAAAAGAACATAAATCTAGTTTTAGCATAAATATGCACCATCATATTTTTTAAAGCCTTATGCAGTAATATGCAAAAGTTAGAGAACACTATTCAGTTATTTAATTTCCAGTCAAAATTGCCATTAAGTAGGTCATTTATTTTTGAGTGTCAGGGAAAAAAGCAGAAGAATTTATATATTACAATATTTTAGCAGAAAATTACACAGAACACCAGTAGCTTCTTTGTTTCATTTGCCAATCTTTTAGTTTATTTCCTTTTTTCAGTGATGGCTTCCTGACGGCTACACATTCTTTCAGACATATAGCATTGAGCTGTCTTCTCACAGTAAAGGCAAAGTGTGAAATATAGGTGGTCCTGGTGGATCTGGGACCCCCTAATTAACCTACTGTATCCTCTGAATGTCTCAATCAACATTCTGGGGTCCCTGAAAATAAATTTATTATGACATTTATTATGACTATGCTATCTGGAAAAATAGACCCTGCAATACAAATTCAGGGAAAGGCCATTGTTTATCTATTTCTTACTCAACTGGCCATCTTCTGTCTACAGCATTCTTAACTAGAGATGCAGCACTGGTCTGCCTCAGGGTGGCACTGTAGTAAACTGGTTTACTCAGTTGGTCCCTCATAGTCTAGAAACTGTAACTATGTCCAGGATACCTGAAATCTTTAAACTTGCCCAATTTACCAAGAGATTGGTGAAAACAGTAAATTGTTACTCATTTCTCAACCCAAAGAAAAAAGAGGAGCTGTGTAACATGTCAGTTAATGCATAGCAGAACACGTTACCAAACTAGAAATGAGCATTTCCAGCTAGCATCAGCATCACTATGGCAAATGAGTTATTACCAGCCAGCCAACACTGGACTAGCCAGCCAATATAGGACCCCTCAAATACCAGGGGGTATTTTCCACACCTCCAAAGTGTTAGAAACCGGTTGCATGTTGTGTTTCTCAAGATTCAAATAATCCTAATTCCAAATGTAGACTCATCAGTCCATAAAACCTTCTCAGATGTCTCAGACATCCAGTTTCTAGTGGCTTCTTGACAGCTACACATCATTTCAGACTCACTGTGTTAAACTGACTGCTCACAGTGGAAGAATGGACAAAAACACATGATCTGAAGCAAGAGTGGAGTTTGGTTTATATGATAGAGACAGTTTTGGTGGTGTACCAGCTCTTGCATTATTGTTAGGAATCCTATTTTAGTATGTCAAAGAACCATAATGTCAAGAAACAAAATAATTGTTTGAACTCCACCTCCTCCTGTTTTTTCACTTACTTTCCTTTGACTTTTTCCTTGTTTAAGCACATGGTTTATCTTATATCTAATCTCCAGCAAAAATAAAAATGTGAATATTAAAACTTGTGCAGGCAGTTTTAAGTGGAAATGAAATAAACAAAGACTGGCCTCATTTTGCACACTAATATATGTCTGGTTGTGGTATAAATGTGCATCTGATATCATCTTTAAACTCTTTTAATTCTAGAATTATTATTGGCCCTTTGCTGTACATTCAATTAGCAATTCATACTTATTTAAAGGCAACTGTAATTGTAATGATTGACTATGACTATATGTTGGTTTATAAAGTTACACAAAGAATTGCTTCACATTCTATGTACTTCCTTCTGCATCAACAGGTACTTTTGACGTGTTTTTTTCATTGTCAAACAATAACAAAAAATTGGCAGAAATGTTAACAATGTTTTTCCTTCCTGAAAAACAAGACTGTGTATATTACACCAATACTGTGATGACAATGTCTATCTGTTAATTTGTCTGCTTTGACATGTTCTAAACTGAACATAATTAGTTAAGTTAATTAGACTAAAGATGGGCATGATTAGAGGCCTAATTTTTGTTGTTGTGATGAAATGAATGGAGATTTGTGTGGCACACCTATCCAGCTGTCAAGGTATTCCACAATGAAAACCACTGATTTAAAAATGATCCTAATCTCGCCTGTTCCTGTTCAAACCCTCAGTATGTTATGCCAAACAGTAACAGTAACTTGAACTTCATTGAAATCAAGAAGGGCTTTGTGTTGCAATACACATATGCTTGCACGTAGCGTGAGACCTTAAGACCCGCTAACTTTGTGGAAGTTAGGTAAAGAGTTTCTGCAGCACTGGAGAAAAAGGCTCTCTTTGTATCACAGGTCCACAGTAATTCATTTTAATGAAGTGGCACATCCTGTAAGGCATTCGCTGCCAAACGCTTGTTGAATGCCTCTATCAGAGCAACAAATCGCAGTGCCCAGTGATTGATTGGGCTTTATATCTTTAATTCAGTCAAGCACTGCTCCTTTGCCCTGATCTCAAAGTGTACTGGACACTCTCTTCTCTATAGATGAGAGGGTGAATAAATAGTATGTTGAGATAATGTGGTCACACACCACAGCACATGTGGAAGACTCAGGTGGTGCACATGTTTCCTATAGTTATCATTTAGCACCACTCTTTAGGGCCACTCTTTAGGACATAAACTCTGGGCTAACACATGAACATGCCGTAGGAAAAGCTTTCATTTTTGAAAACATATGAGAAAATCAAGCTCCAGTCTTGCCTAAGACCTGAAAGAAATCCACTAATGTTTCTGTTCATTCTTCCACTGTGAGAACACAGCTCAACACTATGAGTCTGTCAAAAGGAAACAGTCAAAAAAGAGCATTTGCACTCTAGACTAAAATCAGACATCAGAGACGTAGAGCAATTGATACTAGACTGTTGAATCCAACAGAAAATGCAACCAACTTCTTAGACTGAACTGCAGCTATGGAAAAATATCCGTGCATACTTTGCAAGGTTCCTGAAAGGAATGGACGCTGCAATACAGGCAAAGAGTGGACATAAAACACGGAACTAATTAGAGTATATATAGTTGAAGAGGGTTCTGTACATTTTAAAAAAAATATGTTTTCCCGCTTTCTTCCTGGGGCTGAAAAATGAAGTTTGTTTGAATGGAAACTAAACAAATGAATGGGTGACTAACTTTTGCACAACACCTTGGAACATCAGTGTTTTTTGAGCTTATCTTTACCAAAGGTCCCAATAATTCTAGAGAGCACTGTAAGAGGTACCCACACTTTCTACATAATTTGCCTTCACATTAGTAATAAAAATCCCTACATTTCTTTGTTCTGCTAGCATTACTTCCATTTCCTCAGAACAAGTATAATACTAGAGATGAAGTTAGATGTAGTGCTTTTAAAGCCATATCACATACTGAGTTGAGTGAAGACTGTGCTTGGGGAGTAATACGCAATCTGATGACCTCTTGCCCAAGCAGTATATCTCTATCCTCCCTTTCTGTCCTCAAAATGAGAGCCCCTAATAAAGAGTCCATCCCCAGGGTTTAGCCACAGTGTCCAGAGCCATCCAAAAATAATATTCTGTTTGTTCAAGGCTGTGGCCAAGGCAAAATATTTTGACTCTTCCAAATTGAAGTATTGCAAATAATCTTTTACAGCAGCAAAGGATTCGCAATAACAAGACAATGTGTTTAAAGAGTGCGGGTGTAACTCCTGGGGTTGAACTTGGTGCGAAGAGCGGAGGAGGCAGATATTAGATTAAAATCTTCCAGCCACTGGAAAACATAGGGGCATACATAGAGGCATAAGAGTACGAAAATTGTTCAAAGGAGTTGGAAATGCTCATTTAGCCCCTACAGAAACCTTAAGACAACGTGGTTTAGCCACTAGAAATTATCGCACACCACAACCTGGCAATATGGGGGCTTTACGCAGCATTACAGTATGTTTCCCTTAATTTTCTATCATATAAGATCATGTCTGGAAATGTCACAGGTTAAATGGGGATTCTGAGTTTAAATTCAATTTCAAAGTTAGAAAATCAGTGCTTTTGTTAAATTAGCCCTAGCAGTTTAATCATTAGGATAAAACCACATAGGCAAATCAATTTCTCAGTCTAGTCAAGGCCCAAAGGCTATTCCTGCAAAATATCCAGCACTGTCAACACTTTTGGAGGGGCATTCACTGTCGCCATGCCCTCTTAAGTCATCCTGACTGTTGCCAAAACCAAGTCTACACTCCTAGCCTATGCCAGACTGAGGGAATATTATTACTACACAATCATAAAATGAAATACGGAAAACCCACACTGCGGCAGAGCCGCTTTCCATATGGGGCCTCCAGGGGCTCTTACCCACACATCTCCCACCGGCAGGCCTGAAGCCAGGGCCACATGCTTGGCACTGGAAGGAGCCCTGGGTGTTCACACATATGCCACCAGGGCAGACACTAGGGCTCCTGCACTCATCCACATCTATAGAGACAGAGAGGGAAATTCCAGCTGAACAAGCGGCCATTCACACAGCTCTATTAGATTAAGTGGGCTAATCAAGTGTGCATGGGTTTAGCTTAACTGCTACACAGGCTGATACAGCAGGGGAACAAACAAGACCCTGAAACATAAATAAGCAGTGCTAAAATACACATGCATAACAAAAAATCCCATCTGCATCACTCATTCACGAACACTCTTAAAAATAAAGGTGTCAAAAAGTGTTTTTGGAGATCCATTTATTTTATTCCATAAAAGAGCCACTTTTAAGTCCCTAAATTATCTTTCAATAGATGATTCTTTGAAGAAGTGTGAGTGTGAAGATCCTTTTTCAGATTTGAAAGAATCTCAGCATAACAGAATTGTTCAATTCAATTATTTCCATTTTTAAGAGTGTGTGCACAGGACTACAAACACACCAAAACAATTTACCAACCAAATACCTTACATTTCCTTTAGGCAAGACTGAGGAAAATACAATCATTGTTATGCCATTAGATTAAAAAGGAACTGCAGACAGGAAGCACATTTTAAACGTGTATATTGGAATTCAATTGTGTAAGTATCCACTTAAAAATTAAAAAAGGTCCAATAGTGAAAATGCTTCTTTTGTGCATTCTTGTCTAATTGAATACATTTTTTATTACAAATTATATTATCAGAATAAAAATTGTAAAAAAAGTAGAACTTTTTGAATTTGCATTAATTTCACAGTTTTACAAGACTGAGCATGGCCTTAACATCATCCATGTCATCCATGTCTCAAATCTGCTTAAATGACCTAGACTATAGTGACTAGAAGTAGTGCAGAATCTCTTATATTTCTTTGTTATTTCTTTGCTCATACTTTTTATTCTAAAGTGTTCTGTTGTTTATTTCACGGTTTAAGTGAAAAAAAAAGAACCCAGATTTTTAATGCTGTTTCTCGTTTGCATATTATTTTTATTTCTCACAGTTCCAACCAGACATAAGTGCCATGAACAAACCAACAAATAATCTCCAGTAACCAATGAAAAAAGCACATGTCCCGGTTAAATGGTGGGACACCATACCTTCACACTGTCCTCTCCAGTTCTGTGTGAAGCCACTCTTGCATTCACACGTGAAGGATCCCTCAGTGTTGATGCAGCGACCATTGGGACATTTATTGGGGATCGCACACTCATTTACGTCTGTCAGTTGATTTATTGGGTAATGATAGGAAGATGAGAAAAGAACAGAAAAGAAAATTTGGGAAGGTAATAATCATAGAGCAGTTTACATTGCTCATATTGCTGCTCATATTGCTGCTGTCATATACAAAATCTCCAAAACCCAGAGGGCACAAAGGGAGTCTGAGAAAAATGGGATATCAGTAAAAATATCAGTATCTAAAATGTAAAAACTACAGAACGCAAAAATAATGACACATTATTAAAATAGAACAAAATACATTATTTTAATTATTTATCTTATAATTATTTTGTAATAGTCAATAAAAGAAGCTTGGACAGTTACACTGTCTGTGGATGTGTTGCACGATCCTGGGTGCACTAGATTTCACTATCCAGACATTCCAGCTTGCTCACCTTGACATGTCTTCTTGTTCTGCGTCATCAGAAGGCTGAAGCCTGAGAAGCACTGGCAGGTGTAGGAACCATAGGTGTTCACACAGTGTCCCTTCCCTCCACATGGGTCATCTTCACACTCATTCACATCTGAATAGCACAAGCATGCATTAGTGACAGAAATCGACAGTATTCGATTTTTCTACTGAGTACTCTTCGGACAGAATTTGCTTCATATGAGGGGTGTGGTGATGTAAATGTCACTTGTGTTTGTCAATACTTTTTGTGGACTGTGTGCTCCCATGTCAGTACAGATTAAAGCAGCTTTTATCTACTATAAAACAATCCATAGAACTGAGCCCAAGTCATGTCAATCCTGTGTGAAAAAACATGCTGGTGTATATTCATTCACATCCTGTGGAAAAGGGTTTTTGTGTAAGAATGGAGACACAACATCTAAACACTGGCTACAGACCTTATTAAATATCTTTTATTTAGAATTATTCTTGGCTAGAGTTAATGGAGCTAAACAATCTACACCAAGTGTGTGATGGGATGGGATTGAATGTTTTTTTTAAGATACACAATATGTGTATTGGGGGAAGGTGGAGGGGTACTTTTCATTGAATTTGATATTCCTGTTTGTTTTCCTGTCTAATCCACTATATTCAACTTAAATACATATTAAATTACAAAAACAAAACAAAGTATGAAGGCACTCAAAGAAGTATGTGCTTGTTTTCTCTGTGTCCCAAATCAAGCCAAAATGTTTTTTCCAACCTCAAGTGTACAACTCTGGATATTAAAATACATAAAATGACATATGTACAAGTTTGATTTAATGTGGCAGGAGACAGTTATGGTGAATTAAATTATGATAAAATAAAATATTTGGACGTGTTTTCCACTAGAGTAGCCAAACGTAATGCATATGGATTGTGGTATTGTAAGACAGCACAAGGCAGTACTAAGCAAAAAGGAAGAAATGAAATCAGTGTCAACTAAACTGAACTGAATATGTAGTAACCTCTCCCTCAGGGGCCTTTCCAGCAAGCAGGCATTCCTCTGTGATGGCCCAAGCCAGGGCTTAACTTGGATGCTAAGTGCTGTATGAAGTCATATATGACAGCACCAAGGCAGTCCTCTGGATGGCTCTCACTCCACAGTTAGACATCATGCGATGGCTCAACATAAATAAGCAGATCATTTTCCATCTGCTCAGGATTTCTCAGGCACTTGCTAGAGCTGCAGGACTGTGTGAGAATCATTCTGAAAGGATGGACTGGAACGCACTGAAGCACTCTGTTAGGCTATGCTAACTGTGGTCCAAGTCATTAAGAGACTCACCAATGCAGGTAGTCTGCAGGCCGTTGAGCTTGTAGCCCGGGTCACAGTAGCAGGTGTAGCCAGTTTGCACTGACACGCACTGGCCTGGGCCACAGATGGTTGGGGTCAGGGAACACTTGTCAATGTCTGCAAGAAGAGATTTAAGAGGATACTGAATGACGGACACCTAAACACTTTCCAGTGTGTAGTATAGGATGTTTTAAAGGGCCCATATCCTACACTTTTCATTTACCCCCCCCCCCCCCCCCCCCCCCCCCGAGTTCCATTTATGCTTGAAAGAGTTTATGTGGCAAAAACTGTCATAATTACTTTTTACCTGTTAAACTGACCTGTCAAACCGCTCTTATTTTTTTAGAATTAAACGAGTGACACTTTTTATGACTTCAGTGCAAATGGGTGGGGCTAAACTGCTGTAGGCTGAATAGACAGGTATATGTAAATAAATGAGTTGGCTTTGATGACATCACAAACACAATGCAACTCTTCATGACTTCATGATTTGCCACACATTTATATACAGTATACTCTGATTTGCCAACTGTAATCTTTAATGACTGAGAAAGAAAAGAGACTGACATGGTCTTTATTGTCAGTAATGTAACACATGCTAGCACTCTCTTACTCAGCAGACCTATGTATTCCTCTGGAAAATGTAGTTCACTATGGAAACAGAAGAGCAGATTTTATGAGGGGCTCAGGGGTCACATTTTACAGTGGCGTGCTGCTCTGACCATTGACCACCGGCTTCCCTAAAAGTCTGGACTATCCCTTTACTCATTTAGGACTTTATTCTTGTCAGGCCATAGAGGAGTTTACAGTGGTCAGGCAGCATCTGGCTGCAACACTGAGGCCTTCACTCAAGTTTGCTCTGTTTCTAAACACACAGATTTGGAAGCATATTTTCTACATGCATAATGGGCCTTCTCCCAATTCAGCAATTCAAATTACAATCTGGAATTGAGTGGAGTTTATTCAAACTCTGAAACACAGTCATGTTATTCCAATTACAAAACGCACATTTGCTTTGACTGTTTGCCTCATCGCCCACTGAGCGCGTCTGAATGGATGGAGCTTGGCTGGCCTACAGGGGAAAACAGCCTACACAAGCTTAGCTTGAACTCCGAAAACTTGACCTGTTAAACAAATGCGAGCCACCACACGCACTTTGGCAAGCAGGCTGACTGAGGTGAGGACTACGATTCAAAGGTGACTGCATTGCATTTGCATTGATTTTAAATGTGTGGAACAGCTTAGAAAGTTAATATTAACATAAATTAAGAGAGAAAAAAATGGATTTCATAAGCAAAAGCAAAAAAGAATCATGGAATGCTTTCTTCCTTTGAGAGAACTTGCTGTCACCTTTATCTGGCAGAAAAGAAAGGTTTTCCAACAAAACCATGACTGATGGTTGGAAACCTGAAGCCCAATCATTCACCATATTTTCAGGAAAATTCCACTGCTCCAAGGTAAAAAGTAACAGATATGGAAAGCAAGGTTGCATGATATGAATAGCATTCAATAAAGCTGTTTGATATCAAAATGACAATATGATAAATGATAAATTATGATTAAAACAGAGGTGCCTCTGCCTGGATGTGTCTAACTAGCTTCTCCTTTAAGTAAAAGGCTACAAGAACTAACAAATACATATATTTGTGTTTTATAGGCCTACCAAAACAAATAGACATACACTACATTCTTTAAAAGCTAATTATGGTGATGCTTGGTGAAGTTTGTTGTCCAATAGTTTTTATTGCTTCACGCATTTTTTTCGGAGGAAAGCATCAACCACCAGTTCTGCTACGTCAGCTAAGAGACACCTGCACTGGCTAACACTGCGCTGGGTGATGGGGGGAAGATGGAGGGCCACCGTACTCACCCAGGGAAAGCAAGATAAACTGAGCTCTCCCGGAGGGAGAGCAGGACTCCCGGCCACAGAAGGCTGTAGCATCACCAAGGATCAATCTCAGAATCTCCTGATGACAGGGCCAACGCTTAGACAGTTGATGAGTTTTTGAGCTGTGCAAGTGTGGGTTTTATGATAGGTCATTTACCAGAATGGGTATGTTATTTGTTCTACACACAAGAAAGCAGGGGTCAAGCCCATCACAGGGAAGCACCTATTGGGCTTCTAACACCGCATTTTTCCATCCATCCATCCATCCATTTTCTAAGCCGCTTCTCCGTCAGGGTCGCGGGGGGGAGCTGGAGCCTATCCCAGCAGTCTTCGGGCGAAAGGCAGGATACACCCTGGACAGGTCGCCAGTCCATCGCAGGGCAGACACACAGACACAGACAGTCACTCACACACTCACACCTAGGGGCAATTTAGCACACCCAATTGGCCTGACTGCATGTCTTTGGACTGTGGGAGGAAACCGGAGAACCCGGAGGAAACCCACGCAGACACGGGGAGAACATGCAAACTCCACACAGAGAGGACCCAGGCCCTCCTTGCTGTGAGGCGACTGCGCTACCCACCACGCCACCGTGCCGCCTACCGCATTTTTACAATTCTAACTATGTCACTCTACGTCACTGCTGTGAGGCAATTTGATCTGATCTGCCATCCCAGTCCTTAACAATGTGTTCACTGAAGAAACTATACAAATACTATTTATCATGCAGTCATAAGGTACAGGATAATATGTCCTGATAATAGGGATAATGAATTTTGCAGTGACTAACCTGTGGCTTGTGTGGCGACATTAATTGGAGCTGTATCCAGGCCATCAGACTCTGGTTTTAGCTGGGTGGGCATGTGGGATGTGACCTCCACCACATCTACAAACAACCAAAGGAGGCTAAAGTCAGATACATGCTACTCATCGTTGCCATATTCCCTTATGAGTCACAAGTCTTTATAATATATGATTTACAGAATACAGTGTGTTGCTATCTTCATCTCTAACAAGCTCTCACATCTTTCTTTTACAGTAGCAACAGAGGCATAAAAATAAAACATGTTTGTCTGCCAGCTAAAACCAGCAGAAAAACATTCATAAATCAGAGAGATTATCAGGGGCCCAAAGGGCTCCAGCATGGTGCATTTGGGCTTTCTCTGTATTTTCTTTGGCAGCAGACTCCATTGAGGGTTGCCTTGAGTTTTATAAGCACGATTTATAGAAAATGAATTAGAACCCCAGCGCCCCAAGACTAATCTTTATTTTGCCTGGCCTTAAAGTTGTTGAGTTTCAAAAATAAAGCATGCACAGTCTGTTAATGCTATGTTTCTCACTCATCTGCCATCATCATCAGAATCTGCCATCAAAATCATTATTAGCCAAAAGAAAATCAAATACAGAATAATAATACCTGGATATGAAGGAGGTGACGCTGTAAAGGTTGGCTGCTGGGATAAAATACAGTAATTAAATGTAATAAACATATATAAACTACATACAGAAATATGTTTAAATATCAGAGATATTTCAATTATTTAACGTGCAGTCAAAACAGCCATTAAGTACAAGCTATTTATTTTCAGATGTTTCCGAAGACATTAGATAATCCTTTTGCTGCTTGTGAAAGTGTTGAAATGTATTGGATCGCCGAAAATGTACCCTACTTCTAAGAGTGAACTTTAGAGGTGTTTCTACTTTTATTTTGATGCTGAAAATGAATAACTTGTACTTTTGACATATAAATAAAAATAAATAAGTGTTGTCACAGACTTACGCAGCACTGATATAACAACTACTTTTTGTAAATTATGAAGGTTTTGTAAATCATGATGATATATTTGGCCAGCTTACCACATCCAATGTTTCATCTATAACAAGGAAGATCATGGAAGAGAAGATGAGAAAAGAAAGAAGCAGGTTAACTCACAGCAATGTCACACATTTTTTTACCATTAGCACACTCATGTACTAAGCCTAGTAAGCTCAGCTCAAGTTGTGTCCGGGTGCTTCTCCACCCATAACCCATCGTAAAGTATTTATTTCTAATAAAACAAAGCTTACAGCACATCCATCCTTTAAGCTTTCCAAAGCATCAAGAAGCTGAAAACAACCTCCATTGTGCAGAAAAATGCAAATACTGGAGTGGGAAAAAGATGACATTATTTATGAGGACACAATTCATAAATATTTACAGTATTTTCATATAAATTACATGGCCTCCTCAATGCCAATGAATTATCTCAGAACTATAAATCAGAAAGATGCTTAAGAGAAATCTCAGAGGTCACAGATGTTTGACCTCCCTGGATTAAGATCTTTTTCCTAAAGCTTAGGAAAAGTGATGTCTGATGTATAAGGAATAAGCAAATGTAAACTTATAGTGACTAGAAGGGATGTTTTTGATACTAGAGAGATAATGTTGAAATCAGGGTTAATGAATCCACAAAAATGACACTTTACACCATGAATGTCTTCATTGTATTTATGCATGCCATACACCAACTTCAACAAATTTATACTCACCCTCAGGTAATGAAGGGGACACATGTACATGATGCTGGGGGTCTGTGTAGGGGTGATGAGGGACCTGTGCTGTCCTGGGTGGTTGTCCAGGCTGGGGTGTTTTAGGTGGCTGTGGCCGTGTAGGAGCCTGTGGATGGTAGTAAGGAGGCTGAGGGGAGATGGGTAGTTGTGGCAGGGGATCGGAGGTCTCCGGAGGGGTCTGTTCTGGCTGAGAATATGTGGGAATCTGAGAAAGGAAAGATTCAACTGTGCTAATCTCCTCTTCGTCTAGCTCTCTCAGTGTGATCTGGATGTCTGAGCGAGAGTAGGTGTAGCCATGGCCTGCAGGACAGATTTCTTTGAAGAGGTCTGTGAACAAAGCAACCCAAAGTGTTAAGAGGCAAGTACAATCCAAGCAGACAACAAGAGCCAACTTAAATGCAAGTGCTAGACAAATATGTTTCCATTTCAAGAATAGTGCAAGACAGCTGTAAGAGGTCCGAAAGGCAGGTTTTACTTCTGACATTATTACACAATGCCCTACAATTTATATGACAAAATACAGAAAATGGATTATCATCAGTAACCAGTAAGAGACTGGATTTTAGACATCTCTGCCAGACACAGAGACAAAAAGAAAAGATTACAAAGGGGCATGTTAATATGTATTACATACAAAGCAATGTACTAGACACATGTTGGATTTCATGCAAATTCTTATCTTTTTGAGGCCCCATTCATCAAAGATTTTAAAGTCAGACCCCTTCTTCTTTTCCACTAATGGATTTACACCACAAAAAGCATGACTAACTGAAGATATGCTAAATGTTCCACCATACTTTTCTGATCTACAGTCTCTCTTCAGAACAGATGGAAGGTGAGGGAGAGAGGTCATAGAGTTTTAGATGTAAGACTGATGGACACTTTACATTCACATTTCCTTTACATTTGTACTGTCCATGGTTCATTCTATTGCTTTTGCTCAGCATGGAGGTCTGTCTCTTTGGAATTGCTGCAATAACGCCTTCTATAAATCACCACACAGTCAGTTCACACAAAGCACAGTCTTTTTTTGTCTTTGCAGATAAAATCAAGTAAAGGAAAAAGAGAATGACAAAGTTTTTCCCTGTTTCATTGGGTACTTTCCCTTTCTGTGAAATAATTTGTTTAACCACAGTACTGTGCAAAAGTCTTCATTTGTTTAGTTTTCTGTTTAAAGGGCCATTAAGTACATTACTCATTTTATATGAGATATTTCTGAACAGATTAGATAGAAGATAAGCCATGCATAAGGTTTGTATGTTTGGAACCTTAAAAGCAGAACATTTCACCAACTTCTAAGACTAAATTTTGTATGTGTGGAAAAACATTCCTGCAGATTTCCTTCCCGAAAAAGAAATGCAGCTGTAATAAAGGCAAAGAGTGGACATGATAAATGTATAAAAATATATATATATATTTAGTTGATGAGGCTCAGGTTTATGTTTAGCATGTACATTTTCTACTTTTCTTACTTTTCTACTTTTTCATTCTTGAAAAATGCCTGTTTTGACTGGAGGGTCTCTGATTTTTGCATCTTATTGTATTAATCGATTCTTCTTCAAGCACTGTGACAATAAAGTGACTCTGGTGAATCAACTGCCTGTGTTACAGATTGTGTATTGACCTGGATTTCTGGAGGTGTGCTAATAATAAAGTAATTCAGCACATACAATCAGCCCCTTTATTACAGTCTGCAACAAATGATTCAGAGAACTGGCTGTTTTCTCATTTAGTTATAACAACAGATGACAGTGAAGTACCTGTATTAGGTAATGGACACCTCTCACAGTGGGAGCCCCAGGCCTTGCCCACTCGACTGCAGCAACAGATCTGTTTGGTGATTTTCAGGGACAGCGGGAGGCCACATGAGCCAGCTGATACTGACCGGTAGCATGAGGCTTTTTCCATGGACACCGCTTTATCCGCTGGGAACATCACAAAAACATTAACAAACAAATAAGCACTGACCCAAAAACAATACACATAACAGACAATACACAACACAAGGATAATATACAAATCATACTTAACTGAACACAGCACATTATTTTTCTCTAAATTAGTGGTTCACAATCCTGGTCCTGGAGCCCCACTGCCCTGCTTAGTTTAGTAAAGTATTTCTCAACCCAGTCCTCAGGGACCACCACAGGATCCAATCTATCTGAGAATACACTTCAGAAATACTTCATGGAATTCTGCAAGTGTCCAGTGGCTTTTAAGTTTTCAATTTAACAGCTTTGCTATTCTTTTCTAAGTACATGGAAACAATGAAATTACTGTTCCTGGAAAACAACCATACATTACAGATGTGACAATTCTTCCATTAGACAAGATAGGGCACTGTCATATTCTGTACTTTAAAAGGAGACATATGCTTTCAGTGGGAGACAGGTATGGAATGCAAGTAGCCCAGTTGAGCGGTCACACTCACTTACGATGCAACCATGCTGTTGTAACACGAGCAGAATGTGGTTTGGTGTTCTCATGTTGAAAAAAGTATGGACATTCCTGAAAAAGACGTCATCTAGAAGGCAGCAATTGTTGCCACTTATACCTGTCAGTGTTAATGTTTCCTTCATAGACATGCAAGTTACCCATGCCACGGGCACTAATATACCCAATACCATGATAGACGGTGGGATTTGATTTTTATACTGCCAACAATCTGAATAAACAAACAAACTTTGCATCAATGCATCATCTGAAATGTGCACCAATCCATTTCAGATGAATTTGAACCCAGAGGAGATGGCAGATATTGTTCACATATGGCTTCTACTATGCATAAGTTTTAACCTCCATTTGTGGATGCAGCGACAAACTATGTTTATTGTCAGTCGTTTGTCAAAGTATTCCTGAGTCCATGATGTGACAGCCAAAACAGAAGCATGCATGGGTTTTTTTATGCAGTTTTGTTTGAGGGATTGAACTTCTCAGGACTAATTTTCAGACTTGCCTTTTATGTACAGAGATTTTTGGAGATTCTCTGAATTTCTTGATTCAGATTCACATTATGCACAGTCCATTACCGGCATTTGGCTGACGCTTTTATCCAGAGCGACAATTTGATCATTTTTACACAAATGGCCTAACTGCATGTCTTTTTGGACTGTGGGAGGAAACCGGAGAACCCAGAGGAAACCCACGCAGACACGGGGAGAACATGCAAACTCCACACAGAGAGGACCCCGGTTGCCCGGCCGGGGAATTGAACCCAGGCCCTCCTTGCTGTCAGGCGACAGCGCTACCCACCACGCCACCGTGCCGCCCAGTCCATACCTGAAATCCCTGCAATCACTTGTTGAAGAACTTTCGTTTGGAAATTGCTGGATTATTTGCTCTCGCATGTTTGTCATGGTGGTAAGCCTCACCCCGCCCTTGACTCATAAAGGACTAGAACTTTACTAGATGCTCCTTTGATTCTCAAGCACGATTGCATCACCTGTTTAAGATGATTTTTGAACATTTCACAACATCCCTAGTCCTACATTGCACCTGTGTCACATTTTTTGGAACATATTGTGGGCATCAATTTCAAAACAAAACAAAGAAGTTGAATCCAAGGGCCTCTTTGAGCAGCAGATCAGGTGTGTTACAGCAGGTAAACACCAAAATATGCAGGCAGGGGTACTCCAGGACCAGGACCAAAAAGTGAAGGATATTTATCTTGTGAATAACTGGCAGAGTGTTACTGCAGCTGTGTGCAGGGTGGTCACTCACAGACACAATGGCTGCGGGCAGGATCCAGCATGTAACCAGGCTTACACGTGCACCTGTAGCTGCCTTTAGTGTTCAGGCACTCAGCATGCTTACAGATGCCAGGCATCAGACACTCATTGATATCTGTATGTGCAAGAGGGAGACACAAGAGAACAACATCAGCATAGTAAGGCTCTATATTTGACTTTATTACAATGATCTGATATTGTAATATCTGATCTTATACTAACTGAGCAAATTAAAGCAAACACATCAATCAGTGCATTCATTTTTTACCCCCTCTTTTATCACTTTGACAATTTGGATCAGGCCTATGTGTGGAAATCTGAATTATGAACGATACTTGAGAAGGTTTATGAGAAGCATATTTGAACATGATTCCTTTGTTATCATTATGCCTTGATAATTGTCCAAGCTCCACACTGGCAAGACAGTTTGATCAGAGATATGAATAACTGGCAAAGACATGAGAGTGGTGGAGTTCTGTAGGCAATATGATACAGTCGAGGAGGTGATCTCTCTCTCTTTCTCTCTCTCTCTCTCTCTCTCTCTCTCTCTCTCTCTCTCTCTCCAGCTCTCGCTCTCTCAAACACAGGCACATATTTTGTGGGCAGTAAAGTTTAAAGTGTGAACAAAGAATAATAAAAGTGACATCTAAATTGGTATTCATATGTAAACTGCTGATTTCCCTCAACACAGATCTCCTCCAACACAAACACACATGGCCTTGCGCTCTCAAAAATAAAGGTCTTTAACTTGCTCATGGCTATGGTTCTAGACAAAACTTTGAAATGCTTTAGAGCCTAACATTATGAGCAGGTTCTTTAAACTTCAAATGGGTTTGTCTCAGGGGTACAAGTGCAGGACAAAAAAAGCACTATTTTGTATGCAATAAGAGTTGCAATATACTAAAGTATAAAAAAATACTGCAATGTGTAATACAATGAAATACTTTAATTTTAAGCAATTTCAGTAGTTTCAGTTCAGTATTTAAATAAGCTAACTCCAGGCTGACATGGCATTAAACCAACTTTCTTAAAAAGAAAGGTGCTAAAAAGGGTTTAAATTAGCTTTTAATGGATGGTTCCTAAAACAATAATGTTTGTAAATAAGACATGTGAGTGTGAAGAATCTTTTTAAAGTATAAAGAACGTCTTCACAGTGTAATGGTTCTGTGCCAATCAAAGGTTTGTCCCAGGATGTTTGTTCCAGTGAAGAACCACTTAGGAACCTTAATTTTAAGTGTCAAACTGTTTAAGCTAATTCAACTAATATGGGCAGAATCAGGCCATTAGCATATCTAAACAACTTGTGAAGAATTTTATTCAGTAACACAGGCGATGTTGTGCTTCACCGTATGTAATGAATGTGAGACTAAATTGTATTTCTTCATCTCACTGTCGATCTTGCCTTCAGAACATGCTGAATGAGGTTACGTTTAAAATGTTTACCTACTTATTTATTTAACATGTTTTTTATCAGTAGTAAAGTAAAAATCAGTAGTAAAGTAAAGCTGCAAAATTTTGAATATTTTCAACTCAATAAATACTTGGAGTTCAGACAATATTTTTTGTCAAGCTATTGTTTGGTATCAAGCAATGTGATGTTATACTTGCTACTGGTATCGCAATCAAAATACTGGTATCATGACAACCCTGTACAATAATGCCATACTCTGCCTTGCTGCACTAACATTAATTTGGAATACACTGAACAAACCATCTTTGGTTTTTCATACTCATAAAACATGCTTCTAATTTATGTCTTAGCTCACTTCCACCAAGGTCCAGAGAGGGTCTTCTGTTTAGCAGAAATGATGAAAAGTGATTATTTATTGGCCTAGTTTAGCCAGTTTAAGCATCTTTTATATTGATATGTTATCAATATATTACAAAATATAAATCTACTACATTGCAATGTATTCAACGTACATATTTTTCCAATATACTCTAAAATGTAAATGGAATATACTGCATTATATTTTCAGTCTAGTTCTTTTTTGCATGGGTACTATTAGGATTTAGATGTGCACACTCTAAATCCTGCCATTATGCCATTGTTCAGACTGTTTGTTTTCTTGTCCTCTCAAGACAATGATAGGCCATTTTCCTCCACACTGTGTAGTGGAGCCTGTCAGGCTGCCATGCCCATTTTCCCAATAACAATTAATCAGCATGTCACCAGCACTGTTTGGCTGTGGAGGTACATGCTGGAAAAAGTGACTGCAAGAGGGAGATGAGAGAGCTTCACTGGAGACATGGTGACCATGGGAGTCAGCACAGCAACAGGCTACAAGGCCATACCATACTGCCATGCTTACCCACATACAAAACTTATGACATTATGTCTTGTGGTGCTTCTGCCTCGGCTTTCAAAAAATTTTAATTCATTATCTTCTTAAGCAATACTTTGCAAAGATTCTGACTGTACTATTGCCAATTCTAGTTCTGACATGTTTGGCATCAGAATCATGTCTAATGCAGCTAACAATTAAGAAGTAATCTCATTTGATAATGTGGTTTCTGACATCGTTTGACATATGCTTTTCTATAAAAATGCATGTAGTGTAAGTAGCATAGCTAAAAACAGTAGGAGTGGTTTGAATTTTGTCTGTAATTTTGTTAATTTGTCAAGTATTCCATAAAATCTCATACTGGTATTAGATTATAATGACAGGATCTGGGATACTTCAGCTCTGATCTGATCGTAAGCAGGAGGCGTGCTACTGGAGCAGTAGCCGAAATCAAAGGCAAAGGCCTGTACCAAAAAACAGTCAAAATGTTCCATATCAGACACTTTGAGTAAACTGTGTCAGAGATTTGTATACTAGGAAAGAGTAAATGTTTCTTTTCAAAACGCTGCCAATTAGGCCATTAATCTGAAGTGCATGTATCTACTTTGCATTAACCCCAGGCTTGTGACTTCAACAGAGTTGAGAGTCTTGGATATAAAGAGCTGCTCACTGTAATTGTGCTAATGTGACTCATATACAGAGTGCTGGTATCTTAATGTTTCGCTATGTCTGTAAGAAAAGGCATGGTGCTAAATAGCTTGTATGCCATGTCATCCTTTGGAACCGTAACAACTATTCAACAGAGCTATTAGCTGCTTTTCTCTGTAGAGATAACTGCCTGCCAATATAGGACTCATTTCATTTTCCATGGGGCTGGAAGGAGATAGAGGGATTGATGTAAAGTCCAGCTGCCCTGGACTCAGGACTCTTGGAGTGTTTTGGGGATATGGAGCATGGCGTGTTGAGGGGTCAGTGGAGCTGGACCTCTTTCTGAGGAACTCTTATCTGACCACTTTACTGCATCAGCCCTATTAGACTAGAACAGAGAGAATGGCCACAGTAATTTATGTCTTTTTGTGTATATGATGTAGGATAATAAACATATCCCTCTTGGTCCAGATTTATGAGGCACGTGTACTAGGGGTGTGGCTATAAGATATTTTATATTATCATGTTGAAGTATGTCACGATACACTTTTCTGTGTATATCATGGAAATCACCAGTAAATCAGAACACTGACCAACCACAGCTATCATAAAAAAATTGTGATTAAAGAAAGCCAATAATCAACAACCAGTGTATACTAACTGCATAAACTGCACAGTAACAAATAATTGATTGGATGTCAGCCCATTCAAATTTCATCTTATTTTACTAATATCTTTGTAATAATTGTTTATTTTTCCTCACTCTTCCTTAAGTAATTAATATTTGCAGTTGCCATATGCTCAGTTTGCTTTTCATTGTATTCTTGTAGGTAGTGTGAGAATGCTGTGGGCACTTTACATCAGATTTTTGTTTGTTTGCTTATTGTTTGTGGTATGTGATTTGTTTTATTTTGAACTTTCCCTGGTGACCTGCACGTTTTTCCATTGTCAACTGAGAACAGGCCAAGAGACGCCATACTGCGGCAGTGGACTTTAACTGGGCCACAAGCTGGAAGGCTATCACCACAGGGGCAGAGCCTGAATGGGCCGTGAGCCATGAAATTCTGCACCATGATAGTGGAGTCTGCCTGGGCTGCAAGCTGTGATTCTTCACAGCAGAAGCGGAGTTTGACTGGGCCATGAGCCATGAGTCTTCACCATTGAAGTGGTTTGTCTGAGCTGTGAGGAATTAGGCTCTTTACACTTATTTATTATGTGTATATGAACTCATGACTAGTGATTACAGGAGGCCTAAAGGTCTCATTAGGCTATGAAAAGCTCTTACTAATTAGCTGCCATGGTCTCTTATGTCTGGACCCTCTAAAAATCTTCTATTTTAGGCTAAGAAAATCAGCATGTGGTAACCTTAATGAAACAGCTCTCAGATGGAAGCGTGAAAGGCTCAAAATATTAAATATTCCATATGAGATGCTGCCATTGTGCATGCACATCCATGTTTCACAAGCTGTGTTTTCTAGAATGTTTTGGTGAAGAACTTGATTTAATATAACTGCTATCTCTTCATGACCGAATGTTCAGTTTCTCTTTTTTCTCTTCGTGTTGTTGGCCCCATTTGTTGATGGCTTTTTCACAGTACTTAAATCTTAAATCAGTGGACAGAGCTGGGCGCAGTATGCGTGAACGGCTGCTGCCTCGGTAAATCGAATGTTAAATTTGCATGTAGTTTAGGCACATGTTGTAGTCACATTAAGAACCATTCTGCACAGCGGCTGCACTTCAATGTAAATCTGGCTGTGTTTTGTTCGATGTTAATTTGAAGCGTTTTTGTGATTGTAAAGCATCCAGTTTACGAAAGGCACTATATAAATTGAATGTTATTAATATTAGTTTTTGTACCATGCGGTTATATGTAGTTGCTTTCTTCCGGTCCCACTGTGAGTGGCAGTCAGCACAAAAATTAAATATTATGATACATATGATGAACTGTCTTCAGATTTCATAGTATTTGTGCCATATTGCCCAACCTTAACAAGCATTCAGCTACAAGGACATAAGGAAATGTCCTTTTTCAGTTCTGTATGTACAAGTGTGTGTGTGTGTGTGTGTGTGTGTGTGTGTGTGTGTGTGTGTGTGTGTGCACATGTGTGTTTGTGTGTGTATGGCAATACACAAACACACACAACTTGGCAGAAAGTCACCAGCCTGACAATGACAGAATCCCACAAAAATCAGCCCTCTCTGCTCTGGCAGTTCATCTGAAATTAAAAATAATTTTTTGGGAGAGGGAGAAGCAGAGGAATGAGACTTTGAAGCCAGCCAGAAAATATTGTGAATAACTGTCAGTTTAGCTCTGCAGCATCCCAAAAACGCAAGGCTGTGGGGAGGAGAACATCTTGAAGTGATCATAGGGGAGGGAACTGAATCAAAGCGGGATAAATAACTGAGTTTGCTGGCAACTCCTGACAGCTGTTCAGACTGCACATGTCTGTTTCCACAGCATTTTATGCAAGAAGAAACATTTTAGTGTAATCACTGCATTTCAGTAAGTGAATCAAAGCTTTTTAGTAAGTCGGAGTAAATGGAGAGAAAATTAGGATAACTTATCAAAATATAAAGGTTATATAAAGTTCCCTCCAGTGTGCTGTGATTCTATACACCTGCGGACAACTTAATTATAACTGATTTCTTAATTAAACTATACATTTTTCTTTCTTCAGTAAAACAGGTAAAATATATTTCAATAGAATTATATATGAATCACATAATCAGAAGTGAAGTGAATGTTTTCATAGGTGAGAAAGCAAGTCAACATTGATAAAATGCTCATTATATTTACTTATATTATATTTAGATTTATATCATTATATTTATTTATATTATATTGTGTTTAAGCCTGTTTTTTAAATGTGGCTGTTGTATGCATTTTTGACATCAAGCTGCTGCTGTGCTGTCCTTTTATGTCAGCCATATTTGTATAGAAGTGTGCATGGTTCTCACGCCACCTATTTTACACCATTGCTCACTAGCAGTTCAACATGGAGTCAAAGTATTTCACATACAGAGCCAACAGCGTCCCCTTGGACCTGCTAACTACGTATGTAATGAGGGGAAAATAATTTACTGGATTATATTAATTAAACAGATTGTTTCCAGTCCAGCAGTGGAAGGGCCACTAGGGGGCCTGAAGAAAGGCTATTTGTGGCACTACTGATTCTTTTTTCTCTCAACTTAGGAAACCTCTATAAAACTCTACAAACCTGAATATCAAGACACATGTTGTGTTATTATGTTAGATTTTTGCCATGTCACCCACCCTACTACAGTCTTATCTGGAACTAATTTACGCAACTGTCCTGAAACACACACACTCTCTCATTCTCTATAATGATATAATTTCATGCTGAAAAGCAGGATGAATAACAGAATTAGTTAAAAAGCTGAAGAAATGCGACAGTTGAAATATCATAAATATCTTGACAAACTGAAAAAGCCTAGTGAATATCTGTTTCATTCATCATTTCAGTCTAACCTCCAGGGAATACGAGTAGTTTACACACTCTGAAGAGTCCAGAGACCATATATGTTGTTTTGTGTTAGGTAATGCATTTATTCTCATTAGGAGAATGAATGGATATTTGACCTCAGCTCAACCTTGCTTAATTGATTACTTTGCTCTTTTATACTTTGCATATATTGCTCTTTCTACTTTGGAACACGGACCATGAAACTGGGGCAAAAACCTTCTTTCCATTCAGCATTTGAAAGCACGGGCCATTCATTAAAGTTCTTACTGGTCCATCTGGACATATGAAGTTGCGAGGTCCTACACAAAAGTCAGAGCAAGTACAGGTTAGCGGCTACTGAGCAATCTCAGATTACTTACCTTGACAATGAGTTGAATTCATCCTCTTATAGCCTTTAGGACATTCCACTTGGCCATTTGCAATCACTGCGTAAGCTGTGAAGAAAAGTGAGAAGAACGAATGAAAGGGAGCCTAAAGCTATAAATTACAGATGTGCATTTCCTGGCAGGAAGGGAAATGGGGAGTCTGTTAGGTGGGTCAAATAAGATGTAAGAGTGAGGTATGTAAACTGATCCCCATCATTACATTTAGAGTTTATGCAGCCATCAAGCAGAATACAGCAACAAAATACGTCATGCCGTGTGTCAAGATTCTGCTTAAGAAAGCTAAAAATAAGTGCATAAATCATGCAAATGATGAGAAATACCTGCATAACTCAGGACAGCACTCACAGGTTGAAATATATTCTTGTCAAAATTTGAGTCATCTCTCTCAAAATTCAAAACTCAACTCCAAATGCAACCCATAAAGTGTCTTATAAATCAACAAAGGCAGTTTTCCCCAAACGGTGCAAGCGCATTAAGATGTTTCCCTGGGAAGAGTAAGGATGTTGAGATGGTCCGATGACCAGCACATGTAGAGAATTCGGATTAAAGGAGTAGACAGCAGGGGAAAGCAAACGTAACCTGAGTTGAACGGCTGAGCAGAACTTGACCATTAATCACAGGTTTTACCATTTTTCAAACCAACAAAGCCTCACCTAACAATTTTCTTTGCAACATAGGATTGCTTATAAGAGAAAAAATAAAAAAAACCTCACCGGTGACAAATTATAAAACTGCCTGAAACTCTATCCTACTTTACTAAAACAGTGGGAACACATGAGGGCTTGTTAAAATGATCCAATCCAAGATGATGGTACAATCTCTTAATACAGTCAGTAAACAGGGTAGATTAGGAGGGCTACATATCCCCTTATGAAAATGGGTATTACAGACTACAGTACAATGCAGTACAATCCCACATTATACCCATCATTTTCATAGAACTGGATCTTAGGAATTATAGTACAATACAAGACAGTACAGTACAATAATGTTATATTGTAGTCTTTATTATGTGCTTACAGTACAGTATAAGAGCAGCAAATACCATATTACACATACATATATGTATGTATATATATATATATATATATATATATATATATATATATATATATAAAAGCCTGTTAAGCCTGAAGTTTTTGTTGACAATTAATTGGCATATAAATAACTGTGATGACTGTCTTTTTTGTTCACTGCATGCCATTAAAAGTGTCCATTTCAGCCACTTCACTATGACGCTTCCCTGTCAATACTTCAGCTAAAATGAACAAACTTATTTCACTGCTGCCCTCAAAAATGTTTGACAGCACCAAAGAAGATACAACCTTTTTTTCATGTCTCATAAAATATTTTCTGCTTTATTTTATTTACATGTATGTGCACAACCCAACAGATGAAAACACAACCAATTCACATTCTTTTTGCTGCTACATGAACATATGACTATGAAAGCTACCAGTTGTGGAAAATAATATATTTTATTATAATAAATATAGTAATTGCAGCCAGTTTAAATAATTGCAACCAGCTCAAATAAGAGTGATCAGGTGGTCATGTAATAATTGCAACAGGTCCACAAATACTTTTCAAACAAGTGGACTCTAGAAATACTACAGTATAATATTTTGAAGCATACTGCTGGGCAGTTATGGCTGCATGATCAATTGTGTGTTATTGATCAAATTCCATTACACACACACACAGCCCATGTGATGTGATTACATTGGCAGGAATGCAGCATAAGGAGCTATGTATAACATTAGAGAAGGGAATAGAACTCTGTTCTTCTGCGTATGGAGTGGGTGATATAACTACTCTGCTATTTAGCCATTTAAAAAGCATAGCTCAAAAGCTATTGTCCCATCCCTAACTGTATGTCTGTGAAAACACGCTCAATCCCAGTGTTGTGTATAAAATGTGTGAAGCAGTAATGGATCAGTCAATCCAAATTTGTCTCACCATAAGAAGTTTTTTAAGGAATTAATTAGTAAAGTATTCATTATTTTTATTTTGCACTTTGTACAACCATGAATGGTGCTTTTGTGCATTTGTACACACACAAAATTGCTGCACACTGACACATTTACTTTAGTAAAGTCAATGAAGCCATTTTTCCTGAGTATGGGTAATCAATACCAGACAAATGTGGCTGACCTTAAATTATCTTTTTTTTATTCTGTTTTCTTTCTGTAAATTAAAATTACACAAAATGGAACTGCACACCTTACTGTACCAGATAATTAAATGGAAAGCAAATTTCCAGAAAGGAATTGTACTATTTATTTATTTCTATGTAGTTGTGACATAAATTTGCATTAGCTAAATGTTTGTTTTCTACCAATGCCGTTAAAACTACAAATCAGTAATGCTGTAAAACACAACTAGTATTACTACAGTTTAGATGATATCACTCAGCATTAAGACAATACAGCACAAAATCAGCCACAATTGCCCAAACCACACACCCTTCAGAGAACTGGACACTAGAGACTACAGTACATTACAGTATGGTACAAAGCCATCTACCTCACCCTGTTATAGACTCTCGTATCATCAGCATTTGGTGAAAGGAGATATATAATCATTTGCAGACCCTTTCCATCGAGTGTCTGTCTGAGGAAGCTCCTTTATTTGTTTTCTTTTTCCTCACACATAAGCGACAAGTGCTAATGGAAGAAAATTACAGAGAGCTCAAACTCACGCTAAGCTGCCAAGGCTTTCTCCTTCTGGGAGTCTGCTGACCTATCTTTCATAAACTGGCTGTCAATGCAGAAGAACCAGCTATGGTCAAGGTGAGCCTACAAAGAAGTGATCCGTGGACAGACGTAAGGAAAATGTTTCAATGAGATTGAACTGAAAGGACAAAGTTGAAATGGACACATGAGTCTCAAGCCTTGTGAGTTTAAAAAAATTCTCACAGCGATGTTCTTGCTGCACTGTATCATTAAATTGTAACTGTTTTCAGACTCAAAGTGATTTATACAAGGTTAATGTTTTGATTCTTAAAGCCAAAAGACAGTCCAGTCGACTCGCTGGCCAGCGGAACAGATTTAGTGAGGGTCTCAGCTGAATTGAAAAGTCTTGCAACATATTTTGGTCTGTTCACTTTATTTTGTTCCTCAAATTCTAGTCTCGCTAGAAATTGGGGAGTCAGCCTGAGGTTCAGAAATGGGACACAGCGTATCATGTAGCATTCAGGGTCAGGGATCATGGCTGATTATTTGATTAATAGCGAGCCACTATACCCTTGTTCAAACAGTAATCCCATCCTGCTGTCCAAAAACATTGAGTTTTAGTGGTCAGCTGTTGCTCTCCCAGCAGAGATCACTCCTCAGGCAGTGACAGCGTGGTGAATTGATGAGGAGATAGATGGGGGTCACAGGAGCTGGTGAAAGGGTGGAATGACCTTTGGTAAGGGACCAAGGGGAGGGTGTCAGGAAATGAACAAATCATCGAAAACATCTATGGTGCTTCAGTTTTACTTTCCTTTGAGAGGAGGCAAGTGATCACTGCTCAACAACTCAGCTAAGCCTGATGTGTCTACATGTCACTGCTGTTTGGTAAAACCTTTTTTCTTTTTTACTTTTTGTGTTTTTTTTATACCACTTAAAAATTGCAGATGCCTTGTACTGACCAATAGAAATGGTCCAAAATTAGCTGGACTAAAAAATTTCATTAAATTAATATACATTAAAGTTGAATATTTTCCTCCTTAATTTAAATATATGGTGCACTGAATGCAGTTGATTGAAATATGTACATCACTTCAACATGAATACAATCTATTACATCAACACAATGTTTTTTATCTTTTAGTTCTGGAATGTGCGTTAATGTAATAGATGTTATTAATGCCAGAATGATGTAGACATTTCAATTAAATGTATCACAGCGCATTACTTTTCCAGTGTTTAAAGTTTCTATTGGTGACATCCAGAGTTTTGTTATGACAGTCATAATATGTTAGTCCTGTCTATCACTATCCTGCCCTTTAGCATTTGTCAATTCTGCAGTTTTTGAATTATTGTGTTTGCTGTTGAAAACACTAATATGGTGGAATCAATTGAACTGAATTGAAATTTGTATTCAATTGGATTGGATTAAGCTGAACTGGCTTGAATAAAACTAGAACTAAACTGGATTGGAACTGAGTTTGACTGGATTGGTTTGGATTGGACTGAATTAAGTTTACCTGAATTAAATTGGACCGAATTAGATTGGTATTGGTTTAGAATAAGTTTGAACTGGGTTTAATCTGAATAAAAATCTTTTAATTTAAATGGAATTGAATTGGACAGGATTGAGCTGGATTGAATTCAGTTTAACTTAACTGACTTGGATTCAACTGAGTTTACTTTAATTGAATTGGAATTAAACTGGATTACATAGAATTGAATGTAACTGGATTAGAGTGAATTTGCATTGAAGTGAACAGAACCAAACTGTGCTTAACTGCCCTGAATTGAATTAGCATTTAGTGACAGGGCTCCTTGTTGATCTAAATAAACAGTTTCAGACAACACGTATTACATATAACTCACTAATATGCATGAGTGAACTGAATGTAACGTTAGAAGTCCTCTTGACAAGTGGAAACGTAAATACATCGTCCGGCGCTGCAGTAAATCCATTGTGGTTTGGAAGGCGGGACTACGTGACATGAGCTTTATGTTCACTTGTGTTTGTCCTTCTGTGTCAAAGCTGTTTATCACACTCCATTCATTCTTTACAAAACTACTACGTTAAGGGATTCTATGTACAACCCCTCTCTTCTTATTTCCTTTACAGAGTTTTGCATCGCACTAATACACACATGTATATAAGCGATTGCAAACATGTTTCAACAAGACCATTATGGAAGAACCATATGGAAAGCAGGCTGTCCTAGCAAAGATTTAAGAAGATGTGTGGGAGGCTGCTTTAGCTAGAAAGGCCAAAACTAGGAGCTGTGTTGGCTCAGGAACATTATTGTTCATTGACAGAAATCTCTTATTGATGATTTAGTGCCCTCACCAGGCAAGACCACCCTGTTTGATGGAGATCAGTGGAGCCTTAAGCATGAATAACATCAGGGGTGCTTTGCTTTGCTCTGTGAGCTGGACAGAGAAACAGGGCCCAAAACAGGACTATCATGCCTCACTGAGAGCCACACAAAGAGTACTGGGAGGAGTAGAATGAGCAGGAGAACAGACAACAATGTTCAAGTTCTCTGCTCAGTGGATGCTGCTGAGTGCATGAATCAAGCATGCTGGACTGACACCCAAGAAAGAGTGAGACCCCTGAAAGAATGGAGCAAAGCTCTTTAATCACTGCTTTTCATTTCCTGACAATTGACATGACAACATCATCTCCATTTAATCGCAATGCAGACACCCTGCTTTTCCAAAGACTGAGCTTGATTAGAGAAAATCCCTATTTTTCAAAGGGATGTGTCTTTTTTCCAAGGAATTTGAATGCATTAGCTGTAAACAACTTAGATTAAGCAATGTGCTATCGAAGGAAATCACACACTGTTCTCTAATTAATCAAAGAAAGTCAACTAGATGACCAATACTAAAATGTGAAACTGTATGATGTGGTTACTGTCTAACAGCTGCAGTATAGTACTTTGAAAACAAATAGCATTTTAAGCTGCTCATGTGATTACTGTTTTCACGTACTCTGGTGTCTTTTGGCAACAAAATAAAGATGACAGACTAGCAGTGAAGTCAATGATTCCTTCCTGAATAATGTATAAATAGGCAAGACTTTGTTTTTAATTTTCTCGCTCTCCTCAAAAGGTGGCTGAGGGAGCTCAATGGGATCTTCATGGATTATTCCAGCATCCTCAAAAGCTCCACGTTCAGTGAGGTATAGGCAAGGCACACAGTGCATCAATTATGATCTCATTAGAAATACATTTCTGAGCTACACTACATGGCATTTATTATGCTTTGAATATTCGGGCATGGCTTCTTGCATATAATGAAAGGCATGTCCACTCCATTTTTAACAGTGAGACCTCAGAGCTAATTATGATTAGCCATAATCAGAGAACTGCCTTTAATAGACCTGTTGATAGTTTGAAGACGCCGCTAAGCCAAAGTGACGTGGAGCAAAATATTTCTATTCGCTTTCGAGACGGAGGCTACGCTCTGTGCCTTACAGCATTAAGGTGATGCTGTGTGGGAAAAGACAGGAACTAGATCAGATGTCCAATTATCTCTTTTTCCTTTTACTTCACAAGAGTCCAAATGGCTGACTTTGATGTTGATCATTAGCAATTGTTTGATCGTGCCCCATAAAACATAATAAGAGTGTGTCTTTGTCTTCGATTAATGGCAGATTAAACAGTGCTGTGATGCAGATTGACGGAAAAAGGATGATCTCATGTGGCAGGATGTGGAACTTGGCTTGGACACTCCACCCTGTCAGATTTTATTGATCCTGATACTCGTGAAAAACATCTCCAAGACAGAGTCGTCCCCTCAGTAGTGGAAATGGTTCAGATGGGAAGGGTTTGTGGGGGATTTGTAAGTTTCGGGGGGCAATTGAGATCACTGTGATTCTACTGGACCTTAGGAGGAAACAGGGTACGGGTCAGGGCTCCTGTAGGAGGCATGATTTATTTGGGCCGTTGGGAGAGTGAATATAGCAGTATGGGAAGTGTCCCAGCCACACATACTTATAAGCAGAGCAGCACAGCACCACATACAGGGAGACAGCATCTGAGAGTTTGAAGCCCTATTCAAGTTTAGTTCAGCTTAAAGGAGCGGGGAACATACAGGACACAACCTAACATGAGGTAAAATTGAACAGATTTGTTGTTCAATAGGTTAAAGTCAAACATGTGGAAGCATTTAGTCAGTTTTAAGTGTTACAACAAATTTTCTTCATATGAATCTAAAACAGGCTAATTTTGGACTTTTTCTTTATTGCTTATAGAATTACAATTACGCTACAGATTTCATGCAAGTTTAATATACTTCCATTTTATCAAGCTGCTATTTGCTGTGCAATGTTTTGGTTAGTCTCCCACATTTACATTTCCTTTTGCTTCAAATTTTAATGAACATTTTAGGTTAAGCAAATAGGCTGTACAAATAAAGGTTATAGGCTACTATTCGTTCTATAGAGAGATAGAGTAGGACAGAGAAAGAGAGAGAGAGAGAGAAAGAGAGAGAAGTAGAGAGAGAGAGAGAGAGAGAGAGAGAGAGAGAGAAAGAGAGAGAGAGAGAGAGAGAGAGAGAGAGAGAGAGAAACAAACATTTGGAGAGAGACTCAACCGGACATTTTAACATCAGGGAAATGTATCAACAGGACACTGGAGCTCTAAATTGCACTCAAAAATCAGTCCAAAACTGGATACCTGGCAACCCTATACATAAAACCCAACTTGGCACAGTTCTATCATCCTTAATACAGGGCTACTGTAAACTACAACCCTTTTGCTAAAAGCCTAATTAGAAGGAGAATGAAATACCTTGAATGTAGCTCTTGAAATGAAATTTCTTGTTAGGCGTCATTTGGTAAGTCGAATAAGCCCACTTCACTAGCCTAACACTCTTCTCTCTTGCATTAGTTAAGCTTAAATTCCCAAATGACACCAAAAAGACAACTACAATCTTAAAAACATAGCCAAAATAAGTCAAAGCCCCTACATAATACATTACAGAACCTCCAACAGATAAATGAATGCAGCTCCGATAACACCCCTACTCCCACCTATGACATGCCCACCTAAAACAACAGAAATGACACATTCACTGTTATCTAGCACTACTATATTTAATAGGAAATAAGACAAAATTATTTTTTAACGTGAATTACAAACATTTCTAGAGCAGTGACACTTCTGTTCATCTCATTTATCAGTCACTACGTCTTTGTCTTATTCTGTTTTGTCTGTCCTTTTTGGCAAACTCTGCTTGCTTTGGAAACGATTAGGAGCCGTGACATTTTGTGCTGATCCCTTGGCGTGGTTTTAGTCTGGCCAATGCACTTTTGGCTCCTCTCATTACTACATGTTGCACTCGTTCAAACCATGTTCTTCACGTTTTTTCTCACATCCTGTTAGTTTCAATCTACTTTCACTGCACTCGTGTGTCTCTTTTTGTGTCAACGTCTCTGCTAATCCTACCACTCCTTGGAGAAAATCAGGCCCTTGTCCAGACACCTGTTTCTGGACATGCAGACAACACAGCCAGGATTCTGCCCATCTGTAGTACTCTGCTTTACAACACTGTTACACATTGGCTAAGCTATTGCGTATGGGACTCACACACAGACAACAGTGCGGTTAATCAATTAGCTTTGACCTCAAACCCTCTGGCATGGCTCTCTGGCCACTCAATAGCTCAGTTAAACCAGTTGGGATCACAGTAGAGCAGTGTGATACTTCAGTTCCCATGGCCTGTGTAACACAAGAACCCAAAACATGGATATGAACTCTCTCTATCTCTCTTTCAGTTACAGTCCATCTCCTGGACTCTTTCTTTACTGTTACGTTCTTACGTCAGTGAAATTCACAAGCCAAATCACGAGGAAGAGCGGATTCAGAGATCTATTAAAAGTAGACTTTTTAATAGAATTAGCCCATTTTCAATGCCCATACAGACCGTAAAGCAGAGGCCTTTTGGCAAAAAAATCGAACCAATGCAAGGGTCCCCTTATGTCAAATGCAGTCCGTAAGAGCAGACATGTTTGCTCCTTTCGTTTTTCACTGGAGCTGCGACACTAATATAGCTAACAAGTAATGAAAGCTTATGTGGCCAATAAGCTTAGCACAAGCTGCATGCCTAAATTATAACACATTTGTCATAAGCAGTATATCACATGGTTAACAGTACTCTAAATCATCTCAAAAAATGTTGTCCATTTTTATAGACTACAGTATGTCAGAATAACTCCACTCAATTTGAGTCAATGTTTGATTTGCACCTTCAGTTTGCACAGTGCTAACTGTTGATTTTAAGCTTCCATTTCTTGTTAACTATACTAGCCTTCTAGCTCCAGAGCAAGCCAAAGAAGCAAACTTCAGAATAATGTCTTGGCACATCAACTACACTTGGGGCAATGGAGAAACTGCATAAATTTGATTTTTTGCCAAACTTATCCTTTAAGCCTGGTGGTCTGGTTTTCATTACTGTCTGAAATTTGCAATGTCTGAGATGATAATGCATTGCATCCGTAACGGATGTAGACTTGTATGTAAGATAGAAATGATGGGTACTCTTCACTGTCATCGGCTCCATTACATTGAATTCATGCACATGCCCTGCGCATCCGAAACACCACCCCACTCACCACCTCTGCTTACAGACAGACACAAAAAGTCAAACATCACAGGTGCCAGAAATAATAAGATAGCTTGGCATTCATTTTTATATGGAGTACTTATTTTACAATAAAGAAACTAAAATACATAATAAAGAATAATCTATGCTGTGCTAAAGAAGTTAAATTACTAAGCCAGTTTCAGGAACAAATTGGACACATTCTGCCCATGTATTACATTTGAAACTGAGACATAAGCGTAAATATGCAGATTATAGGCTGTGTGCATGGTGAAATGCAAAATGCACTTTTCTTCCTTGCAGAACAAGACAGAACTGGAAACAAGTGTCTCAGTACATATTCCACTTAAGCGCTGAATGTATGAAACTTTATGAAAAAGAAAAACATTGGTTGGCTCTCACTAGCAGCACAGCAGGAAACACACTGGCTTATTTTTATTTATAAAACACTCTCTGGCCATACGACAGCATATATTACTTCAGTGATGTCTATAAATAATGATAATTATCAGACTCACTACAGTGGTTGGATCACATGCCAGGTACTGAGAGTTTTTACCGAAGTGGAAAAATCTGCCTTTAGTTACAGAGCACCAGCGAACTGGACCTCAGTACAGGAAACACTAAAGCTCAGCTCGCTTTCTAACCACCTCAACTCTGTCTGCAACTGTTTCACTTGATTTTCACTATTATTGTCTTACTTTCATTATTTTTTTAACACATTTTTTTCTTGTTTTGATTATGCAAATTTTATTATTATTTCAGTCATTTTAATTCATTGTAGTTTTCTTTTTTGATCTTATTCCTCTTTTATTTTATCTTCTTTTGATTTTATTATATATATATATATATATATATATATATATATATATATATATATATATATATACATAAAATGTAAAAGTCTATATATATATATATATATATATATATATATATATATATATATATATATATAAACATAGACTTTTACATTTTATTTTTATTTAATTATTCTTTTATATTTTATACTGTGTATTTTTACTATTAATGTTTAATTTTTTAATACTTACCTGATTTGGCTAATTTTTGTAGTTGAATTTACTTTTATTATTTGATATGTTTTTACACATATCAACTCAGCAACACTGTAAATGTGGGTCACCCTCAGTTTTTTCAGAGATTAAATACATTGATTGATTGATTGATTGATTGATTGATTGATTGATGCAAATGAACGCAGCCAACATGTTGCATCTACCCAAACAGGAGGCAGGTTTGAGCGCCATAATTTAAGTCCACATGGAGAAACGATCAGTTGGGTGTTAATAAAATGAAATGACTGATTTGGACTGCAAATGATAATTGACTGCCCAAATCTTTTACATTTATGATGCATAGAACATGAAAAAAATTCAGTTAAAGTTAAAGTGATCAAATATTGACTTAGCAAGACTAAATTGGACTTGTTGGGGTCACCATGCCAGACCGGTGTAAACGCTTGTGCATTGTGCATGCTGGCAAAAGCACGATGTTCATTGCACTGACGTTTACATTTAAAGCAATGGTAAAGCTAGAGCTCTCCATTAGCAACATTTTTAAACTGTACAAATGTTGTATTGCTCCATATTGCTTAAACAATGCACTGTATAGCCAATATCCCTTGCTGTCTAATTCATCTTCATTTGTTGTGCATGTTCTGAATTCTGCTTTTGATCAGCTTAATAATGCTTGGAATGAGGCTGCATGAAATCTTATTGTTCACATAAGAGCTGCATGTATTTAACACCATCACAGCCTGCAGAGTTACTCCCAATGCTCCCAAAGCAGTTGCTCACAGAATTGCTTCCAAACAAACTGAAAATGAGAGAATGGATGGAAATTTCTATTAATCCACACTTCAAAGAACAGGGAGCAGAGACACATTTGGCATGCCAACAGATCTTGGTACTGGAATTGCTGGCAGGCAGAAAAAAGAGAATCAACGGCTGCCAATGATCTACAGAGAGCCGCAAGTGAGCCGATGTCTGCGTCAGATTAGAGACAATTGCAGATGCTTAATAGGGAATTGAGTGTGACAGACTTTCTTGTTTGCCAATCGGTACGTACAGTATACATTCCTGCCTCATGAAAGAAACAATAGATGGACGTGGGGAGTGGACAGTTATGTGATGCAATAAACATGTATCAATATATAAAGTAAGAGATTTCGAATCACAATGTGTGACCACAATGTAAAAGCACTTCCCCACACAGCATGAACGGCTGCCAGCGCTGACAACAGTCAACTTTTATTTCGCATACACAAACAAAACCACCCTGAGGGTAAACTGTGGCTTTTCAAAAGGACCGCAGATTGGGGGATGAGGAGGGGTTTGCTTGCAGCTGGGCAAATCTAAGATATCTCTCATGGTGGGTAACATTTCACTTCTGCCAATTCAGAGGAAATGCTGGCTTGCATTTGTTGCATTGTTTGGTTTTTACAACCACAGACATCTCTTTTAGTGTGAATGCACTGTATCTTCAGTAGTATAATGAAAGCAGAGATTCCTGTAGCATATCTATTACATTGAAAAAGTGCTTATAATTTACTGGATTAAGTTGTGTACATCAATTTTGTATGAAACAAATCTATTATATACATAGAATTACGCCCAAAAGTAAAACAGGCAGCAATTGCGTTATGTAATATATTGTATTCATGAAAAAACACTTTTATTTTTCTCTATTTTAAAAAGTTATGAAAATATTTATCTTTGCCTGTGAAAGTGAACGTACTGTACCTTTACAGCCCATTTAATGTAAACAATTAGGCCTTAGAGTTATGGTTCAGCAACAATCTAATATACACAATTTCCCACTTAGCCCAAATATAGTCAATCAGCCACGTCATGTTCTTTAGTTTAGTGTTGGAATTGCAAGACTAACCATGCTAACAAACTCTAGAAATCAATAGGCAGTCAAGTCCTTTCTGTAAATATGTCCCCAAAGCTGCAGCTTAAAGTGTATCCAGCTCTTCTGTAAGGTTGCACAACTATGTTGACATGGTTTAGAAGATTTACTGTTCATTTTTACCATTAACAAAATTGTAGCCGAATGCAGCAGGCAGCCACTTTAGACAACAGGGGTGCTGTGCCAAAATGTGACTTGCAGGCAGTATGCTACTGACTATGTTTGCAATTTGTCATTTCTATTTATAAATCTATCTATTTGAGTTTAACAATTAACAATTACTTACAAATAGAACAGGAATTCTGACCGTAATCTGTAGCATCCATATGCAGTGCATGTAAAGGTAAGTTGGACAACAGTGTTGTCTTCCTGCTGCATTCAGCTACTTGGTGAACTTTTGCTCATTTTCATAGTTTATAGTAAGCCACAGTATTCTCAAAGCCACAGTAACAAGTCTTTGCCACCTAAATGAAGATCTGGATCAGGATTGAGTAGATTGAGAGAAGTTTTAGAGATTTATTCACAGAAAAGACTTGGGCGATTATTGGCTTCTAGTGTTTGTTAGTAGCATTAGCCTCATAGCTCCAGTGCTAAAAGAGAAGAAGCAAAATGTGGACACTTAGTGTAAAACTGTGGAAATTAAATTTTTGCCAAAATAATCCTATCAGAGCTGCACCTTTGTGGGTACATTTACAGCTTTTGTACCTTGAGAGACACAAATATACCTGTACGGTAGCCTTTTTTATGACGGTGGTGTATTCATGCCTTTGCGAGTCTTACCAGGTTTGCTTGGACACTTGGTGCATTTGTTCAGACCCCATGAAGCCCCCACACTGCCACAGCAGTCTTCCTGCTTGGTAAGGCCTGGTAGAGGCTTCCCACACTGCAACATAAGCACACAAACACACAATAGCACAACACAGAATTCCATGGACTCCTGTTACAGAGCTGAACAAACACAAGGGCCTTTTTCAAGGGGCTAAATGTTACAAAGGGCTTTGGAACAGGCATTGGAGGTATATTATGAAACCCAGGCCTATTCCTGCCTCAGTGGAGTTGCGTGAAACACAGGCAGCCAGAATAATCAGTGGGGTTATCTCCTCTTCTGGAGTGTCCTGCATTACTCTCTCTGATTCAGAGGGATTCCTTTCTCTCTTAATCTAAATAGGGAGGCGTGCTGTGTTTGAAACGACTTACAGGCAGAGCGTGCCTCCTCACATTGAAAAAGTGAGGTCTGAGTCGAGGAGCAGCTGAGTCTGGTTAGAGAGGACAAAAACAGCCTCTGCTTCCACTCCCTCCTTCCTTGGCACGCTGCTCAGGGCTCTGAGCTAATTGTGAGAGCAGATTAGGATCAGCCCCTGCTGAATTCCAGGTAATTCGTGAATTATGGGACAGACAAGCCAGCGCTGTGTCAAATACCTTACTAGGGCACTGGCAACCACTCTCTATTCTCGATACACTGGCCAATATTTGAATTATACCAACGTGCGGTCTTAAATGGAAACAATGCTGAATCATAATGAGTTCTGTTAGCATTCTCTTGTCAAGGCTACTCACTGGCCAAGCAGAGACAATTAAGAGACATATCCAGGACATGTCTCTACCATCCTTCAGCCACTTGAAATTCTTTACTTGGTTTACACTCTATAATTCCCTAGCACCATACATATCAATCCCCTTTACTGGGGCATTTGTGAATTCATTACCTATCAACATAAAAATCTGTAACTTTCATGGTATGATAAACTTTACTGTACTACAGTGAAGGATCACATAAGCTAAATTCTATTTCTCTTGCACGTCAAGATAGATATATGGAGTTACATATGCTGCTTAAGAGCAAATGCCCCATCAGCCTTAAATCATAACTCCTCTGCCAGGACAGGAACCTGAGAATGTCAGACTTCACAGGGTGAGGAAATTAAACTCAGACTAAGGGGTAGACCAGAAGCCACAGCAAAACACTAGCCATGAGCTACATCTTCCATCTCTTTCTGTTTCTCTTTCTCCTCCATATCAACGTCTGAAGGAGCGTTTCTTTAAAATCGTGTTTGTGTTATGGCAAACCTTTAATGAAAGATGGGCACAGAAAATGTACGTGGATGAGTTTTTTTCAATAGTTTGTCAATGCTCAATAAATACTTGTTTGTTACTGAAAATGACAACAATAATGTACTGTTGAGCAAAGCTATGCAGTAAATGCTTCCCGTATCCTAATCCTAAATTCTCATCTGTCCAAGTTTTTAACATTAGTTTAATGATGCATATGACACTGACTTTCATGACAACACTGACCACATTTGCTTTCAAAATCTGTTCAGATGTAAATCTCCTGGTCCTGAGAAAGTTGAGCAGTTGTGAACCCACTAGCTCGGCTATATTCCCAGTCTAATGACACATGTGCTCCAGTCACACTTTTAAATATTGGGTCTGCTGCTCTGGTTACGTTATTTTCAGCATTTGCATGTTTTCAACCTTAATCTTACATCTGTGCTGCATCCAAAAGCACCATCTACTACCGTACTAAACAGTACATCATAATAGTACAGCACCAGCAGTGCATTCAGCAATGTAGTACTTAATACATCTAGTATGGTAGTATGTGTTTTTGGACACAGCCCTGGACTCATTAACTCTAGTATATGTCTCTTCTTTGCTGTTTGCAGGTTGTCTGGCCACAACTTTATGTAAAACGTTGTTCACATATATATATAAAACATGATTTTTCAGCAGATTTTTTGCTGATTCTAGTACATCATGTCTGCTGGGTTTAAAATATTAGAACATATTAGAACAATTTATATACATTTAAGTTTGCTTCCTGTAGAGGATGTGTTAACTTGTTTTCACTTAAAAAATCAATAAAACATGTAATTTGACTGGGGATGGGGGGTGGTAACTTCTTCATACACCCTGTTTTAAAATAGCTTTGACCATGGATGAGCCAATCAGAACTCTAAACTGTTTTATAATCATAATGTTAGAGAGATAAACATTCTGGTGTGTAGTCAGGTCCAAATCAAGATCAGAGAGGGTGAAGTTGGAGACAACAGTAGACGGGACCGAGTTGAGGTCAGGTATCGTTAATATTAACTAATGTTAAGATTAATATTAAAAGCATGTCTGAAACTCTTCCTTATGCAAAAATGACTTTACTATAGACTTTACTATTTGTGTCATTTCAATCAAGTCAGTCACTCAGTCATGTAAATATATTTACATACCTGCCCATCAATTGTTTCCTGGAAGCATCTTCCCACATATCCGTTTAGCCTGTGATGAGGCCCATGGTGACTGTGCCCACCATTCTGCCCATAGCTGTGCACAGTGTAGTGCCCACTGCCATTCCCATTGCTGTTGCCAGGCTGAGAGCGCTGCTGGACTGAATGTGCCCCATCAGCAGTTTGGCCTGGTTTGACTCGTGCTACCTGGTGGATCTGAACCTCAGCTTCTGGAGGGTGCTGGACGTGCACGTTCACCAGAGAGGGGAGCATAGAGGCTGAGTAAAAACAGGGAAAAAACATGACATCAGACAAAATTAGTTTTTGATGTTGTAGCCAATACAGTGCAGCTTTTCCCCAACCGCTTAATCACATGTCACTCAATTAGACTCTGCCCTGATTTTTGAGCTGTGGAACAGACTTTGGGTCTGCCAGAGTGCACTAGCTCATTCTTAATGATGCCCTTCCTCTTTAAACAAGACAGTCAGGAAGTGTCTCTCATTCTGTGTCAATTCTGCTTGAACTGTAAGTTTGGTACATCTGTAAATGCTAAACTAGCATCTTTCAGAAATGTTGTACTTCTGTCAGCTTCATTCTGTGAGCAGGCTTGCTGCAAACCAGTTTTAACCTTTTCCACCACACCAAACAAAACCTTGACCTACACTCAGCGAGCTGTCTGAACACTTCAATGTGGGGTCAGAAACAGTGATGCTGCTAATAAAACAAAGCTGACACAGTGCAGACAAAGCACATGCCAAAGGAACCCAGTGACCCAGCAATGCTACAGGAGGTGAGCTTGGTGTTTCCCTTGAAATTCTTTAGGGGATTGACCCTAATTAGCCAGTTCTATGAGCCTAAACAAATAAAGTCATATTTTAGCCTAAGCTAGTTTAACAGCTAATCCCCGACAATCACACTATCAAATTTGGCAAGCCATCTGATAAACACACAAAATGACAAAAACATGGTTAATACCACTTATAAATCCTTTACAGAATGTTTTGTACAGGATTAGACCACAACACAGCTGTCCTGCATCCAATGATCTATTATTAAAACACCATTTCACAAATTCTGTGCTCTTTTAAAAGAGCTACCAAGTAACTCTAATCCCAAAACAGCTATTACATCAAAATGCACCATAATCTGTTTACTATTTCATAATGATGAATCAAAATGCAGATAAAAGTGGGTGCTTTAACTAATAAATAGTTGATAATGTAAGCCTCCCTTGACCATCTGACACTTGAGAAAGTCCATCATTGAAAGTGCCAAGTAAGATTTCACAGAAAATGTTGCTCTCATAAAGTCTTCCATAAATCACCAGTCTTGGAGAGTGTGTCTGATAGAACACAGAGAGCATCTTAAAGGGTTCTGTCTCATCAATGAGGCACCAACGCTTGCCACACAGAGACTAGGATGTTTGTACAGTGATGTAACAGCAGCCAGATGTGATCCCTGCCACTGAATTAGTCTTATTAGAACGCAGGGCAGGGGTCATGCTGTGAAAGAGAGGAGAGTGGAATGTAGAGGATTGTAGAACATCTGAGGGAGCTTCTGCTTCTACTTACTGCTGCATACTGAGAAGAAACGACAAAACGAAGGAAAAGCCAAGAGATGAGGAACATTTAATATTAACTAGGGAACAAAATGGAAGAAATACGAAAGAAAATGAAAAACATGACAGTGGTTCTTTGTTATGGTGTACATTTTTGGCATTAGTGAAGCATACTCTGGCTTTTATATTCATGATGAGTTTGTTGGAAAAAAGAGCATTCTGTGAACAATATGAAGCACTCCAAAAACGTGCTTCATCTTCAGTAGAAAACTTGAATCAAATATGACTGGTAGAATTTGTCTCTTTGAACAGTGTTTCATTCCTTTAACCATTACAACTTGCATTATTGGACACAGTAATGCTATATTAAGTTTAAAAAGTGCAGATTCTACACTTTAAATCAACAGCACAATTGTGTTTCTGAGTAGGAGAGGGCGAGAGGGGATATACTATGTTTGAATTTGTGCACATTTTACATTTTATTGACGTTAAAATAAATGGATAACGTCAGATGTTAATCTGCTGATAAAGAACTGAATAAAAAGTGAAAATAGTTATTTACATATCTATGAAATCAATCAAGTTTGGGGCTGCCTCAAACTACTTTAATACATGAGTATTCGCTTATTATGCTAGCATTCATCATCCATCCATCAACAAAGGCAATATATGTTGATCAAACATTAAAAATAAACAGTTTATTTAGACTCAGTTGCCAGACATCCACATCACCGTGCCTCAGAGATAC
Source organism: Pygocentrus nattereri (assembly GCF_015220715.1). Lineage (NCBI taxonomy): Eukaryota > Metazoa > Chordata > Actinopteri > Characiformes > Serrasalmidae > Pygocentrus > Pygocentrus nattereri. The sequence goes on along the minus strand of NC_051220.1, from coordinate 32,846,694 downwards.
AAACTGCACCACTTTCCATGTGGATTCTATTCTAAAACAAAACAAAGACGCATCAGAAATCATATGTGGGAGAATTATAAATTATCTGATGTCAAAAATGCTCTGTGCAAAACCTGCAATAGGAAAATGTATCAAGGAGGCATAACAGGTTTAAGTAATCACCTCAAATATGTAAGTATAGTTATGCTTCTCTGAATACCACCCTGCACCCAATCCACACTGCCTCACACAACTCAATGCCATCAAGTATTTGTTTAGGGTGGGAGCATCAGCTCTTTTTCATTTTTCTTTTCTAATTAACCTGTTTTAAGATGTGTTTACATTGACAAAATCACAATCAGGTTGTCACGGCTGTATCAGAAAACAGTCTTCTCCACACCAAGTTAGTACAGCACAGGAGCTGCTCTACAACTACCAACAAAATCACCCCATTTTAGTAAATTACTATCTTATAGTGTAGAATGCTATAGAAAGCGGGAATTTGTCATTTGAATGGATCAGTTTAGGGTTTACACTTCACTTGTACACAACTGAATAAAAGCTTGCATTTTGATAGACATAAGACATATGAATAGCGCAACCAGTGTGAATGATTAAAATGAAAGTATGTCTGTCAGACAGAGGACTAAAAATGCTTCAAATATTATTATATCAGGGCTAAAGTTACATATTTGTGTACTGGGGCAGATCGAATGTACTTATATCATGTTTTTTCAAATGTATGTAGTATAAATTATGGATTTTATTAATGTTTATGTGTATAATAGGGATGAACAAAAAGAAAATCTGCCAAGATTGGATCTTGAATTTGGCAGACCTTTGTTACAATTCCATAATGTGAATTATCTGAGGCCATTTAAATGCACTGATACTGTATTTGAATGCTGCTTCTACACCTGCATCAAATTCTGTATCATAATTATGGAAAGCTTATTGTGCTTAATAGCCAGTTGCCTCTTACACAGTATCACTATTCATATGATTTAAATAAGCAACTGACTTTAAAATGCTATGATGGCCCATTAAGGAGCAAATAATCCATATTATAATTATTTATATTGTTTGGCTAATAGAAAGTATTGGTAGTGTGTTTTATGCATTCAATTTGCCATCTCAGTGTGAGCTTCTATATAAAGAACAAAAATTTGTAAAAAATTTGCCATCTGCTAATTTTGGCTTAAAGAAATTAGCTTAGGAATCAGAATCATCCATACAAATTCCCCTGTATATAAGTACATTTAAACAGCCAATTGGAAATGGACAATTATACATTAACTTCAGACTTATTAGAGTTTAAAATATACCAGCAGGAAACAGTGTGCACATTCCACATCTTGCAGGACAAATAAACCAACTAAACATAGACATTTAGGTGCACTCCTGGACAGCAAGTCAACACACACATTCCAGCAGCCTCCTGCTTCCTTTAACTCTGCTTCTCTGTTAACCAGAGGGTTTTATACAGTGGTTTGACCTGTAAGACAATATTGTTAAAAGTATTGTCTTTACCTTGCTGGTTGGACAGAGGCAGGGTGTACATGGAGTGGGAGGAGCCGTTCTGTACTCCGTTGCTATTGGCCTTTCTGCTGGGGGTGGGTTTGCTGGGAGTGGGAGCTGGAAGGTGACAGAACTTCCCCGTGGAGTTTGAGGGACACCAACACTCATTCTGCCCAATACACCGTCCTCCGTTCAAACAGGGAAGCTGGCAGAAGACTAGAAGGCAAAAGGAAAGAAAGAAAAGTAAGACAAACCATCTCATATTCTGATACAAATTAGTGCAAATGTGGAAAAGGTGGTCCAACTGTAAATTATAACTCACACATTCCTAACCTGAAAACAGAATGGCATCAAACCAGAATAACATCACTTTTAATTGGACTGATTTATGTATCCCCATAGCAAATTGAGTCAAAACAAATAGGCACAAGCAGGGGGCAAAGTAATGAGGTTTTCTGGGGGCAGCAAAGCTCCTGAAGTGGGCTGCTGTGCGTATATGGCAATATCCTTCATTCATGAGCACAGCTCCTGTTCAGGAAAGGATTTACGAAGTCTCAAATTCGCCCTCAGGGGAAGCACACCAAGATGGTCCTCATATTAGTGAGCAGACGTTACTGGCCTGACCTCTGCTTCCTTCAACTAATAATGCCTTCCTGAGCACCTCTAATAACTTCCTGTATGCCAATGAACAGACGGATTCATGTGAAAACCACTAAACTCAGGCAAATCAAGCAAATGTGCAGGGTGTTCACGAGTTCAAAGAAACTGATATTGTACTTTGGTGTAAGCTAACTCGCTGTTAATGTGAATACTATGAGACTAGACAAAACTAGAACCATGTAAATTTTGTCACACTAAGATCACTTACAGATTTCTTGTGCAATGGCCACTAACACAGCAAGAACACTGACTCATTTCAGTCTATAAGCCAGGCCTTCAAATCTTCCCTTGAGGAGAGCAGGTAAGAGAAAGTTCTGAAAGATCACAGTCCTGACAGTGCCTTTGTGTAGGCTGAGATTTATGCACTGCAATCATGCACTCATGGAGAGCAACAATGGAATGATACAACAGCTGGAGTTTGACAGAAAGTTTTGCCGGCCCTTTAATTCTCCTTATCTTTTTGGCAGGAGAGCCCAATGCCCCACATACCTGCGACCAGGGGCGTAAGAGCACCCCAAACTGAACCTGCTTGCAGTCAGACTTCAAAGAGATGCAATGAAAAATACCTAGGCAGCTTGGGCAATAAAAGGCAGAGGCTTTTGTAGTCACATAACAGTGAAAATACTTCTGCATTGACCTCAGGAAGGCACACGTTCTCATCTTTTTAACAGTTTAACTGTTTGAACAGTGCCGGGAAAACAAGGATGCAGAAATGAAACACAGAGAAATGAATGAAATAAATAAAAGATTTCATGTCGCTGTGTCTCCATATTTTTGAGCTGAAAATGTTTGTACATGTAAACGTTGACACTGTTATGAAAAGCAAAGAGGACAAGTGAATGAGTGAGAGGGAGAGAGAACAGAAGAGAACCTGACAGAAGAGAAGAGAAACTGAGAGAAGAGCCAAGAAAAGAAGGGAAGAGAAACAGAGAGAAGAGAAACTAAGAGAAGAGAAGAGCAACAGAGAGAAGAGAAGAGAGGAGATGAGAAGAGAAATCGAGAAAAGAGAACAGAACAGAAGAGGGAAAGCACAGAGTGAAAGAGCAAGAAAAAGAAGAGGGAGAGAGAGAGAGAGAGAGAGAGAGAGAGAGTAATGAATATAGACTGGCCAAAGTATCAAAGAGCATAATTAATGCAGCCTCACTAACAGTCCCAGCATGGGGCAGGAACTATTCTGTGACATGAATTCCGGCTCTCTGTCTCAGCCTCTTACCTTCTCCAACAGAGTAACCACACACAAACACGCTGGTTTGTGTCCTGTCCTTTTTCTGTGTGTGTGTGTGTGTGTGTGAGACCTACACACTCTCTCACAGCCCCTCTAGTTCACTGTCTCTCATCCCATTAACAACCACTAGATTTCACTGCTCATCTCCAAACAGACCCAGCTAAAGTAGGGCACGTCTATATTTAGGAGTACAGTAACTGCTAAACACAGAGGAACTAGTATGTAGTTAATGTAGCCTGGAAGTCTGAACATAACTCATGCATGAGATAAGTGTTTACCTGCCACCTCACACCTCTAATCGAACACCAACAATATCAAACACGCCACACAAGCAAACAATTTCCGTCTTTTACAGGCTTTTAATGTTCCGAGATCACGTCGGTAAGGAAACAGGAACAAAAAAACACAACATACTTCTCTTGTGTTGCTCTAAACGCCATTAGGTGCCAGGAATGAATTTTTGCACACACAATACTGCCAAGACACTGAAGTGTTTGGAGTACCCTGACATGTTCCAAACAGCTATTAATGCGAGTATAAATCTAAAAAACAACCTGTTTATACATTTGTAATTCAAGCAAATGCATTACATCTCCATGAATAATATGGACACACACAACGTGTGTTATAAAATGCATGTCAAAGACATGTTTTAAACATTTCTGTCAGTAAAAGATCATAAATTCAATTTAGGGTTCAACCACAATAAAGAGCAGTCATTACTGCAGAAAAAATATAATTTCTTCTGGTAATAAGATAAATCATCAGCTGAATATGCTTCCATGATTATATAGAGATTTGAACAATTCTCATACTTTAAAGGGCTTATATAATGAAAAGTGAACTTTATTAAAATAAAAGCATGTTAGTTTTAAAACATACCATTAGCTTTCCCAATCCTAACAGACCATATATGGAAACTAAACTATAAAAACAGCCTATTTAATATAAATTGAATGTATATGGTCACAAAGAATGCATATATCTGCCCATTCAGGCTGCAGCAGCTTTGCTCCACCCATTCACAATGAAGTTATAAGGAGTGTTTCAACCTGGACCACTTTTTGAATGAGGCACAACATAGTGCAGCCCATCAGAAGAGAGGTTGTTTAAATATAATCAGTCTTAAAGGAACAGTAACATTGATTTAATTCTAGGGGATAAAGAAAGGATGGAAACTGGTCAAGTGAATATAAGAATAATGACTGCTTGTGGGGCTTAAAGCTATAAATACATTAAAAGACTTGAATGTCCAAAAATAAATAAATAATAAAATCTGAAGGAAAGTAGGATATGGCCCGTTTAAGGCAAAAATTAATTATAAGTAAGCTGGACGGCTGTTAACATTATATGTGCTTCAAAATGGCATGAAACAAAAATCTACAGAAATGATTTCAGCCCCAGATCTGTATGCAGTTAATGAAACATAGGCAAGTTCAAACAGAAGCGCACCTTCATCACAGGACAGATTTGGCATGGCAAGCTTTCCACTGGTGTTAATTGATCTCTTGTGTCTAAAATATGCTTCATTAACCACACACAGGTCCACTGGGGTAGTGTATGCTGTCCCTGTGTGGCAGCCCCCTAACCCCCAGCATTGTTTCCCTTTCCTTGGGCCCTCAAAGCTAGCTTTGGGATAAACCATGTGGATAATAGAGGCTTTAATGTAATCCATGTAAAACCTCGCTCATTTTCTCTCTCTTTCCCCCACTCTTTCTCTCCTGGGGAGCACTTTAAATGGTTAACGGTCAGGTTCAAAGTGAGGTGTAAACCGCACACACACAAGGGCAGTGCAGAGGGAGCGTGGGACGAGCACACCCACATGTGTGGCTTAACCATATCCCACCACCACTACATTCGCTATTTACAGCCTCAGAGCTCTTTTACTACCTTTCTTTTCATCCTGTTCTCTTTTAAATGCTGAACTGAGAGAAATCTCCACTTCTCTGGATTTCAGTGTTTCGTTTCAGTGCATCTCAAAAGAGAGGAAAGAATTTTCAGGAAAAGTAAATAAGCTCTGTGTTTAACTGAACATAGAATTAGATCGGGCTGCTTTTCTCCTTGGCCTTTCTTCACTTCTTAATAGGGAATGGAGAGAATTGTTCACATCTCTAAATGTCAGTGTTTCAATGTTTCTTTGAGTGCATCTCAACAGAGAGAACGAATGCTTCAGGAAGCAAAACCAAACCATACTGAATTACATCAAGAAACACTGACTCAGAAACATAGACACAGTGAGACAATGAGAGACACTCCTCTTTTCAGACCCCCCAGTAAGAAGTTCAAACATCTCTGGTTTGTTTGCTCATTACTGCTATTATTATTATTATTATTATTGATAAAATAACACTGTGTTGTTATTAGAGTTTATTTATACTGTTGGTATTATTGCTGTTATTATCTCCATGACTACTTTTACCTCAACTGAGAATGTTGTAGTGGGCTTTAAAGATCCAATATCTAACATTTTTCTGGGCCTTAAAGGGTCCAAATCCTACATTTTGCTATTTATTTCTTCCACGCTAAGCTGCTTAAAATGTCTTTATTTATTTTACATGACTATTTTCCAACCACTATTTATACTTTAGAATTATATGGGGTTTTCTGGAACTGTATTTTTAAGAATTGTATTTGTGAATAATATCTGTTCTGATTGGCTGCTCTATATTGTGCCTCATTCAAAAAGCAGCAGAAACATTCCTAATAACTTCAGTCTGAATGGGTGGTGTTAAACTGCTGTAGTCTGAATAGGTGGATTTATGTAAACAAATGTAGACAATTCACTCAAAAAGAGCTGTTGTTACAGCTTAGTTGCCATATGTGCGGTGTGTGGACTGGGGAGTAAAATGTACATTTTGATTCTTTCATCCGTTAAATGGCCAGGGCCCATCGGCTATTTAAGGGGCCCAAAGTTTTAAATCAAAATCAAATCACATCACGTTTATTGTCACATCACATTTACACAGGTGGAAAGTGAGCGAAAATCTTAGGTACGTAGCCCACTTATAGAGTTTAAAAAAAAAAAAAAAATATATATATATATATATATATATATATATATATATATATATATATATATATATATTAACACCTACTCTAAATATACACATATACACAATATACACTAGTATGTAATAAGCCTGAGATTTTGAGGTGGTAAGGCTTATGAACTAATCACATCACACTTAATTATTTCATTATATATATATATATATATATATATATATATATATATATTAACACCTACTCTAAATATACACATATACACAATATACACTAGTATGTAATAAGCCTGAGATTTTGAGGTGGTAAGGCTTATGAACTAATCACACTTAATTATTTAAAAAAAGTGAGGACAATCATTTTGTTTTCCACAATATTACACTTACAAAATATAAGTATATTTATACTTTACCATCATACTTAATACAGTCATGCCAGTAAAGAATTGAAGGTTTGAACTGAATTCAGAGAGAGTGAGAGAAAGAAAGACAGAAACAGGTCCTTCAACAATTGCAATCATCATTGGGCCCCCTATGTGTAAAATAATGAAAATCTCATTTGTTTGCTTATTATTTTACTTTTTGTGTTACCATTGTTTTTATCATGACTATTACTATTATCATTACTGTTACATCTACTCAGTGTGTTTGACAAAGCTTTTACCTTTAAGATGTTTTGAAATCATCGTACTTAATGCTGTCACACCACTAAAGCTATGTTGAGTTGTATTAAGACAAAGCACTTACAGAGTCTGAAGCCCTGGCTTTTGGGTTCTGGGCCTTGGCTCTTGCTGTATATAGTAGTTTTATCTCCACGTTCACAGCTGTTGTAGCAGCGCCCCCCATTACAGGTTCTCCGACACACCATGGGGGTGAAGACGATCTTGATGCGGTCCATGCCGGTCGTCAGGTTGGCTCCTGGATACAACAGATCAGAGCGGCAGTGAGAGAGATAAAGATGAACGCAAAGGAGACAGAAGTACAGCTGCTGCATCTTCACCACTAACATACTCCCTTCGTCTGGGCACTGAGAGAACGGAGGTTTATAACAGTGGACTTGTGTGTGTGTAGACCAGCGCCTGGATAGTGGCACGGTGCAGCTGGTGGAAGGATGTGTCACTGCGAAACTCTCCAGAGGAGGAGAGAGGCCAGTTAAAAGCTTGGGCCCAGCTCCAGGAGACTTTATCATGAGGATAAGGCACTTGTATGTGTGTGTGTGTGTGTGTGATGAGTTGGGTGTGTATGAGAGCTTGAATGTGTGTGTGTGTGTGTGTGTGTGTGTGCGTGTGTGTGTGATGAGTTGGGTGTGTATGAGAGCTTGAATGTGTGTGTGCGTGTGTGTGTGTGTGTGTGTGTGTGTGTGTGTGTGTGCGTGTGTGTGCTTGTGTATCTGTTTGCAGTTGGAAGGGAAGCTGTGTGTAATGGTGGGAACAGGTTCAACTCCTGTTGCCTTGTAAATGAGGGAAAAAACCAAAACAGAGCACTCATGTTTATGAGGATCAAAAAAGCATCACTGTAATTTGACTTTTAGAGTGTTGGGGCCTGACCAATACAAATGCTTTGTGGCTGATGCAGATATTAAAGGCGTAATTCCAGTAAGAGATCATTTCAGCTGATACATTTTAGCTGTCAGTGTTATACTCTGATGGTTAATTGTCAAACTTCTTAGACTCAAATAAAGAGTAGAAACTCCATTCTTTAATTATGCTGCCACTGCACTCTGGAGCAGTGGAAATGTATTCTGTGGAGTGACAAATCTCCCTTCACTGGCAGGAAACGGATGGCACGGAAAGATCTGGCAGTCTGATGGATGAATCTGGGTTTGGTGAATACTAGGAGATCATTACCTGCCTGACTGCATTGTGGCTACTGTAAAGTTTGATAGAAGAGGGATAAAGCTATGGGGTTGTTTATCAGGCGCTGGCATAGACCCCTAAGTTCCAGTGTAGGGAAACCTGAATGCTTCAGCATATCAAGACATTTTGAACAATTCTATGTTTCTAACCTTGTGGGAATCGTTTGGAGAAGAAACCTTTCTGTTACAGCATCGCTGAGCCCCAGTATACAAAGCAAGATCTATAGAAGCACGGTATGGAAGAACTTGACTGGCCTGCACATAACCCTGACCTCAACCCCATCTAACACCTTTAGGATGAACCAGCCAAGCCCTTTCGTCCAACATCTGTATCTGACCTCACAAATGGTCTACACTTAAAAAGCTTGTAGAAAGATACCCAGAATAGTTGTTATAGTTGCAAAGGAGGGACAAACTCCGTATTGATGCTTGTGGATTTAGAATGGGATGTCACAAAAGCTCCTGTAAGTGTCCCAATACTTTTGTCCATATGGTGTAATGTAATTGCTGGTCATTTCTCACAATTCCATTTTTTGTTGATGAACTGAATCTAAGAGCACCTACAGAGAGCACACTTCTGCACACATTAATGCACAATTACTGTTTATTTGCTGAAATTAACATATTGAAAAAAGCAAAAACCATTACATGTGGACTATGCAAAAGTGGGATCACAGTATTTTTTTTTACAATACGCTGGACTTAAATAGAAATAGTGCACTAAAATTTGCACAAAAAATGCCATATTTAAGTTTGTTCCCTGTAGAATATGTGCTAACTTATTTTCACTTACTGGGGATTTTAAAATTTTTGCATACACATCTGTGGATATATCTGTCAGGCCCTGTTGACCATATGAAGTCCTTTTTTTTTGGTAACTAGTTTGATTATCATTGATTTATTTCTTTGGATGCTGTTTATCACTTTACTCAAATGTCTTTACGTTGAAGTCGGTGAAAAGCAAGCTAAAGCACAAAGGTGCTTTAGATGTCATATTGTTCCAGGTTTGTGCAGTTGTGCAGCTCTGTAAATCATGGGGGGGGGGGTCATCCCTGTAAGACGATTGTTGAGGTGTTGTATGATATTGTTCACTTGTAGTCTTTCTTCTTCTTTTCGCAACAAGATTAGTGGGCATGGATTTCTTTTGCCTCAAATGGCAATTATCACTTTACATAAATTACAGAACTTTCCCAGCTCTGATGCTGAAGAGAGCTGAGTGAAAAGGAGGCTTTGAAGCCAGAGTACAAAGATATGGCTCAAAACATGTTATACTGTTCCAGGTTTGCGTGTCTTTAGAGTTTGGTCAGGGATAAGGAACTAGGCCTTAAGGCATTGAGAGTAATATATCAAATGGATGGTGCTTCTAAGACAAAAATCAAAAAGAAGCAACTTGAAGGCATGCCATTTCTTTCCCTCAGACTAATGTTTCACTCAGAGACAAGTACAAAGCCTTTTGAGACAGTTTCAGTTGCATTAAGCCTGTGTGTTACATACAGAATTTGTGTACAAGAGTGAGCTGTATGCATGGTAAAATGCAAGTTCTCTTCCTTACACATGCAAGTGAGGGATGGCTGTGCATAAAACGGGCGTGGCTGATTACATATTACACTTAATTTACTAAAAATTGAGCAACTCAGGGCGGCCAGTTTTGTGTAGATGTTCTTCTGTCTTCTGAAAACAGACGTAACTTTGCGCAACAGTCTTAAAAGACATGTAGTTAAGATATTTCCTTTAACAAAAGGAGCAAGCACAGCAGTTAGATGGAGGTACAAGCTTCAAGTGTGTGCTGAAAGAACATAATTACCATCAGAGTCTTTAAACTAGATGTATGTGTGTGAGAAGATGCGGCACAAAAACTGCCATGATGTGGCCGCAGAATGTGCACAGTCCTACTGCTTCACAAACGCTTCTTAGCCTGAGTAAAATAACACTTCTACAGAATGCTTTGGGTGGAATTTATTAACCCAGCTATCATCACATTTTGTCTTTTGTTTTAAGCTGGCTGACAGCTCCATTATTTTACTGAGCATTTTAATCCCTTAAATTCTCAGAGTTAAACTAAAGTTTATAATTCAGTAACTAAAGGGACTTCAATGCAAACTGTTTCTTAGGTTATAGCACTGTGCAACAAAACTTTGGGTCTGGCCATTCAAGGAGTTAGCCCCTGGGCCTCACAAGTGAGTAGTTAGTGAGTGGGGCTGTGCACTGTTTGCATGGTATTCAATTCAGACGCATTTTGGGCACATGTTGCAGTTACGTCAAGGCATGATTTTGTGTATTTTGAGTACAAATATTTCTGATTTTGTAGGATTTTGAAAAAAACTGATGGTCCTGATTGTATAAGTTGTTTACAAAGGTATGTTTCATTTCTGAAAATTGTTTAAAGGGCAGAAGAGAGGGCATATTAAGTGTAGGTTTAGATTAGGTTTGGAAAATGTGGTAAGAATCATACGAAAGAAAAGGGCAAGAAACTTATCTTGTGTATTTCTGAGTGTGTTCAAACGATCTTGAGTGAGTGATAAATGGGTGCTTGTTCATGTCTCTGTTTATGTGTTTATGCCTGTGTTTATTGTCTTGTTTACATGCACATTTCCGTGGAGACATATCAGTGCTCCATCTATCAACTAACGAGTATCCACTGTACCTAAACACAATTCACTTCCATGGATACGACCCCTAGTGACGGCAAATTTGAGAGAATAGCTGGGGTTATAACCTGCTGCAGACACGGAGTTGCTGTGGGTATCATGTAGCTGACTGCTGGAGGATGATCGGTGCTGAGTGTGTGAGTATCCATGGCTGCTGAATCCATTTCCATTGCTGCTGGGCAGAGCGTTGGACGTGATGGGTCCGGAGGACGAAGGGTAACGCTTGACAGTCCTAGACGTTCCAGTCTGCTGGGGCGAAATGTCTGGAGAGCCACGTCTGACCTGTGTTCTGAGAAAAGGAACACATAGGAGCTGGAGGTCAGGCTGGAGTTTAGCTACATCACTAATCATACAGTGAAAAAACGATGTACAAATCAAAGGCAACACATGCTTGAAAATATTCACACTAGGTAGCGCTGAAGCTATAATTTTCCACACTTGTTAATGGAATATTGCTGCAAAGGCATAAAAAATCTGCTCCATTTAATTGCTGAGAAATATTGATTACATTCTTTATTGCTGGCCACTCTTTTCCATTATAAATCATGAAAGGAAGGAACTTTCCCTACCATACAGGTCAAAAGATACACCATTATTCACTTATCCTTCCATGTTCACAGTAAAGGCAACTGCCTCAACAGAGAGAGGGAGAGAGAGAGAGAGAGAGAGAGAGAGAGAGAGAGAGAGAGAGAGAGAGACAGAGAATGCATGGAAAAATACACTTCATCTTAGGTCACAGAATTAGCTAATGGATCCTATAGATCAGATCCCATGATTTAGAAATAATTTTGACTAATTGAATAAAGAGCTATCTCTCCACTTCACTAAGGCCCTTTCTTGTGTTTCATTAAACATCTGGAGCACGTCAGAGCTGGACTAATTGATCGAAGATTTCTGTTTAATATTTACACCATTCCATACCATAATAACAGTCATTGCTGATTAGCGGAAAATAAAGAATGAGATGACTGAGTTAGTTATCACTTTCTATTGTAGGTAATCACAACAATAGCCAGAGAATGAAGAACAAATCAGCAAGAAGCCAGAATCACTCTATATAAGGCTTCACAGTCTAAATCTTGGTCTCTGCAATCAGTGAATCACAAAAGGTTGTAATTATGTTTTCTGTTTAATTGTATTCTGGCTACATCATAATCAAAAAATGTAGGTACATGACCACTGCCATTACAAATTACAGGAGTTGTTGTTCTGCTGGCTAAATGAATGGCGTATGAGTACAGTAAATTATAGGTGTGCACACAACTTGACAGATCATAGGGCTTCCACATTGAGAGCACCGTGACTATGTACTGAAACGATGCACTAATAACTCTTACCAGTAAAATGTAATCTATAGAAATCACAGCTCATAAAAACAAGGAAGGAAATTTGTTGAAAAAACTGGCAGGCAAAAGAATTTTATCTACACACATTTTCTAAGCCGCTTCTTCCTTAGGGTCACAGGGCAAAAGAATTGAATAATATATTTCTAAAGCAATACTTGAATATTTGGTAACACTTTATTGTAGGCAGTGTTAAAAACTACATGACACCTACATGAGCCCTTCATGAAAACTGACACAGACCTACTTAAACATTTAAAATGACTTATTCTAATAGGGAACCTTTCAGATAAAGATTGCTTTTGCCAGCTTTGATGTGAAGTTGACATAACGTACGCCAGGTGACAGAGTTTTGTCATGACACTTTATGGGGTGAAATGATGTAGACTTTGTAGCTAAGTGTGTGTCACAGAGACATAATGTTGATTATATGAAATAGCTTGCCAAGTCAGACTGAAGTCTGCACTGTTGCCCTGTATAAAGTGAGTTTAATGTCACTGTTTTTAAGAATCGTCACATCATGTAACACATGATGTAACTATTACAATGTCTACAAGGTCATGCTGTCATTTCACCCCAAAAAGTGCCATGACACAATCAAAGGTGTTACATCAACCTGATATCATAGTTGACAAAAGCAGCCTTAATCAAAAAAGATGGCTATTGAAACACACCTTTATAAGTGTTTATGTAGGCTTATATAAGTTGTCATGAAGGATTTATGTAGATGTCATGTAGCCTTATGAACACTGCCCTACAGTAGTGTTACTGAACATTTTTAAACAGTTTATCGCAAGGTGACATAATGGTTTTATCAAGTAAATAAAGGATCCTAAAGTATATATATATATACTGTATATAATTATATGCAATTGTAATTGGATTACAGCCAAATTAAAGTAATAACTCTCATTGTCTAAGTGAGTTAAGGGAGTTAAAATATGTTGTCTTCTTTGCAAGATATTGCTTTGAAAATTTGCTGATGGCCCAAAAAGATTAATATCAAACTATGGAGAGTATCAAATGTTGTGTATCAAAGTCACCTAAGAGAAGTTTTTGATCTCACTGCACAGAACAGATAGTAGGATCAAAGCTGTGGGCTACAGGTAGAACATGGATAAGGCCTTCATTTACCTGCATTACGTGGGTACCAGACAAAAAACTCTATTATTATCCATCAGATTACATGCTTAAACACAGTCTTACAGAATTCTTCCAAACACACAAACACAATTTCTGTTTTAACCAAATAGTTTGAGGCAAGTCTCAGCACATCACTGAGTCCAGGCTACATTCTTACTGCCAGCATAACAGGGCCAACAATGAAAAGTAAGACAGAAAAAAACAACACTTGATAATGGTTTGTCATGCCATCTTTCAACAAGGCCAAAAACCCTACACCTAGCAGACAGCTGTTAACCCAGTTCCCAGCTGCTAGATACACCAGCCACACTCTTTACAGGGAAGATGATGGAGGAAAACAATGTGGTGCTATCAGTCTTGGTACTGGTAGAAGTCTAGCAGCCCATCCTGCCAGCCTTTTTTTCCACTGGCTTTGTGAGAGACACCTGGCTGATCTCGCTCTGCCCCACCAGATGTCTCGCCTTGCAATCTCAATCCATTTCCTCTCAGTATGAGGTCACCACTGCCCTCACTATATTTGGACGAAGAGGCCTCATTTTCTTCGTTTGATGTCATCATTATGACTTCAAGGCTCACTGCACTTAGATGGGAGGAATCCCCTTGGATGAACAATAAGCTATCTGAAAAGACTGAGCCCAAGATTACATCTATGGAAACCTGCTGGGGAGCAGGAAAAATGCTTTTAAGGGTCAAATAATGGCAGACGCAGCTAATCAAATCTGGATCTGAAAGCATATATATGCATGGTCATGATGCGGGGGAGTGATTTTGTTAAAAATGATTGAATTAATGGAAAGATTTATTCAATTTGCCTCTCGTGCTCTCTGTGTATATCCAGTTTTCTGTTAAAAAAAAGCTAAATGATTAAATAAATAATGATGCTTTTTATTTGTTGACTCTGTTGTGCATAACTGAAGGAGAGGGAATTGTACAACTCAGTTCTACCCATTCTAAATGAGAACAACAGCTCCAACAGGTCATCATTAAGAGTAATCACATACACCCTGGACATCAATGGTCCCCTGGACCACAAAAAGAGCATGACGAGAGCCGTGCGACCTCCAAGTCATGTTTTTCGGGATCCTAACAGACAAATCCAATCACATAAGGGGGTAAGCAAAACTTTGTAGAGTATGTTTAAAAAGCACAAATTATTGGTCAAATTTGCTCAGTGAACTCAAAGCCCAAATGCTGTTACTGTTCAGTTGATTAAAGCATTCTCCCTGCTATGGATTTTGCAATGCCTTGCTGTTGTTGATGGGCTTTATGTGGTTAAGGCCTAGGACCACACTTCAGGCCAGTCTAAATAGAGATATAGGCATGCACAAATTAAAGAAAATGTATACAAGGCTGATTATCGGATGCAGTCAGTGTAGCCACTGTAGTCAATTCAAAGAGCAAAGAGCAAATGAACATCAAATAGCAACACAATGCTCACCTTTGCTGTAGCAAGATCTTTAGTTACAGAAGGCAGCAGAGAGGAATGTGTAGTTATATATAATATAGAATATACAATCAGTCACGTATATAATGTAATACTTTAGCAGCTGTTGCCAGTCAGCAGCCTATTCATATTGTCCACCCTCACATATACAAACACATACACCTACAGACACACACACTAACAGCAGGCCATGTAGAAGGAGAACAGAGTGAACAGAGTGTGGCACCCCCACACTTTTATTCCCCACGGATTCACCCCAACACCACATATGTGTAGGGAGTAAACAGTGTGAAGTCGTTAATATGTGTTATTTTATATGTGCTTCACAGAAATGGAGCCAAAGAAACTGGGGTTTTAATAATAATAAATCACAACAATTTTACTTTTGGTAAACATTGAAAATGGGCCCCACAGACCCAAAAGGGTTATAATATGCCTGGAACAGCCTCAATCCTGATCCTTTGGATCAGACTGGAACATCTAAAAGAATATTAAAGAGAGAACAAATCAGTTAATGATGTACTCAATGCTCCTTATTGTTTGCTGAGATATACAACATAGAACCATCTGAAAAAAACTGTCAAGTCCACAGTCACATATCACATGACATTTAAACCTATATGTTTTGTAAGTTCTTCATTTTCCCACACTTTTCAGGTTCTCCAGGCATCTGTTGACTAGTTACAATGACACCATTATGAAGATTGTTCTTTCAGCAGCAAAGAAGCAGGGGAAAACTATGGCTGTGTGAGATCTGGATGTACTTGATCGTGTGCTCTGAGTGGTGAGACTCCCAGTGCACCCAGTGAGTCTGCTTCTACTTTACAAAGTCAAAAACGTGCTGCACTGAAATCAAAACTCTGTCATGCCCTCAAGGACCTTAAACATACAAGACAGTTTGGGTTCAATTCAATGCTATGGGACTGCACCTGATGGAGAAGAAGCAGTTCATGAGTGCAGCAATGCATCTGGAAGTGACAGAGTTAGTTTATCACCTCTGATGTATAGCTTGTATAGCTACTAAATGAGTTTTACCAGGCCTGGGAAATAACTAATCATGCTAACTGCTCAGCGAAGGAAAACATCTCAGCTTGTTTGTGTTCCAGTGCATTTCTACATACTGCAGTTCTTTTGGCAGAGCGCTTTATTACCCATACGATCTCAGCAGCATTCAGGCATGTGCACTGCATCTTTTCCAGAGGAAAAAAGGAGCACGTTCTCTCCACTGCTACCATTTAACAAACAGATTGGGTAAAACCAGGGCAATAAAATAGAACTTTATGAATATTGGATACTGGAAGGCATTCAAAAGCCAAAAAAAGAGATTCCACAAATATTTTCATGATATGCTGACTTCCCGTAAAATAGGGGGCAAAAAATACTGAATGACACAAGCCAAGCAAAATGGCTGGCATTCCACAGCTAAAGGGGGTAAAGGAGCGTTTGCGCTGTCACAGTGTGGATGTGGGCTTTCTTGGCCTGCCAGCCACTGGGTTTGGACAGGTGACTAAAGAGCCATTACAACAGTTTAATTTCCATTCGTATAGTTCTGAATTCATTCTTGTTTGCTTTTAGAAAACTGCAACCTTGTAGGTCCTATTGAACTACACTGATGGCATACAAGTGCAGAAACGAAACCACAAGGAGCTAAACACACTTGACCTAGTTTCTACAAAATAATTCACATGAGAGAATGAACATAAATTGTAATTGTTTTTGCTAACCCTAACCCGATACAATGCACAGCTAGGGTTTGTTTTCTTACATGTCATAAGATTTGCAGTACCTCATGTTACACCAGAGGGAAAACCCAAGGGTCTTATTATTTCTAGGGAAAAAATATCGATGTTTGTAATTTTTATTTTATTTTAATTTAATATTGTCATCATGCTTGTTGTATTTAAAATAAAGTGTTATACTCTTATTTCATTTGGTTGAACACAGTAAGACTCTTTTAATGTCTTTTTTGCTGTGGCATCTAGGTACAGCCTTTCCCATTGGTCAGGACTTCAGGAGCTGAACTGAAGGCCTGCGATTAACCACTAACATAATCAGGAACTCATAATGGAACCAACCAATCACATTTTGACTTCCAGTGGGTGAGACTAATTTTGCAAGGGGGAAAAACTCTAGGCCTTCTAGACGTCCTAGATACAATGCTGACTGTGAATATGATAATGTAACCAGGTTAAAGTGTCTCGTATTCCCCCAGCCATGACTCTCAGGACCCCAATATCCAGAATCCTCTGGATTAACACATGACATCAAGGTCACCTGTTTCCACCTATCAGAGATAAGCTTCCCCTGACTACTGTTGTTCTTCATCTGTTTTATCTATCATGTGACTAGAGTTAATTAGTTTATGAGCCTAGGCTTCAGGCTAGATTAGTTGTGAGGTATTAAGGTATTGCTTCATTCGTAAAGCTACTGAGTGTTCTTGTCTGTGTTCTTATTTACTTTTAGTGTATCTGACCCAGTGTTTGTATTAGTTGCCTGTGCCCTTTTGCCTGTGCCCTTTTTGGACTTTGGTTGCCTAGGCTTATCTTTGTCATGTTTGTACATTATTGCCTCGTTTTGGTTTTGACCTGTGCCTGTTTTTCGACTGGATTTTGGACAAAATTTTTCACATTTTACCCACACACATCTGACTAAGTGTGTTAAGTCTGCTGTTAGAAATAGAAAACAGTGGCAGCTGTATGCGAGGGCTCTTCACTGAAATGTTATGTCTTTTACAAGCTTTAATGTTTGTGCTTAATAAAATATACTTACTATTAGAATATCATAGGGATGCTAGCAGTAATGAAATGCTTTTTCCTGTTTTTTTTTTACTCAGTTTTGACATTTATGGCCCTAACAAAAATCCCTACTAGCACTACTAGTCTCAGTTGGCCCCTTACCATCACTAAATCACAAAGTACTCGAACATAATGATGCCACCTTAGGCACAACACGGCATCCCTCATGTGTAAGTCAACGTTAACATTTTATAGTGTACATTGACCCTGTGCATGGTCCAGAATGAACTGCACTGTTTAACTTGCAGCATTTCTGTTAAGAAAAATGAATCCACACTTCTGATTTATGAGTAGCATTAGCAAACATATCAGTCAACACATTTTAATTTGTTTGGTTATGAGTCTTTGCTCTGCGGAGGACCAAGCATACAATGCGACTTTAAGGTTTGCAGTGGTCTCTGAACATCAAGAGGTGGGCTCAGAGAAACTCTCATACTATGGCAAAGCCCATTTGTCATCCTGAGTTGTTTGGAAGTATTGAACCCACATCTAATGTCCCAGTGTTTGGTATTGGTCAGTTAATGCAGAAATAGCCTGATATGAGTACTGTGTTTGGGGCTTGGAAATAGTCATTTGGCTATGCACTGACTGTCTAAACAAAGCTGTCTGACATCAGGCAGGACTCTCTGGCATTGCTTGCTTGGTCTGGGATTTAGCGAACAGTACTCAAATTGCCAGCAACAAAGGAACAGTGAAACGGCCCATGCCCAAGCCTTATATTTAGCAATGGACTGGAAATAACCTGAGAAGAGAGGCCTGCAGTGGCCAAAACCCAGTTTAGAGCATTAGAACAATTCAGCACACAGCTCTGAGCCCTCTGAGACACTTCATCAGCACAAAAAACAACCTGCAAAAAAGGAAAGAAGAAAAAAGAAAGATTTAACTATATTTACACAATATGCTTAACGTTCCTGTTCCCCTCTTAATGAACTGACGATTCATCCAAATGGCATTCAGAGCTCGGCATAATTAGCAGCAATCAAAAAGCTGGTTGGCAAATAGGCCAGTAAGTGGCGGCTGATGGAGGTCAAGTGAAAATCCAAGCATGCTCAAAGAAAAAAAAAATATTCAAACCACAGCAGTCTTAATTTCAGAGCTAGTAACTGAACATGTAGATCAACAGACTAATTTGGAACAACAGCACTTTGGCAAATGGCATAATTGTTATTGAGCTTTGTGGCTTGTAGCTAAAACAGGGGGGCATTGTGCAAAATCTCTTTGCTTCCAAGGCAAAAAGTGCTTTAAAAATGATACATCAGTCCCAACTGAGAAACTTTAAGTGTATTTAGACTACAAATATTAAAGTCAATTGCTTGTTTATGAAAAGACTAATATAAATACAAAAAAGAAAAGATTACATAACCACAAAAATATCTCAGAGTTATATTACGACTTTTGTAGCAGATTTTGCTGAAGTGCCTTCCACCAGTTCATATTTTGCTTTTATTACCTTGAACTGAGTCATAATGTGTTTTCACAGTCCATTGGTCCTCTGCTAAAGGTCATTTTGCAACATTAAAAATATGATGACGCTTTTGCTTTTAAAGTCCACCACATTTGTTTATACTCAAGTCTAGGTTTCTTCCAAACAGACATTTGAGTGGACAGTATTGCCCTGTTTTTCATGCAGTCATATCACTTGTGCATGTAAACACAACCACATCTGTCACTTGTGGAAGAATCAGATGTAATAAAAACATAAAATAAAGCAAATGTATGACTTGCTGACCCAATAATGTTTGAAACCAATTCAAGATTTTACAATGGTCAGCAAAAATGGATTTTAAACACAACAATATTTTCCTGTATCAGGTAAACTAACATCTGGCCAACAGTACACATATATCATCTAAAAATGCCATAAATGTTGTAAAATGTCATAGACAGCATAGGCACACAAATCAAAGTAAAAAGAATAATGATGTATGCTGAGCTACGTATGTACAATCATTAGTCTAAATTACTTCAGTAGATGAAGCCTAACCAGTGAAAACACAAGGCCCAACATATGGATATCTGCTTACAGATTACACATCAGTGACTTAAACCTGCTGCTTTTATTTGCCTCTGCACAGTCAGAGATATAGTACACTGTCACTGGTGCAGTACACCTCTTGTTACTGGAGTGGTACGATCAAGGATACATCTCAGTACCTTTAGTCAGGGAACATAATTGTACCATAATCCATTGAAATGATAAGTTGTTTTGACTCAACTCAACCCATCTCGTCTCCAGGCTTTTTATTTTAGTGTTTTGTTTTAAAACATTAAGTTATGAAAAGATACAAATATGTACTTTTCATCTGGAAAAACTTATTTAAGGTACACAACTGGACCTTAAGGCCACTTTTGTACCTTTGAGGGAACATTTACATTGTTTGTGGAAATGTGCGGCTTAGACATGAGAGTACTATTTGAGAGAAGCTCTACATTCATTTTCATTCATTTCGAGCTGATTTTTCGTCCAAAAAGAAGGCACACCTCTGCCGTTTTTGATTACCTCCTGGCCCTGTCCTCTTTTAGAGAGACTGGACTGTCTGTCAAACACAGCACAGAGTAGATTCACTGTATAATAATAATAATAATCATAATAATAATAATTTAGAATATATCAAATTATTATTCATTTGTTTATTTATTTGCTTATTTTACATTGCTCAGTATTATAATACATGCTACCTGTCCAGGGTGTATCCTGCCTTCCGCCCAGTGACAGCTGGGATAGGCTTGAGCACTCCCCGCGACCCAGAGGGATAAGAGGTTTAGGTGGTGTGTGTGTGTGTGTGTATAACACATGCTTAATTGGGGTGGTTTTTCCTGTGTCTTTTTCCTGGTGTTCTGAACTTACCAAAAAATACAGTAATTCTACTGTATATTTTACAAAAACAACCAATGATGGTGCAAGTATAACTAAAATTCACTATGTGGTGGAAATGTTTTGTTGTGCTGAGTGGTTGTGATGATGTATGTTCCATTAATCATGAATATTTGCTGGGCAGCTCCTACAGTTAATTCTGCAGCACATTTGCATCATTAAGGCTCACACATTCCACCACACAAGAAGCCAATCAGAAAGTGACATGATTGACCTCACCTGGCCCCCACTGGAAATACAGAACCATTTTATATATCCTGATGATAATTTACATATTTCAGTCTCAAAGGCATGACAACAAAACATCCTGTTTATTTCTAAGGGATGAAGAGAGGTCACATAGAAAATGTAGTGATGAAGGGGATGAAGAGAGGTCACATAGAAAATGTCTTTGGCATATTAAACCACACAAACCAAATAAATGAAACTCAGGAGATAAAAAATATTAATGGGAGAAAACTGTAGTATGTGGTGTAGTCCTTTAGGTTTGCATTGTAGTCTACGCAGCTGCTGAATAATAAACCTTAGAATTTAATATGCCTGGGTTTTAAAGGGGGTAATGTATATTATCTCTCTAAATCTAAACTGAGTAAAGCAGGAGATGCTGGCTTGGACATCCGGGTGCACTGCATGCTTCTACTGCTGTACAGTTAGGAGATGCGAAGACATGGACAAAGACTAGACCATAAGGTTAGATTTTCTAAATTTTGCTTAAGCAAGAACCAGACTCACCAACAAAGCCGTAGACTTAATATCTGTCATCATGATTTATGAGGAAAAACACAGTGTAGTATTTCCAGCATCCCTTAACATGATAACAGTCAAATTATCATAAACACTTGTGACATGTTTCTTTTTCAGGTTGCCACGGCTGTATCCCAAACTAACAGTCTCACGACTGGAGGACAGAGAAACACGTCAAGCAGTGTGTTCCTGAATAAGATTAGCTAATCCTTTTCATTTTTGGAAGTCTCTGGGAAATACTAAATGAGATGTGAGGGAGGCAGTAGGGGTGCGGTAGCCATGCCGTTTTCACATTATGATCCGCTATTACTCACAAAAATAACACCCAGCTGCCCTCTTAGTGGTCAACCACCCCTAACTGACAGCTCCACTTTCCCAGGCGTTATATGTAGAGTCTGAGGTTGCTCCCCTGCTCTGTTCAATGAGGCCCTTGTACCAGAACATTTACCATGCCTCTGCCATATAAACTGTAACATTTTTTTCTCCCTCAATATATGTCAATGAGAGCTCAATAAAAGCTGTTGTGACGCATCTCTCTTGACAACACAGGGTTTTTCACAGAGGCAAGCCGGTATGGTCTTTGTCCGCAGCAGAATAAAACTAAAATAACCCAGAGGTTTATGTCACTTCAAAGCATGAACGTAAATTGTAGCCCTTTGGGGAAGTTTAATCTCTCGTGGTCATTCTTAGGTCTCAGCTGAGCTGCTACTTTGTGGGATTTTGGAGAAACACTGTTTAGCCTTTTCTGCCAGATCACACATACTGGAGTAAATAACTAGACGGTGGCACGGTTTGTGTTGTTTTGGCTCTCAAGTCCCATAATTTTTTATATTGTGGCAGGTGTACACGGTTTTTCATATCCAGAGTGCTGCAGTTGTGCTGTCCATTTTATCTCTGCATTACCACATTTGTGGAGAGATGTGAACTGTTTTCACAGCAAGGGCTTCTCACTTCTCATTGTTCCCTAGCAACTCAATGCTAATCTGACAAATGAAAAACAGGGTGAAATGTTTTATTTAATCATACTGACATTTCTGCTGAAAGAATGGCCACTAGAGGGCCTTCAGAAGGGGCTTCTTGCTTTAATTTAAGGTTATTTATATTAGCTGAATCACATAGGAAGCAGCACTTCTAAACAGTCTTTCATTTCAAAAATTAGACAACTGGCTGCTCAGTTGTTTCTTGGTCAGCTGTGTGCCAATGTGCCTGTGCTAAGGTCACCAGTGCATACTTTCTTTTTATAATATACCTTACAGTTATTTTAACACAACTAATATTTTGGCTCTTTCTCTGATTGATTTATTTTGATTTTTCAGCCTCATCATTATCAGCATTTACACTTTAGTACTCATGCTGATAGATATAAACAGACTACTAATGTAAATGTCACATCTAAACTCTACATCTTCTTTTAGCTCTCCTGTACATGGACTAATGATGTAACAATGCAGAGTTGGCCAAGAAGCAACTGAGGAGCTAACTGTACTAGTACTTACAGTGCTTTTAATTGAGGGCAATACGTTATTCCTGCACAATACACCCGATATAGATATAAATATCCTTAAATTAAAATATAAACTTGATATTCTGAGCTTTAACCTCAGAGCCATAGTTTCTTCCAGTCTGCAGGAGCACAGAGCTAACACAACATAAAATGTGTCACTAACCAATTACTTACACACTACACTGTAACTTCTATTCCACTTTTCTATTGAAGACACAACATTAGCCAAACATGACGTCTCCATTCAGGAAGCACCACTACATTTCATCTGAAATTCTCTAAAAAGCAGAACATTTTGAAATTGACTTTATCAACATCTGTCTTCCCTAGACTTAATGGTATGTAAAGAGCCAATGTTCTCATTATCAATTTACCATGTAGTAATATTTTACCAGAAACATGTGGATTCAATCAGAGACTCCATGATGAAGGAGTGAGGAGAACATTCTCTCGAGTCTACTCATTACACTCTTCTCCAAAAGTCTGTCCTTTCCATTTTTATTCTGTTTTTATGGGAGCAGGCATACAGCAGAGTAGGAAGCTAGCTGAGAGTTTTATTAGCATTTTTCTTTCTGCTGGCTACAGTTCCTCTGCCACATTAAGAGGACCAACAAACTGCTAAGACATGTTAAACACTACTCTTGAGAAGACTGTAGAGAAAACTCTCATGCTCACATGCTAGGATGTGATAAGGAGGAAGAAATTGACAAAGACAGCATGTGCTTTACTGAGAGCTGGTCTTGTGCTCTGGAAGAATTCATTCAACCTCTTCATTGCTCCTAAAAAGGTTTCTACCTGCAGATGTCCAATACCTGTGCAAACTGTAAAACACAAAAGTCTTCACCGCTTTGTTATGATTCAAATGACAGATAAACACTTGTAAACACAGTCATATTAACATATAAACAGTCGCTCTTAATGTTAAACTAAGAATATTTTGAAAACCAAAAAATACTCTTAAAGCAATGATTCTGATACATTAGTCATATAAAGCCTGACTACAATTAATAACAGAAAATGGCAATAAATAGGATGTTCTTTCACTCTGCTTGTAAGACAGCCATGCACCTGGTGTTTAAGATGGTGCCTTGGCCACTGACCATTTTCCTGTGCTTAGCAGGGGGCTTGTGGTCCCCACATTTACCCATACTGTGCAAGGCTAAACATCAGTGAACAATTATGCTTCCGATTGGTCTATTATTCATTGATAGCATCTCAAATTGTTGTGGTTGTTGTGGTTTGGCTAATTGCAGACTCTAGAAAATATTGCCTCCCTTATGAAAAAATAATTGTGTCACGAGACAAAACGTCCTTAGTAACAAAGGTCAAATCAATCTGTGTTCCCTCTTTTCTACCCACCTGCTATTAATGTAGCAGATATAGATGCCTGGGCTCATGATACCTGACTACCCACTCACAATTGCTAAGTACTCACACTCTTCTCTTGCCCTGTATTTTAATAGACAGACTTTTTTCTTCATATCTTCATGTCTGATCTTTCACTGACTTACTAATTGCCTGATCTTTCCCATTTTCAGTTAAACTCAGTTTACTTCTATTCATATAGTATGTTTGATATTGTCATAAAGCTTCATGGATTGATATCCTTTTATATCAGGGCTGTACATTTAATCCGATTTTATTATCGTCATCATTATCATATGAGTTTCCACAATGAACACTAAAGTCTGTGATGACAGAGCAGATCAAAACAGAGTGAAATATTCGATTGGCAAGAGAATAGAGTATAGATTGGATGACTTAACCACTTTTCTACAGAGCCATGCATGTGAAGCTCAAAAACTGCTTTACCTTTAACTCCCAGCTGGTAAAAATGTCTCAAACGTGACAATCTCACTTCCAGTGCTGTGTGTAAATGTGTGAAGCATTAACAGTTACTATCACAACAAACCTGCATCACCACAAGAAGCCTTTTAAGGGTCAAATCTATACTCAGTTTTGTATTCTTATGTAGACATGAAAACATATATGGTATTTGCTTAAAAAGAAATTGCTACAATTTCACAGAAAACAAGACAATCTTTACTGCACACCTAATCAAAGGCACAATGATTTAAACATAATTTATCACTTCTTATATTGTCCTTGCAATATCCATTAGCTTTATTCAATGTCACAGCCCTAATGTACAGTATATGTTAGGGGTGGGAATCTTTAGGCACCACACAATTTGGAGAGGCTTCACAGGCTGCAATGTGATTATAAAACGATTATGATATACAGGCTTTCTTTTTTTCTCACTGTGTGAGGACTTGGTACTTTTAA
Source organism: Pygocentrus nattereri (assembly GCF_015220715.1). Taxonomy (NCBI): domain Eukaryota; kingdom Metazoa; phylum Chordata; class Actinopteri; order Characiformes; family Serrasalmidae; genus Pygocentrus; species Pygocentrus nattereri. The sequence continues at coordinate 32,821,673 of NC_051220.1, read as the reverse complement.
AGCAAAGTATTTGTAATGATCCATAATGAATTTACTTCCAATATCTTTTATTAATAAAACAAATGGAAGTGATGTGGCAAGAGAACTGGAAGGCGTTCATTCACTGCTCTTGTTTGGAGCACATGAGACACAGGCTGTGATAAATCTGTGATAAAATGCACTTTTACGGTGAAATAAGATCCAGTGGCAACGGATGTCCATGCAGCACATGTTAGAGCTGTCCTACCCTGTTTCTTTAGTGATTTTATAACTTCGTTTTTTGGTCTTGCTGTAGAGAGAGGGGGTCGCTGTGTCAGTAAAATATCTTCAAGACTGGATGTGTGCAACAAAGCCCTGGTTCTCAACGACTGAGATCTGGCGTGCGGACTGCAGGTTACATAGCAATGCAGTCGAACCTGGCTAGTAGTGAACGAAAAGGTAAAGAGAGATATTTAAGATGAAAATTTGGAAACAAATGGACTTATTCGCATTTATAAGCACCGCAGATGGTTTCCTGCATTGCAGTTGGAAATCTGCCAAGAGAGACTGTCAAACACTAAAAAGTTGCAAAGATGAAGTCAACTTCTCTTTGTCCTGTTCCACCTTAAATGGTGCCACATTTACATACAGTGCCTCAGGCAGAATTTAAGGTGGAACGGAAAAAATTTGAACAAGCTGGCGAAAGAGGAGCAATTTCAGCCTTGTAAAACAGTTTAACATTGAGAGACATTTTACAAGAAATTATTCTACTTTTGCGTTAAAGTTTTCTGGTGGAGATGGGAGGAAAGCGGCTATAGCTAAAGCTTAAAGCAGAGCAAAGTAAGTATGCATTTTTCGTTTATATTTTTAGCCCATACTAGGACAATATCACATACTAGGACATAAAGGACATTAAATGTTGTGGGTCCCAAAGTGGTTTTATTTTAGTGGAAAGGACAAAATGGCTCTTCTTAACATTTGGGTTGTCGACTCCTGGTCTAACCTAGCTTTTAATGTGGAGGGTGCAGCAAATCAGGTTGTGTTTTTGTTATGTGCTGCAACGGACTGTCCGGATGCTACACTTCAGCACTTCCAAGTTCTGTCTTTTGCGTTCTATTAACATTACGTCAAAAACTAAAATTTAGAAAATTTATTTTTGACACTTGTTGATTGATCCAGAATCATGCGTCGGCATCGTGAAGCATCTAAGAATCGATCCCCCTCCACCCCTAGTATAAGTAAAAAAAAAAAACTATACAAGAACATGAGTAGGAAAGGTTATCAAAACTCGAAGGGGGAACCATCCTCTTCTGAGCCATGCAGAATCATGATGCAAAATCTTTAAGTTTTGCAGTTAATGTAAACAGAGGCATTTGGATCATATAAGAAAATCTGTGAAATAAGCCAGTGACCAATGACCATTCTGGACTGCATTCACAAAATGACACAGCTCTTGCAGCAGATGATCACATCCTGATACTTGCAGATGCTTTTTCATGTGTGCATGTTTTCTGGCTAAGGTCTTTGAAAACTGTGAAATAACTGAAACTGTTGTTTTCCCCTTGAGGCACATATAACATGTCACATGCACCAGCCCATCAATTTTCCCCTCAGCACTTGAAGTGAGGAGTGAGAATAGAGGACAGGGAGGACAGCCAGAGACCATTGGCTCCTGGGATGTGGGGGGGAGCGGATGAGGGGCTGTGGTTCTGCGGTTAAAGGCACTGACCCAACAGGCTTGCAGGCAAAGTACCGAACTTAAGAGATCGTGCAAAACATCTCTGGAATATTCCAGCCATATACATATATGTAATTAATTAGCCAAATTAGACGGAGGCAGCCACAGCGGAAATGGCCCTGTGTGATGCCAAGTCCTAAAAACATAAAGATTTCGCTTTGACACAGCTCTGTGGGCTTGCACTCAAGCCAAACAGGTGCACAGCAGACTGCATAGCAGAAGGGACAGAGGAAAGCTGAAGGCCAAGCCTCACCATGTCCTGTAAGCTTTTCACAACTAAGATCTGCTAATTCGATTCTTACAAACAATTATAATACTTGACCCCAAATTAATTATAAGGAAAACACATTTTAATAATAAATATATCAACATGATGGCAGTTTATGGCTTGCAGGCAATTTCATGAACACAAAAAGGAAATCTGAGGGAAAAGTGTTACCACATGTTTTGAAATCCTGTCTCCCTCATTACTATAAACTTCAGTCAGATTTTTTTTTCTCTCCCTGATTCATTCCAGCTCTATTATAGGCATAGATTGCTAAAATATAATTAGGTTAAAAATTAAATCTTGAAAGATAAATTTTTTTTATTGGATGGTTAGATCGATATGTGCATGGTCTGGTACATTTAATATAGCTGAATTAAGCCTATCTTACCATTTTCTTTATGCACTACAGGGATATATGTGTGTCTGTTGAACTAGCCAGAGAGTCTGGGAATGTTTAATTACCTCACTGTTCACGTAAAGAGTAGCTGAAATCATCAGATTCCTGCTGTTTCCCAGGTGGTTCAGTTCTATGGCTAACCACCAAGCACCTGCTAAGCCGCTCGATAAAGAGCAAAATGTTTTTTTTCAAGATGCTTCCTAGTGCCGCTTTGCCAATTTCAAAATACCAAAATAATATAATATCAATGTTTCTGACTGTTTATTATTCTGCATTCTAGTTTAAGACAGTAAATATCAAAGTAAGCACTTTTAATGTGCTGAAGATATAATGAAGTGTTTGGGCTGAGGAGCAGGTTATAGGTTCATGCGAGGCCATGGTGATTGCTGAGCCTGCAGTCTGTCCTGTTGATGTTACGTAATCCAGTAACCACAGAGAAACCTTACAAAGCGGCCTGCTTTAAATCACCAGAGGGGATGTCACCACCACTCCGGATAACCCTAATGCCTCACACGCCCTCCACAGCATGTAGTGACACTGCTCAACAGGGAACGCTATGGTTGGAGGTCAACTCTGTGTCAGCAGTAAAATCGCATACCCTCTGACATACTCCAACCTTGACCACTGTCATACTGCTGAACTCCACCCAGGCACAGCAACTCTGAGGACACATGCAGCTCAAACAGATCTATGGGTTTCCCAGGTTAACGTAAATTGAGAAAGTGAGTCTAAGTGGTTGTAAGAAACGCAGAAAGAGATATTCCATATGTGAAGGTGACTGTTTGTCATGGAAGTGCTCGGCCCTCCACTACCCCCCAACCCCCTATCCCCCTCAGGGGCATAGAGAGTGGCTTCCTTTCTGGGCCGCAGGATGAGGTGTCCGAGTGCTCATTCGCTTGTCTTGGCCCTTCCTGTTAGATCGGGAAAGCAGATTGCCAGGTGGTAGAGGGGGATAGCTTTCCCAGGCTGAGGCCCTGCTTCTGCTGAACTATACACAAAACTTCCCGGCTTTGAGCTCACTGTGACGAGAACATGTTCACAGACCGCAGGTTATGCAATAGCAAAGTCATGTGAAGTGGGTTAGAACTTTTTCCAATACTCTGATATATGACGTTTGACAGCTAATGCCTCACAACAAGTAGTGTCTCTGTTCTCTCAGCTACCCAAACAACTGCATGTGCACATTATTTGTAACATTACTATTATTGATGCATGTATTAATAGAAATGCATTGTTTTTTATTATTATACCATAACTAATTGTAAAATTCCAGTGAGTGAGGAAGGAAAAAACAACATAAAGTGCCTTAATTCAGTGTTATTTTAATTAGGCCACCATGGTTTACACAACTGGGCTTAAATTATACATGTTTCTGGAATTGGACTTGAGGAACTGAACACAATTCAATTCCTCTTTCAGCCGGTGTTTTGATGATGGTGCTGGTAATAACTGTCTTGTAATGTCAATAATATCCCATAGGTGATTACTCATAGGACAAAGATGATTAAAATAACACTGCATTGAATCTTCCTTCTAAGAGACAAGTGGGCCGAACCCATGGCAGCAAAATGCTTCCACAGCACAACAGAACCATGGTACCGTGGGGGTCAGGCCCTCAGGCCTGTAACGTTCTTTTAATGATGACCACGCATGCACCTGCCAACTTGTGGAGAACATGGTGAAAGATGACTCATCTGACCAGATCACTTTTTCCACACTATTGTAGACCAGTTCCTGTGGTTTCTGGTCCACTTAAATGTTCATTTGTCTTTGTAATATGGGGTTTATTTTTCTGCAACCCTACTAAAAATCTCTCTATGTTTTCCTTACATGTTGCACTAATGCATGACATCATGGTCAGTTAATATGCACCTATACAATTTCTGACCCTATTTACTGATGTCTTTTCCATAGATAGTTAATGCAGATGCCATTTTAGTCACTTTTGTTCTTCTGAAACACTTGCCAACTGAGCAGTCTCTGTTACTGACCCAATGACCCATCAATGACCCAAGAATGTACCTTCTTTTAAACTGACATAGATATTTTCCTCTTACTATCTTGATCCAAAATTGACTTTGACTGGGCCTGCTCAGTATTTGTACACACACCACAGAGCATGATAAGCTACTAATTGCTTGGATCAACCTGGAAGCATCTCCTCTGCTAGGATATGTTTGTTCATTAATTATGTTTTGCTACTCATTATGTTACTCTACTCTTTCATTCAGGCTTATCCTTTGATTTGTCACCTGTCTGACCTGATGCTTTCTTACCCAAGTTGGCATAAATATATGTGTGTGTGTATGTGTGTGTATATATATACATATATGTCTTCTCATGGTCCCAAATATCCCAACTACAGTTACTCAGTCCATAAAACCTTACTCTGCATCTCAGATATCCAGATACCGTGTTCTAGTGCAAGTGCTTGTCTATTTCCTCCTCCCAGCTTTTTGACAGCTACACAAGCCTTACAACTCATAGTGTTGAGATGTCTTGTCACAATGGAAGGATGGACAGAAACACACACACACACACACACACACACACATACACGTTTGAAGCCGCTTCTCCTCCAGGGTCGCGGGGGGTGCTGGAGCCTATATGGACAGAAACACCTTTGGAGTTTTCCAGATCTGAAGCAAGAGTGGAGTTGGATTTGCTCCTCTCTCTCAAAGATGAAGTACAGATGGTGACAGTTAAGTATCTAATGGTGACAGTAGTGGTGGTCTATCAGGTCTTGCAGGGGTATTAGAAGTCACATTTTCTTTGTCTTTTAAAAACTTATGGAACTTCAGTTTTAAAAACTCTTTTTTTTCCTACTTATTTTCCTGTGACTTTCCCCTTCCTTATCTTATTTCTAATGTCCTTAGAAGTATCTCCAGAAAAATTAATAATGTACTACTGGACTTAATGGCTATTTTGACTGGACGTAAAATAAACGAAAGCTGGGCTCTGGCTTTTGTGCAGTACTGTATAAAATTAGACTGTGATGTTAATGATTATTTCTTGGACTCTGCATTACCAGTAGTTTTAGCAGTATTCTCTTTTGATCTTTTGCAATCTGGAATTACTCAGTGTACTTGGTCATTTGCTATGTGGTTTGTAGTTTGGTGGGTTAAGATGAATTTTTTATTTGTTCTGAATAGGACCATTGTTTATTATGTCTACTATCATCTTCATGTGGGTACAGGAAGCAGAACATGTTATGTAATGTTAAGTATTGTGCGTATTCTTGTATGCTATTCTCACTGTATCAAAAAAGGGTACTCCATTCTATTCTAGGTGTGTGTGTGTGTGTGTGTGTGTGAAACCAGCTCCAGACTACTGACATTAAGGCTGCTACTAGCCCTTAGTGCATTACTATTACCTCTTCATATCAACACTTCTGTTTCTAAAACAAATAACAGTGGGCATCACTGGCAGTTGTCCCACAGACCTATATTTAGTGTTGAGGTTACAATAAAAGAAATGATTGGTCATGATTAATGCTTTTAAATCTCCCACAGAAACCTCAAATTTCCTCCGAGGAAGGGTTCTGGTGTCTGAGGAAGCCTTAGGTCAGTCACTGCTGGGTTTAGTCATACAGCAACAAATGAGTGTGTTATGACTAAGACCAAGACCAGTACAAAATAAATCATGCACTTACTCAATTTGTCACTCAGCAGTATGGCTGAGATGATGCCAAACAATGGCCAAAAGCGAAAATGTGAATATCCACCACCAGGAATACACCCACATTGTCTTACTTTGTCTTACTCTGCTGTGTATCAATGCAGATACTGCAAAACTGCTAAAGTAGCATATACAGAGACACATTGATGTCCAGTGTACACCTTATAATTACACCAGTTTTCAGTATTGCAAGTATAAAATACTGATGAATTTACTATGGACATATATAATACAGTGTAACTACAGTGCACTAAACAGCAGGAATACTATTGTATAGTATTAGTTGTATAGTATAAAAGTGCATATTTGTTGTGGCCCATTTTAAGACTGAGAGTCCTCAGAGCTCTGTTGTAATTAACATTTCAATCTAAGCCTTGTGATTTCAGTCATTTTTCAAGACATTCCAAGGACTAGGTTAGCTCAGTACAGCAAGACAGCACTTCCTCCAAAACAGCCCAAAAGCCATTATTCATCTACCATTATGTAAGAGTTGGCCAGTTACAGACGGCACCTTTCAGAGCACTGAAACTGCATACTGCACACGTTTCCTGAAGCAGCCCTCATCATTTTCCTGTGGAGCCCTGATGTCAGAGAGGATGGGAGGGGAGGCCAAAAATGGCACCAGTGCCCAACCTGTTGCACACATCATATCACGTCACCCGCTGTTCCTGATGACTGGAACACCACAGATGAAAGATGAAAGGAAACAGCTTAAAGATTGCTCCAAAAGCCATTAAAATGAGCCCAGGTATAGAGGTAAGAGGGGCTTAAGGAACCTACTGGCTCTGATTACATGAAGCCTCTATTTTAAGGTTTTTGAGTATGTTTCCATGACCCTTCAGCTCTGGCTAAACACTTACAGCTCTCTAAAAGTGAAGCAGGGTGAGATAACCATCACCCTCAAATAGTTTGTGTCTTTCCACTGATGGACAATGTAGAGGAGAGCTGATTAATCATGCAGCAACAAATGGGCAAAAGTCAGCAATTATAAACCTTCAAGGCAGTGATATAGTAGATGTTCCTGACAAAAGGAGAAAGGTCTGACTGCATCTAGGAGCTGGGCTCTACCTTCAGTGTAGAGGAACATGGCTTATGGAAAGGAACGCCCTCACAGCAATTTTCTTGCACTGTCTACAGTAGAAGAGGAACGGGTGTATCTGCTGAGAAATAAAAGAATGGCTGTGTGTCCATTTGAGACATGCTTTAAAGGCAGCAATACATCCCAATGTTACCACAGCAACTGATGGCTAGCTTGGCATTAGCTGTTAGCAGTTCTTCACCCAGAAAAATGTATTGAGAAAGCTGGGGTGCTGCACTTTGCCTAAAATGTGGTATTTTACATAAATCTACCATCAAATGTAACTTTAGATTTGAGTAAATTTGGTAATACTGCATGTAATTCCCATTAGCTTATCTTAAGTGTTAGCTTGATTTAGCTAAATCAATTAACAACAGAAGATAAATTAGTAGACTTTAGGTTTAATTAAAAGCTGCTGTGCTCATTATTCTAACACGACAGCCAATAAAGAACTATAGAGAATGGGCCAGTGAAAAAGTGCAGGTGGCCTGCAATATGATCTGTTCTTATCCATGGAAAGTAACACAAAGCTACAGGATGCAGCCAAAGTGTTTTTAATTTCCTTGCCTAATTTTTTTGAGGTAAAATGATATTCATTCCATCTACAGGGCGGTCAACTCTCACACATTGGCCAGGAGACTCATTCATTAAGGGCTAATCTCACACTTTTACGCCACACTTTACATTTCTCCTGCATTTTAAGCCTCAAAATGGCCTACTGATGAAACTGAAGAATTTGACCACTGGTTACCAATAACAAGCACTTTCTAACTGGTCTATATCCTACATTCTCGGTAATTGGACTGTATTCTGCCCTCATTAGAGGAGGCTAACAATTCAGCAGAGGGATAACAACAACGTATCAGTGCAGAACAAAAGCAGAACATGCCAGCCTTCAGACTTTGCTCCTTTGAAGGCTTACATCACCAAGTACAAGAGCAAGCATTAGATGGAGCAGTGTAAAGCATGCCACCACTGGACTTTGCAGGAGTGGAAACATGATGTCTATCTGACAGTCTGATGGACTAGTCTGGGTTTGGCGAATGGCAAGAGAATATTATCTGCCTGACTGCCTCCTGTAAGATTTGGTGAAGGAGGGGTAATGTTATGGGGTTGTTTTTCAGGGGTTGGCCTAGACACCTTAGTTCCAGTGAAGAGAAATATTAATGCTTCAGCATATCAAGGCATTCTGGAGAATTTCATGCTTTTTTTGTGGAAACAAGGGAAGGGGAAGGCCTTTTTCTGTTCCCACATGACTGAGCCCCAGTTCACAAAACAAGGTCCATAAAGGCATGGTTGGGTGAGTTTGGTGTGGAAGAACTTGACTGGTCCTCACTGAGCCCTGACCACAACCCCATCAAACACCTTTGGGATGAACTAGAATGGAGATTGTGAGCCAGGCCTCTTATCCAACATCAGTGTCTGGGATGTCATAAAAACTATTGCAGGTGTAATGTGTGCCAATACTTTTGTCCATATAGTGTACTTGCACTACTGGGTAAATAGAATAAATGTGCAACCCATCAACCCCATACCACTCATCGCCGTGTCCTTTTCCAACTCCTCAACCTGTCCTGCAAATGCCTGCTACCCCTCCCCCCACTAAAAAAACATAAAGGTTTGCTGCACTGCATCTATTTTATAGTTGAGGATCTATTCTATGTGCAGCATGTGTCCTAATGGCAGAAAAATAGCTCTTTGGGATTTGCTTTGCGAACAATAAGTCTATTTTTAGATCATTCATTTACTAGTTCATGACTTATCCATGCATGTCCTGTAATGTCTATTTTATAGTGCTCACATTAATATTGTTAGTATATTATTATAATGTAATATTTCTTCTCTGGCCTCTTTATATCAACATTACGCTGCCATCTGGAGAAAGCCGACTGTCTTGAGCCCTATTCAGACAGGATTAGTTTTACATCTGGAGGTGGGGTAATGTAATTTTTACAGATGTTTGTCAGTGATTTTAGTCCTGTCCGAATAGGGCACGTCCAAGCTCCCATAATCAGCAAAGATTCCAGTACCTTTTATCTTCTATAACATAAGCAGTAGAAATAACCACAGGTTATTAATCACATAAGAATCGACATGTCAGTAAAAATGCTAAGAAATTGAGTTTCTTAAGTACTAACGCATTCCAGAAATGTTTTCTTGTGTTCTCTGTGGTTAAAATCAAGCCATTATGCTACATTACTGTCATATTTCATGTGTTTAACTCAAAAATTTATTTAGAAAAAAATTTATTTAATGCAATGAAGTTGACTGTGAAATGTCAAGCAAATGGTGAAGCAATTGACACACTGCATTCTCTTAAGACAGAAAGGTAAATGGCTACGGTAAATGAAATAATGGCTAAATTAAATGTTTTGATATTTTCTACTCTTTCCTGGAGTAAAGGCAATACATAAATAAAGTAGCCACACTCATCTCTGTCATTTATAATGAAATGTCTTATTCAGTATGAATTGGTCACAAACATTATAGATGTACTGTACCTGCCCATGGAAAACGTATCTTTTTCGAAAAAGGTTTTGGTCTCATGTAGTAAAGGTTTAATGGACCTAATCCTGTACTCACTGGTGACAAACTGCTTCCCTTAAAAATACAGGAGCAAGATAGCACACTTCCTCCATATACCGCTCTGCTGACAGTCCACAAATAGTGATTTCATTGCAGCATGAGGCCAACTGGCAGCAGGCTGAAGAGTGGAGCAGGCCTTCTGGACTCAGACAGCTAGACACAGCACAGCCAGACAACCTCTTAAGTCCTTCACTATGTCCAGCTTTTCTGACCCATAGCCAAGACACCTCTTGGGTCCTATACAGCATAAACTTTTTTGCGCCTTTGCATAGCAGATCAAACAGAAGCACAGGCTACAGCAGTGAGAAGGTGTTACTTGCTGGCGTGAATGGCTCAAATCTTTTTCCCAGACACAGGACACAACATACTTCACACTTTCTTGCTCTAGGAACACAGGAAAGGACTTGACAGCACAGCTAAAGGCCACTGGGTATGGCTCATATGATTCTGAGCAGGCTGATTGAGTTGACTCTTCTGAAAAGTTTTGAGTCGACTGATTGAGTTCACTGTTGATTTAAGATGGCTTGTAGAGATGACTCTTAAATGGTTCTGATCAGATTAAATGAGCTGACTTTTTGAAAAGTTCTGAACTGACTCTTATGAAAAGTATTGAGTGGACTGACTGAGTTGACCATTAAGTTGACCATGTTAATTAAGATGACTCATGGCATGTCACTTCAACAGTTTATTACCATGAATGTGTTCTGAGCCAACTGAGTTCACTCAAAAGTTTTCAGTAGGCTCACTGATTTGACTGTTGAGTTGAGCAGGGTAATTGAGTTGACTTTAGTGAAACGTTCTGAGCTGGATGTTTGAGGTGAATGTTCTCCAGATGGAGCTGAGGAAGATGATGGAGAGATGACTGGGTAAAACCAGCAGGACATTCTAATTTACATGGAGCAGCTCTCCGCATTTGTTAATGTGGGCTTGGCACCACTTAGCTTTTTGGCGCTGACCTCATATTACTCCTGCACTGCTGGTGAGTTCAACAGCAGTGCTGAAGTATGGTCTGATAGCTGAGACAAAGACCCAGACTTACGGTTCCCAAAGGACAGCAGGTCTCTACTGCCAGGGTAAAGGCTTTTTAATGCAAAATGAGACTAGACATATTGTAGGGCGAATAAGCAATCTGACCTAAATATGATTTAGCCTTAATATCTTTAACCCCTTAAAAGGCCAGGGCCAGCTGGCAGGATCTAAGTTTTATTCCACAATTCTATAACCTAAGAATAGTTCAATCAGTTTGCACTGGGGTCCCTGTAGTTACTAAATAATAAGCCTTAGGATGTAATAAGTCTGGGATTTGAAGGGGTTAAACCCCGAGGGGCTGTATGTTGTTCAGCTTCTCATTTTCATAACTATATAACTTGTATATTAGTTTCATAGCATGACCAAAAATGAGTAGGTTAGTATTTAGTGAATAATTCAGAATATGTCCAGAAGTATTCAGACGCTTCTGATTAGTGAATTCAGCTATTTTAAGGTGCGCCTTGTTGACACAAGCATTCAGTTGTGCATACATTTATAATTAAGAGCTACTCATCCAATATCAGTGCCTGACCTCACTAAAGCACGTGCCTGAATGCAAAAAAAATTGCAGAACAGTAGAGGCTGTTACTGCAGCAAAGGGGTGACAAACTCTTTATTAAAACTCTTGCTTTCACATGAAATGCGGGATGAGCTCAAACTTTGGACATCTTAATTGGACAGAGATCCAAGACTACACAGCATTCTGAATGGTGATTTCCTAATAATCTTCCCTTCTACATGAATAATTAATAAGCCTGAAGTTTAATGGGGAAACACAGCCTCTTGCCACCGAATTGCTTATGTCACATCACTGTATATTAAGACCACCACAGCAAATACGTAATTACACTTCATTTTCTGTGCCTTGTGTGTCCAGTGGCTCATATGTAGTTTAGCAACACCTGTTTTCAGTGGAATTAGTCAGCCAGGGTGCAATGACCACTCACTACTTCAGAATGTACGACTCAGGTCTGATGTCTGGCTCTTGGAACATTAAGCTTCACTTTCTACTGGTGACAGGCCTGTGACTCAGACTTCAGAAATGTTCACTGAGCATGTATCAAAGAAAACATGTGCACGGCAACTGCGCACTTTAAACAGAAGCCTTGGATTAATTACAAAACAAAGACTGACTGTGGAGAATAGCATGTGGAGAGAATACCAAAGATACACAAAAACTTCACAGAAGCGCTGTACTAAACACAAGTGCTGCATACTGACTGAAACATCTCGGTACTACTGACTACCAAAAGTTTCAATATATATTGGTGTCTATTTTCAGTAGCAATGGATAAAAAAATCACAAGGTTATTGGAATTATTAAAGAAAATAGTAAGAAGAAGAAAACATGTCACATCTTGCGTCTTGATGAAGAGACAGCTATACAACTATAACACAGTTTCAGAGGTAGAGGTGGTGGTATTTCATAAAAGTAAGATCATTTAGATGAGAACAGTTATTTGTGCCGTAAAATACATTCGTTCAGTATTTTAAATTGTTCTCTGACATCTATATCAAGTCATACGCGACTTTGGTCGGGGTGAAAAATGCCTAGCTGTGGTTTTAACCATTTCTGATTTGGCCCTAAAATGAAAAAAAAAACTGTCTTCCTATCTTGGTGGGCTCATGAATTATTTGATAACATCTGCTCTGATTTGCTGGTTTACAGCAAGGCACCATGGTGGCTCACACAGAAGCAAACAGACACAAGCAAGAAAATCAACTGAACCTCTGTGTAAATGAACTGGGTTCATCATATTATTTAGTTAGCTAAGCTAGTTACTTGGATCTTACTAGTAGCTAACCTATACTAGCAACCTGCTTTCAATCTCAACAATACAAAGTAAATTAAAGTTGTTGGCTCACTATAAAACTTTCAGTTTAAGATGATATGGCTTCAATCGTCAAAAAGTGAATAAAAAACACAGAGCATGGCTCTACTTACAGGTTGCAGTCAGGTTTGTGATGCTAATTCCTTAAAATCTCAAGCTTATTATATAATAAAGCTTATTATTCTGTTATTACAGGGACTTCTATTCTTAGGTTAAAGAAGTGTATAATAAACCTTGTTGGGCTTCCTATTCCTCTGTTCCAGGGTATGAAAAGTACCATCATCTCCTTCACAGCATGGAACAACGCATTTCTGTGCAGTCTGCCATTTTCATTGCTGCTGCTGCTTCATTACTGAACTAGAACTGGTGCTGGTGTGTGTAAATTTTCAGAGCATAAATATTAATGAGTTAAAACTGTTACGTAACAGTTCAGGATTTTGGAATTGGTCTGTTTTATGTTTGAAGGAGTAGACAAAAGTGTTATTTAAGTTCACAGTTTGTCATGTTCCATGTACCAAACTGCCCTTATTCAACTACGCTAATGTAAATACAGTTTTCCATTCTACGGCATCTTAAACTGACAGCTGCCAAGTGTAGTAGTTGAAAAGTAGCCCTAATGTCACCACACCATCAATGTTGCAAATGGGAGTACTTGGGTGAAACACCCAAATCAAACATCACAGACAAAAATATTTTCAGTGAGGACATATAAGCACCTCTCCATGGATCACCACCTTATCGTGGTGGAGAGGTTTGTGTGCTTGAAGGACCCTAGGAGCTATGTTGTCTGGAGCAAAAGCTCCTGGTAGGGTCTCCCATGGCAAACTGGTCCTAGGTGACAGGCCAGACAAAGTGTGATCCATAACCACCCCTATGAGGACAACAAAGCAGGACTTGTGTACCCTGCCCGGATCAGGGTTACCGGGGCCCCACCCTGGAGCCAGGCCTGGGGAAGGGGCTCGCCAGCGAGCGTCTGGTGGCCGGGCATTCACTCATGGTGCCCGGCCGGGCCCAGCCCGAAGGAGCTACATGAGTCCCCCCTCCCATCGACCCACCACCGATGGGAGGGGCTGTAGTAGGGGTGCGGTGCATTGTGGAACGGGCAGTGTCCGAAGGCGTGGGCCTTGGCGTTCTGATCCTCGGTTGCTGAAACTGGCTTTTGGAACTTGGAACGTTACCTCACTGGCGGGGAAGGAGCCTGAGTTGGTGCGCGAGGTTGAGAGATACCGGCTAGATATAGTCGGGCTCACCTCAACACACAGCTTGGGCTCTGGGTCCAATCTCCTTGAGAGGGGCAGGACTTTTTTCTTTTCTGGAGTTACCCATGGTGAGAGGCAGCGGGCAGGTGTGGGCTTTCTCATAGCCCCTAGACTCGGCGCCTGTATGTTGGGGTTTTCTCCGGTGGACGAGAGGGTAGCTTCCCTACGCCTTCGGGTTGGGGAACGGATCCTGACTGTCTGTGCTTATGCACCAAACAGCAGTTCAGAATACCCAGCCTTCATAGAGTCCTTGGAAGGGGTGCTTGGAAGTGCTCCTCCTGGAGACTCGATTGTCCTACTGGGGGACTTCAACGCTCACGTGGGCAATGACAGTAAGACCTGGAGGGGTGTGATTGGGAGGAATGGCCTCTCTGATCTGAACCCGAGTGGTGTTCAGTTTTTGGACTTCTGTGCAAATCACAGTTTGTCCATAATGAACACCATGTTTGAACACAAGGATGTCCATAAGTGCACATGGCACCAGGACACCCTAGGCCGCAGTTCAATGATTGACTTTGTTGTTGTGTCAGCGGACTTGCGGCCATGTGTACTGGACACTCGGGTAAAGAGAGGAGCTGAGCTGTCAACTGATCACCACCTGGTGGTGAGTTGGATCAGGTGGTGGGGGAAGATGCCAGTCAGACCAGGCAAACCCAAACGTATAGTGAGGGTTTGCTGGGAACGTCTGGCAGAAGAACCTGTCAGATTGATCTTCAACTCACACCTCCATCAGAACTTCGACCAGATATCGGGGGAGGTGGGGGACATTGACTCAGAATGGGCCATGTTCCTCTCCTCCATTGTTGAAGCGGCTGACTGTAGCTGTGGTCGCAAGGTAGTTGGTGCCTGTCGGGGCGGTAATCCTCGAACCCGGTGGTGGACACCCCAGGTGAGAGATGCCGTCAAGCTGAAGAAGGAGTCCTACCGGACATGGATGGCCTGTAGGACACCAGAGGCAGCTGGCAGGTATCGACAGGCCAAGCGATCTGCGGCTTCAGTCGTTGCCAAGGCAAAAACCTGGGTGTGGGAAGAGTTCGGTGAGGCCTTGGAAAGTGACTTTAAGTCGGCTCCGAAAAGATTCTGGCAAACCGTCAGGCGACTCAGAAGGGGAAAGCAGTGTGCCACTAGCACTGTATATAGTGGAGATGGTGTGCTGCTGACTTCGACTGAAGACGTCATAGGGCGGTGGAAGGAATATTTTGAGGACCTTCTCAATCCCAACAACACGTTCTCCAGTGAGGAGGCAGAGTCTGGGGACACGGGAATAGGCTTGTCCATTACTGAGGCCGAAGTCACTAAGGTAGTTAAAAAGCTCCTTGGTGGCAGGGCTACAGGGGTGGATGAGATCCGTCCCGAGTTCCTCAAGGCTCTGGATGTTGTGGGGCTGTCTTGGCTGACACGCCTTTTCAACATTGTGTGGACATCGGGGGTGGTGCCACTGGATTGGCAGACTGGGGTGGTGGTGCCTCTTTTTAAAAAGGGGGACCGGAGGGTGTGTTCCAACTACAGGGGAATCACACTCCTCAGCCTCCCTGGTAAGGTCTATGCAAGGGTACTGGAGAAGAGAGTCCTGCTTATAGTCGAACCTCAGATTCAGGAGGAGCAGTGCGGGTTCCGCCCTGGTCGTGGAACACTGGACCAACTCTTTACCCTCTCCAGGATTCTGGAGGGTTCATGGGAGTTTGCCCAACCAGTCCACATGTGCTTTGTGGATTTGGAGAAGGCATTCGACTGTGTTCCCCGGGGTATTCTGTGGGAGGTGCTTCGGGAGTACGGGGTACATGGCTCTTTGCTACGAGCCATTCAGGCCCTGTACAAACAAAGCAGGAGTTTGGTTCGCATGGCCGGCAGTAAGTCAGACTTTTTCCTAGTGAGAGTTGGACTCCGTCAGGGCTGCCCTTTGTCACCGATTCTATTCATAATTTTTATGGATAGAATTTCTAGGCACAGTCAGGGGATGGAGGGTGACCTCAGGGTCACATCTCTGCTGTTTGCAGATGATGTGGTCCTATTGGGGACATCAGGCCGTGAACTTCAGCTTTCACTGGATCGGTTTGCAGCCGAGTGTGAAGCGGCCGGGATGAGGATCAGTACCTCCAAATCCGAGGCCATGGTTCTCACGTGGGAAAGGGTGGAGAGCCCTCTCTGGGTCAGGGATGAGCTCTTGCCTCAAGTGGAGGAGTTTAAGTATCTCGGGGTCTTGTTCACGAGTGATGGTACAAGGGAGCGGTAGATTGACAGGCGGATTGGTGCTGGGTCAGCAGTGATGCGGGCTCTTTACCGGTCTGTTGTGGTAAAGAAAGAGCTGAGCTATAAGGCAAGGCTCTCGATTTACTGGTCGATGTTCCCACCCTCACCTATGGTCATGAGCTTTGGGTAATGACCGAAAGAACGAGATCGCGAATACAAGCGGCCGAAATGAGTTTCCTCCGCAGGGTGGCTGGACTCTCCCTTAGAGATAGGGTGAGAAGTTCGGTCATCCGGGAGGGACTCGGAGTAGAGCCGCTGCTTCCTCACGTCAAGAGGAGCCAGTTGAGGTGGTTCGGGCATCTTGTTAGGATGCCTCCTGGACGCCTCCCTTGGGAGGTGTCACAGGCAAGTCCACCGGGGAGGAGACCCCGGGGAAGACCCAGGACTCGCTGGCGTGACTATATCGCCCAGCTGTCCTGGGAGCGCCTCGGAATCCCTCCCAGGGAGCTAGTGGAAGTGACTGGGGAAAGGGAGGTCTGGGCTTCATTGCTCAGGATGCTGCCCCCGCGACCCGAACCCCGGAGAAGCGGAAGATGATGGATGGATGGATGGATGGATGGATGGATGGATGGATGGACATATAAGCAGGTAAGTCAATTGTTTCCCAGCCAGCTTTCTGACTTTTGAGAAAGAAAATTAACTACTCTGTGAACTACTCATTCAGATTCAACTTTCATTAAAGCATTTACTAGTTAGATACACGCATACTAAATACATGTATTCATGTATGCTTACATAAATATTAAATAAATCTTCCAGGGTTTCATAAATAAGCCCCATTAACTACAATGTTTTGTTTTTATGGTGTAGTTCTTCTCTATCTAATTTAGTCATACACAGGGAAACTATATCTTTTGTAATAGCAAAAAAAGTTAAGGGGGCAAGTCAGTTGGGGGGCAATGTCGCCAGTGTAGTAACCAGATTTATCATTAACAATGATTACAGCTATTTTTTGACTGTTTAAGCTCCCTAATTTAGGTAGGCTAACTAGCTGGAGAGGTATTTTCCTATATTGCATGACTACATTTAGTGGTTAAGAGTTTATCAGATTCTACACTCAGCTGAATATGAAATTAGAGATAATGATTAACAATATATCTACACCACAGGAGATCTGAGATATATATTTTCCCATTTCTTAACTGCAGCATCCATATGAAGTGAATGTGGAGGACCAAGAAGAAAGGAAGATTAAATCATTTTTAATAAACTTTCTTCCTTGTCTTATTTGTCACAATTAGATATCACAAATTAGGTATCACACAAAGCATTGTTTTGGGTTTGAATTCAAAAATCAGATCCGTATTGAAAAATGTCAGTCTATAAAATACTGGATAAAATATAAATTTATACATATTTCATGATGTGTTTAAACTGCTAAAAGTAGTCTGTCATCAGCTTGAGCAAAGTTGAAGTATCACCTCTGAAATGTCTAGTAAAATCAAATATATTGCATAGCTTTGCTGATGTATTACAAATAACTCACACTTAATGCACCCTTGGTGGATTAGAACACTGCTGCAATTACAGCTAACATGAAGAACACAGTGACAAGATAAAGCCTCACTTGTATGCAGTCCATGTCCAATGATATTTTTTTACTTCCAAACAACTAAATCCTTTCAGCATCTAATGTACAACAGGGTTCAAGCCCTGAAGTCCAATCAAAGGAGTTGGCATGGCATGGAAAATTCAAAGCATACTTAAGCAAACAACAGCATTCAGAGCTGTACTGCTTGTAGGTATTATACTGAGACATACTTTCAGAATGATTATAGAATTCTGTCGAAAGCAAAGGCTTATGCCAATAAGACATCAACACAGAATGATGAATAGTCTTTGAAGAGTATCTGGATGTGTTGTAAGGGGAGGCACGCAGTGCTGCTTCAATCTGTCACGCTATATGCACCAGTAGTCATTGTTAGTGGAGTCCAATGACTCATAGACCAAATTGAATTTTTATGGTGTTACATAAAGCCAAAAGAAAATACATTATTCACCCCAAATCACTTTACTATTTTTGCTGCAAATGGCAAGAGTTACCACATCTTTCCTCTCTGGCAAATTACATGCATGTTGTTTTTCCTTGGTTTTATATGTTTTGCTTCTTGTTTCCCTCATTGTGGGACCTCCAGCCCCCCCACCAAGTGAAAGAACTAGGGGATAACATATTCATAAAAGGCCTGCAGGGGGTCAACTGCTATTCTATGTCTTATTCTCCTGCCTTATCAAAACACATTAAATTTGAGCTCCTGTCATCTGCTCTGATATACGTCTCAAGCTATAACTAACGTCAACTAAAGCATATGCAAGAAATATGTTACTGGTGCATCTAAGAACTTATAGTAGAAATTATGTGGCTTAATCGCTCTGTTAGTGGTGTTTCATATAATAGTAATGAATTACATATGGTCACATATGTTTGTCATCTCAAAAGCTGAAGTTTATGTCATAATCAGCAGTGGTTATTACCCAAAAAGTGGTAATAAACTGGTATGCCCAATATCTATTGTAATCATCATAACAGAACTTGCATAAAAATTACAATATTCTCTAATGTATCATTCTGGATTATGTAAGTGGACTAGAAAGACCATTTGCATCCAATTGACCATGTTTGGGAAACATAATGACAATCCAAAGTCTTTTCATAGACAAAAACATACCAAATAATGAGGTCCAGTGTTCAGCAAAAAAACTACACTGACCTTATGAAGAGGTAACTTAATTACATAATATATTACATAAATCAGTTATTACAAACATTTTTGGAAAATAAACAGCATTCGTATTCATTTTCTCTTGTAGCACCTTGTAGTATTACTCTTCATTAAGCTATGATTCCTATTGTATTTTAATTCATGAACGTATTTTGTAATCCTCTACAGACAGTAAAGGTGTAGAGAGACTTACATAGGTGAATGGGGCACCCTGGTGGTTGGAGGTTTGGGTGTTTGGGTTCTGACAGGGTCAATTGCCTGTCTCTCAGTGGGTCGTCTGCGGCCAGGCTGCCGCTGGCTGGATTCACTGCCAGGCCGGACTGGGGTCAACACTCTGGACGTACCGGTACGGATATAGACCTGTTCTGGGGCAACCTCCTCACAGCGCTCTCCCTGGAAGCCCGAGCGGCACACACAGGTGTGGGGACGGCTGCAGGAGCCACGGTTCTGACAGGGCGGCTGGCAATCCGCTATAGAAATAAAAAACGTGAACACTCATCAGTGTATTAATACATATGTTGTTACAGGTGTTAGGGACATTAATCATTCAACAGACTGACTAATGCCATGACACACATTATGATCTGCCAAATCACATATTTTGTCATAACAAGGCTATATACAGTACCAAAATAGATGTTTGTTGCTGTTTTTTAACACTGTTTGTACAGTTAATGTTAAATATAGACAGTGTATTACACAATGTAAAACATGTTGAAATGATAATAGCGCATAATGTATTGTTAATGGTATAAAACCGACCAAAATGAAAAATGAAACAATTGCTACATCTGTTGTAAACATGTTTACTCACTTCCTACACACTTAAAAATGATGGTTCTTCAAAAATTCATTAGTAAAGAAAATGGTTCTAAATAGTACCATGAACAGTCCAAGAACCCTTTGCATGATTTAAGTGTTCTTTGCATCAGATTGATGGAGAATGTGTTGTATATGGTTCTACATAGAACATTTTTGAAAATGGGTTCTATAAAGCAGCAAAAGGTGACCTTCTGTTGTTAAAATGTCAAGCTTGTAATAATAGAAGAACTCTTTTTGGTGCTGTCTAGAACAAATTCTAGTTTACAGAAACCCTTTCCAGTTTACAGAAAGGTAGGATGAACTTCTGAAAAACTATAAATGCTTCTGGGGTTTATTTTCAGCAAGAAGGCCGAAAGGATAACTCAAAAGACAAGCTAAAAGCTAAAGGCTTCCTAACTACCTAGAGGTAAGATACTTCTTTTCTGCAGTTGAACAGATAAAACATCTCTACGTGTCCATTTTGTACTCAATGACTGAGGTAAGAGTTACACTAATGCTAGCTTGGTTGCATTAATTAGCCTGTGGGTGAGTGGCTAGGCTAGCAGTCAGGTTTGGGGATGATTGTTGTAAAGGTTGTATGGTGTATGCTGAGCATAGAAGAGAGGCTGAGAGATATGATGCATAACAAGACAATGACCCATAAAACTCTACTTTTATGTTGGGACACTCTATACAACTTGAACTAACCTTACTTTAGTATAGATTTACACTAGGACTGGCTCATACAGGCCCTATACTGGGAAATCCCTTAAAACATTATCACCACACCTTTATTAAATGCTAAATCACATAATAATGCTAAATCACATAACTCGTGCCTCTGCATTTAGCTTTCAATCATTCTTATAGTAAGTCTTAAGAGTGCATCAGTTGAATCACTGCTGGATTAACAAATCAAACAATTCCTAAAAGACATGCATTAAATTCATTCCCTGAGAGGAAATACGAAAAAATCCAAGATTCATTAAAGCAAAGCCAGCAGAAATCAGAAAGCAAACAGTGAAGAAATCTACATTTCACAACACCAAGTCAAATACAACAGTAAATATTTCATTCTGCCTCACACTTTATATGCAAAGGTTGTATGTTTGCTAAATACACTTCAATCTGTCCACATATGTTTTCCTCTCCACAATTAGTGATTGATGGACAAGCAATATTTATCAATTGTCTGCAAATACAGTCAGTGTGAGGTAACTCCATGGTCACGGCTGACTGAAAAACAATCCACACCCTCTGTGAGTGGCCCGCCTGGCTACTTTAACAGCATCCAGAGGGGCCTATGGCATGCCATACAAACTAAACAGACTTCTCCAGCTTGTGACATGACTGTATGTACTGGAAGGCAACCCAAAATTTATGGCATTGTCCTCTAACAGTAAATCAGGCCGTCGCTCTCTAGCAGCTTAAGCAAACAGTGGTGCTCTGTCAACAGTGCTGGAATGCTATTGACACAGATGCTGGGGACACTGACAGATTGCAAGCAGAAAAGCTTCCTCTGGCTATTCTGGCAGAGAGCTGGGGGGCAGAGTGGCTATATGGCCCACTGACTGGGTGAACTGCTGTGTTTCCTGTTATTGTGATGCAGTACTGGGATGCAGGGTTGCCCAGATAGATAAATAGATAGATAGATAACAAGACCTAGAGTTGTCATCGCACGATATGTTGGCCTTCTCTACTGAATGGTGTTTTCATAAATGCAAACAACTGTTCTTTGACCTTCATAGTTTTTATTGCACGTTCCTTGGGGATATATCATATTGCTATTGAACTCCAAATACTGTAACTGCAATATACTCAGGGATGCAAGAAGGTGAGTAAAGTTGGGGACGCTTACATTTTTAGCAACATATATGTAATGAACTTGTGACATAATGCTAGGTTTTTCCACTGTCCTGAATTATCTGAAAGGATACAAAAATAGAAGTCTGCACACAGACACTCGACTGATATAGATACACTGTTCACATGTAGTGGGAGATTATTATAACGGTTGAAAACATGACTAGGAGTGGGACATTATGTTGGGTGCTGAGTCAAAGCACAGGAGTGTAATACAACTTCTGCTCATGTTTTAGGGACTTGACCAAAGCGGCCAACAGTTGGAGAGACAAGAGATATAGTTCGCTCTAAAATAAGGCCTTAAATTTAAAAGTGCATGACTACTGCAGATTCAGAACCGACATAAAACAAAACAAAAACACAAAAAAAAAATTTTTTTTGTTTTTCGGTTTTTGTTTTTAGCAGTAGCACTTAAACAATCCTGAAATCTGGGTGTCCTGCAGCCCCCTCAGCATCCCTACTTCCCACATCCCTGAATATGCTAGTGAACTCTTGATGTGATATGATGTTAAAAACTTGGCCGCTTTATTTTGACAAAAATTACACCCTTACTGTTTGGATTATGTGAATACCTTGATTTATCCAAACACTATGGGTATAAGAACTTCAATACAATATTGAAAAATCTAATTTGAAAGAGTCTATCAAATTGCAAAATTGTATCACAGATCTTAGTGTCGGTGTGCTTCTTATCAGAGTAGAGGGGCGAGCCTTATGCTCTGTACACCCCCATGTTCCAATGGCTTTTTTTTTTTTTTTTTTGAAGTTGCCGACATATTTTATGGATTGTGATTTTTCTGTTTTTTGTTAGAGGGTGGCAAAACAGGCACTGAAAATTTAAACTGGAGAACTTTTACAAACCAATTTGTGCTGAATCAAGACATTTTTATCAGACAGAATATCAAAAATCAAATTGACTCCCTACCTCACAATCAAAAATCATATAAAACCTGAGAATATCTTTACACCTCCAACAAACATTTAGTATTTAGTTAGGGGCCAATTTCCATCTGAAATATCACTATTGTAAGTATAATATCACAATAATGATTAGCAAATGATACACTTTTACAGTCATGTCTTCTATCAAAGTAATTTAATTGTGGGTTAATTATAATAACCTAATTATACCTAAAACATTATAAATATGTTTTTTACTGTGACTAGTTAGTACCATTTTCATTATTTCATCTAATGGTGTCTTACAGCATCATGTTGCGTGACTGAGGTTTAAAGTGGAGGCTTACTACTCAAATGTAAATGCTTATTCTGATATTCTACTGTGCATAGAGAACACTTTATGCAATGCTTTATTTAGCTTTGCACACAGCAGTAGATATATAATCAATCTTTTGAACCATAACCAGATTCAACAATAAGTACTTCAGTTTACACTTCTATGTATACATTCATGATTAAAAAGGGCCCAAAGCCAGAATGCATACTTCTGCTTTATGGTACACTCAGTTCTATATAAAGAAAAACAGCATGCTCGCAGTCAGCATTTATCCACTCTAAAACAAATTAAAAGCTCAGGGTCTAGTCCTTGCTGGCAGATTTATATGACTTATGTATGTAAATTTATAGGCCAGAAAGGGGATAAATTAAGATGTGTTCTTTTTGGCAAGAAGTAAATACTGTCCAGCTAGCCAGCTTTCCTTGTATCTGTGTATAGCATAATTAAAGTCAGAGGAGCCTTAATCTCTCTGAGTTCTGACACACTCAGTACATTTTATTTGCAGTTTGGCAAGTTCTCATGTATTTGATTTAAACTGATTCTCAAGCCTTTGCACTGTTCTTCCTTTCTTAACAGCACATGTGTAATTTTGGTAATAAACATTATAATGGCATTGGTGAATTAAGTTGTCCATGAATAGTCTTATTAGCTAGACGTGGTCTTATAACAAGAAAGTCTGAGAACAAATTTTGGTGAAATGTGGGTAGAATGTAAACTTTG
The DNA here is from genome assembly GCF_015220715.1 of Pygocentrus nattereri. Lineage (NCBI taxonomy): Eukaryota > Metazoa > Chordata > Actinopteri > Characiformes > Serrasalmidae > Pygocentrus > Pygocentrus nattereri. The sequence continues at coordinate 32,798,259 of NC_051220.1, read as the reverse complement.
GGTGTGACTTTTCTACACCAATCCAATGCCTTAGAAATGTGGAGACAGCAAACCTGTCGTGAGCCCATGCATGTACAGTAAGTTACCATAGCTGAAAAGCTCCCCCAAAAAACTCCAAATAAGCAAGTAGATATATGTACACAGAGAACACAGTACATGCAGTAAAAATAAACATTACCTTTAGTAAGATGAATAGTTAGATTAGCTAATGATAGTGTTTTACTAGCTAGCTTGCTTGCTTATGTTGCCAACTGTACTTCTTACTTTAAAAGAACACAGACTAGAGGAATATGGGGGCAGGTTTTAGAGGGACGTACTCTTGTTAGTAGCAAATTTTGACGCACTCTATGTTTTAATAAAATAAAAGTTTACTAATTTACTCTCTTCAGATTTGTATCTCACATGTTACATCTGGCCATGCGTTACTGTGAAGAACATGAAGGTTTTCACTTTCAGTTTTGGTGACTTTCTAATAACTGTGTAAGCCAAAGACAGAAGCAGTATGCATTAATGGTTAACAACATTTCTTGATTCCTGGTCTTTTATACAGGCACAGGTCTAGGTAACACCTCCCTGTCCCTACACCAGCCAGTACCTTAAATCATATAACTAAAATAGCTCTGACTCCATAAGCACTGTCTGATTGTAGTTTTAGTTTTACTGCACCGTCACTCCTTCGTGAGTGGGTCTCCACACCCAGCTCGGCCTGAGAACGTTGCATTAATTGCTGTCGTGCTGATTTATCCTGCACATCATTAAAACTAATTGCTTCACATTCCTTTCATTTGACAAAAATGTGCTTTAATTGTCACATTAGGGTATAATAAAAAACACAAATTTGTAAAGGAAAAATGAAATGGGAAACATTCTCTGCATAGCGACTGTCATAATAATTATAGTGGGGACAGAAAGTTCAGTCATGGGTGGAGAGGAGAAGAGATGCAGTGGTCCAAAGAGTGAGCATGATGCAAACTCAGACTCTGTTTCTTCTCATTTACAACGTAATGGCTCTGTTAATCAGTGGAATGGGTGGCATGCTCTCTGATGGCCACTATTACTTCATTTCATTATTTATTCCTCTGATAGAAATAGGGGCATCTAAAGGAACACGATGGATAGAAACTGGGGTCATGTACAACAAGTGAGAGCTTGTTTTTAAGCCCATTAAGGGACTCAGTGTTCTAACTAGACTAGCAGAAGAGTGAGAATTACTTAAAGAGGTATTCCATCCTAAAACTAGCATTTATTATGCTACTGTTATTGTTTACGTTAGGCAGTATTTTGTATTTTGTATCACTGCATTATATTTCTCAGTTCCCAAATGTTACAAATGTTAAGAAGAGCCATTTTTCCTTTCAGAAAAAATCTAACTACCTTGGGAGCCACAATATGTTATGTCCATTTTGCCATTTTGGCTGTAAGCATGTCTCAGTATGTACTAAGGTGTAAGTATAGGCTAATTATTATTATTATTATTATTAAAAAAAAAAAAAGTATAGGCTAATTAATTTAATGCAAATGAAAATGCAGATTAACTTTAAGCTTTAGCTTAGCTATAGCTGGTTTTCCTGCATCTCTGGCAGAAAACAGGCTGAAGTCAGCTTCTCATTTGCCAGCTTCTTTTTTGAATTTTCCTGTTCCACCTTAAATGGCGTGGTAGTTCCATTCTGGCAGTAGAAATATATTCTGCGTTTAATATAGAAAGGTAAAATTTGATGGAGAATCTGGCGACCGAGAAGCAGACTTCTGACTGACTGTTCAGCTTTGTGACTTCATAGTGTTTGACAGCTTCTTGTTGCAGATTAAACGTATCAGGAAACCAGCTGGAGTGATTCTAATTGCAAATAAGTCCATTCGTCTCCAAATTATCAATAATCATCTTAAATCTTTCTCTTTGCCTTTTTGTTAGCTACTAGATAGGCGAGATTGTTATCTGCATTGCTATGTGACCAACAGTCTGCAAAGCAACCTTCATGGTCAAAGGGTGAATTAGCAGTTATACATTAACTCCAGGCATTTAAGACCATTTGTCATTATTTGTCAAATTATTAGAAACAAACAACAGAAGTTTATTTTACTGCAAAGGACGACTGTTTTATTTTTATCTGAAAATTGAACTCTGCTGTGGAGCCACAACAAAGCAGTAAAAGAGCCGCATGTTGCCAACCCCTGCACTAAGACAACAAATCCTGGCTGATACCCACTGGTACCCACTAGAGGCTAATAAATATATCTGTAGTGCTTGCTAGCATTAGTGACAAACCTCAACTGGTCATCAAACTTTTTGCTCCAAAAATTTGCTTCCACTTTAAAGATACATCATCAGAAGGGGGTTTTCCTCAGCTTTAACATGGGCAATCTCACTCTAGAGACTACCTTGGCACAGTTGTAGAATGTGACTAAGCATGTTTACAACTGATGTAGCAATGCTTAAATTTAATACTCTAATGCAATCAACTCATTTTACTCTGTTCTTTGAACTGGGCCAACCATTAGACCGAAGTTCAAGCAAACATCCAGGAATAATTAAACCATAAGTCCTCTGCAAAAATACCCACAAAGAATATGCAGTTAAACTTCTAATAAATCTTTCAAGTACAGAGTAACAGGTAATGAAAGAGGAGGAAGGTGGGTTTGACAGCTTCTACAATACATGGCCACTGCGTCACTGTGGCTCAGAGGTTTTCAATCAATAAGGAACCTGAGCTAATGTCAGCTAAACATATTTCTCAGTGAATACAGTCACCAGACAGAGTAATTAGCCCAAAGAGGATGTGATGTTTCAGAATTTACTTTTACTGAGTGGGTTTCCTTCTTGTACGGACACTTATCATGTAATATAATCACTGTCACCAACAGAATTGACAATGGTGTCAGCAACCATTAGAAGACCAAATGTTCTGGAGCTTGGGAAAGGCATGGGCTTCATTAGGCACTAAGCTTCAAGCACGTGTCAGCTAATTCATGTGTGATAAAAGAGAAAGGCAACCCAGGCTTTGCTATTTGCTCAAAGCTGTTCTGAAAAGAAAAAAAAATAGAAAAAAGAATTCCATTTTATTTGGATCACCCCAATTGATTATCTACAGATGTTGAAATTCAATCTATCTGGTGGAATTCAGATGATTCTCAATCGCAGGGGGTTAAGCTTAATATTAGTACCAGAGTTAGGTTAAGGACCAGGACCAGGGTCAGGTTTAAGTTTTGGGATAAGGTTTAAGGTTTGAATTAGGACCAGGCTTATGGGACAATGAAGGTGAATTTTGTCTATACTTATTTTAAGTATTTTAAGTTAATACAAGGTGACCACCTACAAAGCATCTACAGTTCCTGTATAAATAAAGTGTTGCCTAAAAAGAATCAAGATTGGAAATCAATAATACTGAGAACCTACAAATAATCTTATTAAATCACAAAAAGGTGTTTAAACTGCTAGGGCCTGTTTGTGCCCACACTTTAACTCTTCACTCTCATAACTACATGACTTAGCAGTGTAAGTTTCATGGTTGTTAGTAAATAACTTATTGTTACTGTATAATAAGTCTTAATATTAGAGGGTTCAAATGCTTAAAATCCCATGAATGGATGTTGGACATACAATGACAGAGATTAATCATGACGGAGAAGGAATAGTCAGAGACTAATGTGTACCTCTTTCAATAGGTTCATTCCCCTGTATAATGAAAATGTAATGTACAGCAGTGATTGGGTTTCATAACATGGTTTCCAGTCAGTCTACTAATTCTGTCACTCTACTTAAAATCTAATAGCATAATTTATCATTTGAACTCTATGCGTCTCTGAAAGCTTGTTGGAAATATAATCTTACAGTAGCCTCCATCTGACCCGTGACCCTGGGGTACTAAACCTTTTACTGCTTTCTATTAACTGAACATTAATCTGATCTGTGATGAAATCCTCTGAGGGAGAAGTTAGTTCACCTGACTCTTTCTCTGAGGTTAATCATTGTGTCTGGTGTGTAAAACAGATTTTGGTATGTTACACCCAAAACTCTGGAGCAGCAACCTCAGGAGAATGACATGCAGTAAGAACAACCTCCATAAGGGAATGAGGAGGAATCATGTATGCAATTTACAATTGACCATGCATTATGAAGCAGCCAACAAACTTATATTTTTAAGCCTTTATGCTAATGTTACGCAGTGGCTAACCATGTTATTAGAGTGAGAATTTCTAATAGATCTTGTTGAAACTCTGATTGGTTGCGTCCTCTGTCAGGTCCTAATTATATCATGTAAGGCCTTCGGTCCAGCTCTTAAAGGCCGAACCAATGGGTGCCTCACATAGCTGTATCTACATAGAGACTATGGTTTAAAAAAAAAAATAGATCCTGCTTGGACAAATTTCTGTTGGTCATTTCAAAATGTTTCACATTCTTGTGTAGAGCTAATGCTTAACAACAGAATAAGAGTATTGCTACAACTCTTGCAGACTTTAAACACAAAGTATTTTAGCTCCCAGAAATCATTAGGGCTTCTTTAGAGGCCTAGAAGGCCCTGAGGGCTCCTCATTGCTGTTAGAACATGAATGAGGTGTGTAACAGAGTAAAAATGAGCTATTATTACCCTTAGCTACTTCAGAAACAGTATGGTAGATCTTTCTCAAACACTACAGGATTCAAAGTGAGAGCAAAACTACAGCACATTTAACAAGAAACTAATCTATGAGAACTCTGGGCCAAAATTCCCTGTTTCATGTAGTAACTGTGATTCATAAATGTTGATGAAATAATCAGCTATTCCACAAATTGCAAGCAACAATAACAAACCAGCAACCCTGTTATGTCTTACTAATTGAAAGCATGTTAGCAGCTTGGTGAGTGTAACGATGGCCTCTTCCTATGGTGTGTATTAATTTCAGGCTGTGTCTGATGGCCCATAAAACTCTCCAGTCTGTCAGAAAGAGTTATGCCCCTGTGCTGTGAACTGTGTAACCCTTCTGCTAACCCACCCAGGCCTAGTAAAGAACAAAAAGGGCTCCATGACTGTCTGTGTAGCAAATTATCTTAGGCCTACCTCAATAAGCATACAAGAGAGGCCAACCTGTTGTAAATGCTTTTCCATGGGTCAGGTAAAGGAAGCATGCTAAATTTATGGTTCTCCATTATATCCATGGTTTTTAAAATGCTTGGACATTGAAATGATCTTGATCGTATGAACTTGTGACAAACTTGCTAAGTATTAGCATGTGTTAAACACACCAATTCATACCACTTTGACTGTCTTTATCAGATAGAACCTCTCATGGAACTGATGTTCAACCACTCACATATTGAGGTCCTTAATACATAACCAGCTGGTAGACACATTGTGATGTGTGACTTTGATTCTCTCCCTCTCTGCCCTTTTCTCTCACAGACACAAACATACTGTGGTCATGACCGCAATTTTGGCACATTGCAACTGAAAGTTTAAGGCTGGTTTGTTGTTTCATATGGTAGCTTCACACTGATGGTCAGACTTATTAATTTCAAAAAGATACAAATGTTACATAAGTTATACACTTAACAAAAGCCCTTCATCTAGTATGCACCAACATCAATTTGAGAAACAATTTTTAAAAATTACTTTTTAATATTAAGTACCAACACTATAGTGCAATACTTCCACACACATGCACATTTTCTAAACTGCTTATCCCCCTGGGTCGCAGGGGGCTGTAGCCTATCCTAGCACTCACTGGGCGGAAGGCAGTAACACCCTGGAAAAGTTAACAGTCCATCACAGGTCTATAGTGCAATAGTGCTGACTGTACAGGGTTTTATAGAATTAAAATATTATAAATAAAAATATAAGGTTAGGACTAGTATAAACCAGTAGTGATATGCATGCTGGCATATTCTGATATTCAACTTGACTGATATTCAACTCTAGTTAACCAAGGGGAGGGAAAAACACACTTTTCCAACATTTAATTAAAATATCAGTAGCTCAAGAGACAATTTAGCAACTCAAGATTGAAAACATCTTATTATTATTAAAATAGCCAGGGATATCGTTTGGTCACTACACTTGAGTAACAGAGGCTGCCCCTTCGGATGAGCTAAGAGCTACTGAGCTAATGCTAACACTAGATGATAACTTTACTTTTAGTTCTAGGTAACACCAGCTAGAGAAGTCAGCACAACCCTAGTATACACAAATGCAAGGTAGGGAAAATAATTCAAACTGTCTGTCTGAAGAGTGATATGTAAATTCAGAGACAGAGACTGATTAAGTAAAATGACATGGAGAAGTTTAAGAAGAGAGAATGAAATTGTGAGTGCATTATAACTGCAATATAAAGTACTTTCAGGATTCAGTGGTACCTGCTTTTTTACAGAAACTTCCAAATAAGCCGTGTACTGAAGGACTGCAAACCAATCCCAATAGAATCAGCTGTGGGGTATCTAGCACAACCTATGTCACCTCTAAATAACACCTAAATAACAATGAGAACACAAACGGGTGCCAGGAGCTTTGCTGTCACTAAATGAGCGGCATAATATTGCAGGTCTGTATGCTTAATGACTGCCAGCTGCAGCTTAACCATTATTAACCTGTTGGCAAGGCCATAATTTCCTCATGCTTATAACTTTCTATTAATTAAATAATGTTGCATTATTATTTATGCAGTCACTGAATAAAATAAGCCTTATAACATGCTAACCAAATTGTCTTAAGGGGTTAATGCTTATAAAGTTATGAATAAAACTGCACAATGAACTTCTTACAGTGAAGTCTTTTGTGGAGGATAACTAATGTGAGAAGCACAGACCGGGAGCCTATCAAAGTGCAGTGTGCAGTGGAGTGATGTGTTATGTGGGGAGTGGAGCTGTTGAATGCTTCATGTTTTGCTGACGTGGAGCGAAGTGTCATTATACAGAGCTGGGAGGAGACACGGCCCTGATTTCTCTGCTCTGAGGTGCAGAGGAGCAGAACAGAATATTAAGCAGCTTCTTTGTATGGACAACACACAATATTCCATATTCGTCTAAAGTACTACTGGAGCTGGATTAGCTTCCCTGTACCAGAAGAAGTTCTGTATTTTTTAAGGAACTGGTTGGCTGATACAGCATAAGGAATAAGGGTAATTTCTCCAAATTACCACAGATAGCCTAAATGGAAATGTCAGCTTCTCAGTGGCAGGCAGTCTCATCCTCAGATGAAGTACAAACCCGCTTCTGAAAAAGTTGGGACAATATGTGCAATGCAAAGAAAGCAGTAAAAGACAAGATATTAAATGTTGTTTGAACTTCATTGAATTTTGTTTTGTTTTGTTTTTGTTTTTTTTATAAATGTATGCTAAGTGTTAAATTGATCCCTGCATCATGTTCCAAAGTTGGGATTGGGGCAATTTAGACTAAGGACATTGTTCAAATGTTCTAAATAAATAAATAAAGGTGATGTAATCATGCTTGGTTATAAATAGTGCTTCGCCACTTTGCAAAAAAAAAAATGCATCAGCAAATAGTCTGTTTAAAAACAATGTTCCAGAACAAGCATGCATAATATAATTATAAATCCAGAAAAAATTCTTGGTGTAAAAGTCAAGGCCAGAAACTACAAAAGAATGTCCATGATCCCTCTAACAGCAATTCATTAAAATTATTTCTTTGTTTATTTATTTTATTTTTTAATTAAAAACAAAAAGACACTCTTATGCACTGTGGAATATATGGAAATTATGGGTGTCATGTTGTGTGAACCAAAGAAGTAAAAGACCATCCAGACTGTTACCAGCAAAAGTTCAAAAGCCAGCATCTGTCATAGTATGGGGGGTGTATTAGTGGCCAGTTATGAGTTAGCTACTAATACACATCTATAAAAGCACCATTAATGATGAAAGATCAATACACATTTTGTAACAACATATGCTGCCTTTTAGACAACGTCTTTTTCTTTTTCTCCATGCTTATTTCTAGCCATTTTCGGCATATGTTACAACAGCAAGGCTGAGTATTCAGGGAGTGTGGGTGCTAGACTGACCTGCCTATATCCTATTGAAAATGTGTAGTACATCATGAAGTGCAAATATGACAACTGCGCACCTGAAGACATGCCTACCTGAAGAATGGCAAAAAAATTCCGCTTTCTAAATTGGATCAATTGGTGTCTTTAATCCCCAAACATTTATTAATGAAGGAAAGGTGATATAACACAGAAGTAAACATGCTTCTGTCCCAACTTTTTTAGAATGTGTTGGAGGTATAATTTTTGAAATGAGCATATGTTTACAAGAAAACACATACATCAAACAGAATTTACTGAACTCTGATTTATGTTTTTGTTGGCATTTCATGTACTGTCCTATTTTTTTGGAATTGGGTTTGTACAAAGAGTTTGTACAAAGAGTATGAAGCTGGCCACTATCAAAATCTGGACTACCAGAATTTTGGCAGTTTCATCCTGATTGGCTAACTGCATATCCATGTTTACACACTGCTGTATTTAATCTGTTCAATGGGAAACAAACTTTCACAAGTAGTTGCGTGATCTACATGCCATAAGGAGTACTTCAGGGCAGGATATAGCTGCTGAACTGAATAAATGCCTGTGAATTTCACAGCATCACAACATCAAATTACTAAACATCTTTCTTAGAAACATTTAGTAATAAATAAATAGGGATAATAGCTAGTAAATAGAGATATCCTTGAATGTTTTCCAACACATTCTACTCCCTGTGAATGATTCTGTTGCAGCCCCATGAGCCAAACCACAGTTTGTGGTTAGCTATTTTCCACATCAGTCAAAAACCCTTTTTCTTTCAAAGTAGCCCATTCCTTGTGCTCAGTGGCAAAATGAACAAGACAGAGTCTGTCCAGCAAGACATACAACAGGTGCCACACAGCACATGATCATATCTATTGTCAGGTTCCATTCTCATCTGCATGAGCTTGCCTTGAAAAGGACTAGTGTTGCTGAAGGAGCTCCAGGTTACACCAATTCTAGAAGGCCATCAACAGTTACTACTGTCAGGCTATAAACACTGTAGATTCATACTGGATTAATATCATAGATCTTGCGGGCAACTTAAATTACAATACCTACCCAGTTAAAACTAATCCAGCTCAAACTGAGCATAAGACTATTCATCTTTGTTTATAGGCAGTCTCTGTGATAAACAATTCAATGTCTGAAGGTGGAGCCAAGAATCTGGCCTGGTTTTTATTGGTCTGGAAAGAAACTAAATTTTTTTGAAGAACCTCACCTGTAATGGAGACCACCAATAAAAGTAACAGATGGACCGGACTTTGTAGTAAAGTTCTACAGAAACTAAATGAATAAATAAATAAATAAACTCTCAAGTATTTAACTTTAATGAAGCTGTTTATTTACCCCACAAAGATTGTGAACTGAAAAGGAAAGAGGGGAATAACAACCTCCTGCATTTCTCGGATGTGTGTATCACTATTACAAATGAAGCAAAAATCCGCTTGACTGAATGTTTTCTGGACATGTCCAACTGCCAAAGAGGATAATAATGAACATTCTGATACCTACATTACTTTGGGAAACCAGAGTTTCCCAAAATCTAAGGAATGTAATGCCTGGAAATAGCAAAGAAGCTCTAGTGCTGGGCATACTGTTATGCATGTATTGTTTACAATATTACACACCAATACTGAGTTTTAGTTTCTCCCTCAGGGCTAGATGACAATAATTACTAAATAATTACTTGCTTAGAACTAATAACTACTAAGCATTGAGAGACCCCTTTGGTGTAATTTCAGAGAAGCAGTACAGAATAAAATGAGACAGTCAAAACAAGCCATGTAAGATTTGTAAAACATTCTTTGCATTGGAAAAAAAGGTTTGTTATAACTGCTGCTCACTATATTTGGTTTCCCAACATGCATATCCATAGGACACAATTCTAGAAACAACGGATGCTTTAGAAGACTTTCTCAGTCATTTACTTGGTCTGGATGGTAGAAGTTTGTCTCCATCCTCTCTACACTGACAGCAAGAACAGAAAGAATATACAATATATCAGAAAATTAAGATCCTAAAGGGTCATTAAATGTGTGATTATGATGGCAGGTATAAAGCATTAATTTATATTCATATATGCATGATGTCAATGACCATATGTGACACAAAAACATCAGTTTTTTTTAGAAAATACAGCCCACTAGAAAGTGTTTGTTGTAATTTTATTGCCATCCAGGTGCAAGAGTTTTATAACTGAGGAGACTTTTAAAACTTTTATTACAGATGTTCACCTGATAAACAAATCCAATCCAAATATGGCTGAAGACACTAAATGTTGAGATTATCATTCTTTAGTCATTGGGTTACTCGTTTAGACCACCCTGAACAGGACCTCCACAGGTTTAAGCTCCATCCAAAGTCAGACCCCTTTTTTTTAGAGTGAATGTTGGTATTTTTCTCTATAAAAATATTACATAACTCAATCTTTCTGTGTTGTCGGCATTAGTTCCTGTCATACATGAGCCCAGTCATAACATGAATTATAGAGGTATGGCACTCTTAGACTACCATAATTCTAGACATCAGATCCACCCAAGTGGGAAAAGCTCACCACTGCCAGTGTTAATATCAAATGTCCAGCTCCCTCCTGCAGAATTCTGGGAGGTGAAGTAGTAACCCCAATATAAAATGTTTTTACAAATGGCAAAGATGACAGCCTGTTCCTTTGCTTTCCCCCACAGTGCGCATGTTTTCTCTAGTGGCCTGCCTTCCAACTTTAATCCCCCCTGACAGTCGTGCTTGTTGGCAGTCTCTGGGGTCTTTGCATGTGCGTGTGTGTGTGTTTGTGTGTATGGGGTGGGGTGTAAGTATGTGTATTGCCTGATTTTTAAGATATATCAATGTAAATTTGGAGCTATGTGTATGCGTGTAAGGGGAAAAAAGGCATGTATGCCAGTGGCTAAGTGTTTGTGCATGCACATGAAGAAGCTTCCATCTCAGTGGAGGTCTTTAGTGTGAGGTCTCCCAGGCCAGGAACTGTGGCGCTTGTATTGGCCCCTGGCCCCTGGCTCTGGAGAGGGCCTTTAGTCAGCTGATGGTATGGTACAGTCCCACCTGGCTGAGAGCCAAGTGCTAAAAGAGACCACATGTACAGAGAAGAGTGATCCTGAAAGCCATCAGTTGATGCTGTTGTGCAAATGGCTTTAGAGAGGATGCGCTTCTATCTCTCTGAGCCAAAATGTTTACATACTTCTTGAAAGCACTTGTGCTGTTCAAATGCATTTTCATAGGTATCAGCCTGTACAGTTTACCTGCATAAAACACTTTTTTTTTCTTGCAATTTTGGAGGTATACTGCTATAAGGCTGGTATACAGTAAATCTAGACTAATATTGTTTTGCCCGTTCACTTTAGACAAGTCATTCTGCTTAAGAGCAGTCATTCTGTTGTTTTATGATTAAACTAACTAGTCCAGACTGCAGCTGTTGGGGTGGGAGCACAGGCTCCCTGATTTATGTGAAATTCTTTGGTCACAAACATGCTGTACACAGACAAAACAGATATTGCCTCACATAGGCTGACGCACCAGACCAAACCAGTCAGAATTTTAAAATGTGTTAAGCTGTAATAATGAGATTGTCATTTAAGGGATCAGAGATAGTAAGTTGCTATATTTGGAGTAATTAGTATGATTGGCAAAGGAAAATATCACAGAAAACAACCTGAAAACTGGATAACTTGCTGTTGTTGCTAATGAGAACAATACAGTACGTTAGAAATGTCCTATACAGGTAAATGAATACAGTTTGGACGCTGTGAATATAAGGTTTACTGTCTCTAAAGGTTGACAGCACCTCTAGATTTGACAATACTGTGAGTGCATCTTTGCTCAAAGAGGCAGAAGACCATTGCACAGCCTAAAAATGCAACTAATTAGCAAGTAATTCAACAGCCCATCTAAAATTGGAATATTTATACAGGGTGTAAAGGAATAGTTCAGCCCAGTTTTCCCTTATTCCAAATGCAGTCGACAAGCCAGGACACATTTGGTGTCTGAAGTTTGAATGTTATCTATAAAAAAGGCCAAATGTATGCTGCATAGTAGTAGCAGCCACTATGAGGCCTGGATTTTATCAGTACTTTTGTCTAGTTTTCTAGATAACAGTATGTCATATAGTGTCAGAAGCCACATAAGCAAGTCTATTAAAGATTCCTTTTCAACTCAATATTGTCTGAAGCAAGTGTGTGATGATTTAATGATTTTGTGACAGTTTTGTAAAACATCATGAAAGCATGGTATGGCATTGTTAGATGCCGTGTACTTAAAGGGGTCACTAAAATGTAAATAAAGCATAGTTTGGCTTTTTAATGTGAAAATGTGTAAAAACAACTGATAATCTAAAAATGGTGAAACAACCCATATGTATTTTTTCATTGAAGGGGCTTTATAAAATTGAACTTTGAACACCAAACATGTCTTGGCTGATCAGCTGCATCTGAGGTGAAGAGTGAAAAGCATTTGATTTTTGGCAAACTATTAATTAGGGCTGGACAATAAGATTGTCATGGTACATCACACCATGACATGTTTAAAGTGTCCTTAAAAACACTTCACAACGGTGTGTTTGATTACAAAGAGAGCATAATTAGTGCTATTTGCAGCACTTTGTGAAATACTGAAAATAAGTTCATTTTTTGCATTCATTTTTTTAATATATTTTTTTAAATGTGGCCCTACTTTACGCTATAATTTCCAGTTAGTCAGAAAAATTATATATCATGACATCTCATGTATCATAATACCACTTCCCATATCACCCACCTCTATTATTAATATAACACAAAGGTTGGAAGTATTTGAACTGTATGTGTAACAACTTACATCTCATTAAAGACTTTCTGTCCACACGTCAGTTACAATCTAGGCTTTCACTCAGTGAGCACCATATTTCAGCAAAGAAATGTCATGCAGATCCTTTAACCTTTACAGATCCCCAACTACTGCAAAGTGCAGAGCACAGTAGAGAGGGTCAAATAGGACTAATCATGCTCTTTTTGGAATCAAACACTGGCCAATTGAGATGTGATTTTATGCACTGATGTTATTCAAAATGTGCTCAGAAACACATATTGTGATTTATTATTATGTAGTTTATCACAATAACATAATTAACAAAATATTGCCCAGCCCTAGTTCACAATGGTCATTATTATGTCCAAATAAAAATGACCTATTATGCCCTCTTGGAACCCCAATAGTGACTGGGGTTGTAGAGTCTATATGATATATGATCTCCCATCAATAGACCAAAACCATAGACAGCTATGCTACTCGGGTGCCCTGTTAAATCTCTTTTTAAACATGCAGTTGGTCATTGTTCTTTAATAATGTAGCGATTCGCTACTGGCTGGCGCTGGCCTCTAGACTCTCGTGAGAAGGCTCATTTGAGGCGCATGCCCTCTGGAAAAGGGACTTAAATGTTTTGTGTTGGGGGTTAGTCACCACTGAGTAGAAGTAGTTGGCTAATAATGACCTCCCCCACAGGTTTGTACTTAAAGAACACTTCTGGTGGTGGATTGACGGCCTCGGCTATGTCTTACTCTACACCAACGCTACAATACTTTTCAAAACTACCTGGAAACTTCTGGAATCTGTATTAAATTGTCATGTATCAGCCTTGAAACGGTTATGTACAGCACCAGTACAGCATCTCTGAACACTGAACACTTTCCTGCAGCCTATTGTGTTCAGTCACAAGCTTTCTAAAATATCAAAGGTACAATTACAAACAGAAAGTGGGGCAACACTTGAAAGTTGTTAACATTCTGGTGAAATTACACCTAAAAAAGGGGGACCACTATTCACCCCTCCTCCTGTATTATCTGCCCTTTAGCTTTTAATTACATTGCAATTAAGGTATCCAATATTGCTGTGGTCAAATAAAAAAGTGGAGCTACACCCATAATTAAGCGACTGTGTCAGGGATTTTTTCATTGCTATACTACAGAGGGGAGCTGTGTGAGCCAGATGCTGAGGGCTGGTAATTGATGCCCTAAGATGAACACAATGTAAAACCCAATGTGGCAATCATAAATAACTTATTTTGGGACTGTAATCCAGAGTTAACAGGATATTTGCATGCACACCAATTTGCTGCTTTGCAATACACTGTCTTACAACACTGTTTTGTGCCATTATGTAACAATTCAAAACACCAGTGTATATAGAAATAGTGGTGTATCATCATACAGTCTGGATGAAATTGGACAGATACATTACAGTGGATTTCTTTTACATAAAAACTAACAACTAATTTAATTTATTAGTTTATAAATCTGATGTGCATGATCAGCTACAGGGGCTTTAGGCAAGCATAAGGGCATTTGAGTTAAGCGGTGGCCTCGTAACATTGATTAGAAACATGCATAAGCTAACCTTCATGTGTAGGTGTAGCAATTTGCAAAAATACTTCTCTTTATGTAGAGCCTGAAAAGACTGAATAGATGCAAACAAACACACTCAAATTCACATAATCATATAAGGTGTGCATTTGTTTAGCTCTGTCCTTGGTAATATTACAGCTATGGGGGGCAATAAGATGATATGATATCATTATCACAATAAACTACACTGAGATAAGCTTGATATTTTGTTGTCAACATCTGCCCTTAAATAGCAATGACCCACAATAGGTAGTAGCAGGGGCAATAAGGTGGCGTAGCTGTCTAAAGTTTTGTACTATTGTTGAGAGAAGTATAAATCCTGACAGTGCTAGAGGCCCAAAACGGAATATTCAGTGCTGTTTAATGGTCATATGGTGCCACTGGTGTTCCTAATTAACAAAACCCAAAAACTTTTTATATATTCTGCATCATGATCGGTGATCAGTGGTGTCAAAACAAATGCATTAATCACATATTAGTGCCATGATATTTTAACTGCACTATTTATTAATGCTGTTAATACGTTTTCCTAGTTGATTTTAAACTATCTATACGTCCAAGCCGAAGCCCAGCTGCTCATGCACTGTTGCTAAGACTGTAGCCCTCTCATTCAAATACAGTTTTCCAAATTTTGAGTTCTACTGATGGCTTTCTTGATAAATCACAGTTAAATCCTCCTACGGCAATGGTGAATGTTTATCAATGAATTTTTAAGTAATTCACTTACATTTTTGAAAGTAATAAAAACATTCTGATTAAACTTATTTTGCACACTAAACTGCACCGCTTTTTAAATGAGCAAAATGTAAATAAGCAAATAAGACAAACGCAATCAATCATGACTATATACACAAAAGGATGCAATTAATCATTAATAAAGGACGCAATTAATTCATTATTTTAATTGGGCAGCCCTGATCATGATATTGTTGCTATACTGAACACTCCTAAATATACACTCTTACCAAAAGGTGCCACAAAGAGTTCTTTGAGCAATGCCGTAGAAGAACTACCTTTGGTCCCATAAAGAACCATGTTTGAGAAAGAGATGAATATGAAGAACCTTAAACTTAAACTTAAGAAGTATAAAGAACCTTCATGTAATGTACAGGTTCCATTCCAGTTGAAGGGATCTTCCTAGAACATTTGCTTTATGCGAAAGTTCCTCAAATTTTTCTCATTTACAAAAATGGTTCTCAAGAGAACATCCACTAAAAGGGTCCTGAAGGAATCAAAAATTCTTCTATGAAAACAATATTTATTAGCACTATTACTTTTGAGATTATAGGGTAAATTGTGAGAGAGGCACTTACGTTTGATGCAGCGATTTGTCCCAGGTGCAATGGCCCATCCTGAACAGCACTGCTGACCCCCACACACATGTGGCCTGCAGACGGAAAGGGTTACAGAAATACCTTTCTATTAAGACCATACAGTGCACTACAGCATGGTACAGTATTTCAACACTTCAACTAGAGTAAAGAACTCCGAGACCATAACCTAGCATGAAACTCTAATTCAAGGCTGAACTCAAAACTTCAACGTTCTACAGATTTTCATGAAGCTGGTCATTATGGTTTCAGCTTGCTCTGATGTGGCTGAGCCAGGAAAGGAACACCTCCGAGAATTACACTTAAATTGTATTTGATTCAATAACATTTTCGAGCGGGGTGCGTAATTCTAGCTGGGACTGTGGTTCCACGCAGGCCGCCTCTGTGTTATGCATGGGGAGAGATGTGAAAACAAATACTGAGGTTATCTGAAACACTAAGGGAGACAGCAGCAGCCGTGGATATGAAAAGCACCCTGTGCCGTGCATAAATCTCCTCTCAAATGAAGGATGACAAGTTTAATACTGCAATAACTAGATTCCTGGCATAGCTTTGTCCACAAACATGGCTCTCCATGACTTAACCGGCTGCCCACAGCAACATGAACAAAAAAAAAAACTGAATTTAAGCGCAGCTGAAATGCATGTAAGGACAGCTGAAATGTTTTTTGACCCATCAGTATTTTGTGTAATTGAGTCAGATTGACAGAAACTAGGGCATAATGTACTGGAATTAGTATAAAGCATTACAATTCACCTCAAATGGTTACAATTACCATGTTTTATCATGCTTATCACATGATTGTTGCAATTTATGTAAGTGAATGGGTTTAGGTGAGGGGTGCTAAAACTTTTTTTCTCTTGGGGTAAAGTCAATGTATGTGGTGAGCTGATAACCAAAAGACAAAACAACATGCCAATAAACAAGGTAGGTAGGTTTCAAGCTGAATTTTATATTATGTTTTATACATTTTATAAAAATAATAAGAACATAATTAGAATTTAATAGCACAGAAATGATGTATGTTTATTCTCCCACTGGGTGGTAGGGGGGGGGGTGTAACTTTGTGTCATGCTAAATCAAACATACTCACAGGTCATCTTTGATTACACTGGGCAGCCCATTGGTTACATTGGGCATACTTTAACATACTGACTGTGACTGGACTGTGATACTATAGCACTTTGAATCAAGCTTATTAAAAGCTTTTTGCTTTAGATACTACTTCTGATACTTCTGAGGTTTTGATGCATTTTTATGTCTGAATTAACGTCATGAACTAAAGTTAGCAAAGTGATACCTGGACAGAGAAGAAAACATGTTGGCTACAGGATATATGTAATACAGATAATATATGGATAATATATGATGTAAAGGATATACATAATATTTATTCAGCCCAAAGGTTTTCCAATATAGTATGGATACCATGACAAACAGTGAGACAGAAACAAGTGAGTCAGAGAGGAGTAAGAACTTTCAGAGAAAACGTGTCATCCAAACATGCTCAGACAAGTTACTCAAAGAGGATTGTCACAGTTAAGAAGCATGAAAAAAACTATCCAAAATACTGTGACTAATAATTTATGACACCTGGTTCATACTGCACTCTTTACTTTAGCAACACCACTGGCTGAAAGTCAATTAGGCACTTACACAAAGAGGAAAGTTCAAGTGATATTGAGGAAAAACTGAAGCCTTTAAAGGAAGACTTGTGAAATATCTGAATGGCAGTTTGGTGCTGTTTTCAGAAACAGGCAAAATGGGTTCTTTGAACGAAGTATCAATGACATGTTTTAAAGTTAGTAAATCCCCAGTTGGACTATGGTGTAGATATAAAGTGAGACTTGGCAGCATGAATAGATCAAATGCGTATGTGAGGCGCCATCATCACACTGAGTGACGAGTTGGACGACAGAATCAACAGTTACTTGAAACCAAATATGAATTATGACTTACAGAGCAGGCCTTGAAATGACCTAAGTCTTACGCATTTTGTGCTAAAGTGCCCACATCCCATTCTTTTTTTTTACCTGAGGTCCACTTACGGATTCCATTTTTTCATGGTTATTTTATACTTTCTAACCCCTCTTTATGCCTTAGAATTGTAGCACTGTTCCTTCAAAACATACACGTGAATTAATTCTGATTGGCTCCTCTGACTGGCTATAACTTCATTGTAATGGGGGCAGAGGGGGTAAAACGTCTATAGGCTCAATCAGCAGATACATGTAAACGTGTTTTTTTTGTGACACCACAAAAACAATGAATTCAAAATATGGTGATTGTGCAGCTTTATTTCCATGTATGAACTGTACTGACTGGTATGTTTGGTATGCTTTGAAACATTAATGATGTTCCACACTCAATTAACTCTTATTTAATAAAAAAGTGAGGGAAATTCAGTTTTCCATGAAACAGGCTCTTTAAACTTGCCTACATCTAAAACTATTATGCCAATCTGTGGTTTATTCCATAAAGCATTTTGCTTAAACACAGCCTCTGATTTTATTAACAATTATGTTATGACACTGGCATGGCTCCTATAAAGGTACATTTGTGGGGCAAATATGTTTTCTAAGCATGACCTACATCTATCTGCAGATGGTGGACCACTTACAGTCGGGCCCTCCTTTGCTCATAAATGGGCTCATAGAAATTGCGCCTATAAATTATACAATTCCCAGAAGGCCTTGTGCCCTGTCCCAATATGACATGCCAGGAATGTGGCTTTTACACTTGATGGTAACCCAAGCTGAACTTCTAAAACACATTAAAATTATTGTGTAAGCACGTAAATACTTCTCTCTCATCTCACAATGCCTTGTTATGTGATGGAACAAATGTTCAAAACACTTCATTGAGTAAGACAAGAAAGGGAGATGGAAACTACTGATGGATCTGTTTAGGTAAAAAAAAAGGTAAAAAGAATCTCAAGGGCTTTTCAACATTGAGAGACGGCCGTCAAGAGAAACAGGTGTTTCTGATCACAAATTGAATGTACAAATGGGTGCCAGAGCTTTGAGGGAGAACCACATGGCTGTAGGCTGCGTGCATCCACAGTAACTCTCTCTCTCTCTTTCTCTCTCTCCACCAGGAATAGTCCAAGCTCACACAATAGCTTCAATGTGGGTCACAAGAAGAGGCACATACAAAAGGAATGCTGCTGCGTTAACATCAAATGTTACTACCAGTAGCCAACCATGCTTTTTTTTGCATAACAGAAGGTTGTAAAGGCACATTTTCACTCGTGCCTACAGATTAAATCTTGATTATGAACTTAGAAAAAATTGGGAACAAATACTGACTAGAATGAATGAAGGGAGCTTGAGTTAACTCAGTACACGAGCTTTGAATTGCTCTCATTTCTTTCACAAGCAAGACAGTAAGAGAATGCATGGAAAGGAAACACAGCCCACACAGTAATAGTGCAATTCCACTCAGCTGCTATGAATTATTATTACAAAACTAGTCTTTAAGATCAGAAACTGAGAAGAATAAGAGCATGTCTCAAATTAACAGTACAAACTGATCCTATTCATGCATTCCACAGGTTTGGCAAGTTTACCCCTCATGGACCAGGACTCACTGAAGTTAAATCTTCATTTACTACGCACTACTTGTTTGTCCAACCAGTGGCTTAGAGGACTGGTCATATATCATGTGTCAAAGACCATTTAGCATTCAGTGTAAGTGTCATTTGCAGAAAGCAAGTGAGCAGTGAGGTTAGGTTAAGCCTACATGTTTGCCCATACCTAAGTGTTACTAAACAGCCTAAGGAGCAGACAGAGAAAGCAATTAAGGGAGTTTAATTTCTTGTTCAGGAAACTCATAATAAACAGCCATTCAGGACCTTCTGAAGCACTGCTTATCCTAAGGTGGCAACCATATTCCTGCCATTCATAGTGACTAAAGCATTTCCAGACAGTTTATAGGTGCAGTAAATTCCAAAAGCTGAGAAGTGTTTTATTAAATCCTTTATGAAAAACGAATGTAACATTTTTGTCAAATGGAATTGCAAGAAGATTGCATCATTCATCATTAATACTAATAAAAAGGTCTCAATTTGGGCTCTGTCCACTATTTGCCTAAATTCCAACTTAAACTCTGTTCTTCAGACTCTACACATTTTATGTAGAACTGGAGAACCCACAGTATTTCAGCATATCTTAGGATGTCATGGTATGTTTCACCACCTAAATTTAGTCAAAGATGCCCAATAGGGTAAAAAAGGTTTGGTCTCAATCTCAGTAGTCCTGAATTAAAAGGTAACTGAGCAACTGTCTGCCTCAACTGAAAGAAAGGCAGTTCTTGTTAGTGCACACAGACTTTCGGACTCTACACCCTTAAGACCTTGTATAGCAATGGTTATACATGGAACCACCCACAAATGGTTCTATGCATGGTTAAATGGTTCCTCTTTTTGCTAAGAGTGGACAGGTAGCTACTGATGGACCTACTGGTCCAGATGCTGTCACCACTGGCTGACTCTTACCCAACGAGCTTCCTGGGGTGTGTGGTTTTGCTCTCCTGATGGTCAGGTGGGCTCTGTTTCGCGCTGCTTCGGCCTCTGCCCACCATCCTCAACTGTCTGGGGGATCTGACCAAGAGCTGACCAGAGGCAGCAGTCAGGGAGAAGCTGAGGGAGACCAGGAGCAGAAACCACAGCCGCTCCATCGTGTGGTGTCAGAGCGAGAGAGAGGGAGGGAGGGAGAGAGAGAGAGAGAGAGAGAGAGAGAGAGAGAGAGAGAGAGAGAGAGAGAGACGTCGACGGTGAGTAGTTGTGTTATTCCGGCGAGACAAGAAGTGCAATCGGTGTCCAGTGAGTTCAAAAAAACACAACGCTTAAAAAGTGCTTGAAACCAAGCGAGTCGACAGTTTCTTGTCACAGACACGTGCAAAGTTTCAGAAAACGCGAAAAAAGTCCGCAAACTGGCGTCATAGTTTTCAGGTAAGCTGGTAAAGTTTGCAGAAAAAGTCTCTTCAGATGTTTCTGAGCGGGTCCTTCAGCGTGGGCTGCACTTCCACGCGCTAACGGAGCCGCGCGGCTGGGCTCATGGTGATGGTGAGGCGCGTGCGTGTGCGTTCCAGACTCTGCTCTCGTGCAGCTCCTCGAGCAGTTTGAATGGAGCTCGCGCTTCTCTGGCCGCCTCCTCACGGCTGAAGTCATCAGGAAGTTTAAGGAGGGCTGGACTCCCCCTGTCTGTCTGCCTGCGCGAGGAAGCTGAGCCATAAAGCTGCTCGAGAACAACGTGATATATGCACGGACTCGGGGTGAAGGAGCTTTGTGTTCAGGATGCATCTGGCACAGATGGGCTGTAGGCGATAGCTTCATGTAAATGTCTAAAACATGCTGATGCATTTTGGGGTCCACTCCCCACCTTTGGTCTTCTTCTTGTGCCTTATGTGTGCGTGAATGGGAGAAAGCCAGTGCGTGACGTTAGGAGTCCTCTGTGTGTTATGTTGGCTGATGAATAGGAGGACACCAGGTATGAAATGGGCAAGGAAGGTTATGGCAGTAAAGCACCTTTTAAAAAATATTTCAAACCCATAAAACCGTCTGGCACAGTAGTTGCGCATCTCTGCCATAGACGGTTTTATGGGTTTGTATCTCTTGCAGAAAAAGCTTCACTGGCATCATATTAACTTGCATCAACATGATGTGTAGATAACTATTCTGAAACACAGACAACACAGAACAAATTATGTTCCTTAATGATGTCTGAAACCAGTAGTACTTTAAAAAGGTGGCTCTTTGAGGGTTCTTTAGTAAAGGCAGTGGCTCTATTTAGAACCACAAGTTCTTTATAGAACCATTTCACGCTTAAATGGTTCTTTGCATGATGAAATGGTTCTTCGGATTGGCTGAGAACGTGTTGAATATGGTTTCTGAAAAAGGTTCCACAATGTCAAGGTTGGAACAATAGCAGAACCGTTTTTGGTGCTATATGGGGCCATTTTCATGGAAAGCATACTTAGCAACACATTCTCCATTAATCCGAAAAACCATTTCGCCATGCAAAGAACATAAAATGGTTCTGGTTCTAAATAGAATCATTGCCTTTTTGAAAATGGTGCTGTATGGTCCCCCCAAAAGGGTTCTGCTATTGTTACCAGCTTGACATCATAGAACCAAAAACATATACAACACGTTCTCCATCAGTCCATCAAAGAATCATTTCACCATGTAAAGAGCCATTTAAGCATGCAATATAACTGGTTCCGATTTCCTTCACCTAGGAACCCTCAAAGAACAAAGATATCTGAAGGGTTGATTTGTTGTATTTTGTAAGTGTAATGAAACGTGTTTGGGCTACTTCTCTGGTGCATAAACATTAAGACAAGGACATGATTACACATGCACTAGTAGGATAACAGCCTGTATATATACACAACAGGTACAAAAACAATAAATAGACAATAAATAAAGAATAAACTAGAGACACAGAAGTGTCACAGAAGACGCTAGATAGTATATACAATGTATGTGCAAAATATGTACAGTTTTCTCAGAGGTAGGTCCAGTGTGTAAATTATACTTAAGTGTTCAGCAAACAATGTTGTGAGTGCTATGAGCTCTTTACCAGACTGAAAATCTACACTGCAGTCTTTCCGTGTGGCATTCAAAATATGCCTGTGTGTAGTTAGTTGATGCTCTGTTTGTAGAGCCTATGATTAAGTGCCGTCTGTTGTATACATTTTTTAACTAACCATAGATTATAATGATTGTGAAAAAGGGAATGGCTGAATAAATGCAAAGCAGTTAAAAAATATCACAATGTGGCGTGCAAAAGAGAATGAATGAAAGATAATTTGCATAACATCAGCACTTATTTAAATTATCACAAGAATCGATAGCCGCAATAATAAATCTCGAGGGTAGCACACATATTTACACAAAAATAAATTTATTTAGGTGAAAATTTCAAGGTGTTAGAAAGGTAAATTCACTATAATGAAAAAAGGCATAATATTTAGAATGAGACAAAAAAAAAGTAAGTAATAAAAGCAATGAACTTTTAAGCCCTTTCTACATAAAATACCTCCATGCCATGCCCACTGTCATGCAGTAACATCTAAGGCCATTCTATATAAAAGTGTCTTTAAGCTGGCTTTAAAATAAATAAGTCTGAAGAAAGAAACAGACCGGAAGGGCGTTCCAAAAGCAACAGTCAGCTGAACAAAAGCACGATCACCCATTGTATGCAGTTCAGTTCCTCGAAGTTGGAGAAGATGATTAGAATTAGACTTGAGATTGCAACTAGAATTACAGGGTATAAAAAGTTTGTACACATAATGCAAACATATCAGCGCATTTTAGTTTGTAGAACTCAAACAGTGAATTCTTGAGATCTTGGAAAGCGTGCATTATATAATACATTGCATCCATCTTTCCTCATCCTTCCTTACTATATCATCAGTTTTCATCCGCTGTCTGGAAAAGACACTTTCCCCATCTCCCTCAAGAGCTGAAACAATCCAAAGAGAATTGGCAAACGTCTCTCTCTAGCCACAAGGAGACATTTGTACTTCTCATCCCATGGCTCTCCAGCATTACTCGGAGAATCATGTCCAATTCCATTATGCTCTATTAGCTCCTCTCCAAAAATCACAACTGAAAGGGCCTTTGCATTGAACTGTACATTGCCTGTAATCACAGTGCACCAGAAGTGAAATAGATGCTTGCACCTTCAGGGCAAGCTGAGTGGAGGCTGATCAGATGGTTGACTGAACAACAATTCATCCCCACAGAGACTAAGAGCAGTATTTATTACAGTAAGCAGCAGAACTCAATCAGTTCCAAAACCACTAATGGAAACAGCGCTGAACTGACAAAAATTTAAAAATCTGTTCATAGAGTGGGCATCGCTACAGTTCAGAAGTGCAGAATCTCTGGAAATGAAATGACATCGACCACAACCGCTGTAGTATTTCAGGCAAAACTACTATTCTCAGCGTGTTTTGCTAAAAGGAAGATGTCTGGATTTTGTACCATGAAGGTACTGGCTGTTCAATATGTGTTACGTTATGGTAATCAAGAGGGAGCCAAAAGCCCACTGAGAGGTAAAAAGTCCACAGTAAATGGAAACTCATTCCACAGTCTGACTTTATAAAGGTAGTTCAAAAGACAGTAAGACTTGTAATTCACTACATAGCTTCAAACCGTGCTAAATAATTTTCCTTCATTTAAACACTAGAAAAGTAGCAATGTGCTGAATGCACTTGATTCCAATGTGTGCATCATGCCTATGTAAAGGAAATATGTTGCTTCAGCACAACCATGGACAAAAGTGAGTAAACTGAAGAATAAAGTTGTGTTGCTGTTAAATGATTCGGAGACACAAAAATATGCATGTCTGTAATATATATTTGTAATATGTAATATATATATATATATATATATATATATATATATATATATATATATATATATTTCATTTACATAATTTTGCTTAATATAATCATCATGCTTCTTGCATTTAAACTTTTTTTTTACTTTTATTCTTGAAACAGTTCAATCAGGACTTTTATTATCCATCTAGGTAGTTACAGCCAAGTGAGCTCACATCACACACATTAACTGCTAACATAATTGGGAACTGATGCTGAAATCAACCAATCCTGTTTGGATGCCTAATAGGTGGGACCATTTCATGAAAAAACAATATACATATATATATATATATATATATATATATATATATATATATATATATATATATATATATATATATATATATATATATATATGGCCAAAACTTAGTAAGTGGGTGGGAATGACATGCTTTGTGTTTATTTTTACAGGATGTCACCAGTGGGGCTCACTATGTATAAGTAGTAGCTTCATCAATGTATTTCAGTCAGTTGGGAATACAAACCAGTGGCAGCTCTTTGCCAGGCCTCTTTACTGAAACAGCCATCATAAAGCTGTGAAGCATATAAAGCATATGAGGTCAAATATCTATTAAAATGTCTATTTAAAACTTCAGATAAACATGAAATGAATGAAATGTCTTTCACAAGCTTCAAATGCCCATGTTTAATCTAGAATGGAAAAAAAAAATATTAGAATCATATGATGTTAGCAGGAATCTGATTTATTGTATTATAGGTGTTTGTTCCTTCTTTTTGATCCAGTTTTGACATTTATGGCCAGAACTGAAAGCCTCGCTCTAATAGTCATGTTTCACCACTGAAGATCAAGTAAATTCAATGCATCATTTTTTAATTGTAGGTTCAGTTATTTTCTATGTTAAACTGCCACACACACAAAGAAGTCCATTATTAAAGTGGACATCTCATCCTTCACTAAAATGGCAAGCAAACTGTGCTCTCTTACCAGCTATCCACTTATAATGCAGATGTTTTAATCAGGCTAAAAACCAAGCAATTGACATATCTTCACTGTTATAACAAAATATTACAATCAGCTGGTAAGGAGAAGAAAAAATGTAATTCTCCTTTTTAAATTATAGGTTTATGTACCAAGATTTTGTTCTAAGAGTTCTAAGTCTACTGGTCTCTACATATAAAGATGGCTCTTCTGGTCCCGTGCTGCAAATTTCCAGTGGTCTCCGTGCTTAGGCCTTTTTCTTCAACTCCCCTCCAGCTTCTCAGTGTTTCTCAACCCAAACACACACAGTTAGAGAAACGAGACGTGCTCAGACTGATTAGCGGCCCTCCCCTCACCCATGGGAAATATAATTAGGCAAGGCTAGATGCAGTTGTCTTATGACTCTGGACAGCACTCATTCCAGTACCCTGGTGTGTTGACCTTAGCACTGTAGGGGCTGCAGGTTAGACCCCAGCTCCGTCTCGGAATACCCTTGGTCATGCATGCTGGTAAAAGTCCAATTAATTCCGATTTTTGCATGAGCGGACTGTGAGGGGTAATTTGAGTTAAAGACCTACTGTAACATACTCGCAAATATGGGTTACCTAGAGAAGCTGTTGGTGATTAATTAGAGTACATTCCTGTATGGCGTGCTGTATTTGTATGTGCATTACTGTAGACATTATGGTTTGTTGTTGCTAGTTCTTTACCCCATAATTTCATTGAGCTAAGAGACATGTTTATTCTGGATAGAAAGACCCTCCTGTTGTTAGCAGCTTGTATCTGTGGAAGGAACTTTCAGCAGCAAGTTATGAAAGCAAACTTTTAATCTGGTCCAATTTCACACAATTTGTAGCATCTGGAATAACTTGGAATGAGCATCAGGAGAATCCTTCTGGCTGAGAGTGCACTCTATAGACAAAGAGTCCTTAGAAAACTCCAGCCTGACAACAGGACCACTCCTCTGCACATCCCAACAGAAAACAAAATAAAAAGCACTTAAGTGGATAAACAGTGAACAAACAAATCCTGAAGTACATCATATCTCTCACTAAAATGTAAATTTACATTTATTCGGTTAACAGACATTCTTATACAGAACAACTGCGTAAACAGTGGAAACCAAACTGAAACATTATATTCAGCAAATCTACAGTCTGCTTAGGGTCTATGACTTACTCATAAGCTCTACTATAGCTTTATATATTTCAATAAAATGTGGATCATGTGGAAAAATAATAATTGTTAATAACAATTGAGAAAATATTAAACACAAATAATACACACAGAAGATTATCATGCTTAAAAAGTGCAAAAAGCACACATGCTGTCATGCAATAATCTTGTGCTTCCATTTTTGTCTTTTATGCTTAATGGAAAATCACAGTTATGTGTTACAATTCCATTATGAATGTAATGATACAAATGGCCAAAAAATTGTGTTCATTAGTTTACATTACAAGTTAAGAATATTTTTTCATTTTGTAAAGTTGTTGTTTTGGATATACAAAATTTTATTTCCTGACAGCAATTATGTGCATGTCTGCTATTTTACATTTCATTTATGCCATCATCAAGATAAGGGACTCTTGAAGAGACTTTATTATTAAAATTTTAAGAGTTTTTACAGAGAAATGTGTTACAGTATTGTGATTGCATTACGGCTATAGACTTAATGAGAATTTTATCACTTGTGCTACTAATATGTGTCTAAGAGAAAAATATTAATTACATGTGATGCATTTAAAGCATCTCCTCTATAAAGCATTTAAAGCATTTCCTCTATATAGATTATCTGTACCTGTCCTTGTATGTAATTTCTCCATGTGTCAGCTGGCTGTGCAACTTTGCTTGTGAATATGAACAGAGCAGCTGGAGGCAACATAAACTAAAAGAGTGATCTATTGAAGCATCTAATTGTGCATAGATGAAACTGATGGATGAAGATCCCTGTGCTGAAGAAGAAAGATCTCCAATCTCATAAAACAATGTCACACTAGATTTTCACCCAGGATCAGCTTTGTGAGCATTACATTTTATTCAGAAAGATTTCAAGCCAGCTGTTTTTGGACTGTTTCTTGGTTTTCAAACAGTCTGAGCTGTTCATGATTTCAATCAGCATAATCTGGCTGTGTCTTATTCAAAGGCAGGGACAGTAACAGACATTTTGAGTTTCTTTCTAAACAAAATATTGAACACACTACTGGATATTAACTACACATCAGCAGAGAGCTGAATACAAAAACAGACCTTTTAAGGTCTGATACCTTTCTCTGAACATCATGTCTGTGTATGTGTCTCATTTCTGTTCTATTTCTGAGTCTACAGACTTAAGCTGCCAGCCACTACTGTAGATGTCTGCTGAAGTTTGAGAACCCTGAGAGAGTACAAACCTAAGGCCACAGTTATTTTTAATATCATTTTATAAGGGTATTACATTTGTGTAGTTGGATGTCTCATCTGACTCATTGTATCATCTATGATTTTGAGTGTAAGAGATGGTTTTGTAGAAAACAAAGAACTGGAATTTTTTAACCCTTGTATGGTGCTTGGATCTGTGAGACCCAATTTCATTATTTATGAAAAGAAAAAAATTCAACCCCTTTCAAGCCTTGGCCTTTTTTGCTTATTTTCTGTGAAGAACATAGAATAAAATATTTTCAATGACTTCACACTGTATACCCCCCCCCCCCCCGACTTCACACCGTACAACCCCCCCCCCTCCCCCTTACACACTTATATTACACATGTGGTGCTAGGGTGAATCCATAAGGAAGAAAAGTGTAGAGGTGCTGTGTCCTTCACTCTGTTCTCCTCCTACGTGGCCTGCTGTTATTGTGTGTGTGTGTGTGTGTGTGTGTGTGTGTGTGGGCAACATGACAGGCTGCTGATTGGCTACAGCTGCTAAAGGAAAACCCTATGCTGGAATATTTTAAACATCTGGTATTTTTACATAAATTGTTATGGCTGCATTGATATATGTATACACACACACACATACATATATATATATATATATATATATATATATATATATATATATATATATAATGTTGTGGGTTCACCAAACCACTGAATAACAAAGAACCACATAAGGGTTAAATTTTAGTTTTAGAGTAAATTTATCCCATATCTGCCCATGGGAAGGCAAATTCCAAACCCAACACAACAGATATTTTATATGATACAGTTGGTCAGATCATGCTCCTTCTGTTTTAACCCAATCAAGGTTGAAGACGCTAAAATCCATTTAACTTATTCCAAAGTGTTGATTCTTTACTTATAATGATATTGTGACATTGATTGATGACACTTTCATCCTTAGAAAATCCTTAGAATGTCCTTAATATCCTCCCTCCATTAGCATGGATGCTAGTTATTTACATTCTGTGTGTTTCCTAATTCTAAACTAAAAGCTCAACTCTATTACTTTCAACCCTGTTACACATTGAAGACATCACCAAAGAAATTGTATAAAATGAAATTTTGTTCCTGCCATGATATACATTTAGTAGTAATAAAGTAATTGTTTTTGAATGGTTAAATTCATGTTCTCTGATTCAGTGTTGAAATGATAACAAATAATGTTGCAAGGGTTAAATAGCACTGCAGTCATGTAATCACCCAAAAGAATATTAACTTAATTTGTCTTTTTACTGTATAATTGTCCCAAATGTTCAGAGCATCACTGAATATTTCACATTTTGTCTTCTGTCTTGTAAAAAGGTGTGCAGGTGTTTTAACACTGCTTTTAAAATGTAGTAGATTTCTTACAACAGTGATTGATGATTTGAAAAATGTGATAATAATTTTCTTAAACTGGCATAGAAATTCATTAACATAATGTGCGTGTGTGTGTGTGTGTGTGTGTGTGTGTTTCAAAGGACTTCTGATTTCCTTTCAAGGATTTAAACTACATTCATGCTATAGAGAGCATTCTTCAGCCATCAGTCATTATAGTCCTTTGCTCTGACACTTCGTAATCAATTTTTGTTGGGTTACAAATGGCAATGGATTGCCCTGCCACCACTAAATTTCCCAGGAGGGACTCATTTGCATTCATTTGGTCAGGAGT
The DNA here is from genome assembly GCF_015220715.1 of Pygocentrus nattereri. Taxonomy (NCBI): domain Eukaryota; kingdom Metazoa; phylum Chordata; class Actinopteri; order Characiformes; family Serrasalmidae; genus Pygocentrus; species Pygocentrus nattereri. The sequence continues at coordinate 32,769,142 of NC_051220.1, read as the reverse complement.
ACAATGATTGAATGCCCAGCCCCCCACTAGAGAGCTGGCGAGGGGGTCAGAGTTCAAGTGTACCCATTAGAAACCCAAACACTATCATTACACTGTGAATGTAGGGCCTTCATTGTATCAACAGTGCGTTCTAAAGCATGGCCACAGAATCTTAAGTGTTCTTTTTTAAATCCAGCTCTTGGTTTTCTCACTGGAGGCGAGTCAGATGACTGAAAAGAATAAAGTTTCCTACCTTTTGCCTTTTACATGTATGTCCTCAGCTGCCTTTCCTGCGCCCAGCAGCAGGCAGAATATAGACACTGTTCAGACCAGGCAGTCGTTACGGCCTGGGACTTGAGGGAGGAAGGAATACAAAACATATTAGCTAAAAGGAAATGGGCCTTCAGCTCCATCACTCAAAATCATTCTTGTGTAGCGGACTATGTTTTCTTTGTGTTCTATTAATATTTGCTCTCATTGGACATGACAGCTGTGCTTGAGGTGGAGGATATTAGAAGCGACTCTCACTGTACTCACCATGCATTACAGAGCAGCTGTACATAAACCAGACGTGAACGGCATGGCTCTAGACTGAAGACATTAGAGCCCAAACCTGCATGCTGTGTACAAACTCTGTGTGATTTTGACTCATTTAAAGTCAGTTCTGTCAGCAGAGGGACCAGAAAGCCTTTGCTAAGACACAGTTGATCACACACTCTCACATCTTCATCCTCTCTATAATGTTATGCATTGCTAACTGGGGAATTGTAAGCGAGCGTATGAGTGCACACGCTTTTTTCTTGTAGTAAGCGTTGCAGCTTTAGTGTGGAATAGAGGTATTGTTCTGTCCACAGCTGGCAGTGGCTGAGCAAGAAATCATTTACAAACTGTCTGAATGAACAATAAGTTTTTTTAAGACTTTAAAGCTACAAAGAGCCCAGTAGTATCAACGGAGTGTTTTAGAGTGTCATTCAGCATTGCCAGTGCTTACATGTGGAGTTAAGGCCCAAGTGATTGGGCTGATTACATCCTTCATTTATGAATGTGATTTGTTTGTGATTTACAAAAGAGTTTAATGCCTACATTCAACTATACATACATAGTGTTGTGCAAATGTTTTAAACATACATTTTTAAAACCATTTACCACAACAGTAAGTCTGTTGTTGCCAGTGACATACAAGATTATATTAAAATAAATACAAACAATGCAATTTTCTAATGTGCCTAAAACTGCACATTGCTGTACATACATACATACATACATACATGCATCCAAAATTATGTGGACACCCCTGCTATTTATTTACTTCAGGTGGTTCAGCTATACCCATTGATAACTGGTGTATAAAATCAAGCATACAGACTCTATAGACAAACACTAGTAGTAGAATGGCTTGTACTGAAGAGCTCAGTGATTATAAATAAGGCACTGTCATAGGACATCACCTTTACCACAAGTCACTTCATGAAATCCTGCTAAATTTGCTATTATTGTGAAATAGAAGTGTCTCATCCACTAATAAGCAGCAGAGCCACTGACTGCTGAAGTATGTAGCACATAATAATATTGTTGTATTACTACAGAGTTCCAAACTGCCTCTGAAAGCAACATCATACAAGAACCGTGCATTGGGATCTTCACAAAATGGTTTCTATGGTCGAACAGTTGCACACAAGTCTACTGCACACTAAGATGACTGTACCTTTCTTAGGTACCTAAACCTTAGATAGATAGATAGATAGATAGATAGATAGATAGATAGATAGATAGATAGATAGATAGATAGATAGATAGATAGATAGATAGATAGATAGACAGACAGACAGACAGACAGACAGACAGACAGACAGGCATTGGGCATGGTGATCCTAGGCTGCTGGGTGGCTGCTCCGTACTGTTGGCATTGTTTTTCTATGGCGATCATCCAGTTACAATTGACAACTGTGTCAGCAGCGAGTGTACCTTAGCTGAATTCACTAGTTAGAAGTTAGAAAGGGTGTCTGGATACTTTTGGACTTCACTTACTATAATTTCAAAATGTCAGAACAAAAACGTTTTTCATTTTTTCATGATTTGAGAAAGGTAGATGCCCTTTACAACATGTCAAAACTTGAATGATGAACAGCCCAATAGAAATAGATTAATAATTAATAATTACTTGTAATACAATCTTGTTATTTTCACTTCTATTCAAATTTAAGAACATTGATTCCATCTCCTGTAATTACCATTTTGGTGATAATAGTTTTGTTTTCTGACAGCAGCAATAAGCAATATTTCACTCATCAGGCCTTAATTAGTGAGAAAGAATACCACTTCATAGGACTAGTGGCCTCTCTGAGAACTGTCCATTTGAAAGTCCAGTGGAACTGTGTATTATTCTCTGTCGGTCAGCAGCTCTATTCCACAGCAGATGAGGTTTTCCACAGACTGACAGAGGTCATGTAAGCGAAACGTTCCTGGGGCCTCTTGAGACCCGTGGTATCTGCTGTTTATTTTTTGGCTTCAAATTGTTCTTTCCATGATTCACCATGATGATATGATAACTTCAGCCTTGTTATATAATGTTAACATGTAGATCTTTCATCTGGAGGGTGAATCTTATCTTCTGGTTGGTCTTTTCTTTGACAGATCGCCCTCCTGACCTTTCAGATTGACAGTGATAGAGAGGTGTTTGCTTCTTGGCTTTTCTCTCTCTCTGTTTTGGCTGTATATTCACTCTCAGTGTTTCACACACATGGGAAGGATGTTGTCCGCTGCTGGGTGCTTCGCATCCAGCTGGAACAAATGAGACACATCTATCTAATTAGAGAACTTTTCTCACAAAATCAAACAACTGGTCCTGAAGCAGGATCTATTATATGCCATTATTGTAGGATCTGCACAGGATCATATTGGACAGTACATACAGAAGCACGTAGAGACACAGAGACGGTTAGTCAGAGGTGGTGGCCTGTGTGTGTGTGTGTGTGTGTGTGTGTGTGTGTGTGTGTGTGTGTGTGTGTGTGTGTGTGTGTGTGTGTGTGTATGTGCCTCTCACAAGGCCTGCTCTGAGCTGCTTTTCATACACTTAGAAAGAAAGGTTCCTAAGGTTCTTCATGCTCATACATTCATTTACAAAAGATTCTTTCAAGAACTAAAAGCTGTTCTTCAATGGTATTGCTCCAAAGAACCCATTGTGCTTTTTTTTAGTTAGAAACCTTTTAAGTTGTCAATTTTATTAGAGGCCTGAAATCTTTCAATTCAGGTCAATTCAATTCAGTTCACTTCACTTCTATTCAGTTCAACTTTGTCATTATACTTATACTTATACTTGTATATATACGTATATATAAGTCAGTATAATGAAAAGCCTTTTCACTGTTTATGTGTCTCTTTTGGTCTGTTGTGTCTGTTGATTCATCTGTTGATGAATTTTAAACACTGCTTTTTAGTTTGTATTACTTCCTTTTAAGTTTTCCTGTTTAAGTGTGTTGTTTATTTGTCTGTTCTTCATTTCAACCCCTTAAACTGCTGACATATATTTCGGCTACAAATCTTGACAGTTACGTATTAAATAAGTACTATAAATATTTCAATAACACATATACATTGTTCTGTAACAAATGTATTCAGTAGCAACTATAACTTTTTCAGTACCTACTATAAATTATTCAGCAACTGCTGTGAATTATTCAGTAACAACTATAAATCATTCAGTAACTACCATAAATTATTAAGTAATAACTGTAATACTATAAATTATTCTTTAACAACTATAAATTATTCAATATATACTCTAAAATATTCAGTAACTACCATAAATTATTAAGTAATACCTGTATACTACAAATGATTCTTTAACAACTACAAATGATCAGTAACACATATAAATTGTTTAGTAACACCTGTAACTTATTCATTCACCACTTTAAATTGTTCAGTTATTATTATGAAACAAATAGAGAAGTTAAGTAGTAATGAGAGTGAGGAACTGAAGTGTAGACACACATACATACCCTTCCAGCTAAAGGGGTAAAAGGACAGACAGAGATCAGCAAACAGGTCAAAAGTAGATCACAAGGGAAAGATCACGCCCTGTTTGCTGAGTTTGGAGTGATCAGGGGAAAACCTGCTGAGAGGGAACTCATCTGTGCTGAGGAATTCTCCGGCCTCATCATCAGCCACACTCCCTGCTGCTCCACCACTGTCTGCCTGAGACTCATACTCTATATACACTTCAGAAAGCAGCCCAGCAAGATGAAGTAACATTATGAATATTTTTCCATCTAATGTTCAAGCTGAATAAGATAAAAGATAAAAGTCAGAGACACCCAAAAAGCAGAGAACATATGTTTAACATTACACTAAACCCTCAATAACTAAATATAATATCATTCTCTTCAGTATTTAATGTGTCCACACTTTACCTTAATTACAGGTTCTGTTCTTTTCAGTAAGAAATTGGTTATATTTTCTTCTTCTCATGATTCCAGTAATCCCAAAGATATTCAATGATGTTGAACCATTTAATGATGTCTGGACTCAGTGTTGGCCACACCTTCACCCACAGCTTCTTTGTTTGAATTGAAAATGTTTGTCTGTCTCCTTTTCTCAGTAATAGCTTCTTGACAGCTACACATCCTTTCAGAACCACAGTGTTGAGTCTAGACCTGAGGATAGACCTGTTTTTCAGATGTGCCCTTGGTCAGAGTGGAATACTGTTTTCTGGTGATAGTTTTGATGGTCTTCCAGGGTTTTCATGGGTTGTTAGCAACCATATTTTTCATATATCTTTTAAGTTATGTTTTCAAATTCCAGTTGTGGAAACATGTTTTCTTTCAACTTTCACCTTTTTTATGTAAGTTGATAATCTTACATCTAATATCCTTACAGATATCTCCTGAATGAATAAATATTGAATGAATAACTTACTGGCCATGTTGACTGGAAACAAAACAAATGAAAGCTGGTGACTTTTGCACAGGAGTGTATACACACACACACACACACAAACACACACACACACACACACACACACATACACACACACTTACATATTATATGTCGAGGCCCAATCAGTAGTGAGTGTTTAATGACTTGGCGCATGATCAACACAGCTGCCTCTCATTAGCATAAATCACAATGATAAGGTGCTTAGAATTTAATTGCCCTCTTTGCCCTCCTCGTCTCTCTTGTTTTCCATATGTTTACCTCACTTACGCCATTTGCCATCCAGCAACCTTTAGAGGTTTAATTATGTTTGAGTTCAACATAGCAGCTTAAACACTGCAGTACAGTTGTAGATATAACACGTCAGTAGTGGTCAGCTGCAGGCCACTATAGAGAATCTTGGCTTGCAGGCAGAAAAGTTTTCTTGTAACTGCAATGTTATTTTTTAAGTTGCCACCCAAAGTTTGTCCATGAATTTGCTTCCTAGCGCTTATGATTGGGAAGTATTCCTCATGGGCAATGCGCTGCATGATGTCATGGCCTCGCTGCTTGGCCGGATTGAAAGGCCGAAGAATGCAGACTGCCAGTGAGAGGAACACTGCCATGAGTTTCCAGTAAATACACATATTCCGAATACGAGAGGGCTTTTCAATTCACCGCTTTGGTTTAAGCAGCGTTCGCTCAACATCAGTGACTGCATTAATCAGTGCAGGGTGAATGGTCAGGCAGGCCCTAAGCGCTTCGTAATTGCTGGTTCATGGGGTATAAAGCAAGATGGAGAATAGAAATTAGGACATGTAGGGAGAATTCTAGTATCTAGGTTGAATAAGGAATAAAGTAATACTGAAATTGCAGCCATGAAACTTCAAGATATGCAAACAATTACCTATTACATGACTTCTCCTCAAATATAGTGTTTGAATCATTAAAATGGCAAGCTTTTCAGACTGGGACTCTGGGATCTTATTTTATCCAGGCTTGTAATGATCCATAAAGGTAAAACTTGTGTCCAGCTAGTGTTACAAATCTCAGACATTTTATATATTTCTGCTGTTAGAAAACTTGAAAATGGCAAATTTTCAGATGAAGGAATAAACATTAATTGTAAATATAAGTAGATGTAAAAAAGTATCATTTTTTCTTCTCTCAAACTGCAGAGAACCACAGTGAGAACCAAATGGTGAAAACTTGGAACAGTGGTGAGGTTTCACAGAAGTGGCTCGCCTACCAGTACTTCTCCAAGAACCCAGTATCATCCACAAAAACCTAAATGAACAACTAAGGAACTGTAGGCCTCGCTTGCCTCAGATAAGGTCAGTATCTATGATTTCAAAAATAAAAAGAGACTGGGAAAAGTAGTTTTCATGGGAGAGTTGCAACGCAAAAAACACTGCTAAGATGAACACAAAGGCTTTTCTCACATTTGCGAGCAACATATTGATGACCCCAAGCCTTTTTTTTGGAAAAATGATCTATTGATGATCGAAAGTGGGATTTTAAGATAGGGGTCCCATTACACCTGGCATAAAACCAACACAGCATTCCACAATAAGAACATCATGCCAAGCCAAACATGGTGGTGGTAGTGTGATGATGTGGGGTTGCTTTTTTGTCCCGGGTGACTTGTCATAATGGATGGAATCTGCTCTCCACCAGAAAATCTTGCAAGAGAATGTTCAAACATTAGTCTGTGATCTGAAGCTCAAGAGCAGGTTCACCTATAAATGGCTCAAAAGAAACAAAATTAAGGTTTTGGAGTGGCCAACTCAAAATGCTGACTTGAATTCTATTAGGATGCTGTTACTGGACCTTAAAAGAGCAGTTTATGTCTGAAAGCACTCTGAATTAAAGCAATTCTGCAAAGATGATTGGGCCAAATCCCTCTACAGATATAAAAGAACAAAGTTCTAAGGTTTTGCCACAACAGTGATGATATACAGTGGGCTATGTACTGCGTGGTAACCTCATAAAGAGTGGGTGTTATTGAATTGGTCTAAATCTTCGTCTAAACTTCATTCTAGTTTCTTTAGCTTGAGGGGATCAGAGGACTGGTGGGGAAAAGAGTATTATATAGACTTTGATTCTGTAAAATGGTGATAAGTTGCTGTTTGACACAAATTGATCAGTTTTTTAGTAGCATTACATACCTGAATCATAGCATTTGAAAAACATTGGCTTTATGACTGATGGGTGAATTTGTGAAAAAAAAGCATCCTACCATGAACTACATGCTTATGTTCATCCTACAGGACCCTCCTTGTACTCTCCTCACATTCATTCTCCCCTGTTCTCATCTTGGGCTAGCCTTCTGCTTTGCTTCCACTTAACACCTGTCCTGATGCCTGTCTTTACGTTTGTCCTTTTGCACTCCCATTCCCCAGAGACATGACTCGCAGTCATGCCCTGCATTCAGCTCCGCTCCATGGTGACTCCACCAACAGAGCATGGAAAATCAAGGTCAAACATTTTCCACATTAGCCACTTTACTGCCCAAGAGGATACAAATGGAGATTTCCTACATAAAGCAATCAGCAGTAGAAAAAGAAGGAGATGAAAAAAAGCATGTAGTACTGCACAATCTATGTTCAGTGTGCTATGGGGTTGACTAATAACAAGCGATGACTTTTCTCAGTAGAATTTCAAAAAGTTGATGGAAGTAGGTTAAAGCTGACACTTGGAAGTTAGAAGGTCTGCATTCACGTAGTCAAAGGGATCAGAGTCAATTTCACATTCAGTTTCACATTAAGAGTAAACAGAGGTGATGAGTGTGTGAAAAGTCTAGTTATGTTATGACTTTAGGTCTGGGCAGTCGTGTAAGAATTCATTCTCCAATGACCACTGCTGCTGACTTTCCGTTCTAAATAGGCCTTTCTGACACATTTGAAGCAGTTTCAGCCTCATTTCATATCATAACTGAAGCTTTGCAGGGAATAATTTGCATTTCATCACTTGTTGACAGATAATTACCCTTGTTGTTTAGCAAAAGAATATAAAATTCCCCCCTCTTTGGAAAGTATGTTCAATGATGTGTCAGCCTCAATCATTCTTATGGGATCGTGGCGTCCCTGGTATATTTATGTGGGCTCACAAGTGTCATTCAGGACAATGCTTGAACAAACGCTGTGGTAGTAACTCACAAACACAAATTACAGTTTACTCTGCCACTGTAGCACTAAACTATTTGTCGGCTGAGGTTCAGGCTCTTCCTGACAGTAATTGTGATCTGGTGAAGCGGAAACATGTGTTAAGTAATCAATCATCTGAATTTTCTTTCCCAGCTGCTTTAAGTTCTCAGGGACTAAGATGCTCTGGACCATAGTCATGATGATAGAGTCTGAGAGGTCAGTGCAAAGATGAATGAATGGCTCATTTACCAATAAATAAGAATATTTGGTCCCACTTTATATTAAGTGCCACTAATAACTGTGCAATTACAGAAGAATAACAAATGCAACAACATTGTAGCTACTGATGATTTAGACAATGTTACAGCTGGATTACAGAAATATAGCCTATGTAATGACAAATGTGTATCAACTTCAGTTTTGCTTAATGTAATTACACAAGTGTATTTTCTACACAGGAACGTTCTTGTAGTGTAGAGTTAGAGCACTGTTGTGTAGTATTAAAGACAAAGTTACACTTTAAAATAAGTGGACCGTTCCTGTGTAGTTGTTATGTAGGTACTAATAGTGAAGTGGTAATATAGACATTGCTTTGGGGGAAATGCAACATAATCAATATCATAAAAGTTACATATTAAGATATATAACTTTGATGTACATCCGCGCGACCCGAACCCCAGAGAAGCGGAAGATAATGGATGGATGGATGGATGGATGGATGGATGGATGGATGTCACATGTTACTCTTTAATGTCACATTAAAGAGTTGTTTAAAGTTGAAACATCTACAGTGTCACAGCACCAGCAATATAATTGCTAGATGAATGTTAGGAAAGTTGACAGATACAGTGTAAGTAATGTACATTACTAAATGCTTCCTTTTACTGCTGGGAAAAAAAATCTTCTAAAAAAAAAACTTCAGTTCTAGTCTAATTACAAATGTAATTACATTTGTGTTATTACCCTTATGTAATTACATGAGAGAGAATAGGCTGTTACAACTGTTAAGATACACTTGTGTACTTACATGAGGCAAAACTGAGGTTGATATACACGTGTAATTACACAATGTATACATCTGGAATCCATTTGTAACAGTGACTAAATCATTAGTAGTTACTTTGTTGTTTCATACGTTGTTCACATGTAACTACACAGTTATTAGAGACAATAAATATAAAGTGGGACTGAATAGTTTGATATTTTAGTATATCTTTAATGTCTGGAGGACTGAAATGTATGCGTCTTTTTCAACAAAGATACTAATAATTTCTTGATGTGAGGAATTTTAAGAATTCAAGAATTGGTTGCTTGTAATATTGTAATTTTAATACAGATTCAATTTAATATATTTCATTTTCATCATAATCCTGTACAGTATGCATTGATTACTGTGACAAATAAAGATATATATATTTAAATAAAGATATATATATTTATGTATTTATATATTTATATATATGTATAAGGGGTTTTTTGTTCAAATCTTAAGAACTAACATTACTGAGTCAGAAGAACCTGTGTGTGTGTGTGTGTGTGTGTGTGTGTGTGTGTGTGTGTGTGTGTGTGTGTGTGTGTGTGTGTGATCTGATGCAATCTGATGTAAATCTTCCTGTATGGTTGTAGAGTGTTCATGTGACTAGTTTGAACAAGGTAATTGTTTGAAGTGCCTCAGTTAAACGTGTAAGACAGCCATCTTAATGCTTTATTTTGGTAAAGTGTTTTTTTGCCTTTAAAACAACATATAACAATACATAAATACAAATAAACATAAATACAGGAAAATGTAAGAGAAAATGTTTTGTTTTCAGTAAAGCTCTTAGTATCATGGTTAGAAGAATATAGGTTTGCTTTCTGGCATATTGGTGCACTCTGGCCACTGTATGGATTTGTTAAATTCCAACAGCAGCTCAGTTGATTTATTTCAATGTAGGATTGATTTGCTGAAGCAGGTATTGCTTGGTAACTGTAAACACTGGACTTCTGCAAGGTAACACACTGTGTTTATTTGTATTTATTCTAATGTTAGTGTTTTTTCATATTTTTTCAGATTAATTTTATACCTGTATACATGAGGTAGACTTTTTGGCTGCAATTTGTGGTTGAAGTGGACCATGAATTTTAAAAGTACCTTTGAAAGAATCCAAAGTCAGCATTCTGGCATACTGTATATAAAACTTACAGTATATCGTAAATCAAAAGTCAGCATTCGGGCAGGTCAGAATCTTCTGCTTTGCTGTGATGTCTATGAGAGCTGTGGTGCATTTTTTGTGTGCTAAAGGCTACATGCTCGATTAACTGTGCACTCAGGGTCATGTGCCTGTCTGCATTGTCAATTAGGTGAATATTAAAGACAGAGCTTCCCCACTGGGTCTAATTGTCTAACAGTAAGGGTCTAACCCCAGGACACCGTGATGAGATTTAAACCTACCTATTAAGTCAATTTGTCCTTCATAATTTCTAATTTACTGTAAGAAATGAAACATGATGATTGAGTCCACCAAGTAGGCTACAGCATTTTACAGAAGAGAGCTCAGGGCTGAATACAGTGGGGTAACCCTGCTGGACTCAGTGCTGACACAGTGACCCAGATAGACCAGCACAAAGGCATCTCAGTGTTTATAAAATAAAGTATTGTGCAAAAGTCAGAGACCACCCTTCATTTATTTACTTTTCAATCAAGACAGCCATTACGTACAAGTTATTTATTTTTCAGGACACATTTCTGAGAAGGTCAAATGTGAAGTAATCCACTTGCATAATGAAGGGAAAGTTTCTCCACATCATTAATGTGGTTGGGTTTACCTTGTTTAAAGCAGAAAAGTCAACCAACTTCTAAGACTGAACTTGATCTTGAAAAATATCCCCATATGTATGCATGTATTTGTTGAGTAATTGTGTGTTAAATATATGTTTCCTGTTTTTTCTCTTCTTTTTACTTCTTACTTAAAAGCCACTTTGACTAGAAATTACAGCTTAAATTTAAAATTGGGCTTGGATGTTTTCACAATACTACATTTTTACTAAAATCAGTGCTAAAACGCAAAACAGCATAATAAAAGTAAGCAAAATTTTCTGAAAGGTATAGTGCGTGAGAGGCTCCAGCACCCCGTCGTGACCCTGCTGTGACCCCGACAGAGAAGCGGCTTAGAAAATGGATGGATGGATGGATGGATGGATGGATGGATGAACAGCAAGACGAGTTCAAATGCGTTCACTAATGAAACACGGGTTTTGATGTGTGGTCAGATTACTGTGCTCAATCTCAATCTATTGAGGGAAAAAGAACCAAAGTGCAGATTGTACAGAATGGCACTGTGTATTATATATTATTATATCAAAATGCCCTCACTGTTAATCACAATTTATAATCACAATATCACTGCTTTGGCTAAATTAAGCATCTAACTCATGAATAAATGAAACTGCAGTTAGAGTTTAGTGAGCTGACCTTAAAGCAAACAGCTGATCAGTCAACTACCTCACACATAGCAGACTGTGATAAAACAGAATTAGTCTTACAGGCTTACCAAGTTTATGTAATCTTTCATTTCAAATACTTGAGTACAACTTTTTTTATCTCAAACACATGATGGACATAGTTGATATTTTTGAAAATACATTACTCAAAACATAAAAAGTGATGTGAGCATTTGATTAAACATATATACATACATTAAAAAACACAAGTATCTCCATTTTTGTCTACTTTAATTTTTCTACTTCATTTGACCACAGAAGCTGTCCTTTCCGCTGTGTGAACATTTCATGATATATGGACCAATAGAAATGCTCCATAATCACCTGTAATAAAACCTTTTTTTACCTTAACTTACATTGAAAGTAGAGAATGTTTTTCCCTCTCCTGTAAAGTTACTATTTGGAGATACATACTTTTAATTGGACAGTAACGATATACAAAACACTTCAAATTTGGTGCATTCCTAATAAACTGAAAAGGCTGTGAACCATGCACTAGCTTAAAAAATATAGACTACTAATGACTTGCAGCTTCAACTTATTTTCTCATGCTGACTCCGGATTACATACGCCATAACAAAATCAGGTTACATCTAACAAGCTTCTGCCCAGTGAGTGTGGTTAATACCATTTCCTTAGTGAGGCAGCAGGCTGGTGGCAGAGCCGCCTGTCTGTGCCTTAAATCCTCATGGGTCTCTCAGGAGAGAGCGCTCATTAAGCAGTTGAGTTGTAAGAAGCCTGCGGACACGCATGCTGCTCTGCTACCTGAGTGCCAGGAAAGGCTTCAGCTTTCGGGCCTCGCACTCACAGTAAACAAGGCTTTCATGATGGACTAATGTAGGCCACAAAGAGCCACAGCAGCAGCCTGATCAGTGGTGCAACAACCAGCACAACGAACAGAGCCACAAGGCCCCATATAAGTAAAAAAAAATTTTATTAATTAAAGTATGATAGAGCATGTTTGTTCAAGTTTCAAGAGTTTTCAAGACCATTCACTTTCCAAACCATAAGGTCTATGTATAGAAATTATGCTGGAAAAAAACAGCCACTTTCAAATGAATTGTTTTTGTGATGTCACAAAATCAAACGTATTTACATATGTTCAGCCTAAAGCAGTTAAGGCATGCCCATTCACACTGAAGTGATAGGAGTGTTTTGTCCCAATGAAGAGGTTGAATGAGGAGGCACAAAACATATATATATATATATGTGTGTGTGTGTGTGTGTGTGTGTGTGTGTTTGTGTGTGTGTGTGTGTGTGTGTGTGTGTGTGTGTGTATCAGTCTTAAAGACCCAGTAACAAAAACTGTTTAATTCTAAGGTATAAAAAGAAGGTTAAAAATCATAATTTAAACATGAACTATGAATATGTTTTTGGTACAAAAACTCCACACAAATATCAAAAGGCAAAATAAAATTAAATCAAATAAAATGAAAAACATAGGACAAATCAAGGATCTGGGCCCTTTAATCACATACTATAACCATTACCCTACATCAAAGCACCAGCTTAGTTGGCACATAGTAATTTGAAGTAAAACACCAAATATATTATCACCATTCATTAATGTTGCTTTGTTTGGTTGTTTGTTGCACTGTGACCCACAAGAACCTAGTTATGCCACTGTGCCTGACCATTTGCTGACCTCAAATTCTCTCATTGGCATCCTATGGTTCTCTGAGTAGCACTGTACTGTACGTTTCCACCACTTTTAACATCAACAGAGTATTAGGGTGTTTTCATTATGGATGACATATGAACACCATCTGGGACTCTCGCACGCAAGCCGTGACCTGTCGTCTCCCTCCTCACTGATCCTGACGCTGAGCACAGTAATAGAGCAGTGAGGAAAAGAAATGTTAGCATGTATTACATAGAGCAAAATCACTGCACAGGACCAGAAGGTAAGAGCAGTGATGACAGAAAGGCTGAAATTTGCCTGAGAACACAAATATGACCCTTTCAGACATGATGCACTAGATTTGACCGCAGTTGCCAAATGAATGTTAACTGCACACTACACACACTACAGTCACCTCACACGCAGGGGCCAGTTAAATACTTAGAAGTCAAGAGTGATTACTTTTGGTTTTGCTACACTTACAGTTGTGCACGAAAGTTGGAACATCCACAGGTCAAATTGATGATGTGAAAATAAGCAAACACATCCTTTAAAGAGAACCTGTAAATTTTATAATCCAATTAATTCAATGAGCTACCGGTAAGGCATAATTAACACTGTATTACTCTGTACTTTTTTTATCACCAGCAATAACTGCAGGGTTAATCAGTGTTGGCTTTCTGGGTAAATGTCACTGACTGTGACAGGCACACCAGTGCAGTGGTCATATGCTGCATTCATTACAACTGGTTCAATTAGTGCCGCTGTAAGTGAATAAGGCAAACAGGGCCTTGTGGAATGTTGTTCCCCTCCAGCAGTGCACACTGCCGAACACAGCTGCAGGAACTGTAATTTTGTCCGCAGACTTCAAGGGCTCTGGTTTAGGGTCCCTAATAAGTAGTTAGTGGACAGCGGACAGTAATTTATGTCACAAATGATGGTGATCTCTTTAAGGCACCTGTCAAAACTGCATTTATGGTCAGAAAGAGGATGGCAGCTAGTCTGTACCAGACTTCAGCTGTAATGTGCTTTCGCTTAATCTTGGGCTGGAAAACCATTTGCACACCTGGTTCTGCAACTGCAGGAGCACTGAGCAAAAAAATATAGACCAGTGAAAAGAATTTCCGCAGCTACGCTTGTTTATGTTCCGTCAATCAATGTGAAAGGGTCCCAAACGATTGTCATCGGTGGATCTTCTAAATCAAACTGGAAGGTCATGAGAAGAACTGCCCAAGAGTATTACTTAATGATTACATTAAATCTACAAACTTTGAATTTTTATCTCATTTATCTCTGTTATCTCATTTATTCAAGGTGCATTTACATTTATTCATTTGGCAGATGCTTTTAGCTAACAAGTGAGGCAAGTATAATACAAGCGTACGGCTATGACAAAAACCAACTTTACTGTAAATGCTACATAACTGTTTCCAGCTCAGGAACAGTGCAAGAAAGCTGTAGGTAAGAGAGGAACCTCCAGTGCAAGGTAAATATGTGCATAGTAAACTATGATTTTCAGAGTCAACATGTGATGACTTTTGACTACATACCTGCAAGTCATATTCTGATAAACAGTTAGAGCTTTAAAATAGTTGGGTTTCTTCACGTGTAGTGACCTACATCTGTAGGTCATGTTAAACCTCTTAAAATCCCTGGCTTATTACATACTAAGGTTTATTATTCAGTAACTACAGGGTCTTCATTGCAAACTGGCTGAGCTATTATTAGGAGACAGAAGTGTGTAATAAAACTTTGGGCCTGTTGGTGGGCTCTGGCCATGGGGTTAATTGAGTCGGAGTTTGACACAGTAACCAAACTTTCACTAAAGTATCAGCATTTTCCTCCCTGCTGGTTTTACTCTAAGGTACGCGTACAGTTCTGTGCAAATTCAGAGACTTTCATGTATTTCATTTTCAGTTACATTTACAATTCAGTTATTCTCTTTTCAATTTCAGAAAAAAGCAGGAAACAATGTCATTGACATTGCTACCCTTTAAAGAGGCACTATCATTCACAAAAGCAACTAGCTAGACTGAACTTTGAAGGTGTTAACAAGAAGCATAAACAAGTCTACTGAAAATAATGGAAGCTGTATTTAACCCCTTAAAATCCTAGGATTTATTGAGTAACTGGCTGTGCTATTCTTAGGTTACAGAAGTGTATAATTAAACTTTGGGACTTCTTGTGGACTCTGACCATTTAAGGGGTTAAAAGTGGAAGTAGCCAAAAATATACTTCGGTGAAATGAAAAAAGTTATATAAGTACCTATTTAAACGCACTCAGATATATAAACATATACACAATGATAAATTAGCATATTGTGGATCATTTCATTTGACACTTACAGTAATTTGGTTAGATGTTTAATAGAAAAATAAATGTAAATAAAATAAATGCTGTAAAACTTGTCTTATCAGTAGAAGAAATTGAGAAGAAATTGTTCTGGGAATGTGCTGCTGTTTGTTCCTCAGGATATTTATGTCTGTCCTTGTCAGCCATTTGCTGAGAGGTTGAATTATATCTTGCAGGTTTTTTCAACCATCTGCCCCTTCAATGCAACACAGAGTCCCAGTCATGAGTCTGTTTATCATGCCCTTCATCAGCATGTCGATTTGATCTCATTCAGCAACTTCTAATCAGAACAAAAATATGAAATGAACTATATATGAGAAAACAGCAGACATATATAGTGATAGAAAGTGCACATTCCAATTTCTGAGAGTTGTATTACTGTTGAAAGACACTCCAGGCACATACATGACATATCAAAAGACAAAAAGTAGACTTTCAACACAAACCAGTCTCTGTTATTGTTAACAATACTGCACTTGTTGACTATTTTGATTAATGAGCTCTAAAAAGCAACAATTCATGGTTTTGTTCATATTGTGGAGAACATAAAGCTTCTGAGCTTGGCCCCAGAGGTACAGTGAGATACACGGAACAGAGTGCTCTAACTAGCAAGGACATTCCGAGTATGCAGCGACGTATCACCGCTAACTGGTCTTTGCAAAGAGAGACAGAGGAAATACAGAAAGGCACTTTCAGGGCAAGGGCGGGCTGGATTGTGAGGTTTATCACTATGTCATATTGTGCTAGAAGTTTAATTTGCCAAGTAAACATGACTGAAACACAATGTTTTGTGTCTTTTCTACTAAAAATGAGCTATGTGAGAATGCACAGCTGTCTCCAGATGTTTGTGCATCTTTGAAGTTCAATCCATGGAAAACAAACAAAGGTTTCTAAAATTAGTTCCACTGCTGTGTCTATAATACAAAACCAGTGTGTTGCTTATACCCTATGAAACTTACAAATGACCTGATAGTAAGTTTATAGTGAAATAATAGAGATGGAGAAAGTCAGAAAGTGAAGCAGCCCATAGCACAGGACCACTGCTGAGCCTATTTAAGCAATTACTGAAAAGAACTGGGTCATGTCTGGGTTTTTTGTCATGTCCATCATCCAGAACTAGGCCAACATTTTTTGGCCTTTATCATGTAGTTACATGCTTTCAATTGTAGCTTCATGCTGACTATCTTTTATGTCCTCCCAGTAAGGTGCATGGTATCCTTGTCACCATACAAGCTAGGTTAAATTTTTAAACATGCTGTATTATATTATTTCAGTCATTCCCAATTCTGGCCCTGCAGTAACCCTGATCTAATCAGTTAATTAACAGCCCTTCTCTGGATTAAAGTTCCGTGCTAGAGCATAAAAAAGTAATAAATTGTGCATGTCAGGGTTACTTCAGCACCAGCATTGGGGACCACTGTGTTAGTTGCATCACATATCTTTAATAGCCACAGACTCCTCACATCCATTGAAGACCTGGTAGGCCACCAATACTTTCACATTCACATGAACAGTAGTTAAATACTTTCATTTTTAAGAGTTACCTAAAAATCAAGATTCACTCTTGCTTCAGATCTGAAAAACCCACAGATGTTTCTCTCCATCCTTCCATTGTTAGAAGACATCTCAACACTATGAATGTTAAATAATGTGCTGAGAAAAGGAAATTTGAACAAGAACACCAAGACTGGACATCTGAGATGTGGAGTAAAGCTTGTTGGACTGATGTGCCTAAATATGTTTTAGATGTACTTTTCTGTTAAATATGTTTTTAGCTTTTACCTGATGCTGAAAAATGAATAACTTAAATATAACAGCTGTTTTGACTGTAATAAATGAAACAGCAGTCTCTGTCACCTCACAGCAAGAACAGCCTGGGTTTGTTTCCCTGGTCATGTGACTTTGCGTGGCATGTTCTCCCTGTGTCTATGTGGGTTTCTGTCTGAAGACATGCAGTCAGGCCAACTGAAGATACTAAATTCCCTCTAGGTGTGAATGTGTATGTCTGTGTATCTGCCCTGTGATGAACAACCAACCTGTCCAGAGTATTTCCTGACTTCCACCCAATGAGTGTTGGGACAGGCTCCCACAACCCAGGAGAAAAAGCAGCTTAGATGATGATGAGTGAGTGTATATTGGAAATAATGTATTCAGAGTTTCAGGATGTTATAGGCATTATGTCACATGTTGCCTAGAGTTTGACAAGTAGTCATTTTGGTTATAAAATACATTAGAAACAGAAATAGAAGCTTGGTCTCTGCAACAGAAAAGGGACTACTACTACTTTAGAATCAGGTCAGGGCTTGACATCACCCAGTGTACAAAAATCTAAAGTCAAATCGAAATTCCTTTAGGTGGCAGTTTATATTTTGATGTTATGTTTAGGTGAACATATGTTGTGCTTGATTAAAATGAGCATTCAATTTGAAGATTTTGAAGATTTCACAGTATTGCAGATTTAACCATAAGGCACTCTCGTGCTAAGTCTCATTCTCGTTTATCCACTGTTGAGAGCAGGGAGCTGAAACTTACAGAAATTTAAAGCAGATGGAAAATCAGTTGCCTGGACTCAGCAGTTTCCAGAAGGTGTGGTGCCTAACATTCACTCTCATTGCTGTTGCTCTGTCTGCAACGTCTTTCATGCTTTTTCTCTTATTTAGCCACAGTTATCTTCCCTTGACAACATCTCTGTTGTCAAGAGTTCATTTGCCAAGCTTTGGAATGAAATGTTCTTGTAATAGTGAAGAACAGGACAGCACTAGACACATGTTTCCTGAAATGGACCACATAGCATATGTCACATTTCTTATAAACATTTTCTGCAATTCTAGCATTTCTCACAAGAAAACCGAGCATGTGTGCCATCAGATTAACCACACACTGCTGGTGTTCAGTCCTACACCTGGTCACACCACAATGGGGTATCTATGGTACATTTCGTAGCCAGATGTTTCAAATTTGCTGTTGTTGTTTGCAGCTCCTGTTATGTAAAATGTAGACATGTAATTCATTTATGCCACAAAAATGTTAACCTTTTGCCACCTACACTGTGTTCAGAGTGGTTCACTCATTAACCATTTCAGCATTCACTACACACCGTTTGCTCTGTAGTGAACCAACTGGAGAACAACCATGACTGACAGATTTATTGTTGAGAATTCAACATGACAGCATGGCTGACACACTACTCAGTGCATGTTTTCTCTAATAGGGAGTTGAACTCTTACTGAGTGACTGCTTAAATTGGAAATTTGTGGCTGTGCAGGTTTTTGTCTTCCGCAGTGTAGAACACAGTGATCTGATTACTCCTATAGGAAGAGCATTGATGTATTCCAGGCGATGTATGTTACAGGGGACTAGAATTTATAATCACATACATTTATGACTACATTTCACACTAAATCTAACTTAAACTCTCTCTGCACAGGACAACCATAAAGATCCAGACAATCAACACTTACTGGTCAGGATGGGATCAAATTACAGCTGCCTAGGTTTCTCAATATGAAAAAGGTGGGATATGAAGGAAGACAGATAAAGGTCAGTATTTTTTGGGTGAGTGCAAATGTATAACTGTCAGTTATTAACACTTAAGAGCTTTATTTGAGCATCAGATATAAGCACCCATTCAACTATTGCAATAAAACAACATGTAAATGAACCAGTTAGGCATAACATCATACAAAGTAACACAAAACAGTAATATGATTTTTTTCCTCTAACAAAGTAGTGTAACACATTACAGTTTAAATTCTTCATTGTAATCACAGTTATTCAAAAAAATGTAACTTGTGTTACACATCTCTAACTTAACAATATTCATTTTGTGCAATGCATTTAAAATGTACATTTCCTTTCTATATACATTATATATGTCAGATAAGTGTTAGACAGAGTGATATGCCCCCTAGATTCGTTATCCGTTTGAGCTAATATTGTTAATTGTTAAGGTAGCGCTGTCGCCTCACAGCAAGGAGGGCCTGGGTTCGATTCCCCGGCCGGGCAACCAGGGTCCTCTCTGTGTGGCGCTTGCATGTTCTCCCCATGTCTGCGTGGGTTTCCTCCGGGTTCTCCGGTTTCCTCCCACAGTCCAAAGACATGCAGTCAGGCCAATTGGACATGCTAAATTGCCCCTAGATGTGAGTGTGTCTATGTCTGTCTGTCCAGGGTGTATCGTGCCTTTCGCCCGAAGACTGCTGGGATAGGCACCAGCACCCCCCCGCGACCCTGACGGAGAAGCGGCTTAGAAAATGGATGGATGATACATATTGATACTGAACATTTTGAAAAGGTACAATGCTCATTTCCCACAGTATTGATACTATTCACATCAAATCTGCTTTCTTGCTTGCACTTTCCTTTGACTCACATAGGCTCCTATAACATATCACTAGCGGCAGCTGCAGAGAGTTTACAGCCAGTCTTAGTCAACAAAGAAAACAGCAAGAATGCTGTCTGGATGGAAGGGCTGTTTTGATCAATTGTGCTACTTTGCTGAAATGTCCTACTGCAGCACATATTTACAGGTAGCACCCTGCATAGAACCTTAGGGAGGATATTTTGACAGCTTATATCCCCCTGTCAAAAATACTACTAGCAATAAAACTACAAAGCTGAATGCTGCTTCTTGTGTGCCAGCTTCTTGCTTGAATTTTTGCATTCCACCATAAATGGCACAGTAGCCAAAACGTGACTGCTGCATTATTTAAGATGGAATGCGAACATTTGAAAAAGAAGCTGGTGAATAGGAAGACAAATTCTGACTTGAGTTAAAACTACAGGTTGGACAGTTTGATACTGTAAATGTCCGATCAGAAAATGTTAGCAGCATTAGTAGCATGCTGAACTGTACAGAGAGTTCCAAGAGCTTGATTGCCCTATTTTCAGTATCACTGAAACATTTAATAATATGCCTCATTAAACTGTCATCCTCATAAACATTTATTAGCCTATTACTGGGCTAAGAGCCATTACTGCTAACAACGGCTAAGCTAGCTTTAAAGTTACTTTAAAGCATCCAACAATGGCCTCAGAATTTATTTTTGCTGACAACTGAATGTACCCAGTGTTCATTAAAAAATAAAGGTTTTGGTTATTAAGGTTGTTGACACATTAGCTGTATTTCTGTTTTTTCTATTTATCTCTAATGCTGCTCTGTCAGCTTGTGTGAACATTTACAAGAGAAAGCTTATGTTTGACTAAAAAAATGAAAGACCCTCAATTTTATCTGCCTTTGGTATCAAAAATGCTATAGAATTTCATCATATTTCAAAGTATCATATCAAAGTTGCAATTTTCAGTATTATGACAACACTAGCCTGCAGTCTACAGTCATACTGCATTCGACTGAAGCTCGTGTCTTGGAATGCCCCACCTCCAACTGGAATAAATCAAAGAAAATGCACCCTTAACTGGGGATTTTAGGCTTAGCATATGTTGAATCTACATGGCTGCTTACAGTATAAGTGGTAATAAAGAACTCTACTGTTACATGATATTTTCTTTAGATCAAACAACAAACAATCATATTAGGTTAAACTATAATACTGACCGTACTGTTTCCTGTTTGGAGAAGGTATGATTAATGTTAGTTAAAGTTCTCACTCATAGGTTGTTGCAGACAATATTCACTTTCATGAAGCCATCTATGTTTTATCTCCACTTTGTAGTCTGAATGCACAGAGGTCAAAAATTACGTTATTCTGATGTCTGACTTCCCACTTCTGAGCCAAGTCGAATGCAGCATCAGCACTCATTGGGTCAGATAGGTCAAGTGCTGAAATCTGATCGGCTGAGACATGTTCAAAGCCACTGTAAAACAGTGCTATTTATGCCGAGAGCAGTGTGTGAAATACCCCCCTGGTATTCGGGTGGGTCCCATGTTGACTGCTTACTCCAGCATTGGCCGGCTGCTAGCTCACTCACCATAGCAGTGCTGATGCTTCAATGGCAACAAAGTGTTTGGTTTATCTCCCTCTTTTGTCTTCGGGTGGAGTAATGGGTAGAAATTCACTTTTGGCACTAATCTCTTGGGAAATTGGGCGTTTTCAGATTTATAAATATACTACAGCGTTTGGTAAAGTTTTTCAGAGGTATGCCAGGTGTAGTTATAGTTGTTCGGCTCTGAAGGGTAAATTGGAGTTTACTACAGTACCACCCTGAGGCAGACCAGGGCTCTCTCTCTAGTTTGTTAAGAATACTGCTCCAATAATGCTAATTTCTGTTAGAAATGTGGAATTATGGGATTCGTAGTGTTATATTAGCACCATGCTAACAGCTCTGTACATAACATAACAATTATATGTTTTACACAGAACATAAAATATATATATTTTTTACATAATGTATAACAGATTGTATAACAGATTTTTTTTACTTTGTAAATTGCTGTGGGTGCAGTGGGTAGTGCTGTAGCCTCACAGCATGAAGGGCCTGTGTTCAGTTCCACAGCCGGATGATCTTTCTTTGTGGAGTTGTCTCCACATGTTCTCTCCGGGTGCTCTGGTTTTCTCCCATGGTCCAAAGACATGAAGTCAGGTCAAGTGGACATGCTAAATTGCCACTAGATGTGAACATGAGTGTGCATGTTTATATGTCTGCCCTGGGATGGACTGGTGACCAGTCCAGGGGGTTCCTGCCTTCTGCCCAATGACCACTAGGATGGGCCCCAGCACTGCCCTTGTTAAGAATAAACGGCTTTGATGGGGTGTGTGCGTGTATAAATGTGTATATTGCTGTTGTTCAGTAATGATTTGATTTGAACATACAATGTTTCATTAATGTTGTAGAAGTACAATGCTGCTGCAAAATATACTGCACTCTTAGCGTGTCGTTAGGCAATAGTCAACAAACAATTAAACATTTAAGAGCAACCAGTTGTTAACTAGACAGCTTTCATTGTTTACTTAGTGTAGCTAGAAGAGACTTTGAAATGTGATGCTACATTGTGAGAGTTATTGGTGTTTTTTAACCCTGCCATCCAATGTCATGACCAGCTGTCACTGCTTGTATGCAATTCATGCACACACGTGTTATCTGCGACAGCTCACTATGCAACTTTGATTATTGATGTGAGCAGCACAGCATGAATATGGGAAGTGCTGTAAACGCCACTAACAACCTGTCAAAGTATATACTCACGCTAAAATGTAAGTAATGGATAAAAATCCCTGTGCTGAAGAAGAGAGAGCTCTGACCTCACCTACGCAGACCTGACTTGACTCTTATTGTGGAACAGTTTTGAAAGATTTCCATTTTATTCTTAAGGGTTTTATTTTGCGGCAGCTGTTTTTGGGCTTTTTCCAGTGGTTAGTTTCCAGAGTTTCAAACAGCATCAGCCATTCATAATTTTAAAAACATGACTGGCTGTGTTGTTCAAAGGCTGAGACAGTGATAGTAAGTTTGAAACTGTGTTTACTGTGACTGGCTATTTCTTTCTGAAAGACTATTAAATTTTGTCTGGCTTTTATAGAGCAACATAGAAGTAAATGAATGAGTAACGAGATTACTTTTTCCCAGATGTAATAAGGAAAGTAATCACATTACAGTCTAAAGTAATTAGTAATTTGTAATGGATTTTTTGGGAGTAACTAACCTAAATCAGTGGATATTAGGGATGTGCATAAACATGAGAGATGAGCTTTTGTGTGAGTGTCAGGACTTGAGGAAAAACATTCAGCATCTGAAAGTCTGGATGATTGTGAGACAGGATCACAGTGTGAAAGCTGCAACAGCTGTGGTTGGAAAGCGGAAGAGAGTCTAATGCTAGGCTCATTCCTGGGCACCGGGAACTGCCAGCCTTTGGCACAAAAGCCTTACCCACAGGCACCACGGCATGCCAGCTTGACCTTGCTCTGAGTTTTATCCATGCCTTTTAAAGTACTTGATGTTGCGATATCACTGAGTCTCTTATTTGAATGTCTTATAGATTTTTTTAGTCCACACAAGGAGATCACAATGAATATTCACGCACTGCAAATCTGTGCTTGTACATGTGTTTGTAGTTGTAGGGCAATTTGACATGGCCTGTTGCATGGAGTGCAGAACAGGGAAGCTAATCTACTTTTTTGTGTGGACCAAAAAGCTTTTACTAGTCCATAAAATTCATATCTACCCCATGCATATTTATACTATATGAATGTATTATCCTACCTACTCTTGCATAGAAATACAGACATCCAGAATGACTGTAAGAGTGTTTGTTAAATGAATGTGTAAAATGCATATGTATCTTATTAGCCTGTATTACAATCAGTTTGTGCTGCCAAAGTTAACATGTTCATAATGTGTTGACATGATTAATTCCAACATTTTTAACATTTAACACATTATGACCATTCATCTGTAGTAGTGCAGGCTAAGGCCCAGCTGCTTGTTTGTTCTGAATCAGCAATTGTAGGCCTCCTGTTCAAATACAGCTTTTAAACAGCAAGTTCTATTTATGGCTCTCTTGATTTAAGGTACTACTGCTGTTTATTCGTTTATCACCAAAGTATTCCGAGTCTGAAGGACCATTTCCAAGAAAACACATTACGTGACATTATTTATCCTTAAAATAGCACATTTTGGGGGCTCCTGAGTAGCGCAATTGTCTAAGCATTGGCCCTATCATCAGCTTGATCCCTGGTGATGTTACAGCCATTCATGGCTGGGAGTCCAAGAGAGCACAAAAAGCCTCACTTTCTGGGTGGGTAGGATGTCCCCCCCCTCTCCCCCATCACTCAACACTATGCTAGTCAGCACAGGCGTCGGTTAGTTGATGAAACAGGACTGGTGGTCGGCGCTGTCCTCTGAGCGTGTTTAGCTGTTCAGCTGACGTTGTGTGAGCGGGATTTCATAAAGATGCACTTATGCTTCACAGGCCTTGGATTAAGCCTGTGCTAGCCTTCGCCTTCCTAGTGTTGGTAGTAACATGTGACTGGGGGAATCCTACGACTAAATTGGGGGAAAAAATTGGGGAAAGATAATCAAAAAGGCAAACTTTGACGTTGAAGAGTTAGTTGGTTTGAATGTAGTCTTGCTGGTATTCACTCTATTTTTAATAATGTACCTGTGATCTGATCACACTCTTTTTTCATAAATGTAATTGAGAAAGTTCCATATTCATACCGTGATTACATAAAGCTGTTACATTCAGTTAATAACCGAACCTGGTGATAAAAGCTGTGATCACCTAGTTCTCAGATTCACTCGGCGTTCGTGTGATTTTCATCTACAGTTTGTATGTGTCCTGTGTTCACATAATGAAATGAATACTGTTGAATTACGAAAAGTGCTTTTTAAATGGAAATAATCTTTAGGGATTCATTGCAATGAAAAAGACAAATGTGATTTATTACAATTAACTGCTTTATGTTGTATAATTATTTCAATTGGTTGTCAGCCCTGCAATTAACACAATTAAAACAAACTTTACTTGACCTCTACTTCTTTATGTTGATTGGTTTAATTTTGTTCTCATTGAATTTAACTAGTCAGATCACTCTCTGCAAACAGTGACAAACCGTCACAGGATTGTGGTAGCAGTTTAAAGACCTTGATAATAGCATGTAAGACTTTGCTGCCTCTTGATAGCATCTTAGGCTACAGTGAGTGACTACGGTGAAACAAAAAAGTGCCTTAAAATGATAACCAATTTCTTCAAATCAAAGAAAGGACGAAAAGACCACTGTAACAAACAGGTCAGGAGTGGGGTGCGGGGTAATGACACCAGGGCCCCACCTATCAAATGTACATTGCATCATCCATGGCCTGTTTATAAGTCAGAATGCTGTTCATCATGGATGGCTTTACAAGTTTATGTCTAAACTCTCATGATGAACCTCCTAAGCCAACCCACCGTTTTACTACAGCCTCAAAACTTGGGTGAAAGGGGTCCAACTGAGCAATCAACCTTGCCTTTGGACACATGGTGAACACAAGTGTTTCCCGATGAACAAAATGAATATGGCTGCATGTCCCTGCAGGACTCGTGAATCAGTGCAGTCATCCCTAAGCCCATATATAAATCAGCTAGGCCCAGGCAGGAGGGCACTCTTTTTTCCCGAAAAACATTTATTTACAATGACATTTTTACTCTGTATTGTGGACCAGACAGCGTGAAAGATTCACAGTGTACTTGACC
Organism: Pygocentrus nattereri; assembly: GCF_015220715.1. Taxonomy (NCBI): domain Eukaryota; kingdom Metazoa; phylum Chordata; class Actinopteri; order Characiformes; family Serrasalmidae; genus Pygocentrus; species Pygocentrus nattereri. Next base: position 32,743,526 of record NC_051220.1, on the reverse strand, counting down.
CCAGTCTGCTCTACATAAGCATTGTCCTTTATGTAACTTAGTAAACCATATGCTTGTCTCCTTTTTATGGGATCATGTATTTCAGTAGACTAACATGGTTGCGTCATGCAGGGAGAGGTTTTGGCCCATTGAATATAACTGATGTAAACCTGGAATGTATTAAATGTATTTCACACTAGTATGAAGAGATCTCTTAAGAGGAAAGGGATCTCAGTACATATAGATACAATCTGAAAAGCCATTGTGCATTTGATATCCTAAGCACAAAAACATGCCAAACCCAAAACAGGCCAAAAACAAATCTTAGACGTTCTGCTTCGTCTCTCACGACAGTGACTACATAGCCAGTACTTTTACACTGATTGTATTTTCAATGATCGCATACTCCAGTCATTTAAAATCAGCAGTAATCAAAGAAGGGAAATATGGAAAGGGGGATATTTGGGCTCCAGGCACTGAGAGAGATGCTGGCTTGTGATGAAGGGTAAGGGGGACTGGGGGATGTTAGAACACTCTTACACTCTTAGGGGTAATAATCATTAGACATGATACTTGAGCCATGATATTATTCTATTAAGAGTGCCCATCCATCCATCCATCCATTAGCTTCCGCTTCTCCGGGGTTCGGGTCGCGGGGGCAGCATCCTAAGCAGTGAGGCCCAGACCTCCCTTTCCCCAGCCACTTCCACTAGCTCTCCAAGGGGGATTCCGAGGCGCTCCCAGGCCAGCTGGGCGATATAGTCACGCCAGCGTGTCCTGGGTCTTCCCCGGGGTCTCCTCCCAGGTGGACTTGCCTGTGACACCTCCCGAGGGAGGCGTCCAGGAGGCATCCTAATCAGATGCCCGAACCACCTCAGCTGACTCCTCTCGATGTGAAGAAGCAGCGGCTCTACTCCGAGTCCCTCCCGGATGACCGAACTTCTCACCCTATCTCTAAGGGAGAGCCCAGACACCCTGCGGAGGAAACTCATTTCGGCCGCTTGTATTCGCGATCTTATTCTTTCGGTCATTACCCAAAGCTCATGACCATAGGTGAGGGTGGGAACGTAGATTGACCGGTAAATCGAGAGCCTTGCCTTATGGCTCAGCTCTTTCTTTACCACAACAGACCGGTAAAGAGCCCGCATCACTGCTGACCCAGCACCAATCCGCCTGTCAATCTCCCGCTCCCTTGTACCATCACTCGTGAACAAGACCCCGAGATACTTGAACTCCTCCACTTGAGGCAAGAGCCTATCCCCGACCCAGAGAGGGCTCACCCTTTTCTGCCTGAGAACCATGGTCTCGGATTTGGAGGTACTGATTCTCATCCCAGCCGCTTCACACTCGGCTGCAAACCGATCCAGCGAAAGCTGAAGTTCGCGGCCTGATGTCCCCAATAGGACCACATCATCTGCAAACAGCAGCGATGTGACCCTGAGGTCACCAAACCGGACACCCTCCATCCCCTGACTGCGCCTAGAAATTCTATCCATAAAAATTATGAATAGAATCGGTGACAAAGGGCAGCCCTGACGGAGTCCAACTCTCACTGGGAACAAGTCTGACTTACTGCCGGCCATGCGAACCAAACTCCTGCTCTGTTTGTACAGGGCCTGAATGGCTCGTAGCAAAGAGCCATGTACCCCGTACTCCCGAAGCACCTCCCACAGAATACTCCGGGGAACACAGTCGAATGCCTTCTCCAGATCCACAAAGCACATGTGGACTGGTTGGGCAAACTCCCATGAACCCTCCAGAATCCTGGAGAGGGTGAAAAGTTGGTCCAGTGTTCCACGACCAGGACGGAACCCACACTGCTCCTCCTGGATCCGAAGTTCAACTATAAGCCAGACTCTCTTCTCCAGTACCCCTGCATAGACCTTGCCAGGGAGGCTGAGGAGTGTGATTCCCCTGTAGTTGGAACACACCCTCCGGTCCCCTTTTTTAAAAAGAGGCACCACCACCCCAGTCTGCCAATCCAGTGGCACCGCCCCCGATGTCCACGCAATGTTGAAAAGGCGTGTCAGCCAAGACAGCCCCATAACATCCAGAGCCTTGAGGAACTCGGGACGGATCTCATCCACCCCTGCAGCCCTGCCGCCAAGGAGCTTTTTAACTACCTTAGCAACTTCGGCCTCAGTAATGGACAAGCCTATTCCCGTGTCCCCAGACTCTGCCTCCTCACTGGAGAACGTGTTGGTGGGTTTGAGAAGGTCCTCAAAGTATTCCTTCCACCGCCCAATGACGTCTTCAGTCGAAGTCAGCAGCACACTGTATACAGTGCTAGTGGCACACTGCTTTCCCCTTCTGAGTCGCCTGACGGTTTGCCAGAATCTTTTCGGAGCCGACTTAAAGTCACTTTCCAAGGCCTCACCAAACTCCTCCCATACACGGGTTTTTGCCTTGGCGACGACTGAAGCCGCAGATCGCTTTGCCTGTCGATACCTGCCAGCTGCCTCTGGTGTCCCACAGGCCAACCATACCCGGTAGGACTCCTTCTTCAGCTTGACGGCATCTCTCACCTGGGGTGTCCACCACCGGGTTCGAGGATTACCGCCCCGACAGGCACCAACTACCTTACGGCCACAGCTACAGTCAGCCGCTTCAACAATGGAGGAACGGAACATGGCCCATTCTGAGTCTATGTCCCCCACCTCCCCCGATATCTGGTCAAAGTTCTGACGGAGGTGTGAGTTGAAGATCAATCTGACAGGTTCTTCTGCCAGACGTTCCCAGCAAACCCTCACTATACGTTTGGGCTTGCCTGGTCTGACCGGCATCTTCCCCCACCACCTGAACCAACTCACCACCAGGTGGTGATCAGTTGACAGCTCAGCTCCTCTCTTTACCCGAGTGTCCAAAACACATGACCGCAAGTCCGATGACACGACTACAAAGTCAATCAATGAACTGCGGCCTAGGGTGTCCTGGTGCCATGTGCACTTATGGACATCCTTGTGTTCAAACATGGTGTTCGTGATGGACAAACTGTGGTTTGCACAGAAGTCCAAAAACTGAACACCACTCGGGTTCAGATCAGAGAGGCCATTCCTCCCAATCACACCCCTCCAGGTCTCACTGTCATTGCCCACGTGAGCGTTAAAGTCCCCCAGTAGGACAATAGAGTCTCCAGGAGGAGCACTTTCAAGCACCCTTTCCAAGGACTCTAAGAAGGCTGGGTACTCTGAACTGCTGTTCGGTGCATAAGCACAGACAGCAGTCAGGACCCGTTCCCCAACCCGAAGGCGTAGGGAAGCTACCCTCTCGTCCACCGGAGAAAACCCCAACATACAGGCACCGAGTCGAGGGGCTATTAGAAAGCCCACACCTGCCCGTCGCCTCTCACCATGGGCAACTCCAGAAAAGAATAAAGTCCAGCCCCTCTCAAGGAGATTGGACCCAGAGCCCAAGCTGTGTGTTGAGGTGAGCCCGACTATATCTAGCCGGTATCTCTCAACCTCGCGCACCAACTCAGGCTCCTTCCCCGCCAGTGAGGTAACGTTCCAAGTTCCAAAAGCCAGTTTCAGCAACCGAGGATCAGAACGCCAAGGCCCACGCCTTGGACACTGCCCGATCCACAAAGCACCGAACCCCTACTACTGCCCCTCCCATTGGTGGTGGGTCGATGGGAGGGGGGACTCATGTAACTCCTTCGGGCTGGGCCCGGCCGGGCATCATGAATAAATGCCCGGCCACCAGACGCTCGCTGGCGAGCCCCTCCCCCAGGCCTGGCTCCAGGGTGGGGCCCCGGTAACCCTGATCCGGGCAGGGTACACAAATCCTGTTCTTGTCTTCTCATAGGGGTTATTATGGATCACACTTTGTCTGACATGTCACCTAGGACCAGTTTGCCATGGGAGACCCTACCAGGAGCTTTTGCTCCAGACAATATAGCTCCTAGGATCATTCAAGCACGCAAACCCCTCCACCACGATAAGGTGGTGATCCATGGAGAGGTCTATTAAGAGTGTTTAAATTTAAATTATATCACATTATATTTAAACACTCTATTAAGAGTGTTTAAATATAATGTGATATAATGAATATTGCAATACGATACATTATACACACACACACACATACATATATGTGTGTGCATATATATATATATATATATATATATATATATATATATATATACTGCTCAAAAAAATAAAGGGAACACTTAAACAACACAATATAACTCCAAGTAAATCAAACTTCTGTGAAATCATACTGTCCACTTAGGAAGCAACACTGATAGACAATCAATTTCACAGCTGTTGTGTAAATGGAACAGACAACAGGTGGAAATTATTGGCAATTAGCAAGACACACTCAATAAAGTAGTGGTGGGGCAGGTGGGGACCACAGACCACTTCTCAGTACCTTTCTGCTTTCTGGCTGATGTTTTGGTCACTTTTGAATGTTGGTGGTGCTTTCACACTCGTGGTAGCATGAGACGGACTCTACAACCCACACAAGTGGCTCAGGTAGTGCAGCTCATCCAGGATGGCACATCAATGTGAGCTGTGGCAAGAAGGTTTGCTATGTCTGTCAGCGTAGTGTCCAGAGGCTGGAGGCGCTACCAGGAGACAGGCCAGTACACCAGGAGACGTGGAGGAGGCCGTAGAAGGGCAATAACGCAGCAGCGGGACCACTACCTCCGCCTTTGTGCAAGGAGGAACAGGAGGAGCACTGCCAGCGCCCTGCAAAATGACCTCCAGCAGGCCACAAATGTGCATGTGTCTACACAAACGGTTAGAAACCGACTCTATGAGGATGGTATGAGGGCCCGACGTCCACAGATGGGGTTTGTGCTCACAGCCCAACACCGTGCAGGATGCTTGGCATTTGCCAGAGAACACCAGGATCGTCAAATTCGCCACTGGCGCCCTGTGCTCTTCACAGATGAAAGCAGGTTCACACTGAGCACATGTGACAGACGTGCCAAAGTCTGGAGACGCCGTGGAGAGTGATCTGCTGCCTGCAACATCCTTCAGCATGACCGGTTTGGCAGTGGGTCAGTAATGGTGTGGGGTGGCATTTCCTTGGAGGGCCACACAGCCCTCCAAGCCTGACTGCCATTAGGTACCGAGATGAGATCCTCAGACCCCTTGTGAGACCATATGCTTGTGCGGTTCGCCCTGGGTTCTTCCTAATGCAGGACAATGCTAGACCTCATGTGGCTGGAGTGTGTCAGCAGGTCCTGCAAGATGAAGGCATTGAAGCTATGGACCCGTTCCCCAGACCTAAATCTGATTGAGCACGTCTAGGACATCATGTCTCGCTCCATCCACCAACGCCACATTGCACCACAGACTGCCCAGGAGTTGGCGGATGTTGTAGTCCAGGTCTGGGAGGAGATCCCATCCGCCACCTCATCAGGAGCATCCCCCGGCATTGTAGGGAGGTCATACAGGCACGTGGAGTCCACACACTACTGAGCCTCATTTTGACTTGTTTTAAGGACATTACATCAAAGTTGGATCAGCCTGTAGTTTGTTTTTCCACTTTAATTTTGTGTGTGACTCCAAATCCAGGCCTCCAGTGGTTAATAAATTTGATTTCCATTGATGATTTTTGTGTGATTTTGTTGTCAGCACATTCAACTTCGTACAGAACAAAGTATTCAATGAGAATATTTCATTCATTCAGATCTAGGATGTGTTATTTGAGTGTTCCCTTTATTTTTTTGAGCAGTGTATATATATATATATATATATATATATATATATATATATATACACACACAAATATACTCACCGGCCACTTTAGTGAGGTACAACTATAACAAATGCATGTTAACACAAATAGTCAATCACATGGCCGCAACTCAATGCATTTAGGCATGTAGAGGTGGTCGAGACAACTTGCTGAAGTGCAAACCGAGGATCAGAATGGAGAAGAAAGGTGATTTAAGTGACTTTGAACATGGCATGGTTGTTGGTGCCAGACGGGCTGGTCTGAGTATTTCAGAAAATGCTGGTCTACTGGGATTTTCACACACAAACATCTCTAGGGTTTACAGAGAATGGCCCAAAAAAGAGGAAATATCCAGTGAGCGGCAGTTGTGTGGACAAAAATGCTTTGTTGATGTGAGAGGTCAGAGGAGAATGGGCAGACTGGTTCGAAATGATAAAAAGGCAACAGGAACTCTAATAACCAACCAAAATCTCTGAGGAATGTTTCCAACACCTTGTTGAAAGTATGCCATGAAGAATTAAGGCAGTTCTGAAGGCAAAAGGGGGTCCAACCTTTTACTAGCATAAAGTGGCTGGTGAGTGTGTGTGTATATGTATATATGTATATATGTATATATATATATATATATATATATATATATATATATATATATATATATATACACACACATACACACATCAGGCATAACAGTATGACTCCTTGTTTCTATGCATGCACTTTGTCTATAGAATATAGTACATCTGTTTCCCTCTTACCTTATTCTTCAGTGGTCAGGAGCCCCATGGACCCTCATGTAGGAGGTACTATTTGGGTGGTGGATCGTTCTCAGCACTGCAGTAACACTGACATTGGTGGTATTAGTGTGTGTTGTGCTGGTACGAGTGGATCAGACACAGCAGTGCTACTGGAGTTTTTAAACACTGTGTCCACTCACTGTCTACTCTATTAGACACTCCTACCTTGTCAGTTCACCTTGTAGATGTAAAGTCAGAGATGATAGCTCATCTGCTGCTGTACAGTTTGTGTTGGTCATCCTCTAATCCTTCATCAGTGGTCACAGGATGCTGCTCACACAATGCTGTTGGCTGGATATTTTTGGTTGGTGGACTATTCTCAGTCCAGCAGTGACACTGAGGTGTTTAAAAACTCCAGCAGAACTGCTGTTTCTGATCCACATGTATAGGGATTTATTACTTTTTGCTATGGTGTGTTAATTATGCTTCTAACCTTTTACCTTTTCTTCATTTCAGTTCAATGTTTTTAGTGAAGTAAAACAGAAATGTGAAGTAGATAAACCAAATGTCTCCTACATTTACCCAATGCTATAATCCAGAGAAATTTTCTATTGTAGCAGAATGTAGTGATATGAGTCTAGCCTAGGGATTCTTATTAGTATAGCATAGATGATCCTGTCTGGATGGAAAATCACTTTTGATTTTTCATATATAGTCTAGGGTGTGCCCTAGCTCCTACCCACCTCTAAGACAGTCACTGCATTTGGTTAGGCAGCAAAATAATTTAAATTAAAATAATTTTTGTGTTGAAAAATACACAATTGATTACGGATCACTTAACTTAAAACATTGATATGTGGCCTTCTTTACCCAAGCAACTGAAATATGTGCAATGGATTGTTTTGTTCCTCCTCTACTTTTACAGGCAAATCTGTTCTTGGGCCATAAGCTGTGGGGATTGTTCACCGGGTCTTGTTAGGAAGAACTTCAACTCAGGCACTGGTGATGAATTCCAGCTCACAGTGAGCAAAAGCTCTGCTAATCAGCAGCATCCCTAGCCTCATTCCTCCCACTCTAGCGCTGCCAACTGTCTTCATCGCCCCTTTTAGCAGCACAGACAGTTTGCTTATTTGCCTCCTAACGCTTCGGGATAAGCTCTACAGGAACAGGAGCTGATCCTGAATCAGTTGCTAAGTGTTTACAGGAAGTGGTGCAGTGTTTCAGTCGGGTCTGTTGCCCATCTTTAGCATTAGTCATTGTTAGTCATACTCATTTCCAGGCAGCATATCATCAGTGACACAGCCACAATGTCATAATACTATAAAACGTTGCATGGTGGGCTCTTTGCATAAGGAAGAAGAAAGACCCAGGGGGACAAAACAGCCACTTAAGATCCACAGAGCCTTTTGGTTCATCCATCAGCTTGTCAGAGACAGGCTAGTGGGCCAACACTTACATGCTGCAAGAGCATTTACTCTCACGAATCGACTCATCTGCGTACTTCTGCCAGGGTCTAGAGTCTGGCCTAACAGGACGGTCGCACGGCATGTGAAATCACTGGCACACAAAGAACATTTGAGGGACCATATTGTGCCAAATCTGGAGAATTTACTGCCCTACAGGTTGCATGGACTGAACCCACACATATGATTATCACTTCGAAGAGGCTCATTTGCCCATCAGTCTTCCAATTTGTCAACACCTCCAATCAGGAAATCAGCAACCAGGTTTAGGGAGCGAGCCAGATCGTCAGGGTAACCAGCAGATCAAGCATGTTCTATCACTGTATATCACCAGTGTATCACTCTCTTGGACACATTTACAACCCAAGCCACAACTAAAAGAACACACTGCTGTTCAATGTTGACTTGTATTTCAAGTGTAAACTGTTCACTGAAAAAGGTTTAATGATTGCTTTAAATTTACTTGATTTAAATGTGTACACTGACTCGACATGAATGACATATGCAAATCAACAAAATATTATGTGTAAGTACAAAATTAACTTACTTAATTTGCCACAGAGCCCACCAAATGAAATTAAAATGACATGTTTTATATATCTGTTTGGAACTTGAGTCATATAACTTTAACAACTTTTTTCAGTGTGGTCAGTTATATTAAACATCAGCAAGGTTGTAACAACTTTGACCATAACACCACTGACAAAATCACTAAAATCGGTGCTTTTCCAAAATGTAGCCCACCGCCACTTTCGTTACAGAGTCATATTATATGAATTAAAGATTAAAGAATTACAAATACTGCTTTTCAGTTTTAGAACCACTTAATGTTTCGTAAGTAACACCACTGACATCTTTTTTGTGATACATGGAGCTATAAGTATTTTAGCCTAATTTATCAGAGATATAAAACGAGATATCACTAACCATAGACTTCTCAGAGTTCGTCTTTCTTCCTTTGAGATATCCAAGCAAGAAGCTGTTTAAATAGACCTTCCTGTTTTTTTTGTTTGTCTCTGCTCTGTGACAAAATCTTAGAACAAGATCAGTATCTGTGAAGTCATTAGTGTGACATGCTGTTTTTCATGCATTATATACAACAAAAGAAGATTACAACAGTTTTTTGCTGGTAAATTTAGGAATAGAACATAACTTAAGTTTCTAACTTAAGAGTTCAACTTAATGTGGTTTATACCATTCACCACTGCAACACTAGAATGCAGTTTAAGGTTCACTACACAAGAACTGATTTTAGGACTATCGGGGTAGTACAGAGTATGTGTGTGGCTGTATGTCCTTGGATTTTTTTGGGATTGTTCTAAACAGTTTCCTGAGGCTGTTGTCTTACTTGGCATGCCTTAGTCTATGTATCATACTTGTTTACACAAGGACACAGAGGCTATAGGCAAAAGCACCGACATTCCCTTCATAGCATAAGAAGCTCTGATGGACTGATTTATGTGGAAACGATTTGTCATATAAATCAAAGACAGTTGCCAAAGGTCAGGTTGTGTACATACCAGTGTGTCACAAAGCTAAGTGTAATTAAAGAATTATTCCAAGGATCATTTGTAGATATTAATATTTGCAAAGATAGTTTGACTTCTAGGTTCCTCAGCTCTACAGCAGGGCTCTGAATGATGCATGAAAGTGCAGAAATGTTGCGTGATCCCAGTGTTGGTTGTGTTGTGCATTCTTTGGCCCACCAAGACAACTTCAATGTCAAACCAAAGAATCAGTCATGAAGACATGCAAGAGATTAGACAAATGGCACCAGCAATCAAGGGTAAAATGTGGAATATTCTGGAAGCACATAAAATAAGAACTTACAGGGATCAACAAATAACCCGGGTACCTCTGTAGAGAGAGCCAGCAGTGGATTTTGTGGTTTGCTGGTCAGAGGTCTGCTCTTTGCCCACTGCACATTCCTACGGGGAAACAGAGAGGGACCATTATGCAAATAGCCAGAGCTCTGCCAAGGAAGGAGGACCAGAGCCACTGAGTGCCAAGTGCTTCAAGATGCCTCGGCCTGATCCTGCATGGCCTAACACAACAACAGTGGAGAAGAGGCAAGTGAACCTGTCTACACACGCACACAGCCTACACAGTCTACACAACTCACACAGTACGGAAAGACTGAGCCATTTAGTACAAGTTAATCATTTTTCAGAACAAAAGCCAAACATACTGTATATCCAACAGAAAAGTACATAAATCTTTGCTACAGTTTTCATTATTTTCAGGAAACTTGCTTTTAGTTTTTCAAAGAAATCTGCAGGGATGTTTATCATGTTCAAACACATTCAGTGATGTTGAGGTCTGGACTTTGGTGCTGCTAGTCTACTGTTTTGAGAACACCAGCATTTCTTGTTCTCAGTAACAGTTTCTTGAGAGCCATACATCCTTTTAAACCCATAGTGTTGAGTTGTCTCCTCAAAGTGGACAGACCTACAAAAACAACTGTGGATTTTTACAGTTCTGAAGTTAACAGTGGAGCTTGATTTTCTCCTCTCTCTGAAAGATGAAAGCTTTAAGTACTGCTTATCTGATGAGCCAGTTTTGTTGGACTACCAGGTCTTGTGTGGTTGTTAGGATTCCCATTTTCTCTGAGTCTTTTAATAATTTTCTAACTCCAGTTTTGATAACTCCTGTTTTTTTTTTCCACTTCTTTCTTATGCAAAGAGATTATATTGTAAGTAGTATCCTGAGAAATACCTCCTGAAAAAAATGAACTTTTACTCAATGGCTGTATGGACTGGAGATTAAATTAACGAAGGGTCCTCTCGGACTATTGCACAGTACTCTACATATTTCACAACATATGACATATGCCTTTGCTTTCACTTTAAATACACCAGTTTCCTCTCTCTTTACCAGTGTTTATATCCCAGTTTAGCAAAGTGTGGGCTGAGAGTGCAGTTGGCTCCGTTAGAGCTTAACACTGACCCAAATGCCGACAAATGGAAAAAGCAACATAAACATGTTTTTGCAGTAAATTCTTGTAAGGCCTTGATCTAAATGGGAGGAGACGTTTGACAGTGGTCAGGAGACACACATTACCTCCAGCCTAGGTGAGAAGCAGACAGAGAAGGGAGGTAGAAACGGCTCCATGAGAAACTGGAAAACCCACATGAAGATTAAAGTTCCCACTCACATGCTCATTCACTCACTTCCCACAAGTCCTCTTCCAGTCAGAGGACAATTAACACCAACACACACACTGCCACATATACATTTGCAGTGGCCAGAGATGAGCAAAACACTATAAAAAAAGTTTGAATACAATGAAGCAAACAAATTTGATTATAAAGTGGGCTATGTGATTTTCAGTTCATGACATGTAGATAATGCCATGAAACACATGCTCGAGTTCTGCATACCACTGATGCTAAGCTTATCACTGGCTCATCACACTGATTTATTAGTCTGCTCAGGCTTTAGCAGAGCTCTGTAACACTGAGACTAATAACTGATCATCACACTGATTTATCAGTCTACTCAGGCTTTAGCAGAGCTCAGTTACACTGAGATTAATAACTGATCATCACACTGATTTATTAGTCTGCTCAGGCTTTAGCAGAGCTCAGTAACACTGAGATTAATAACTGATCATCACACTGATTTATCAGTCTACTCAGGCTTTAGCAGAGCTCAGTAACACTGAGATTAATAACTAATCACATTGATTCATCAGTCTACTCAGGCTTTAGCAGAGCTCAGTAACACTGAGATTAATAACTAATCACATTGATTTATCAGTCTACTCAGGCTCTAGCAGAGCTCAGTAACACTGAGGTTAATAACTAATCATCCATCCATCCATCCATCCATCCATCATCTTCCGCTTCTCCGGGGTTCGGGTCGCGGGGGCAGCATCCTGAGCAATGACGCCCAGACCTCCCTTTCCCCAGCCACTTCCACTAGCTCCCTGGGAGGGATTCCGAGGCGCTCCCAGGCCAGCTGGGCGATATAGTCACGCCAGCGTGTCCTGGGTCTTCCCCGGGGTCTCCTCCCCGGTGGACTTGCCTGTGACACCTCCCAAGGGAGGCGTCCAGGAAGCATCCTAACAAGATGCCCGAACCACCTCAACTGGCTCCTCTCGACGTGAAGAAGCAGCGGCTCTACTCCGAGTCCCTCCCGGGTGACCGAACTTCTCACCCTATCTCTAAGGGAGAGTCCAGCCACCCTGCGGAGGAAACTCATTTCGGCCGCTTGTATTCGCGATCTCGTTCTTTCGGTCATTACCCAAAGCTCATGACCATAGGTGAGGGAGGGAACGTAGATCGACCAGTAAATCGAGAGCCTTGCCTTATGGCTCAGCTCTTTCTTTACCACAACAGACCGGTAAAGAGCCTGCATCACTGCTGACCCAGCACCAATCCGCCTGTCAATCTCCCGCTCCCTTGTACCATCACTCGTGAACAAGACCCCGAGATACTTAAACTCCTCCACTTGAGGCAACAGCTCATCCCCGACCCAGAGAGGGCTCTCCACCCTTTCCCGCGTGGGAACCATGGCCTCGGATTTGGAGGTACTGATCCTCATCCCGGCCGCTTCACACTCGGCTGCAAACCGATCCAGTGAAAGCTGAAGTTCACGGCCTGATGTCCCCAATAGGACCACATCATCTGCAAACAGCAGAGATGTGACCCTGAGGTCACCAAACCGGACACCCTCCATCCCCTGGCTGCGCCTAGAAATTCTATCCATAAAAATTATGAATAGAATCGGTGACAAAGGGCAGCCCTGACGGAATCCAACTCTCACTGGGAAAAAGTCTGACTTACTGCCGGCCATGCGAACCAAACTCCTGCTTTGTTTGTACAGGGCCTGAATGGCTCGTAGCAAAGAGCCATGTACCCCGTACTCCCGAAGCACCTCCCACAGAATACCCCGGGGAACACAGTCGAATGCCTTCTCCAAATCCACAAAGCACATGTGGACTGGTTGGGCAAACTCCCATGAACCCTCCAGAATCCTGGAGAGGGTAAAGAGTTGGTCCAGTGTTCCACGACCAGGGCGGAACCCACACTGCTCCTCCTGAATCCGAGGTTCGACTATAAGCCAGACTCTCTTCTCCAGTACCCTTGCATAGACCTTACCAGGGAGGCTGAGGAGTGTGATTCCCCTGTAGTTGGAACACACCCTCCGGTCCCCTTTTTAAAAAGAGGCACCACCACCCCAGTCTGCCAATCCAGTGGCACCACCCCCGATGTCCACGCAATGTTGAAAAGGCGTGTCAGCCAAGACAGCCCCATAACATCCAGAGCCTTGAGGAACTCGGGACGGATCTCATCCACCCCTGCAGCCCTGCCGCCAAGGAGCTTTTTAACTACCTTAGCGACTTCGGCCTCAGTAATGGACAAGCCTATTCCCGTGTCCCCAGACTCTGCCTCCTCACTGGAGAACGTGTTGGTGGGTTTGAGAAGGTCCTCAAAGTATTCCTTCCACCGCCCAATGACGTCTTCAGTCGAAGTCAGCAGCACACTGTATACAGTGCTAGTGGCACACTGCTTTCCCCTTCTGAGTCGCCTGACGGTTTGCCAGAATCTTTTCGGAGCCGACTTAAAGTCACTTTCCAAGGCCTCACCGAACTCTTCCCACACCCGGGTTTTTGCCTTGGCAACGACTGAAGCCGCAGATCGCTTGGCCTGTCGATACCTGCCAGCTGCCTCTGGTGTCCTACAGGCCAACCATGTCCGGTAGGACTCCTTCTTCAGCTTGACGGCATCTCTCACCTGGGGTGTCCACCACCGGGTTCGAGGATTACCGCCCCGACAGGCACCAACTACCTTGCGACCACAGCTACAGTCAGCCGCTTCAACAATGGAGGAGCGGAACATGGCCCATTCTGAGTCAATGTCCCCCACCTCCCCCGATATCTGGTCGAAGTTCTGACGGAGGTGTGAGTTGAAGATCAATCTGACAGGTTCTTCTGCCAGACGTTCCCAGCAAACCCTCACTATACGTTTGGGTTTGCCTGGTCTGACTGGCATCTTCCCCCACCACCTGATCCAACTCACCACCAGGTGGTGATCAGTTGACAGCTCAGCTCCTCTCTTAACTAATAACTAATCATCACATTGATTTATCAGTCTACTCAGGTTTTAGCAGAGCTCAGTAACACTGAGATTAACAATTTGTTCATCATATGGATTTATCAGTTCACTCAAGCTTTAGCAGAAACAGGATGAATATTTGTAAAGAAGCCACATGTTGAGTTCTTCTTTAGTCTTTACATTCTGCACCCTGATTTAAAAATAGTTAATAAACAACCACTGATGTTTCTTCTAAAGATGGTACATACTTTTTAAATTCAGTGGGTATGAATTCTACAAATGTTCCCCTAAAAATATAAAAGGTACATGCATTCTGAATATGGCATTTATCGAATGTAACTTGGACTGAATACAGGAACCTAGTTGCTGTATTCTGAATACACATTCTCCATTCTTGTATCCCATTACATCCAAACCCTGGCAGTGGCGGAGTAAGAATTAGGCATTGTCGGACCTTTGTGTGTTACTTAAATTGGCGTTATTTTAAACATCAAGCAAAGTTTGAATAAATAATAATAATAAAAAAAGAAAAATATAATAAAATGTGGCTTAAAATTGCTTATCAGCTCTTTCTAAGACCTCTCTGGGCTACATATACATGTCATGTTGCAGATTATCCCCACTATATTAACTAAAAACACTGTCCAGATGTTATATGGCGGCATCTTAAAGAGTGAAAGGTTCTTATCCATGTTACTGCTGGATATCTGTCCAAGCAGTGCTGATGTGGCCAAGTAACCTATTAATGGACAAATCAATATTCTTGATAGGACAGTAAAAGTGGCAGTTTAGCTTTTGTGTATTGTTAGCTTTCCTGCGGTAAGATCCTCTTGAACAGAAAGAACACAAAAGAATTCAAATTAAAGCTGTGTGGATGGGACAACCCTCATCAGCCTTGTGATTGGTGAGGATACTGCTTACTTGTGCACTACACAAGTAAGGACTTTACATCTATAGAGAAGTATACTGGCAAAATTCATTGGCCTTTTAGGGGCATTTGAAAGTTATTTATAGGACATACTTTGTATAGGTATATTGTGTGCCTATAAGACCAAAATTAACCTTGATATTTAGGTTCTTTGGCACTTTAAAGCCCTAAAGCATCATTATAGTGAGGATGGTGACCACCAGCTAGCTAATTCCTTATAGCTAAATTGTTAGTAAATTCCCCAAACATAATTATAGTCATGGAGGAAAACAGTTTCAAGTATTAAACACGACACACAATTGATGACCTCACATTTAACTGGCTGGCATAACATTAGTTATTATAACAAGGTGACAGCATAGGACTGTGAATACTGGCTAATGACTGAGTGCCTGAAGATTTTGTTCTTCTTGACACCTATTTACAATGTTTACAAAGCACATACAATTCCAAGGCCCAAGTTACACCCCTGATTCAGGACCCCTTACTTTCTTGAATATTTAAAATCTTGAAATTTGGGTATTTTTGGCAACTCTCTGCTTAATGTTCAATAAAGTGTCTTCCTCAGTAAGAAGAACAGGTTTTGCCCAAAAAACACTAGAAGGTGGTTTATTCACGTAAAAGCTTTGAGTGACATCACAAGGGGTGTTATATTAAACATCAGGCAAAGTTGTAATAAATAAGAATAATTAAAAATGGCTTAAAAATTGCAGCCTGGCTGGTTTGAGTGACATCACAAAAGGCAAAAATGTGTTTCTCTTAAAACAGACTTGGCTAGTCCTTAATGTATTAAGTATCTGTAAAGCAACAAAGACTGTGCATGTATCCAAAAGCAGAATACATGTAGACAAAACACATGCTAGACCCACAGAACTAATAAAAATCATATATAAAGTTAATGGTTCAAATTTAAGTGATAAAAAAAAACATTCCTAAACTGGAGAGGTGGAAAACATTCCTGAGAATTTTACTGAACTCATTAAACTATCACCCGGCAGCGGCCGCGCTCCAAACAAATCTAATTTGTACAGTGAGTAATGGCGACTCACTGTTGATTCCAACTCACAAGATGAATGAGTCGAGGATTTACTGTCAATGTCTTAAACTGCTATGTGAATGTGTTGGTGTGGGTCTGGGGTGTGGAGAGTTTGCCCTTGACAGGAAAGCCCCATCATTATTAGATAAGTGAGAACCGTGTGAGCAGCAGGCCACTGAAAAGCAGGAGCGTGTCTGTCTCTGATGCACAACAACTGCCCTCTTGAGTCCAGAGAAAGCATTGCACCTGCCACAACCCAACACAAAGGCCCTCATGTTGTGGAAGCCAAAGTTTCTACTTTGATATTTTCGTGCTTTTGCATTTCAGTCAAATATTTCAATTGTATTTTTGCACTGGGAAAATCTTTTGTTTCATTCAGAAAGCCTCTGGTGTAACTCTTCTGTATGTAGATCTAACTTTCTCTTACTAGATAACAAGTGGAAATTCTCAAAGTAAAAGATGAATGGCACTCTGGAAAAAGGATGACCCTTATGGTCTTTTCAGGGAGTAATCTGCTCCATCTGATGAGGAGCAGACATTTCTTTCCAGCGCAAGATGTAGATTTCCACTGGAAAATCTGAGTTTTTTGTACATTCAAACTGTTAGATATCAGTCACTGTGCTGTGGCGTCCTGATGGGCCTCGATGTCTCTAGGCAGAGTTGGTAACATTTCCATATAGACAAATACAGCAAATCATTCCCTGCTGTGTTTGCCTCATTCAAATATAAACCATTCTCTCATACCTTGTTAGAAATAAAGGTACTCGGCGGTACATTTTTCACTCATGAAGGTACAATGTAAATGTACCCTCAAAGGTACAGCAGTGGTTTTGAGGTCCAATTTTGCACCTGAAATTAGTTGAAAAGTACATATCTGTACCTGTTCATAACCTCATGTTTTAAAACAGCAATAAAACAAAAAGCCTGGAGATGAGATGGGGTGTGTGGAATTAATACAGCTGAGAAAATATAATTTCAATGGATTATAGTACAGTCATGTTCCCTTGAGGGTACCACTCCAGTGACAAGAGGGGTACTGCCTCAGTGACCGTTTTGGACCTTTATTTCTGAGAGTGTACTCTCCGGTTCCACCAACAGCAAGGTTAATGAACAAAGCACTAGTCAATATTCTAGCTTGTTATGCTCATAAATGGAACTGCGTTTTGCTTTTATGTAGTTGTAGTTTTTCCTCATGTCTTTGGACCTTAAAATAAAGTTTACTTTGAACAGGAACAAGTGCAGAATGAAGCATAACTAATGCAGTATTTTTCATTGATGTCAGACTGTGCAGACAGTGAAGACATGTAAAGGCTAAAAAAAACAACTATCTACAGTATATACACCACACTGATGTTTATTCTGATGTACCTTCTAATACAGAATATTATGCAAAAGTCAGAGATAACCCTTTGCCTTTATTAGAGCTTTAAATCTTTTCAGTTGACTTGCTTTCAGTTTTTCAAAGAAGTCTGCAGGGATAGTTTTCCACACTTCAAGTTGTCTTACAAGTTGGATGAATGTTACACTTCCTGTGATCCAAGTAATCCCAAACACATTCAGTACTGGCCGGTCTGTTGCTGAGCACGTTCTTTGTTTGACTTAATGTTTACTTGTATTAATGCTTAATACAATAGCTGTTTTGAGTGGAAATAAAGGGAGGTCTGAGACTTTTGCATAGAATTGAATGTTAATGAATTAGCTGAAGAAGTCAGAAGTCAGTGTAAATCAAATTCAAACAAGACCAAACATATCAAGGCACAATTAACTGATTGATAAGACTGATAAAGTTGCCCCATTTTTTTTTTTATTTTGTCACATAAATGAAAGAGGAACTGATGTAGCCAACAGAAGTGTGCTGAAAACCCAGAGACATTCACACTGCAGGTGAGAGTAGCACAGCCTCCCTCTTCACGCAGAAAAAACCCACATCAATCAAATCTTAAGCCATCAGCTAGTATATTACAGTATATACACATCAAATTCAAATCCGAAACTGCTCTTCAACTTCAGTTTCAGACAAAAAAAAAAAAAAACAACATCTTAGGCAAGTTATCATAATATTCCCAAACCTTTAAACACTTTCGTACTTAAAAAGAAGCAAAAATACCAGAACATAGTCAGAACTGCTTGAAGCTGTGATAAATGTTACCCTTGTGTATTTCTTATCCCTTGAGAATGGCTTGTAGCAACGAAATAACATTCCTAGTATGCGCCCAATGTGACAGTGACAGTGCTGCAGTGCTGTTTAGCCACCGTGTTTTTAAATAAGGTGACCATGATAAGTCTTGGCCATCATGCACAGCAAGAACCATATGCTGTGATTTCATTCTCAGTCCAACCACACCCTGCAGGCTCTTCGGCTGGACTAAGTGGAAAATCTGCAGGCTGAACACGCCACTTGTCTGTTCGGGGTCAAAGTGCACCATCCCTAAAGTGAGATCATATGAGGAGCTTCCTGATGGCATTAAAGGGTGGAGATGACTGCAGGCCAATAGTGTATACTCTGAGTTTAGCAGTGTCACGTAATATGTTCTTTCAGGATATAAGGTTAAAATACTCTGTATGAGATAATTCTCTATAGATTATTGAGCTGGACAGCAACTGTGTTTCTGCCTTGCAGTAAGGTTAAATAGCATGTACAGTATATGCTAAGACACATTTGACAACAGTGTAGGCTTTGCAAATGAGTGCCCACATAACATGTAACACAAGGTGTACTGAATACGTTCCACTCACATGAGAAGCTGTAACCGAGTTACAAGGTGGAACAAAGCTTACTCCCATCATTATTGTTCAGCTCTAGGATCAGTCTTTGGATGCAATTCTGTCTGATGTTACAACAGTACCAGCGCTCATGTACAAACACTTCAACAAAGAGGTATAAGAGTAAATCTCTGGCTGGCTTTGATGGGTTCTCTTATGACCTAATTAAAAAAAAAAAAAAAAAAAAAAACACCTCTGATATAAACACACAATGAACAATGGAAAAAAATGAATGGTAGAAAAAAAAAAGCTCAATGCAGTGCTATATTATTAATATGACATATTATGAACATTAGAAATTAATCATTTAAGTATTGGAAATAAGTGCTTATAACAAATGGATAGATGCAAAACATGCAAACTAAATAAACAGTCATCTGGCTCACAGCTTCTCATTTAACTTAGCACCTATCAAGAACACAAGCATACCGTGACATTTTGGTCGGTGGAAAAACGTAAAATACGTTTAAATAAATAAGATTATAAATAACAAAATAAAGCTCAAAAGCTCAGAACAAATTTTAAACCCTTTGCATCACAGTATAACATCCCTTGTCCTGATGCAGTTTTGTCCTGTACATCTTACAGAAACAATATTTCTTTGTTTATAGGACTGGTTAATAAAAATGCATAGATGCTGCCCAGAGACTTGAAATCAACACTGGAGAAAAGAGGACATGCTCTTTTCCGATCCAGTGCTCCAGATCATTATGTGCATCATCAAGTTGCAATGGTGACTACACAGAAAAAACACCTAAGCTCAACCTAAATCAGTTTAGCACAGTCTCCCTCCTAGTCCCAGTAGGAGGCTGCAAGAAAGCAGGCTACTAAGAGAAGTAACGACTAAGATTGCTCAATGGTTCATCTGTCAGGCTGCTGCTGGTCAAATGACAATTTAATAACCACCTCAGTCATGTATTTTCTTACAAAATAACTCAAAACACAAACAGAAAATGCAGAAATTAAATGTGTGACTGAAAGGTTTGTTTTGTTCACACAAAAACAGTCCATTCTGCTTAAATATCAAATGAAAAAAAGATTCATAAACAAATGAAAACATCTACATCTCCTACATACACCATTTGCAAAAATAATTAACAGCAATATATACACATAATAACCTTCCCTGAACAGTTAAGGCCAAAGTGCAGTGAGTGTGTAGTAGAAACACACGTCTTATATGCTGCTACACTCCATTTGAATGTTCCCAGCTTTGTTAACTTTGTAAATGTAATATAAGCTTACACGGGCCCTCATATTTAATGAATGTGCTAACTCACACATAAAATGAAGCAAATGAACTACCTAGAATAAAACTCAACATAGCTCTCATTTTTTTAAACAATACAAAAAAGAAAATGTTTACATATTTACAGAGTTCCAGCATCCAGTGGAATTAGCCAAAGGCATCTCAGGATCATGTATAATGTCCTCTTTGAAGGTCCTGCTTAAAAGAGAAAATCTGGATGTCCAGGTGAGCTTAAGCTTAGAGGTCTGTTATTGGAGGCAAAAGGTGCATTGGCTCATATACAGCAGCTCACCCGGTCAAGAGAGGGAAAGAAAAAGTGAGAGAGAAAGAGAAAGAAATAGACAGAGAGACTTCCCCAGTGTATCCAAAAGACAGAGCCAGCATGCGGTCAGAGCATGCCGAAGCCCTCACTGCCCTCACTGATGGCCAGCTTCAGCAGTTTGTGCAGCTCCTCATAGGAGTCATAGGTAGGGAGGCACAACTGGTTAAAACTGAAAACGAACCAGAAATAAAAAAAAAAAGATGACGATTAACACGAAGCGGTTGAGCACCAACAGATCCAATGCAGACCTTCTTAAACCTTGTCCTGTTCCGCATATTTTAACATTCTGCATATTTTACCGTTTGCCCTGCTATAAGATTCAACTTCAAATGGTGAAAATGCATCGGACCAGGTCCTATTCCATTTCTATGGGAAGTGTTGTCAGATGTGGCTGTTCAGTGTATGATGGGTGCAGAGCATGGACTTTGGGGGTACCATGCATTGAAAAAAGTGAGCAGAGCTAAACTTTATGCAAATTAATCTGGCCTATGCAATGTGTTTATTTAATCAGGAGGCAGGAGTTAATTGGGAGATCGGTGTCTACAGCTCACTGTATAACATGTTCCTATGTGTTCTATATGGAAGAATAGCAGCAACAGGCCACAAATTAATGCACAGCTGTTGTGCTGTGAGTGGGAAGATAATTGGTTGTATCTTGATACCAAATGCAAAATCAAAGCATCAACTACACAAACATCAAAATAGCAAGACTACATTACTTACACAGAGGTTTCATGGTAGTAATCCTTAAGATTAATATCTAAATGCAGGGGTGATAGTGGGAAAAATTCCTGAGCCTGAACTTTTTTTCTCTGCTCGGGAGGTGAGCAGGGTGGGGGTGCTATGTATGCGACACACTTAACACATAACTTGTTGGCCCCTGGGCGCAGATATATGTCTATGTATAACCCTGATCTTCATTACTGTCAAAGAATTTTTGCTTTTGAATTAGTCCCTTCAGTGATAGATTGTGTTGAATTTTGTTGAAATACATGAACAACATTCAGACATGAGATAAACAAACCTAATATAAGCCTATATTTCAGAAGCTTGTGCAGATTACCAGAACTCTTGGGACTAGCAGGCCTGTTCAGGAATCCATACCTGTTTTTAACTAGTCACATACCTTATTGCTTCTATAGTATAGGAGACTACAGATACTACAGCCATACCAAGAACGGTCAGCAGGTGGCAATAACAATACTCCAAAGTAAACTAGGAATTGATTAGTAGCCTAACCATTGACTAAATAACATGACACATTCATTTCTTTTAAAAATATAATAGCAAACTATGCACCATTTATTTTAAATATTTTGAAACAGTTACAGTGCAACAAACTCATAAATAATACTACAGCCCTAAAATTACTATTCAGTTCCATTTTCCCCAGGATTAATATAGTTGCGTTCCATGGCTGAGTTTATACGTTTCGGCGTTGACAGTGGAAAAAAATTTGCACGTGTATTTCCTGGGATTTCCTACTGAATCTATCAATTTGTTTGGTCAAAGCAAGTCCCGCCCGCCCTGTTTCTGACTGGCTTAATGGCTAGTAGGCTAGGCCTTGGTGTTGGTTACAGTGAAACCTGCGCATGTCAGATCAAGAGAAGTGTCAGATCCTATGGTCAGATCACTAGGCCAGGGGTCGGCAACCCGCGGCTCCGGAGCCGCAGGCTCTGATGCGGCTCAGCTTTTGAAAATAATTAATTTAATTAACGTATATAATTTTTGAGACTTAAAAAAATGTTCGGGCGGAATATCACAAACGTCCGGTATTTAGTTTCGGTTCGCTTGACTGACATGTCGGCATCGTCACCATGATTCCAATTGTGAATGATTCAAAAGTAATGGTAATTTTACCAAAGGTTATTAAAAGGTGCACACGACATCTTGCAATCAGCTATTACTTTTATTTTCAAGTTTGGTTTTTTTTTATTTTTTAACCGACTTTCTCCCCAATTTAGTCGTCTTCAATTACACCCACTAGTTGGGACTCCTGTATTTACACAATGCTATCAATGCTAGGAGCGCCACCGCTTCCATTGGACAGCTGAACGCGCTCAGAGGAAAGCACCAACCACCACATCCATTAGGTCAGTTAACAGATGCCTGCGCTGACTAGCATTGCGTTGAGTGATGAGAGGAGAAGGGGGGCATCCCACCCACTCAGAGAGAGCAAGGCCAATTGTGCTCTCTTGGACTTGGCTGTAGCATCACCAGGGATCAAACTCTCAATTAGTATAATAAAAATAAAGGATGCATGTAATGTAGCCACTAATAAGCATATAATTTAAATGGTTAAATAGCTGCTTTGTTAGTTAGAGTATGTTGGAGGTGGGAAAACACCAAAATATGCAGTTCAGGGGTACACCAGGATCAGGAACAACTGTTCTACAGAAGTTCAAATAAATTAGAACCCAGCTGTAGACTGAAACATGATGAGGCATTATGTTTCATACAGATGGATTGTGTGTAAGAATGAGTAGGAGTACTTGAGTATGTGTACTCACCAGGTGTGTGCGGTTGGCAGAGTGCTGTGTGTGGGGGCTGCTATGATCTGGAAGGAGGGGCAGAGTGTGTTAAAGCCCCCTGGGGGGAGCTGAGATGAGCCGGTGGTGAACTGCAGGAGACGTGCCAGCTCTTCCTGAGTGAAGGAGGACACCACAGCCCAGAACCACTTCATTACCTACAAAACACAGCCATACAAATGCACTAGTGTCAAATTCAGATCAATACAGAAGAAGAGGGTGTGTATTTTAAAAGGCACTCAGCCCCCTCTGCTGACTGGCTCGGTGCTTTCACTGCTCAATATGATGTTTTCCATACTTAAATTACAAGAAGGACAAATAAAAGGTCCATATAATGGGAAATGTTTCTTCTATTTATTTGTTTATTTTTCATAAAAGTTTGACATAGTGCAAGCATTGTTGAAGTTTCAAAATGTACAATTAACTCCTTAGTACATACATGAAAGCTGCAAAAACAGCCTGTTTTGAATTCACTATTTTTGTGATTTCATGAAACACACACACACACATATATGTGTGTGTGTCTGTAGGTTGGATCTGTCTATCCAACCTACAGCAGTTCAGTTCAGTCCATTCATACTGAAGTTACAACAAATGTTTAACCCAAAACCAATTTATGAATGAGGCACTTAAATGTTCAGTAACAAAAACAGCCTGATAAGTTCTGAGGGATAAAGAGAGGTTGGAGAACAGTCAGGTAAAAACCATTTATAACTGCGTTTGACACAACACATTAAATTTATAGGTGGACCTCAGCGACAAGATACATGTAGGAAGTGGGTCCTTTAAAACATAAAATGGATGCAGCAATTATGCACTCTGTATACAAAAATTCACAAAGAAATACTATATTTATCCATTTTACCTTTTCCATAATTTTCCACTTTAAACCAACAGCATCTTAATCTTTAACAGGAAAACAAGCACTGAAAAAGGTGCAGTACCAACTGATGCTTAGCACCCACCTTCTCTCTAAAATGCCATGAGCCTCCAACGATAACAGCATGGGCTTTGAAATCCTGCACATTAATATCTCCAGTTCCACACATGAGCAACTGTATACAAAAGAAACAAATATACAACAAACTGGCTTAAACAATGTCTTCTTAACAAAACCTCAAACTCAAATAAACGTCAGTCATTTTTTGTTTCATAATTTCAGGGGAGGTCGAACAGAGTTCATATCATATGTACATAAAGTGCAATAAACAATCATCATTCCATGCCGGCAGGATTACCTCCAATTCATTTTCATCAAATATGGCCAAAAGGTTCTCAGGAACAAGTTCATTCAAACCTGAAGATTACAAAACCTAGGTTAACTCTGAACATATTTATTTAGTGAAGCTTCAATGGAGTGAGGGTGTGTTTGAGGAGGCCTTACCTTTAAGGAAATGCTCCAACTCGTCCCTCACCTGACTGGCCAGTCGATACTGAGCCAGCAGGTTCAGGTAATGCATCTTATTCTCATTAGTCACAGCAATTTGGGCACCACCAGATATGAGCTCCACCACCTGTAAAGAAGGATCACATTCTTTCTGACACATTCACAGTATGCACAAACTGACAAAGCTATATCTACATAGCCCTTTAAAAAGAAGTCTACATGCAATTAAATTCTCCTTCCCATTCTTGCAGCCTGGACTGATATGACTGCAGCTGCACTTATTTAAAACAGCAGAAAATTGTAGGTGCCAGCAAAGGGTAAAGTAATTTAGATAAGGGTATATCACCTTTTCCAGCTGTCCTGACTTGCTGTATTTCTCTTCAGCAAAAACAAGGTCCATTTCACTCACGTCATTGTTTAGAATGAAGCAGACCTTTGTTTTGTAGAACTCTGGATCATCCGTCTCAAAGTACTGCCATGGCAAGAGTGAATTAAAATCAGTCAGATGCACGAAATAAAATAAACATGCATTACTTCTGTCAGAAACAATGCACATTGTTTTATTCAGCCCCAAATGCAGTTAGGTATTTAATACAAGCAACATAAACACCACAACACTGTGCTTGTGCTCAAACAAAAGAAAAGGAGGAGTGAATTAGAAGAATGGCCTTGTGAAAAAATGTAGGAGACTCTTGAGAAATTTAACAAGCAGAAAGGTGCTGACATTACTGCTTGAGCAGAATACAAGCTCTAAGGACAAATAACAGATGTATGACGCTACAAGAAAAGTATACATCAATGCTGTCGAATACAAAATCTTGTATATCCAAAACAGTAACTTTACAAGAGAAGGGAGAAAAAAAAAAAAAAAAAAAACAAAAAAAAAAAAAAAAAACACACACTTGACTTTTAATTGAAGTCAGTGGAAACGGACATTTTTCCAAGTCATTTTGGGCCAAGACATTGAGCATACAAGATAAAATGCAACAGGCATTTTTACATTTTGTCAAATTATTACAAAAACAACAAAAATGGAGATATATCGCTGCTGTCGGAACGTACAGAATGTATGTTATATTATACACACACACACACACACACACACACACACACACACACACACACACACATATTGCTGCTGTTGGAAGAAATATATATATAATTAGACTATTTAAATTTAATCCCACAAACAAGGACACCTCAGTCATGGACTCTTGGTGCTGGGGATCGAACCGGCGACCTTCTGCTCACAGGGCCAGTTCCCTAACCTCCAGCCCATGACTGCCCCTGTATATTATATATGTATGCATACACGATAGATTTGTTGCAAATGGACACAACAGCTGCGCATCACCTTGTAATTCATGCGCAGGCCAATAATCTGGGCCAGGAAGGAACGAGTGAACCTGGCTCGCACCAGCTGCTTGTAGGCCCCTCCCAAAGCTGACTCATACAGGCACTTTCCCACCACGCGCCCTGCAAACTCATACATCTTCAGCCTCAGGTGGGCAGGTCGCTCTGCATTAGGGTGGACCTGTCAGACACACACACAGTTAATGCCCACTCCTCAGCCATAACTCACATCACACATTACACATCAGCCCATAGTCACTTACACGTCTGACACACTACATCATTTTAGAGTAGGATTAAATATCAGATTATATTAACAAAAATCTACTGTACTCTCTCTGGGTTGGTCTCTAAAAGCTGGACAGGAAAAAAAGCAAAAGCTCTGGGAGCCTAATGCATACCAGACCCTGGTTGTTGTCACTGAAGCGCGTGAAGAGCTGGTTATTGGTGTCAAACAGAGCCTTACACACAAGCTCAAACCACTCCCGCCTCGGACCGCCCCAGTCCAGAGCTATGACACATACACAATGCAATCTGTGTTTGTATTGAGCCTGGTCCTCACAGACACACAAACCAAACACATTCTGTACTATTTAAACATTACAAAAGTTAAAGGAAACAGCATTCACTGATGTACCTTCTTCATCCTGAAAGACCACCTCAAAGTTCTTACTCCAATCTGATATAGAAAAGTTTCTGGTGGCCTTAAGAGACTGCACACACGCGCACACGCGTGCACACACACACACACACACACACACCAAAATAAATAAATAAATAAATTTGCTTGTCAGTTCTCCATCTACTCCATGTGATCATGAATATTCACATTTATAGGATTAATCTAAAAGCTAAAAAGCTCCATTAGGACAGACCACTCACTGTATCAAGGATTGAGTGGCGGCTGATCTTCAGGCAGGTCTTTGTACGTGGCCTTTTGGAATGAATGTGCCTGAGCTCCCGCTGGAAAAAGCTCACCTTGTCCTGAAATGTTTCTGAGCCTCCTAACATCCAAAAATAAAAATGCAAACAATGAATATATTCACCAACACATATATGTGAATTTGGATATATGTAGACTACTTTTCAAAAGTTTGGAATCACTGGTCATACTAATTATTGTTATGCTATTCAATAATAACTTACAAGGTGTAGATTTACATATTATGAGCTAAACAACAGAACACACTGACATTTTATTATTTTAAGAGTCAATATATAGTAATTATCTACTCATGGTCATTTCTCGATTAGTTATCTGCTATCTGTGATAATTTAGCACTTTCAAGTATAAGCATTTTATATATTAATTTATTATAACGTCATTCTCAATGCTATACAGCTTTCTCAGTCACTATGGGGTCATACACAGGTGTGTTCATCACTCTAGCCCCGTCTAAAATTTCTTAATTTATTAGAGCATCCTACTAATTTTCCACATGTACTTACAACAAACTTGGTATTTTATTACTGAAAACAGAGATTCCAACCTTGGGTTTAGATTCCAAATTTTTCAGTGTTTGTGTACATTAGCAGTCAGACTCACCAATGTTCTTGTGAAGGAAGCGAATAAACGTGGCTGCCATGATGTTTCTGTCCTTGCAGCTTAGCTCTACAGGAGGCTGAATGCCATCATCCACCACCAGTGTCAGGTACTTGTGGATTGGGTCCGGCCCATGGTATGTGAACTAAGAGAAAAATCGAGGAATTGAGAAAAAAATCACCCATTTCCAGCGTTATAAATCTTGAGCTTGAATAAATCAGAGCAAACCTTTGTTCCTGGGCACACACGAAAAGTGAAAAGGCGCCATGGAATAATCTTCAGATAAAACTCCTTCACTGAGAGTTGCTGAAATACAATACAATTCAGACAAAACATGAGAATACAAAGAAGAAAACAAGTCTTACGGTATCACAAAACCTCCATACAAGGCACTAACCTTTGGCGATATGTAGCAGTAGACCTTTTTTGGTTTCTTGACCTTCTCTGGTTGGCCCTCTACCGGAGAGTCATGCTCATCCTCATCATCACCCATGGACGGTCGTCTCTGTGGCGCCAGCAAAGAGGATGCTGGGAACTGCCAGGGGGAGCTGCTGTAATTGCCAGTGCCATAGAGGTAGGCCTCAAAGTAGATACTAATGCCTGGAGTGGACACATTCTTCTCCACACAACTCTTCTCATTCTCTGTAACAATTACAATACAGAATAGAAATAAGCGCATGGTTTGTGTAGGGCTGCACGTTTATAGGGGAATTCCACTGTGTTGTTTTTTTTTTCCTTTCAATTCAGCATACTTAAATGTTGAAGATGTAAACAAAGTTATTCAGAGAAAAACATCATTCTAGAGAAACTTACAAAGTCAGAATTGTTCACAGTGGTGGTTTCAGGAACCAGACATCTAAAGAGTTTAATGCCTTTAAAAGTTACTTCACTGCATTATTACATAAAATAGTTATAAATGTGTTGCTTGATGCATGAAATGTTGTATTATGATAGTTCTGAGGTCAGCTTTTATTCTATGATATATTTATTAAAATTCATGATTTGTGGATAGGTACGTGCATGGCTTTGTAAGAAAAATAAAACAAACATTTTTTTTTGATTTACTACTATTTTATCATTATCAAAATCAGATATAAAAACTCAGAAGGCACAGTGCAGGTTTAAATAACATTTTTGTGCCGCAGACATTGTGCCCACTAGTTCCACTTGGCTTATCACAACTATTACATGAATGCCTGATTGATATTATTTACAGTTACTGGTTTTTCACAATCGTATGTTTAAGTTGAAACAGAATGTGAACTTGGTGCATTTTTATCTATTCATCCACTGAGATGCAAATGCGTGTCATTAAAAGAAAGCAGAACATTTCTTGAGACACATCACGGGACACCAAAAGTTCTGACTTGGTACTATAACATGTTTAGATGTCAGCAGTGAGTTTATATTTATTTGAGCTTAAGCTATTTCCGTCATCAGCTGGGGGCTAAGTATGCCTGGACAATCAGCCAGTTTGGCTGCTTTAGGTTTATACCTTTAAAGCAGGATATAATTAACAAAAAAACTAAAATAAATAATTAAACCTTTAAATCACAATTAAAGATTAATTATGATTATGGAAATTAATCATGAGCTACAAAGCCTTGCCAAGCCAGGCCTCTCTATTAACACCACTGTAAAGACAGTCTAAGTGGGTACATTTTTCTACAGTGTACCATTTTACATCAACCCACTCTGAATGACTGTATTTACATCGCAACAATTGGATAATACAGATATCAAAATAAACTTGTCATTTCTCCCACTCTTCTATGTGCTATAAATATGCTTTTCTCTCTGGCATCATCAACAGCAGAGTAATTGGCGAACCTGCTTAATCCACAGGTATTAAATCACAAATTTTAAGTCCAGCCCAAACACAAAAAGCACTCACCACTTAGCACAATGATGTCAAACTCTCCATTGCTGAGAGGCTGGTCCCTATAACGGATTCTTGCCCGAAAGCAGCCCTTCTTTTTAAGAGTGAGCCTCAACAGAACCTGACACTGCTGCTTATTACAAGAGACAGTCGTACTATAAAAGTCTTCAGCACTGTCCTCTTCCACAGTGCCCAGCTAAAGGAGAACAGAAAGAAAGGGAGAAAAGGAAGTAGTCATCACTGAACTTCTAATGTCTCATGTAACCTTGTAAGCCCCTTATGTAATAAGAAGTACTGACAGTATTGATATGTAATTTTTAATCTTCATGTTGTTAAGAGCGCTTACTGAGTGAATATGTACACTGTAGTTGACTTCATCTACAAGGGAGACGGAGTTACTGGTAGGGTTGCCATACTCATCCCGAGGCTCAATCTGCAGTGTGTGCTGTTGACCATATGTCAGCACCAAAGTGGAAAAGTGGTAAGCAATCTTTGTTTTGGATGGCACCACTGTCCCTATAACGAACACACAAGTCGTTTAATTTAGACAAAACATTCAGTAATCAATATTCAGTAACCTCAACAGAAAGAAACAAACTTGATTCCAAAAATTAGAGTCAGACTGCTTTCTAAGGGCTCTCCATCATGTACCTTGCATGAATCGGGTATCATGTACACATAAACCAAACAGCTCAATCAAAACTGGGTAAACATGACAGACAACAAAAATATTTGCAAACAGTATTGATATCTTCCAAATAAAACTTAAGTCAAAACCAGCTTTTAGCACTGTACTACAGAACGTCTGTAAACACAACTAACTAACAAGACAGATCTTTTTATAAACCTTGCAAAAAGAAACAAAAAACCCCTGACTAAAGGAGAAAAACACATGCTGATAGTTCTACATGCCTGCATGTAGTTATAAATACCAGCACTTTATGAATGAAAAGAAGATAAAGTTCATCTTACCTGGCTGGAATATTTTATAATAAGGGCTGTAGGCCACATTGAGACCACCAAGTTTAACAGCCACTTCGTATCGGCCAGCCTTGCGCACAGTGAAGGTCACTTTCACTACATTGGACTCTGGTTCCTGAAGGACCTCCTGGGTTACAGGAATGTCCAGAGCCAGTTCTATGTGAGTTATGTTCACTCTCAAGCCCACGGGCCTGTGGGCCGGGAATGGCTGGCCATTCTTATAGAAGAGCTAGGTAGAGGGACACAGAGCACTGAGTTAATATGCATTATAAAACGGCTATATTCTAAAGCCATTCTAAAGCCAGTCTAAAATCTGATTGGCTGCAGCATGCTCAAATCTGTAGTAAAATACTTGATAAACATATGTGACCAATAAACTCCCTAGCAATTATTATAAAGCAGTTCAAGGAAAAATCTTTGACTTTAACTAAAAAATATAGGCAATGATTAGTGAACCACGTTGCCTGGAGGAAGAATTGTTGAAAAACTGATCAACTGATTCATTTATTGGCTGATTGACTGATTGACCATTTTATTCTATATTACATTTCTTACCTGTTTAACAAATGCAATACGTTACTTAAAGCTATGTGCTGCAATGATTTTACCACAGTTAAGTGTGTTGTAAGCAGTCCTTCTCAAGTCATTCTACCACAGTAAAAGGCTGTTAGTAGGAATGACTGCAAAACATAATTTCTTGAGGGTAATGCTTCATAATACAAAACTAGTTATTAACATGTACACATATACCAAACAATACAAAATCATACCATACCTGGAGAGTTAAGCTACAAAGTGAAGAACAGTATTTAGAAGTGCACTCAACTTACAACAAATCACCACCTCTGACATAATGTTAACGTACAATAAAGGAATATTGAGCACACCTGCACTCGGAAGCTCATAGTCTGGCCCACTTCCTGTGGCTCCTTCCAGTCCCAGGAGACTTTACAGGAGCGTGGGTCCAGATAGTTCCCTCGCACATAGTCGTAAATACTGCGATCACCGCGGCGTCCAGGGTCCTCATTCTGCAGAAAGCTGACCACCCGTGCAGCGAGCTCACATAGGAACTTGATGGTAAAGACGAATGCAATAATGGAAACAGTTATCCCACCTATAAGAGACAGAAACATAAGCAGCCGTTGAGCACCATGTTGTCTTTTTAGCTGGATGCAAATGCCAACAAGAATAAGTATGCGCTTAGACAGCCAGGAAACAAGCCCTTCAGGTTTTTCATGGCAAATCACAAAAGCTGCCCAAGACTGAGTAAGTTGGTTTTAACTTACCACAAACAGTTTTACTTACAGACCATTTGTTGTCAATATCACAATGAAAATTTAAGCATTCTTGAAAACGAATGGAGATTTTTAAGGCACGTAACAGTTAGCAAGCTGTTAGGTGCGGTTGTATGCATGTGTCAAATCTTAAAACTAAAGAAAAAAGAGAAAAAATAACTCACCAATCACGTAAAACATGAGGTCCCTTATCAGAAAGCACAGTGCAACAGTACAGCCAAATATCACTGCTCCAGCTGAAGAACAAAATATGTAGACATTAAAATTCAGCACCTTAAGCAAAACAGTGCTACCCTGAACAGTAACAGAACAAACAACCACAGATTTCAAGCTCTGACGCTAGCCACATTCACACCTACAATCATTAACTATCCTGGCTATCTTTGCTTTCTAACAGACAGCAAAACTTACTTCTGTATTCAGCTGAGAAACTATACATTATAATGTCCACAAATGTACATGAAACTCGGCTACTCCCAACAGCTACAGAAGAAGGTGTGACCAGTCAAGAGTGACGGCATAAGCCACAGAACAAAACGTGCACACATTCTTGATTTTATCAGTGGTCTGGTAATCTTACTCATCTACTTTCTAACACTGTACTGCACATAAGCTTGAAAAAAGACAATTACATTCAACAACAGTTTTGTCCACAAACATCAACCCACTCTGATATCACTAAAGGTGATACCACATGTTCCAGATGGCACTCACCAATGGACCACTTCTCATTAAGGCGTCTCTCAGCAAGGCTGTGCACCAGCTGAATCTCGTAGTCCTGGTCTCTGCTGCCCCTGGAAGCTTGCAGAACCTTCACTCCTGTAGACAGTTTGATGTAATCCTCGTAGTAATAGCCCCAGGCTGCCAAAGAAAGCTGAAGCTGGCTGTCAAACTGAGCTAAATCATCCAGATTAGTGCATCCCAGGGCCTTCAGACTGCCAAAAGACAAAAGACAAGGCAATGCTTAGCCTATATAACAACTCCATTCACTTTAAAAGTAAATCTTCTTATTCAACAAATACAATACAAACATAATCATATAATAAGGTTAATAAATCTTAAGCACCAGCATGTACCATAAATACTGATAACATTTTATCAAGCTGAATACTTATCAAGTAAATAGTGCCACTGCTGACCGAGTATAAACATCAGTGCTTTCACTGATGACACATTTACAGATTATGTAACATAATTTCAGCTGAGACACACCACATCATAGCTGACATATTTAAAGACACAACAATATGTAATGCACAGGATAAACAGGAAAGACCTGTATTGTGTGAGAAAAGCAGTGCAGTACCAAGCACTCTAAGCACTCTAAGATCTCAATGAGGAACACATACTTAGACAATTAGAAATAAAAGTATTTTGCAGAATAAATTGCATTTACCACATGAGAATAAGAACAAGAGTCAGTTTGGGCTTATTAAAGCATAAATGAACTGAAAATTACGTGTGGAATTAACTCAATCTTTATTTTGCATTTAATTAAATGAAACTATCAAACAAAATCTTCTTAACTAACTACGATAATGCATAAACTGTGCTGTTAAGGTCCACCTTATTGCTAAAAATGTCAGCCTATTCATGAAGTGTGTATCCTAGCAATAAGAACATCTTTAGTACATATTGCAGCATTGCAGAGGTTCAATACGTATTGCTTTTGTGTGTAACAACCCTTAAAGAAGACTGCTGCAATGACCCCCTCTTCACTGCAGCTGCCAGAGCTCAATGGCATTCAGTTCAAGCACATAAAACCCCTACTGCCTCCTGGTGGACTGAAGGGCATAAAACAGTAATATCCTGCCCATTCCTGGTAATAGTGTGAACAAAATCATTCAATCTTCAAAGATCCTAA
This sequence comes from Pygocentrus nattereri, assembly GCF_015220715.1. NCBI lineage: Eukaryota > Metazoa > Chordata > Actinopteri > Characiformes > Serrasalmidae > Pygocentrus > Pygocentrus nattereri. The sequence goes on along the minus strand of NC_051220.1, from coordinate 32,710,475 downwards.
CCACCTTCTCTGAATGGATGAGGCTGGCTAAAATTATTCTCAATCAAGTTCTGCTTCATTCATGATAGAAACGGTGCATTTATGTACTTACGTGTGGTAGTAGTGCTCCAGGCTCTGGGAGCACAGCCACTCCTGAAAGGCAAAGTCTCGGAGCAGATGGATGTGAGCTTCAGTGATGTCCCTCCAGCGCCGGTGATCCTTTACCACCTCCTTCAAACGAGCCAACACACCAAGACTCAACTCTTCCAGAGACTGGACATCTATACACAGACAGAATAAGTTGCAAACATGGCTGAAGATAAGGCAAAGTAACATTATATTTATCGTTGCTTGAACAGCTACTGTGCTAGACAAGCCTAAACCTAGCCACCAAATTGACGAACTGTTCTTTAGTATAGCCTTTTGTCCATTCACTTGTTATATGAAATACTTTCACTGCCACAGCTCTCAGTCTGAAAAACAGCAGTGATTTGGGCCACCTTGCAAATGAATATAGAATAGGACTGTAATCACTGCGATTTCAGGTTTCTGGGGAACGTCCAAACATCATGGATTACTCTAAATCTGAACAATGACCTCCGAGTTCAGTTTCTTGTAATAAAGGCAGCCAATCAAGTCTTGACCATAAACAAAACCACTATTAAATAAAATACAAATGAAACATTCCTGCAGTGAAAAGACAATACTGTTTTTTTTTTTTTTTTTTTTTACTGACCTTCAAATAAATACTTGTACTCAAACAGGCTATGCCCCTGCAGCCATTCTTCAATCTGACTTTCCTTGCTTTTCTTCCAGCGCACTTCCCAGAAGAAAATCCACGAGACTGAACAAAAGATGAAGGTCAGCAAGAAGCGGCGGTCCATCAGACCATCTTCAGTCTTAACTCAGACCTCCGTCTTGTATAACAGTGCACTTCATTTGGACAGGTCTTTTCTCTTTTTCGCTCTCCAGATGTCTCCGGTTTTGCTGTTTGCAGAAGTAGGCCTAACCACCTTTAAGTACTCTTCCCATGTCATCGCAAGCACTTCAGCACCTCTATAGACGAGACATAACACAAAATTCAAGATTATGTTGTTGTACACTAGCTACAAACAATTCCATGACATTTCAAAACATAAATGCAACGATACAGTTTGCAGAGGTACAAAAGAAGTGTCTGACAAAGTAATTTAATATTTAAAAAGTGGCACACAGGGGTGGTAGGAGCATGTAACCCAGATGCATTCAATATGCATGAACCAACCCAAGAAAAGTATCACTACTTATAATGACTTGGCATCACAACAGTGCATAATTAATGGCACATTTTTGACATTTTAGACACAAATGTTTATTGGATTGGCTTTTGGCATCACACAGCATATCTCACTGGTTTGAACAAACTAAGCATATGCGTGCATTCTTATGTCCTTGTGAGTAAAAACATGGTAGGTCCTTCTCCATTTACCAAACTGAGCTGGAAGAGAAATGGTGACAAAGTCCTTTATGGAATACAAGCGACAGCTACCACAGTCTGGTAAGACATAACTCGATATACTAATTGCTTTATGTAGCTTAGACTTCTACCCACACAAAAAAACCCACAGTGTCTGAATTCAATTGCTAAACACCACACGGTGTAAAAGGTGTGGACTTTCTATCTTGCTAATTCCCAACTGTGAAACAAAAACACTACAGTAAGCAAAGCCTGGAAACCATGCTGGTATGAAAAAGGGAACCAGAAGCAGCGCTTGGCTAACATAGCTGGACAGACAAAAAAAATGAATACACGAGCACAATAAGCAGATCGTCTCCGACCTAACACCCGACAAACCCTTCTGAAACGTCTGCGGCACTGATGGTGAGAGCAGCTGCTCGGCCGTTTAACTCGTTTAACCTGCGAGCTGTCTTTAGGTCCTTTCAGGCGCCATTGAAATAACGTTAGCAGACAACTAACCCAGCTAGAATCAACACCTCTTCAAACGGACGTCGGAACCTTAAACGCCGCAATAAATTGAATTTTACCAGGCGTGTGCGTGTTTTTGACGTCTACAGTGCCGAACTGGTCCGCAGGCTCTGACCCGGTCTGTCTGCTTTAAGCCCGACACACACACACACACAAACACAAACACACAAAACACACACACTTGGACGAACCTTTGCGGCTGCTGTAGGCCGTCGTCGACGTCGAGCATGGATGACGTCAAATGTTCCGTCACTTCCATGGACACACGAGGATTTTATTAAACGGCTCTTAATCCGGACACAATTTAGCAATGGTAAGCCTTAATCCAAGAAAATAACATGTAGATATATGTTATATATATATGTTCCGAGCTTGACTATGTATTGGCATTTCTCAGTTGACATGTAGCAACTTGGGTGTTTGATTCCGGGCGCTGGCTTCAAGCAGAAAACGCACTAAACTCGCTTAGCTAGCTTTGTTTGCTAACTAACGCTAACTAGTTCGCTCGTGTATTTCCCTTACTCTGCGCACTTACGGATAGCTAAAGCTACCTATCAGACATAAGCCAAAGCTAGTGCTGCTGTCTTGTACATTTACTTCGATTACTGTGCCTGTGTTTTTAGAAACAACGAAGCTGAAATTAGTTTCTTATTCGCCAGCCTCTTGTTGGAACTCTCCCGTTCTACCTTAAATGGCGCGCCAGTTACATTCCTCATGCGAAAGAATGGAACTGCTGCAATATTTAAGGTGGAGCGGGTAAATTCGAATAGAAAGCCAGCTTGGTCCTCGTTTAGAAATACGCCACTCAGGAGTTGGAACGCAAGTAGCTAAAGTTATCCCTGTTCTCTCACTGGATTAGTGCAATAACCATATCCACGTCCTTTAAAACAGGAACCCTAAATCTCTCTCCTGTGAGACCATGGCCGAGGGGACAGGCCTCTCACTGTTGAATATTTTTTTTCTAGAAGAATGAACTATTAAGAATTTTGAAACTTTAGACAGGTCTCTTGTTTAGTATAAGTACTAGCAACACACCTTTCATTTAGATTCAAAGTCTAAATCTTTTAGGGTTCAAGCATAGATTAAGCTGATGATGTTTCACCAATAAATAAAAATAACCTATTTACTTAATCTGGGTCTGGGGAACTGGTCCGTAATGTTCAAAAAGGCTAAAGTCTTAAATAAGAAAAAAAATCACCAATGGCTTCCAAAGAAAACGTAAGGATTTTTTTCAGATTTACTGGTATTTTAAAATTATCAACACATTAAAAAATTCAGAATATGTGTAGTTTGAGAGAGGACATAAAATGGCTATATTTGTGTTGATGTTGCCATTTCTGGTTTCTCTCACCACCACACATCTAACAGAAATTTTGAAAAATTGGTGGAATTCCCTTTTGATATAAAGGGAGTCAAGTGCTATGTGTTCATTTCTGTTCTATTAGGGGAAGCAGAAGAAGCAGAAATATGCAGCAATGAAACGAATGATCAGCTTAAAGGATCAAAGACTGTAAGTATTCATCACACCATAGGCAGTAATAAAGTGAGATCTGTCTGTTTAACTAAATCAGACAGCCAGTTTAACAGGATACAGAGTGGTACACTGACACTGTGCTGACTCTAATTTAATTTATGTTCAAGAAAGCCGAAGGATCGAGCGAAAACAGAGAAAAAGAAGAAAGAAGACCCCTCAGCAATCAAAGAACATGAAGTGTAAGAACGTGTTTGTAGATTGCTGCAGTTTATTTGGGAAATCAAGTAATTATTTCATTGTTCTCATCAACAATGCAATATCTTTATAATCTCTAGGCCAAAGTACCCATCCTGTATGTTCTTCCAATACAACACTCAACTTGGACCTCCTTATCACATCCTTGTGGACACAAACTTCATCAACTTCTCCATAAAGGCAAAACTTGATGTAGTCCAATCCATGATGGACTGCCTTTATGCTAAATGTGAGTCTTCATAATCTGTTTGTTTTCCTAACAGATGGTTCTAATCAATGAAATATGAATTCAGTGTGTGTGTTTCTTTTATTCAGGCATTCCCCACATCACAGACTGTGTCATGGCTGAGCTTGAGAAATTAGGGATGAAATACAGAGTTGCCTTGAGGTAACAACCTGTATTCAGTTGTTTGCATATCCCTGTTGTCGGAAAAAAAACCTTGTATCTCCATTTTTGACGTTTTCCAGTTTTTGGGATAATTTAAAAATACCTGTTGTCCCTTACATTGTTTGTAAGTTTAAAGATGAATGGACCAAAAAAAAGGTCCCAAAATGACTTGGAAAGACGTCTGGTTCCATTGACTTACATTGAAAGTAAAGTAGGTTTTTACCTTCTCCTGTAAAGTTACTGTATTGGAGATATAAGGTTTTCTTCTGACAGCACCCTGGAGTTACTCCTTAGAATGTTTGTGATATAGATGATTCTTTACCCCAAGACAATAAAATAGTCATTGTTAAAATCTGTTATATGAATTTATTACATATATAATCCATTATGCAATATTGATAAAATATAAATACATGTTTATTAGTTTTGCATAATGTAGAACATGCATTGTCAATATATTATGAATAAATATATTATGAACTTGTGGTTCAAAATCTTCCATATTATTTACCCTTCAATGTGTAGCCCGCACTTTAAGGGGGGTTGGCTTCAGGCAGCAGAGACAGAAATGTGAAGTGCTGTGGAATTCCCTTTTGCTCTATGGTATTTTCATCACCTTTTGTATTGTCTTTGTAGAATAGCCAAGGATCCCCGCTTTGAGCGCTTGCCGTGCTCACATAAGGGAACATATGCTGATGACTGCTTGGTCCAAAGGGTAACTCAGGTAATACAGCATTGCCATCTGTCTGTTCACCTGATTCAGTTACAAAGGCATTATGTAAATTGAAGAGTGCCATTTAATATCTTTACTTCTCATCCTTGCATTAGCACAAGTGTTACATTGTGGCCACAGTGGATAGAGAACTGAAGAGGAGGATTCGAAAGATCCCAGGTGTCCCAATCATGTATATATCTAATCACAGGTAAACAATCCTCAATACATACCCCATATATACATATGAGATTAAATTCTATGGTGAAGTAAAATTTTGATTATGATATTGTCCTGTGTTCATTGCTTTATTTACATCTAATGACTCAGTTTCTCTTCACTTGAAGTTCCAAATTATTAAAATGCTAATATTGACCATATTATTAGGGCATAAATTAGAGCCTTGTACATTGGCCAGTAGAGGGCGCCTAGCACACTATTGATCTGTGCTCTGTTGTACTATTTATGCACTGCTGATTTACATGTAAAAAAAACAGCATTATTTTTGCAAACAGCCATGTTACAGTCCATATATATATATATATATATATATATATATATATATATATATATATATATATATATATATATATATATATATATATATATATATATATATAAAATATACTGCTAAACTGTAAATTCTTTTTTCCATGCTCTGTTAGTAAACCTCCTGGGCTGCTCTGCTGCTGCTAGCCAATTCATGTGCTTTGTACATTTCACCTTGATGATAAATATTATAGTTGTTTTTTGTTGTACATCTTGTTGTGAATGATATAGTGCTTGTAAAGTCTGTTGAACTATATTAAATATCCACTGCTAATATTTATAACTTTTTTTTTGTTCACCAGGTATAACATTGAAAGAATGCCAGATGATTATGGAGCACCAAGGTTATAACTTATTGAAGATTGATTTGGCTTGATTTTTTTTTTTTTTCCATTTCAATTCCTTAATAAATTAGAGCTTTGCATATCAAACTACAAAGATTTTGCACATTGGGTTGTTTTCTTGCCTATTTCTTACTTTTTCATTTCATTTTTAAAATGTTGTTCCTTTGTTTTATTTTATGTATTTGTTTTAAAGAAAATAAATCTACAGTGAACTGTGTGAAATTGATGCTACACACTTGACTGTAAACTATGGTCTCAAATTATGGTGACAGTTATAGCCCACTTTGACCATCTGGAGGACTGCAGAATATCATTTAGTACAATAATAGTATTTAACTGATAACTGATGTTTTAAAATTCTGCCATTAAATAACAATGAGCCTTAACCCACACTAAAGTGAATGTACTGTTGCCTAGGAAAAAAGCCGCAAGTTGGAGTTGTCTTTTGATGAGCTTGGTGTAAAATAAAATGATAAAATGTGAAACTCGGAGGTGGTGGAGGTGTTATCGGTTGCAAACCAGAGCAGATGCTGTCGCCAATGTGCAAAAATAAAATGTAACATTTTTTTTTGAAACGTGAAATTTGTGAATAATTAGATCTTACTCTTATGTCTAACATTTGTTGCCAAGTCCAGTAAAAAAGTCATGTCAAATTGTGTACTGTACCTCTGTTCCAAATATATGGAGTTTAAATAGGAGCAGAGCTGCAGGCTCCCTAATCACAGCACAGTAATCCGGTTACACTGCGCATGCGCAGTACAGCGGGATATGGGCGTGACTGAAGGCGGTGTTGAATGAAGCTGGACTCAGATCAGCTCCTGTAACTCAACAGCTGGACGATGGACTGACATTTAGCGTAATCGGAGTGAACAGAGAGCCGTAGGCTGTCGTCGTGTAACGGAGCGGATGCAGAAGGAATGACGGCGGTTGATCTGTCGGGCAGTTTGGACCCGGAGTGAACGACCTCTGGAATATACCACCGGCGCCGGTCATCAGTGAAGTGGGGATTTTTTTGTCCTCAGTGCCAGACAGTTTCAGTTTTCCATCTAAAACATACACGGTTGCCTTCTTTGTGCCGCTTTTCGAGTATCATTTTATCTGATGCTTAGAAACCACGAAGCTTCTGCTAACTGACCGTCTGACTGACCGCAGACGGGTTCTTCTCTGTTTCGTTACAGAAAGCGAATAGATGCCTAGCCCCCTTTAAATGGCGACACTGTCTGTATTTTCGCTCACTGACGGGAATTTGTCACTGTAGTGGGACATATTTATCCTCTTAGCTTGGAAACAGTCGTGCTTTTCGCCTGTTGGTCTCAATGGGCCCCACTTCCCCAAGTTGCTGACTGCTGCTAACCAGCTACACTTACATGTGTGGACTGTCGGTGTTTGTGCTGAATGTGTTTTAAAGCTTCATCAGTGGCCCCAGCAGACATGTGGGACCGTCTGTGTTAACAGTCCGGGGATTGGTGGTGGGTGTAAGTAGCTAATGCTCCAGTTCACTGCTCTGACTGTGATATGAGCTGCCAATGCCAGTGATCTGCTGCGGGAGCGTCCATCACTGCAAGTCTCCTCAGAGACTGATGGACAAGGCAGGCATTGGCATGTGTTTAAGCCAGCCGAGGGGCGCCGGGCTCTCCATGCTGAGGACTGCTGTCAGTCTGGAGGGGGTTGAGGAGAGAGATGAGGAGCAAGAGGACGAGGGAGAGGAAGATTTGCGGGATGGGGGCATCCCCTTCATTGTGAACCGGGGTGGGCTGCCGGTCAATGAGGAGACATGGGAGCAGATGTGGAGGCATGTGGCCCGGATTCACCCCGATGGAGAGGCAGTGGCGAAGAGGATTCGAGGAGCCACCGACTTGCCCAAGGTACCTCTTCTGTATTCATTCCTATATTCTCACCCTTTCTCCTTACATCCTTATGGAGGTTTACAGCTCCCTTATTTTCTTATATTTTCAGTTATCCATCTTGTGTTCTTACCTATTCGCCTTATATTCTTATATGTGAGCACTTTTTGTCTTTTATATCCTTATGTAAATATCTCACATATTTCCCTCATAGCCTTATATATTCTCCTTGTTATAATCTTAGAAATTCTTGTTATTATTATATCCTTAAATATTATCATATATTCTTCTTGTATTCATGTTTATTTTCATATTTTCGTTATATATTTTTAATTATTCTTCTCATGTCAGGGGTGCCCAGCCTTGGTCCTGGTGATGATCTACCCTGATATTTTTCCTTATTTCCATATATTCCATACATTCTCTCCTGTTTCCATAATAATACTCTCTTAACCCAGTGCTTGACCTCAGTCTCCTCGTCTATCTTTATATACAGTTAAATGCAAATGTTTGGATGCTGTTGGACAAATGACATATTGATTTTCTACAGTTATCAATTTGAAATATATTAAGACATTTTTGCAAAGAATGCGCTACTATATTTAAATTTGATTAATATAGAGGATGTGTTAACTTATTTTCACTTAGAAAATCAACAGAACATGCCACTCGACCATGGTGCGTATTCTCACCAATTCTCCTTAAAAATATTAAAATAGTAAAATGGAAAATACTTTCTTTATATACATATTTTTTTTCACTTATTCCTCATATCAAATTCTTAGACGTACTGTTATATATCGTCGCTGTTCAAAGCAAAAAAAAAGTATCTCCAAAATGGTAACTTTACATTACTTTACTGTCAATGTGAGTTAATATAAATTTTTTTCCAAGGAATTGTAGAGCATTTCTATTGGTCCAGTCATCATAATATTTTCACACAATGTAAAGCTGCTGTGCTCAAATTATGTAGAATCACCAAATATGGAGAGGTTTTTGGACAGCGATGATATGTAAAGACCAGTTATATCAGGTAATTGATACTCAGATCGCATTACACCACCAAAAGTTTACCAGGAGTCTTCATTAGGACTGAATACTTCACATGTACATTATGGAAACACATGTAAGATCATTTCCTTAAAAGTCAAACCAAGAAACAGTCACCACCAGGTCTTTCTGTAGGCTTGGACTCGGCTCATATGGAGATACAGTCATTTCAGCAGATGACCACATGCAGATTCACTAAATTAGCACAGGTCCAACTACATTAAAATTGGTTTGCAGCCTTCCACTCTAAATGTCTAAATGTAGACTAAGAATTCCCAAAGCTCGCCATACATGCACTTAGCTCCAAGGGAAACCTCATGTACTCTTCCTGCTGTAATACTCTATTAGTATTCCAGATATTAGCAGCATCGTTTACATTAGGCACAAGCCGTATTAACACTATGCCTTTCAGACAGCATGTACACATTAGTTTTCTAGTGCAATCCAGTCCTTTAAGAGAGAGCATCAGGCAGTGAAACACTTAAGATAATGTATTGTCCTGTAACACACAATATATCAGTGTAATGGAAGATGTAATGGAAGAAGAGAACATACCATCGACATTGCACAGTGACTGTAGCAGACTGTGATATGAGCCTGTATCTGTACCCTCTAGTCATTTGTACAGCATGACATCATGATTATCACATACACATCTTCAAATTCCTCATCACCTTTAATTTAAACCCATAAGGAATCATTCATTTAATTGAACTGAGGAAAAAAAGGTTCATTAGGAGAAGTCTCAGTGGGAGTTTCTGTTACTGTGGAAAAGTTATTATAAGTCAAATTATTATAAGAAAAGCTTTCAAATGATACTCTTTTATGGTTTGTACTTTTTAGTGTGTACTTTATGTAGAAAAAAAGAACAATGTAGAAAAATACTTTATTAAGAAAGTGCAAAATAAATCTAGAACAGAATAAATCTAAAATACAAAAATGTTACTGACCGCAATAAATGTGTCTCCTTCTCCCTTAAAGCAGAAATGCAGTTTTCCTGACCAAAGGGCCAGAAGATTATGCATGTGGCCAATCTAACATTTTAGCAGATTCATTTTCTTCTAAATGCTGTCTCTGTGCCTCCCCTGAATGTCTCCATTTATCTATTTGAATTTGTTTGATTCTTTACAAGATTTGCGAGTAAGCAATTAAGATTCTGAGCATGGGTTTTGCCCCAAAGAGTGGACCTTGTGTCAGACAGAACAAGAAGATATTCTTTAGCTGCAGTTAACGTAATTGTATGAGCACTGCATTGATCGCATGCTTTCCCCCACAGATTCCAATACCGACTGTGCCTACATACCAGCCAACCACCAGTATTCCCCATCGCCTGGAAGCCATACAGAAATACATCAGGGACTTGCAGTATCCTTTCAGCCACTATTTACTGACATTTTGAATGACTGATGTCCAGAAGCTTAACTTTGCTTTAATACAGGCTTTATGACACTTCGGTGAACGAACAGCTGTGAAATTGTTTGATTACTGCTTCATCAGCTATTCCGTGCACGGATATACAGCTGTGTTTGGTATTGCCGTTGACTGATTTTATACACTATGTATCATTTATGGGTACAAACTCATGTCAGAGACATGGAAAGTAGGCCAGAGAGATATAATGCAGACACGGGTAGTCTCTATATCTATGAAATATTTACCAGTGCTTAGACAGAAGTAATAAACTGTGAACTTCTTTTAATGGGCCATGTGTTTTGGCTCTAAAGAAGAGAGTGAAATTTACTGCCCTCTCAGCCTTCATAGCAGATTCTTCTACTGTAATTATGAAGAACATTTGTACACAAATTTAAACCAGGTTTGTTTTTGTGAATATGTTTTTTTTTGTATAAGATTGCCGTGTAGTTTAATGTGATTTAATGCCATCCAGAAATTATAATTAACTTAACAGCACTAACCAGGTACAATCACACTGGAACCCAGTTTTTTGAGATCAAGAAGAGCAGACCTCTCACAGCGTGAGCATCTTGTCTTAAATCGTATACCGTAGATTTTGTTGCATAAGTTATTTTTTAAAATATACAGTATTTTAACAGTTCATTCTTTAATTGTATTTTTCATTGTACAGTACTGTGTAAAAGTCAGAGAATTTATTTAATGTTCTGTGAAAACAGCCATTAAGTGCAACATATTAATTTTTCACCGAGGAAAAAAAAAAGCATAAAATATATATTTAACGCAAATTTGCACCAAAGTCTCAACAACTAAACATAATGTAACATATTTAGAGTGTCCACTTTTTAGGCGATTTTTCTACACCTCTGAAGTTCAGTCTTAGAAGTTGGTTATACTTTCCGCTTCTTGTAATCAAAGCTATCCAAAACATATTCAGTGATCTTGAAGTCTGGATTGTGGGATGGTAAGTTTGTTGTTCTAATTTTAAAAAGTTAGTTACTGTGTTGCTGTAAAAATAGCTAGCACAACTTTAGATACTACATTGACAGAGCATAAAACATATTTATGTTCGGTTAACTTCTAAAATTTAAAGCAGCATGGTAACGTTTTAAGTTAAAACAATTTTTTTTGCCTATTAGCTCTTGCATTGCTGTGACGAGTCTCATTTTCTCTGCATTTTTACATCATTTTAACTTCAGTTTTGGAAACACACTTTTTTCACAAATTTTCTTTTGACCTTCCCTTCCTTACACACATATATTGTGTGATGTACTCAGAAATATCTCCAGAAAATGTATAACTTGTACACAATGGACAGTTTTGACTGAAAATTGAATGAAGTGTACATTGGACTTTTACACACTACAGTATGAATTTATGCTCTGATGTACCAGAAGGTTAAAAGCTAGCTTGTGAATTGGTTTTACTTGGTGCAGTATTTCTGTAAGCTCAGCCGTGATCCTTTCCGATCTCGGTGAGGGGCTGTTTCCTGTTGCTGCTTCTGGGACACAGACGCAGGAAGCAGCTGAGGGTGTTTGCTGATGATGTTGATGATAGAGCTGAGATGATGACATCAACTAAAGGAAATCAGATTTCAGCACCACACTCTACCAGTTGTGTTTGATTTGTTACAAAACATGAGTATCCAGTAGCATCCAGCTATTAGGAACAATTTGTGACCAAGGCCAATTTTAAGGGGCTAAAAATTCTGATAACCAATAATATCACTTTGTGGTAGATTAATTTAGGTCAACGTTAAGGTAGATCATGCTGATGTTTTTTAAAGCACGTTTAAAAGTTCATTCTCTTCCACAGGTTGATGGACATAGCTAAGGAAATGACCAGAGAATCTCTACCAATCAAATGTCTGGAGGCTGTAATCCTTGGCATGTATCCTTCCTTGTGGAGTTCACTGCACACAAACTCTCCATTCATTGTTTGGTTGGAAAATCTAAACTCCATTACTGGAAGTATTCAGATTGTATCTGTGTTATTCGTTCAAGTTTGCACATGCTGGAAGCATTAATACTGTTTTTACACAGTTGAGATTTGGCTCGTTGACAGTCAAACTCTCTGCAGAGTTTTAGTACGTTTAATATTTCAAGACACTCGGTTCAACTCATGAAGGTGGTACCATTTTACAATGAGACTACCTTTAGAAAGAGTGCATAAATGGTTCTTTATTAATAGGTATTAATGGTTAGTAATGTACTTCATTAGTGGTTATTGATTTGACCATAAATACTTTAATATTCTTTAATAAGCAGTTATACACATAAGTAATAAGTGCCATGTTGCTTGACAAACAGTGATCCCACATTAATGTATACTGGTAAACCTCAGTTTACTTGCACCTTATCTTACTTTGCCATCAGTCAGCATTGAACCTACTAGCTTCATCAGATATTCATCACATATAACAGGTTACTATTGCCCTTTTCATTCATGCAATGTAACTGCTTATTAATGATTTTAAGGTGTTTTTGACCTAATTACTAGCCATTAATAAACTATTTTCCAAAATCTTTCATAAACATTATTGAAGGTAGTTATGTAAGACAAATGTTATCAAGTCCAGGACCAGAAGTAGCCACTGTCTTTCTCTGTATCACCTGTTTTTTTTTGTTAACATTTACTAAAAAGCTCAGTCAGTGTCAAAGGTAAAGCCACAACTAGACCAAAACTACATTCAGGATATAACACAGCACCAAAGTTAAAGGATAATTTCACTAACTTTTCAAAGTTGCTGCATAATACATTTGTTGAGATATAACCAGAGTCATTCAGAGTGGTTTGATGTGAAATAGTGCATTCTAAAGAAACTTACCGTCTTGTATTTCTTTATAATGGTGGTGATAGGAACCAAGGTTTACAGCATTTACTGCGTAAATATATACATCTTATTTGCTATCTAAATCAATTCGCCTACATGTATTGAGTTTTATATGTAATGCTAATAGAGTTAATCTTAAAACATACATTTTCTTTGAGTACACTGTAAAATTGGCTTGCCAGATTACTTTGATTGAAAGAATTGTTCATTCAAAGTATTTATTTAGATTGAATAAAACTAGTTAATTTAGTTGTGACCACATAAAGTAACTGTTTTAGGTAGATCTGATGAGCCTTTTTTTTTTAAACAATGCCCTTGTACCACCCCATCCTGTATGTATTTAAAACATGCTTTAGGCCAAAATGTATTTCAAAACTATATCTTGGGCATAATTTATTTTTAAGAATTCCTTGTAATCGATTTCTGTGAGAGAGCTTTGAACGTCTGATTCCTATCACCGTCACTGTGAACAATTCTGACTCAGCATTTTACATCAGACCACTCTGAAAGACATTTACGTCTTAGCTATTAAATGACAAAGATATTTTGAAAAAAATAGTGTAGTCCTGAAAGTGACCCTCTGGAAAGATTTTAGAACTAGATAGCTTGAAAAAAGAGTGAAAAATGATAGTAATGTCTTTGTTTTTGTGGGATAACATGGACTAAAGACTTTATTAATATATTTCTTGAATATCAAGGATTATATCACATTTTTCACCGAGCACTGTCACAGCATTTGTGGCATTTGCTACTATTGGAGAAACATCTGCATTGATATGCTCAAAGGTTTCCATTCCAACAGACCAGAAGCACACAATCAATTCTTTGATGACTTAAGCCACTTGACTGAACAAGTGGAGTCAGGTGGGCTTCTGCTTGTTTGGAATGAAAGCCTGAAGCCACACCGGTCCTTTAAAGACAAGACTGGACACTCATGTCCTAACTCCATTGCCTGAAGATGAGTTCAGTTCCTTAATCTCACTCATGCACCAGTTACCTCACCAACAACATGCCATCTGTGGAGCGCTTCCCCATCAGCTTTAAAACTCAGTTCTCAGGGAGCCACTTCCGCCACATTGTGTTAGGAATCCACAGCGGTGGCCGTTTCGGTGCCTTGGGCATCAGCCGGCGTGAGGACCTGATGTTCAAGCCTCTGGAGTATCGCACACTCGCTGACCTGCTGCAGGAGTTTCAGACTGCTTACCAGGGCTACTGGCACACACTGCGCAAGGTGAAGATTGGCCAGTATGTGTCACACGACCCACACAGCGTGGAGCAAATCGAATGGAAGCACTCTGTACTGGACGTTGACAAGCTTTCGAAAGAGGAGCTGAGGAAAGAGCTGGAGAGACACACCCGCGACATGAGGCTGAAGGTGAGCAAGTCTCAGAATACTTAAGACATTCCCAAATGATCCTTGGCTTGAATGTACGAGTCTAGGAACAAGTCTAAACTTAGTCTGCACATTTTGTGAGGGTTCTTATGACCTTTTCACACTCACACATCTTGTTTATGAATATAGTTCTTTAAAGGGGACCTCCAGTGATTTTCTGCATAAATAATAGATCAATATGTAAACAAAGTAGCTCAGAGTGTTTTGATGTGACATGCTCATTTGTGGAGAAACTTGCAAAGTCAGAACTGTCCACAGTGGTGGTGATAGGAACTGAACGTCTGAAGAATATTACGACTTTAAACGGTGCCTCACAGAAATGTATTATATGAAACAGTTATGAGTTTGCACCAGATGCCATAGACATTGTATAATGATAGTTTTGTGATAAGAAAGCAAACCATAGCATGAAATAACTTTGAAAACTATTTAAAATACATTAATGGCTGAGAGGTACGGGACATGCAGGCCATTGTCAGGAAAAATAGTACCCAAAGAAAACTTTTCAGTTTTGCTGTCATCAGCATTACATATAAAACACCAGATATGCAGAAATTTGGCAAAACTTATGTAATTCCCCTTTAAATAAAGGTTCTCTGGCACTGGTCCACATAATCCTTTGTGGCATCTTAAGTGTATAATTTTGCATTATTTCTAAGTTTTTTTTTCTTCTTTCCATTTTCAGTGCTTGTCATGAATTATATTGCAACAAATTATCTACTGTATTAGAGCACATGGGTAGAAATGTGAATGTACTTGTAGGATTGTCAACAGAAGCAAGTAATATAGCAAAGTAATTTAAGACCAGCTCTCTTTTGGCTTATTCAGTGGCAGCAGGTGCAGGAAAGAACAAAACTGGCTGAAGACCAGCTGTTACAGCCAAACTGTAAATACAGATGTGTTATCTCAGTGGTTTGGAGGCTTAATTAACAGTCTAGCAGTAACTGAAGTGACTGCATGGAGGACAGATCCAGACGTCTTCCACTACATTACACATTTAAATGTTAGATGTTCATCTTAAGTGTCCTCCAAAGTGTTTGCTGTTCTATCTGTTACAGGGAAAAACAAGAGATCTGTTGTTTCAAGCCAACTGTGATCACAGGCTTCTGAAGTCAGTGGTCTGGCTTGTTCTAAAGTAAACTGACATTTTCATTTGAGAGTACAGTAACATTTTGACAGCGTAGCAAGAAAGAGTTGCCTCTTTTAACAAATACAGGCTAACTTTTGTTAGTTTTGAGGTGGCTACCATTATTACTGCCTGTTAAAGGACCTATATTATGGAAAATCTCATTTAATTTTGATGTATGTAGTATGTAAACACTACTTTTTAAATGGTCCCCTTTCTTCCCAGCCCTCAGTTCATATATAGAAACTGAGCTGTACACCCCATTTTGAATAATCAGTTTTTGTGATATCACAAAAAACAACAGAGTTACATGTATTTGCCTATTCAGCCTGTAGCAGCTTGGCTCCGCCCATTCACGCTGACGTTATAAGTGTTTCAGCCCAGATTGCTTTTTGAATGAGCCACAATATAGCACAGACATTTGGAAAAGGGATCTTTTACATACATCCGTCTTAAAGGTACATTAACAACAACAGCATGTTCAATTCTAAGGGACAAAGAAAGGATAGTAAGTGGTCATGTACAAATTATGGCTGTTTCATGTATGCAAACCCATACAAATGGCATAAGCAGCCCTCAGGAGGGAAAAAAAATGGGAAAATGTAGGTGATGAGCCCTAAATTGTGCGCAGGCATTGGCTCCTTTCATCCATTTCTAGACATATAAAGAAGCCATCAAGAGCAATAGACCAAAGAAAAGTGTCTGAAATGCACCCATAAATTAATTCTGACATCATGACTTATCATACTCATACTTTACTTATTCCAGTCATTCCACTTATGCCACTATTCTGAGTAGCCCTGAAAAGAAATTCCACTCAGAGTACTTAATTTAATTGAGATGCACTTAATTTATTGCTTTTCCCTTTACTATTTTGCATCACACATTTCTCATACCATCAACTTATAGCTGATGTTATTAGGATGGCCATCTCACTGACTGGACGCAATTCCATTAGTGAAGGGAGGATTTTATCTATCAGCTCTTATGTAGCTTCCTTCAGCATATTCCACTGCTGTGCTCTTTGTGTGTCTGTGTACAGTAGAGCATGCGCATTCCTCCATCACTTTAAGTGATTGATTCGATGTGAGAGAGGTATCAAGTTTATGTAAACAGACCCACCTTCCACTGTGTGGGCTGCAGTAGAATACTGAAAAATAGCTGTCAATCCCTTAAATCCTGAGCGCCTGTATATGAGCCCACACTTCACTTCAGAAGTTGCCGATTACTAAATCTTATGAAAGGGTTTATATAGTTGGCATGTTTGGATGGCCTATTTCAAATGGGTGCGTTAATACTGGTCCGAAGAAGTTATTTCCCAGTCTTCTGAATGAAAGATGGCCTTTCTCAAATAGAGCTGTCTTCTCAATACGCTCCTGAACACTGCGCCCTTTGTATCTATAACTAACTAATCCTATGGTTGAAGATTGGCCGTCACAATTATTTAATTATAGTTATGTGATTTAAAAAAAAAAAACGATAAAAACAAAAAAAATTATGGACACTGCCCCCAAAAATGTTCATTTTTGAATATGCCATTAAATATTCTCATATATTTGAATATTCTAAAAGAATAAGAAAGGATCAAGTCCTTTTCCATTTTATTTAAAAAATCGGGTTGTAATAGGGTAGTGTTACTGTCATCGCTGTTGTTGTTATTGCTAACTGTTATTAACATTTAGCCTGATAAACATGCTTGTTTCCTAACAGAAGTTTGTGGAATCATAAAAATAGGACACATTTCAAATATTCAAATGATTTTTCCAATATTGTAATTACTGAATTTAGTGACTATCACTGGATATTTGTTGCAGCCTAATTAAATTTCTCTTGTTTATGTTTTTCCATTGAAGTAACTTATTTTGGAAACTTTGAAAGGCTTTGCATGTTCTGTTGTTTACTAATTTCTTTTTAAGGCTTGACTCTTTTTAAACCTCCAACTAGTTGATTACACATCAAAATAATCAGGAAATGACTCGGGTTACTAATAAAATCAATAGCTTCAGTTTAGATGACGAATACAGAGTTTAAACACATTTATCGAGCCACTGTTTCACTGTTGTTTTCATGATAACATAGTAAGCTCAACTCTCTACTAAATCAAGAAAATCAATATCTTGCAGATTGGCAAGCCTGCACCTCCTTCACCCACCAAGGACAGACGGAAAGACATGGGATCTCCTCTGCGTAACCCAGGCAGCCCCATGCGCAGGAACAGCCGCAGCGAGAGAAGGTACCAATCTGCATTCACCTCAAACACAAGGGCACTGTTTATATCCATTTGTTTCTACATGCACCTTCACGGAGCGATTAAAATCGCAAGACAGTAGAAGCAGCACTATATCAACAAACCTGAGGGAAAACAAGCCAGGTAACTACAGACAAAGGGCTGTTGTTCACGTTGCCATCGCTGGAATGTTAGATATCTGTGTATTTAAAAGAATAAATTGGGTTACTGCTGACTTTTATAGGCGAAACAACACTACAGATCAGTCAGTAATACATTTCTCTCTTTTTATAGGCTTTCGGGTGAAAAGAAGGCTTTGGAGCCAAAGCCTCCTGCGGATATGAATGGATACCAGATTAGAGTGTGAGCTGGCTTTCTGGGTTCCAAACCATACTGCTCACAACAAGCAGTCATGCTGCCAAACTGCTATGAGTGGATGAAATGACAATACAGAAAAGTCTGAAGAACATTTCAAAGGATACAGATGAGTGTTTGGAACAATATCCAGTTGCAGACGTTTATGCAATGAATGAAACGCATGAGTGATGTGAAAGTGTGCAAAAATGACACCGCACCATATCACCTTTAATGAACCAATCAACTGAGCAGCCTCATTTCAAGTGAACACTTTTGTAGACACTCAGCTCGGTCCTAATTGTGAGCATTCAGTATGTAAATATCACAGTATGTATATTCCAAGTCAGCTGACTGCTTTCCTGGCTTTTGTTAAGACTGGTTTGTAATCCACTTACAAACAGGTGCCTTTTATACAACTCAGCATCACTCCACCCATCTGTTAGCATAACTAGTAGAATTTGTGTTGCTTGGCACTGCCGTCTCTAAGGCAGGCATCCAGTATCTGCGTAACATCAGCCTTCACCAATGACTTGAAATTTAACCTGGTATTTTTACTTCTGTAAACCAAATATACAGGAGAATGTGTAGAAAAGGCAAATGCAGACTGTAGTTTCCATGGTTCACATATCTTAAATTTAATTTGGCCTTATCTGTAACCTTTAGGCAGGAACACTTGACTTTCTGTTGTTTTTTATAAGACAAGGTTTAATTATTTTAAGCAGTCAATGCAAACAGTGAGTCTTAACTTTTTTCCCCTAACTTATTAAATATCTTGTTAAAGGCTATGTTTAGAGAGTAGCTTGTCAGTAGAAGGACTAGTGTGGCCTAGTTTGTAAAGTTCTACTTTTTTAAAGGTGTGAATACGCAGTGGGATTGACATCAGTTTGTGCAAATGACTTCATGTTTTGATAATCACCCATTCAGCTTTAAGGAGTACAATTCAAATGGCATTTAAAATACACAAAATATTGTGTAGGGTTAAATTATCATTTTTTTTATTGCTTTTTTAAAAAATATATATTCACTTTTTGCACTTCCTTTTAAATGTAGTAGCTTCACCTATAACTCACAAGTACCTATGCTCAATAACAGGTTTTGTACCACTAATGTAGTTTGGACTAGTTATACCATTAGTGGGAGGTTCAATACAGGTATGTATGTATGGAAAAATGGGCCTTAAAGTATAAGGATTCTTTGAGCATTTACCACTGAAAGTGTGCTCTATGCTTTTGTCATCATACAAATAGATGCATTGGGATTGCTCTACCACTGTCTCTCTCATTTGTTGAAGGTAACACTTTGTAGAGACATTGTAGCTCAAACAGAGCTGTCAAAATTACTAATGAGAAAAGTATTTTCTCTCACCAAAGCATCTGAAAGACTGAAATGCAGCGCAGTGCTGGCTGTTGAAGAGAAAAAGGGCAATTCTTTTGGCTATTACCCCTCACACTGGAGGCTGTTTTCATTTCTTGAGAACAAAGAAAATGTTGCACCATGACACCATGATGCCATAGCACTGTAATGTTAGCTTTCCTGTAAGGAAAATTAGAATTGTAACAAAATACAAAATCATCTGCTTCACTGTTGACACTTGAAATATGATCAAAATAAACAATGTACTGCTGAGGTGTAAAAATGTAAGCTTTTTTTCATGGAGGCACAGAGAGGAGCTGTATGAGGTGTTCACAACAACATTCACTGTTTTACTGCTTACATAAAACAGGGGGTTCACAAGGTCCAAACAGCAAACGTTGTGGTAAGTATGAAAGACAAATTCATGAAACCAATTGATAACTTATAAAATCAGGCATGCACAATGGCCATCCTGGTGATTTACTGGCAGAGTTCAGTTCACAAGGTGTTTATACTAAGCTAAACTACATGGACAGTAAAGGGCAGATTTTCAACAGAAGATCAAAATCACTCAAATTTAAACCAGCATGAAAGATGTTATCTGAGTGCAGGTTGCAAAGAACAGGACCTAAAGTACCACGCAGAAACTACAAGACATTTCTTTTCTTTGCCATTCATGTACTGTTAAAACTCTTCACCAAAACCAAAGTACAAAAGCATCTATATTTTTCTATCTTGCTTTCTGTCTAGTTTTCACATCCATTCAGAGAAGACCATACCCTGGACAATTCTGATCTTTGTAGAGACAAATTGTCACATTTGGAGATTGTTGCTCTTTTCAAGCTTCTTCATCCTTGCTGACACTGAAAAACTGGAAGTAGAATAAACTAAAGGGTCTGACGTTCACACAGTACTATACCTCTGAACTAAAGCGATGAGCACATACATTTTTTGGGTGACTTATTTTGTGTGTGTGTAAGACGGAATATGTAGTTGCATTACTATTTAGAAGGTGCCTTCATTTGCATCATGTAGACTGTCAGATGTACTAACCAACTGCAAGCCAAATGTCCAACCACCCATCATAGAAACGCTCCTCAGCTTTGTGTAAGGAATGTTGGCCTACTTTAAAAACCTACTGACCCACTTCTTGAACATGTGCACTCTCCTTTGGGAAATGTCTGTATTCCCACACACTGACAGCCTCAGAATCCGCTGCAGGTAAACAGAAAGGCATTTCATTGCACACTTACAAACTCTTTGCTGCTTTCTTGATTTTCTGCTTAAATGCCTTGCTTGTGCCATTAGAGGGCTTGAACTTGCTGCATAAACAGATGCCAGAACATTTTTTCCCCCCAGTGAAAGTATAATCTGAATTGGGGGAGGATAATGGCATTAAAGCCACTGCCTGCTGTGGTGTACTTTAAATCTCTCTTGTAATCCATCCTTTTAAATGTTTATCCTTTGTAACTAAAGCTCAGATTTGGAGCCCTTCAATGGTGAACAATAAAAGGCTCATGGAAGGGAGCTTGGAGCAGCTGCACTTAGTTGACTATGCAAGACCTTATACTGTTCACCAACAGAAGCCTGAAACAGTCACCTCCTTTAGCGAGGGACACACACTCTCCGTATCTCCCTGGATCCTTAGGCTGCATGAATAATTCTTTCATGCTGTGTGCATCTCCTCTGAACACGCCCCAGTGGAAGCAGCTGGAAAGCTCTAAGTATCTGAGCTTGTTACAGACTAGCTTGGTTTTTCAGATAATGATATCATGAGAAAACAGCCCTACTATGGTCCCAGAAAAATAAACAGTCTTTTTTACCACCAAAGTTCAGCTTGGTTTTCACCTCTCAAAGATGAAAGCTTCAAGTAACGTTTAATCAGATGGTGAACTCCTTTGACTTTCCCCTTCCTGATGCAAATGGACAATCTTGCATCTAATCTGAACCCAGAATGTCTTAAAATGTGAATAACTTGTATCTGATGACTAAATGAAATAAATGGAGTGGGCTCTGACTTCTGCTGTATTTATTAAATACATTATTTTTATTTTACTTACTTAGGCCTTTGTTATAGAGAACAAGCCTGGAGTCTGCAGCAGTTCCTGATCTGGGCTGGGCTCTAAAAACATGTATTAATCAGGAATAATACCAACACAATACTATTTTTGGCAATTTATTTACTTTTTTTCTTCCACTGAAAGAATAATAAGCTGCTCAAAACAAAAGCAAATAGTCTCAAAAATAAACTACACACCATTATGTACATTCAGCACTTTTCAGACTGAAAACATTTTGGTGACAAAGAATTTTTGCCGTTTTCTTCCATGGGACTTTCTATTTGCCAAAGTAATGCCCTTAACACCATATTTAACATCTGAATGCCCAATTTCAATACCATCTTAGTTCACCTCAACGTTTAAAACCAACCCTAAGATTCTAAGCTCTCAGAGAGTATAAAAAGGGCATCTGACTAAAAATGTTTTATGACGTCACCAGTCAACGCAAGGAAAAATTTAAAACAATAGAAAACCTTCAGCTTTCGGCCATCATCTTTGCCAGAAAGAAAAGACTTTGAATGCACAGAACCATAAACATCCTGATTAAGGCCTCAAAGAATCAGTCCAAGCCCAAGCTAACTCAGTAACCTGAACTTGGAACCAAGTTCTTACTGCGTCTCACTGGCTGGTGCCCTAAACAGTTAGCCGAGCTGAAACTTGGCCAGCAGACTCAGGTGATCTGAGGGGAACATTTCATTCGGGAGTCCATTCATCGACCAGAGGTCTGCCTCAGACAATAGAGTGAGACGGCCGAGCAGCTTCAGACCATTCTTCCTGTCTGTATGAAAGCACAAGAGATGCAGCCATACAACATCGTTAATAAATACAGACAAACAACATAGCTTTTACATGAAATACTGTAGTGGACAACTGATTTCAACTTGGATGTTAAAGGCTGTTTTCATGTACATGGATTAAGCTTAGTCTTGGACTAAACAATGCCAATGGTGTTTCACCATTAAAGATCCCATTTAGTCCAGGTCTAGGCTTAAACTGAAAAATCAACTTTAAGAAATGTTAAAATTGAATCTTTAATTGACAGGCATGGCTGCCCTGTTGCCTACCTTTACAGACCCCCGAGCCACCCTGTCCTGTAGAGTAAAAGATATAGTCGACCATGGCAGCTCCCTCCGAGTGTAATGTGGTGACTGCACAGCGCTCAGTATCAGCTATGTAAGGACTGTACACTGAACTCAGGTTTAATCCATGACATATGGTGTTTTTGAACCTGCTGAGGGAAAACAGGCAATATATACGACAATACTGTGGAGTAAACACTGATATTGTTGAAGTATTTAAAGTTGACTGATCTTGTTTATGGGAAGAATATAGTTCAAAGAGTTTACCTTGGAGAAAATAATTGCTTTTCTTCAGGATCTGGAAGGAAGAGAACAATGTGTGTTATTTCCCCAGATAAAGAATTGGTACATGCCAAATTAAGTAAAAGTGAAATATGCTTTAATAACAATCCCCATTCCAAACCAGTTGTGACAAAGGGCCAGATTCATGAAACGCACTACCAGATTTACCGTGACAGTAAGAGCAAACAGTGTGGTGTTAACACATTTGCTTGTACATAAACGAGATGTGTGACAGTTATACGGCTTGTGTGATGTTCATCTAAATTGCATTTTCTAAAACGTTTCAAAAAATTTTTGGTCACATGCAAGTAATCAACTAATTGGAGGTTCATCCGCTCAGCTGATTAACCGATACGTTTAAGACATTGTTTGCACCGTCCAAACAGATCAAAACTTCTAACTGCTTTGTAAGAGAATACGAGCATGATTTCAGATTTCCAAAATTTTTTTTTTTTTTTTTTTTTTTGCTGTAAGAAATGTTAAAAGTAAGATAAATCTGTTAACTGATACTGTACTGTAAAAAAATTATATATATATATATAATAATTTTCCTGCATCTAATTCAAGGTTTTTTTTAACCATCCTGTAAACGGAAATTAGGTTTGGTTTGAAATCCAAAGAAGGTGACATGTTGAGATTCTAATTAAAATGCCATTTCTCGAAAAGTTGGGATGCTTTGCAAAATGTAAATAAAAACAGAATGATGTACAAACCCTATATTGAATTGAAAACAGTCCATAGACAACAGATCAGATATTGAAACTGCAAAACTGTTTTTTGAAAAATATGCGTCTATTTTTTTAAATTGATACCAGCAACATGTTTCAAAACATGTTGGGACGGGGGCATGTTTACTGCGTTGCACCACCTCTTCCCAAAGTGTTTGGGAACTAAGGATTTCAGCTGCTCAGCAGTTCAGGGTCACCTTTGTGTTTTCTTTTGTTCCATAACGCAGCAAACATTATCAGTGGGTGACCAGTCTCATCTGCAGGCAGGTCAGTTTAGCACAAGACTCTTACCACAGAGCCATGCTTTTGTACCACAAGCAGGATGTGGTTTGGCATTGTCATGATGAAATAAGCAAGGCCTTCCTTGAAAAAGACGTCATCTGGATGGCAGCATATGTTGATCTAAAACCCGTACTTGTAATTGTTCAACATTAACAGAACCTTTACAGATGTGCATGTTACTGACATGTTGCCAATTGTCAATTGTAAAAGTGTCAATTACTTCCCAATCCATAATCCACATGGAATGAAACTGCAAAAACAGTCTATTTGAATGAACTGTCTTTATGTCACAAAACCAAATAATTTACATTTATCTGCCTATTTAGCCTATAGCTTTAGCCATTCACACTTAGGTTATAAGTAGTGTTTCAGGCTGGACTACTTTCTGAATGATACAGGGCAGCCAATCAGAAAAAAGCTCATTTACATATATGTATCAGTCAAAAACAGTAACAAAAATGGCCTGTTTTAATTCTAAGAGATAAAGAGAGGTTGGAAAATGATTGTGTAAAAATGCACAATGACTGTTTTTGGTACATATAACCACACAAAAGTTATTACTGGACAAAAAAAATATATATATGGGCCCTTTAACAAAAGGTCTTAATCTCATAATTCATTCCCTTCTGGTATTCATTAAAGCACAGTATTTACTGAAATGAACAAAAGTGCCCATCACAGCTTCGAGCCTGCATTGTAATATTGCAGAATGAAACTAGCACTCGTCTTGAGATGGAAAAATGGTTGGATTATTAGTTTACTTTAAAGTAATTTATTCCTTATGCAAATAACATCAGCTCTACACCTTGTAGAAGCTGCAGACCGTAGAAGACTTCATTTATGCAATCAAAACTAAAGGAAAAGTAAAGTAAACTTCTATGTTAGGTTAGTTAAGTTAGATACTTGGTTTGTTGTCGGTGACGCCGGGTATAAATTCCAGGTCTGCGGGCCGCACACAGGCTGCCTGACAGTAGCGCAGCTGCTGGAGGAAGTCATGGTTGTACTGGAGCTTCCCTGTAGGAAGGGTAAATATAGTATTGCTCACAGACAACAGCACACATGCCTTAAAAGGAAGCTATACCACACTGACCACTGGAAATGCACTGTCATCAACCTTCTTTGCGTCTTCTTGCCTTCAAGCTCACATTTAAGTAGTTTAACAAAAATTCATACTTTACCAGTTGTATACACACAATATACAGCTGTGTAAAAGTCAGAGACAACTCTTCACTTATTTAATTTGTAGTTAAAACAGCCATTAAAGTCATATTTTTCAAGATACATTTCTGATGAGATTAGATACAAGATGACCCGCCTGCATAAGAAAAGGGAAAGTCAAAGGAAATTAAGTGGAAAATGGAGCTTTATAATTATTTAAATTATGTACAAAAAAGTAACTGCTCATGCTCTCAGAACAGTGGACTGACCACCCCAGAGTCCAGACCTCAACATGACTTAACGTTTGCAATTACTTGGATTATGAAAAGCAGAAAATGCAACCAACTTCTAGGACTGAACTTCAGGAGTATGAAAAAATATCCTTGCTGATTTCTGCAAAAACTGAAAGGAAGTCTCCAAAAATGGAAGCTACAATAAAGGCAGAGTCCATATGCTAATTTTTTACATATATTTATATTATTTAGTTATGAAGTTGGTTTCTTTTTTTTTTTTTTTGGAAATTTTTTGGTCTCATTTTTGCACTATACTGTATCTAGTATCCGAAATGAAAAGGGAGCATAAACATAGAGGATCTGAACAGAGCAAAACCTCAGATAAGTCCAGAAAAATTCCCCTAGTACATGCTCATGCGGCTGTTACGCACACACATGCGCATACTCTTTCAAACACTCACCCTCATGTGGGTATGCTTGAACCATGTACACACTTTTCACTGACCTGATGATTTGGTGTGAGGTTCATAGACAGACGAGTACTGACAGTAGTCACTGATTCCCAGGCTGCTGGGCCACAGGGGGGCGTACAGCCTTCTGTGATGGATTTTGTATGACAAGTCCTCCTGACCAGACACCTGCAATTGACATTTATATAGAAATGCAAATAAGCCATTTGAAAATTAGCGTCTTAAAGAAAAACTCATTTAAAATTTTTCAACCTAATTTCTATCTGCAACACCTAAATCTACAATAATAAAATGACCATGGACAATAATTTCAAACCATTACTTTAAAAAAAAACTGTTATAATATAAACTCACTTATAATAAAAACTACTGGACAGTCACTGAATCCTATGAAGAAAAAAACATTTGAAATGACTACAATACATAGTACCGTGCAAAAGTCATCAAATATTGATTTATCATTCACTCTGTCTGATATCAATGCACTTTTGAGCTCTTTAGTCTCCCTAAAAATGTGTTTTGCTTGAACATTTACTGATACAATTCAGCAACTGCCTAATGGCATCTATTATAACAGTGTTCTGCTGTTCTTTTCTAAGTACAGGAACATGTTTCCATTTTTTGTTTTTGGCAGGGGTGTTTCTAGACTACTGGTTGTACTGAGGCACATTCTAAATTAAGGAGAGCCCAGTGCAACTTCTTTGCTCGTCAGTTAGCGGGCAGAACAATCTGCATAAAGAGAGAGCTGCATCTCTTTTGATTAAACACTAACCAGGAAAGTCCCTTTTATCTAAAAAATAAAATACATCCTCAATGATGCATTAAATTCACTTACACTACATAAGCTGCTAACTTTACTGAGGCCTTTGGTTTAGTGATCTAATATGCATTTTTGGATGGCTACATTGGTTAGTCCCTAAAATAAAGGTTTTAGCATGACCCTGGCAGCTTAGTGGTTGATCTGCTGTTAAACACAGATAGACAAACATTTGTTTAGCTTTGCTGTTAAATATTTGTGTATGTCCATGTCCACCATACTGCTGGCTCAGTTTTGAGAACAACTGCCATATATTGGGATTTTATGAAAACAAAGGAGAAAAAAGGCTCCTATGGTATTATGGGAAATGTAGTGAACTTGCACCTACTTTGGGTGTTATGCAGTTTAGCCCAGTAATCCCCGTGATTATAGAGGGTTTAGTTTAGTGATGCCCCTGAACTGTGGTAGTTGACTGTAAGCTACAGATGCAGCTGAAATGAAAGAGATTAGGTTGAGATACGTTTTAAATAAAAAAAAATGAAGATGGTAACTTAAGACACACCATCCAAGCTGGTAGTCCATGGTAGTACAGCTGGCCAGTGGCGATTAGCTGGTACAGGGGCATGTTGGGTAAAGAATTTAAGTCCCCACACAGAATGACCTCACAGTCACTTCCTTTGGTCTTACACTGTTTGACCACACTGTCAATCTCTGCCAGCACTATGGCCAGCTGAGCCAGTTTCACATCTCCTCTTCTAGGGTTAAATAACAGGTGCGTGTTGGCCACACAGATGGGGCTAAACTGCAGGCCTTCTCCATGTTCACTGATTGGCTGGAGGAGCAGCACAATCCCCACATTGTCCCGGTCCAGGAGCTCACAGTCATGGCGTCGGAACTCCAGCAGACTGACAGACAGCTGTATGAAGCGATCACCGTGGTAACACACTGCACAGCCATCCGTTTTGGTGCCTGTGCGCTGCTTGTAAATACAAATGTAGCCTGCGAATGTAAAAGGGGAAAAAGATAGTGAATGTGATGACCACATAACATCTGGCTCAGCATCAGCAGCAAGACTAGCAGCCTGCCTCGTTTTTTTTTCTCTCTATCTAAGCTACAAAACCACAGCAGACTACCCTTGTAGAAACCCTTGTATCTCCAAAATGGTAACTTTACAGGAAAGGGGAAAAAACTATTTTACAATTAATGCAAGTCAACAGAATCAAACTTTTTTCTAAGCCAATTTGGGCCATTTCTTTTGGAAATGTGTGCGCAGAGGAAACAAAAAAAAAATATATATAAACAATAATATAAAGCAATTATTAGTTCAATAACCACCAACATGGAGGCAGTGACCTTTAAAAATGCTTTACTTTTTTTAATGTACATACGATTTCTTGTTCCTTTTTTAATTAACAATTAAAATTGCTTGACTTGTTGTTGGTTGATGTGCTTTGCTTTGTGAGACTGGCCCTAATGTATAATGGTTATGTATAGAACCTTTACTGACTTTAGAGGGCCTAACTTGGGCGTTAACGAGGTGATGCTCATGCATTAAATGATTTCCTCTCACCCATCTCAATCAGGGCTGGATGCATTTGCTCCAGAAAGTGATTCTCTTGGACCTCTTGAAGACAAACAATCTGTGAAAACATACAAATCCAAAATGCATTAAATAAATATTTTTAATGTAACATAATTCACTGCATGAAATAAAAGGTCCTGTTAAATTGCTGAGTCATGTGGTACATCACAAAGAGCTGCATTTGACATTCACAGGTGTAATTCAGAGGAGGAGGCACTGAGTGTAAACTCACATCGGGCTCCCAGGTCTGAAGCTCCTTTAGGATAGCATGAACACGATTCTCCCATGCTAGCATGCCCTCTGAACAGTGCAGATACAGCTCATAGTTAGCTTCTAGCAGGTCTTGGGCCAGGATATTGTACGACATAACAGTGAAGGTGAATTTATTGCAGGGGTCTACACAAGCTGTGGGTGGTGCTATAGAATAGTCACCGTCTTCATTCAGGTCCTCCCACACTCTCCACATCACTAAGAAAGAAAACACAGATGTCTGGTAAAAATGAATGAAGAGTAATCACACTACAAAGAGGAAACAAAACACAGAGTATCAATATTCAGTACTTGGTACCACCCATATTATTACAACACTACTGATTATCAAAAAATACCACAGAATTTGACAGTCTTATTAGCATCAGTAAACCAATAAAGCATGATCATTCTAGACTGCTGATTGGCTGTCTAAATTACCCTACATATGCACATTTTTTATGTTTGTGTTCCTTGATTAATCTGCAGTCACTTGCTGTTCAGAATGGAGATGGGCAATATGGCAAAAATGCATCACAATGCTGGAAGGCATTTTGACTCGAAACAATATGCATCACAATTTAATGTTTTCCTAAGATTTGATAAGTTGAGAAATGACTACTTTTTCCAGATCTGGGATCAGTGTAATCAATACCAAATCTGCACAGTGAAAAACAGCAAGACTTATGCAATTTTTTAAAGGTTTGTCAAAATGCCAAAAATCTTACCTTCAAGACTGTTATTCTCTCGAAATGCAGGGTAGTAGCTCATAGTAGGAAACTGCACTGAAGGATAACATACCGCCTCAGACAACCCAAGACCCACGGGGAAATGCCAGCCAGCAGGCACAGACTGAAACTGTGTAAAACTATTCAGGGACTCTGCATGACCATCTGCAAGTAGTGCGCTTAGATTAAACACACTGCTGCCCTCAACGACTTGGGCTTCACTTTCTCCAGTCTTTCTACAGCTCTTCTCTTCAGGCTGGGAATCGGCAGTTGTTTCTTCCATCTCCTTATGATTCCTCCTTTCCTCCTTATAAAGAACCCCTCCTTTACTCCCCAGAGCAGCAGCACCTTGCACTTCAGTCCACTCTATTGTAGAGAACAACTTCTCTACTTCGTCTTTTTCATCCAGCACGTTTAACCCATCACTTTCATTTCCCGATGGAATTGTCTCTTCTCTCTTTACTTCAGGTAGGTCACTTGCATCCTTTTCCATTACTGAACTGAAGGCTCTAGCCTCCTCTAAAGATTCAGGATCAGGCCCTGCTGGGTCCGCAGAACAAATATTCTCTGTGTCTTTGTGAAGCAAATCCATCTCCTGCTCCTTCTTCACCTCAGCTACCACCTCCCTCTCCAGAACAAATCTACCCTCCACCAGTCCCTCAGCGTTTCCCCTCTCTTGGTTAGCTGGTTTAGGCTTCTCCAAGGGTTCACTCCCTGTGCTGCGCCACTGATCCAACAAGGCTGTCTGCTGCTCACTAAGCCTTCTGAAAGGAGCTCCACCACCATCCCACACTTCTTTTCCATTAATGAACACAGGATGACCTGGATGAACCTTCCACCACGACTCTGTAGAAAAGAGTAAGAACAGTGAATAGCTGGGTTCTAGATGTTGTGGTGTTTGAATTCTCAGTCACTCTGTTCTGAATGGTTCACTCGTTAACTAACTCACTACATGGCACTTGATATACAAGTCAACCCACTGGAGAAAGACCATGGAACAACCAAAAGATTTACTCATGAGAATACAAACTCTACAACACGGCTGACAACTACAGGGCACTATTTGTCAAACAGGCAGCGATTTCACATGCAGCACAGACAAATCTTCCAGTTGTTGCACGGTCACTCTGCTCTCAGTTCACTATAAACTCAGAAGCCATGTTATTAGACTCACTGTCCATTTTGCAGGTCCACTTGCCAGTACATACTTTAAACTTTAAAATGCATTTGAAACATTTATGATTAGGTTCTTTCTGGGATATGGCATTTCTGGCTTATATTCCAGTAGAAATATTTTCGTAAAACCAAGTTCTGTCGAAGAAAAAGCTAGTTAGGACTTGCAACACAGGCTGAAGTTGGCTTCTTGTTCGAATTCGCACGCTCCGCCTTAAATGGTGCAGCAGTCGCATTCTGCCGCCTGAATAAATTAAATGGTTTTAAAGAGACTCAATCAAGGCCACTATTAGTCAAAGTATTCTTTTCTTAAGTCCATACTAGATCACATCCACTGCACATACGCCATGTGCGCAATGCATGTGGAGCATAAACAGCAGTGCTAGCACGCCAACCGCTTTAGGTTGAATCCCAAATGGCTCTTACATGGATATATACATAGTGCACTACTTTGAGTCATTACTTCATATACTTAAAATAGTTCCTATAGTTCCCATGACTTATAATAGTAGGCAACAGTTTGCTATTCAGTCTTACAGTTGATGTCCAGCCGGCTCCCTTTAGTACACCTCGTGCACGATTTGAGTGTAGAAGCCTTTATTTAATGACTTACGTAGTTAGTGCACTAAGTAGGGAGTACGAAGTAATTTGAGACTCGGCCTACGGCAGACAGCTTTACTGGCTATGCTAACAACTCAACGGTTGCAAGCGGTGGTGACAACAGCACAAACAGTAACAGAAAGCACGCATAGCAAAGACAGACAGACAGCTTCGCGGTCGTACCTTACCTGAGAGTCTACCGATAAGTTTTGTGAGTGGGAAGAGGGCATAATAAATAAGGGTCCCAATCATGTTGCAGGTTTCAGTGACCTCAGCGTTTCAGAGAAGAGAGAAAAAAATAAATCTTGCAGGCAGCAGGGCGCTGTGCTGTGAATGGCGATCACATGCACCACTTTCAGCCAATCAGAGAACAGAAACGGAGCTCCGTCTCTTAGATGTGACCGAGATCACGACTGTAAACAAAGCGCGGAGTTGTGGGTAACAGCCGACGACTTCTACAGAAACCTGAAGCCAAATGTGAACATGGTAGTTACATAAACTAAAGGTCAAATGTGAACATAACTAAAGACACACACACACTATATTGCTGATGTATTCGCTCGTCTGCCTTCACACGCGTATGAACTTGAGGTACATCCCATTCTTAATCCATAGGGTTTAATATGATGTCAGCCCACCCTTTGCAGCTATAACAGCTTCAACTCTTCTGGGAAAGTTTTGCACAAAGTTTAGGAGTGTTTTATGGGAATTTTTGGCCATTCTTCCAGAAGCGCATTTGTGAGGACACTGATATTGGACGAGAAGGCCTGGCTCAGTGTCCACTCTAATTCATCCCAAAGGTGTTCTATCGGGTAGAGGTCAGGACTCTGTGCAGGCCAGTCAAGTTCTTCTTCACCAAACTCGCTCATCTATATCCTTATGGACCTTGCTTTGTGCACTGGCGTGCAGTCATGTTGGAACAGGAAGGGGCCGTCCCTGAACTGTTTCCACAAAGTTGGGAGCATGAAATTGTCCAAAATCGTTTGGTCTGCTGAAGCATTAAGAGTTCCTTTCACTGGAACTAAGCAGCCCAACTCCTGAAAAAGAACCCACACCATAACCCCCCCTCCACCAAACTTTACACTAGGCACAATGCAGTCAGACAAGTACCATTCTGCTGGCAACTGCCAAACCCAGACTTGTCCATCGGATTGCCAGACGGAGAAGCACAGTTTGCCACTCCAGAGAACACGTCTCGACTGCTCTAGAGTCCAGTGTCAGCACGCTTTATGCCACTGCATTACACGCTTTGCATTGCGCTTGGTGATGTAAGGTTTGGATGCAACTGCTCAGCCATGGAAACCCATTCCATGAAGCTCTCTACACACTATTCTTGATCTAATCTGAAGTACCACTTGAAGTTTGGAAGTCTGTAGTGATTGACTCTGCAGAAGGTTGGCAACCTCTGCGCACTATGCGCCTCATCATCCGCTGACCCCGCTCTGTTTTACGTGGCTGAGTTGCTGTCGTCCCCAATGGCTTCCACTTTGTTATAATACCACTGACAGTTGACTGAAATATTTAGTAGTGAGGAAATTTCTCAACTGGACTTGGACATGTGGCATCATATATATGTATGTATGTATATATATATATATATATATATATATATATATATATATATATATATATATATATAAAAAATAAAGGGAACACTCAAATAACACATCCTAGATCTGAATGAATGAAATATTCTCATTGAATACTTTGTTCTGTACAAAGTTGAATGTGCTGACAACAAAATCACACAAAAATCAATGGAAATCAAATTTATTAACCAATGGAGGCCTGGATTTGGAGTCACACACAAAATTAAAGTGGAAAAACACACGACAGGCTGATCCAACTTTGATGTAATGTCCTTAAAACAAGTCAAAATGAGGCTCAGTATTGTGTGGCCTCCACGTGCCTGTGTGACCTCTCTACAACGCCTGGGCATGCTCCTGATGAGCTGTGCAGCCCTCCAAAGAAATGCCACCCCACACCATTACTGACCCACTGCCAAACCGGTCATGCTGAAGGATGTTGCAGGCAGCAGATCGCTCTCCACAGCGTCTCCAGACTCTGTCTCGTCTGTCACATGTGCTCAGTGTGAACCTGCTTTCATCTGTGAAGAGCACAGGGCGCCAGTGGCGAATTTGCCAATCCTGGTGTTCTCTGGCAAATGCCAAGTGTCCTGCACGGTGTTGGGCTGTGAGCACAACCCCCATCTGTGGACGTCAGGCCCTCATACCATCCTCATGGAGTCGGTTTCTAACCGTTTGTGCAGACACATGCACATTTGTGGCCTGCTGGAGGTCATTTTGCAGGGCTCTGGCAGTGCTCCTCCTGTTCCTCCTTGCACAAAGGCAGAGGTAGCAGTCCTGCTGCTGGGTTGTTTCCCTCCTACGGCCTCCTCCATGTCTCTTGGTGTACTGGCCTGTCTCCTGGTAGCGCCTCCAGCCTCTGGACACTACGCTGACAGACACAGCAAACCTTCTTGCCACAGCTCGCATTGATGTGCCATCCTGGATGAGCTGCACTACCTGAGCCACTTGTGTGGGTTGTAGAGTCCATCTCATGCTACCACGAGTGTGAAAGCACCACCAACCAAAACATCAGTCAGTGTTGCTTCCTAAGTGGACAGTTTGATATATATATATATATGGGTCATTCCACTAGAATGGTTCAAATTGGACTTTGACATTTTCAAATTTTTTGCTTAAATGTATCATTGATATGTATACCTCACAGTCAAACATGTAACGGGGTTGAGTGTGACGGGGTTGTGATTTTTGCACAAAATGGCCGCTGCTCAACATACTGTATACCAGAGAGAGAGCACATGGCATGCATGAGATTCAGAATTAGCATATAGTTTTGAAATAAAAAAAACTTTTTTTATAAGTAATAGTTTTCTATCTTTTTTTCATGTGACGGTGTTGAGTCACTGAGTTTGGCGACCACAATATCACAAGATAAATGACCAAAATTAAATAAAAGAAGGAAGCCACTTGCCTGTCTTTGCTGTCCTGTTGTCCAAAAGACTTGAGTGATGTCACTTCTTGATGTATATGGATCATATGGATCATGCCATTGTTTTTGTGGGGGAGATTCATTTGTGTTACGGGGTTGAGGGGTTACTTAGGTACAGAACTAAATAATGTGATTTTAATAAATAATTATCAATTAATTTTGAAAAATAATATCACAAACAATTAAACACAGACAGTTGTTTAGGTTGACATCAAAATATATGGACTTTTTTATAGTTGTATTTGGTATATTCTAAGTATACTTTCGTTGAAGGCCATGAGGGACATGACAAAATAGGTGGTGTCAGCAAAAATAAATAAATAAACAAAGTTCTCATAAAAAGATCAAATAAAAAAAAATACACTGTATTAAAGGAGATATTTCAATGTATGTGTAAAGCTGTTAAAATATAGATTTTTGTGACCCAGTAGATAAAATACACCTAAAGAGGAGATGAGGACTCAAAATGTGCCATTTCCATGGAATGACCCATATATATATATATATATATATATATATATATATATATATATATATATGTATAGAGAGAGAGAGAGAGAGAGAGGGAGAGAGAGAGATAAATAAGTTCTATTCTCTATATATTCTTGCTTATGTCATACTGTTCACTATAAAACACATTAACATTTACTCATTAAAGGCATGCATGTTTTTTTCAGCTATTCAATTATATGAATTCCACAGGTATGTTAAAAATAAATCTCCAAAGTTAAAAACATGTAAACATGTAAAATAAAGGAATTCAGAGTTCTTTGATGTGAAATGGTGTTTTGTAGAGTAATTTACAGACTTACATTTCTTTGTGGTGATGGGTGTGATATTTTGGTTACCCTGTAATTCTCCGGCATGAATGAATGTACATAAAAATGCATTTCAGGCCAAAATCTCATCTAAGAACTATCATAATACAATATATCTGACATCAGGCAATGTGTTTATAACCATTTCATGCCATAGTATTATGTGAGCATTTAGACGCATTAAACTCTTCAGACATCTGATTCCTATCAGCATGCAGCATTCTTAGCTGTGTATGGATAAATCCATCTAAACTCAGTTTTTTACAGCAGCTTAAATTTGTTCACAAATTTGACTACAGGTTTGCATCTTGTTTCCATAACTCTGACTCTGGAATAACTCTGTCTGTTGGAATGTTTGTCTTAAAATACTTTGTCTGTGGAAATCTGATGATTGATTGCCTTGTGGTTACACCATGAATGTTTCATGACTGTGCATGGCTGAGGAGAGCTGCCACTGATCACTCCAGCAGCAGCACACGTATCACATGAACTGTGTTGCTAGGCCAGCCCTGAATCTATCCTGGGATCAACACCAACACACACCAAGACATGGAGCACATCACTCTGGAAAAGAAAAGAACATCATACTTTGTGGTAATTCATTTCTAAGGCCAAATTCAGTTCACAGACCACATCTGACCACATGTTTGGAGGATTTTAGAATGGACCAGTCCACTTTGTCACTGGATTCGCTCAGCCTTGCAGAAAGAGGCAGTCCGTTTGAGGCTGAACTGGGGGATGAGTGGGATACAGACATGGAAACTGAAGGTAGGTGAACTCAGAAACACATACTTTTAGCCAGGCTATTGCTCATTGTTTGGCGTAGTTTTTTCCAGAAGAAGTATTCAGAAATAATCTTTTTCAGTGTTATGAATCTCTTCTTTGGAGAACTGATGAATACTTTGTCCTCTGTATTGTTCCCTGAGGTAAAATAAAGGGCAGATGGGAAGTGGTTGATTTGAAATAATGGTTTAAGTTCATGAGGTAATGAGACATCTGTGTCATAGCAGAGCTAAAGTCCAGCAGAAAGGACATGTCCACAGCAGAGCTGTATCTGCAGGCCTGTAAGCTGGTGGGGGTTGTTCCTGTCAGCTACTTCCTGAGAAACCTCGGCTGCACCACCATCAACCTCAACCACCATGGTCTCGGCCCTTTAGGAGGAAAAGCAATGGCCATAGCCCTTGTGGTAAATGACAAGACTGACTGTGGTCAGCTGTATTCGCTAGACATGAGTGTTGCTGTTGAGCATAGACAAGAAACAAGTTACTTGAAGTAAAACATGCAGGTATATTTATAGAAATATGAACATTGAAAAAGCTCATGTTTCCTAAAAGTGCCTCTTTATTCTTTACAGACTGACATGCACACTACTACACTGGAACTGGCTGACAATTCTTTGTTGGCAGAGGGAGCAAGATGTATCGTGGAAATGCTGAGGGCCAATTTCACTATTCAAAATTTGGTTATTATTATTATTATTATTATTATTATTATTATTATGATTGGGATGGATAATGATTTGTTAAGATGGTTTATTATAATACAAACACACTCAGCAAAAAGGGGTCTATATAGAACCATCTATAAAATCAATCTGAGGAACATTTTCACTATGCAAAGAATCCTTTAATCATGCAATGTGTTCTTTGAGTGTTCATGGTTCTATATAGAACCTTTCTAGCTAAAGAACTCTTGAAGAACCATCTATTTAAGAGTTTAGATTAAAAAAAAGTATGAGCCATTTTTGTCCACCAGAGTGCAGCACAGTCTTCAAATCTGCCAATACTCTTTACCTCCTGCAGGATCTCTCCAACAACCACCTCCAATCTGCTGGAGCAGAATGTGTTGCAAAAATGCTGCTGGACAATGTTTCTATCAAATCAATCAAACTTTCAGGTACTTTCATTGTTTATGTGGCAAACTTTTTTTTTGAGGTGTCAAAGATTGACCCTTTGTTTGTTAGTAGGAAATGGATTTGCTGAGCATGATGCCAGATGGTTTGCAGAGGCCTTTTCAGTAAGTTCAGTAAGAACACACTGTACACTTATTGCACTTCTATGAATCACTGATTAAGCATTATTTTTAATTTGAACTCTCTGTTTAGAGTAACTACAGAGTGAAGGAGTTAGACCTGAGTCACAATCAGTTCGGTGTAAGAGGTGGGGAATATTTGGGCCAAATGCTAGGTATGTATGATTTAACATCAATGACTGATATAATGATATGTTGTACCTACACTGCAAAAGTCAGGGACCATCCTTCATTCATTTCATTTCTGTGCAAAACAGCAATTAAGTACAAGCTATTCATTTTTCAGAAGAGATTTTAACTGAGACTGGATACAAGATGATCCACTTGCATAAAGAAGAGAAATGTTAAAGGA
This sequence comes from Pygocentrus nattereri, assembly GCF_015220715.1. Classification (NCBI taxonomy): domain Eukaryota; kingdom Metazoa; phylum Chordata; class Actinopteri; order Characiformes; family Serrasalmidae; genus Pygocentrus; species Pygocentrus nattereri. Next base: position 32,673,618 of record NC_051220.1, on the reverse strand, counting down.
AAATGAAAGGAATGTTTTCAAAATTATTAAAAACTACAGAGGAATTGGGCCCCGTAACAACAATGCAGGACCTGGTAGACCACTGAAACTGTCCCATCAGATAAAGGACACTTAACAATTTCAACTTTGAGAGAACTCCACTCACATCAGAAATATCCACAGGTGTTTCTGTCCATCCTTCCACTGTGAAAAGACAACTCAACACTATGAGTCTGAAAGGATGTGTAGTTGTCAAGAAGCCCTTACTGAGAGTCAGAAATGGACAAAAAAGGAGCAAAAAGCTGCTGGTGTTCTCAGAACAATGGACTGACCACCCCAGTCCAGACCGCAACATCACTGAAAGTGTTTGAGATGATTTGGATCATGAGAAGCAGAGAGTGCAACCAGCTTCTAAGGCTGAACTTTGGATGTCCTGATTTTTTGGAAAACCAAAAAGCAAGTCTCCCAAAAATGGAAGTTGTATTGAAGGCATGGGATGACCATACAAAGTATCATATTATACCATGAATTCATGTAATATTTAGTTCTTGAAGCATATATATCTTCATTTGTCAGAAGAAAACCTTCATTTGTCAGAAAAAAAGTTTTTGACATAATTTGAAAATGTCTGTTACCCTTTACATTGTGTGTAAATTTCATGATGAATGGACTAAAAGAAATGATATTGACTTAAATTAAAAGTAAAGTAGGTTTAATATTTTGTGAAATAACCCTTGTTTGCAATTACAGCTATTAATCATTTTTTATAAGACCTGACCAGGCCGGCACAGGTCTCTGGAGTAATCTTGGCCCACTCCACCGTGCAGATCTTCTCCAAGTTGTCAAGGTTCTTTGGGCATCTCATGTGGACTTTGATCTTGAGCTCCTACCACAAGTTTTCAATTAGGTTAAGGTTAGGAGACTGACTAGACCACTGCAACACCTAGATCTTTTCCCTCTTAAACCAGGCCTTGGTTTTCTTGGCCGTGTGCTTGGGGTTGTTGTCCTGTTGGAAGATGAAATGACAACCCACTTTAAGATCCTTGGTGGAGGAGCAGAGGTTTTTGGCCAAAATCTCCAGGTAGGCTGTGCTATCCATCTTCCTGTGGATGCGGATCAGATGGCTAGGCCCCTTGGCTGAGAAGCAGCCCCACAGCGTGATGCTACCACCACCATGCTTGATGGTATTCTTGGAATTGTATGCAGGGCCATCCATTTGCCAAACACCCCAGGTGTGGTTGGCACCAAAGCCCTCGATCTTGGTCTCTTTAGACCAGAGAACCTTGAACCAGTCTGCCTCAGAGTCCTCCAAGTGATCATGAGCAAACTTTAGATGGGCCTTGACATCACGTTTTGAAAGTAAAGGTACCTTCCAGGCTTGCCTGGAATGGAGACCATTGCAGTGGAGTTACATTGCGGGGCGTTACATATGGTATTTATTGAAAGCAATGTCCCCGCCGCCATGAGATCTTCCTAGAGTTCCCTCCTTGTTGTCCTTGGGTCAGCCTTGGCCTCGGCATGGGAGAAAACTCTGAAAGGCTGTCCAGGCCGTGGAAGCGTAATAGTAGTTTCATAAGCCTTCCGCTTCCAGATGATGCTCACTATGGTGGAGACAAGTAGGCCCAACTCCTTGGAAAGGGTTTTGTACCCATTGCCAGCCTAGTGATCTTCCACAATTTTGTCTCTGATGGCCTTGGAATGCTCCTTAGTCTTTCCCATGTTGACCATGCATGAGTGCTGTTCACTTGATTGGGGAGGGGCTTTTATAGTCACAGATAATTAACAGATAATTAATCCAAGCATGTGAAGCTCTTTGTTCTTAATACCTCAATTACTTCTTAATACTTGAGGGAACCAAGCAGAATTCTGGTGGTTCTGTGTGTGTGTGTGTGTGTGTGTGTGTGTGTGTGTGTGTGTGTGTGTGTGTGTGTGTGTGTGTGTAAATCTATGCAATGATTCATGAAGTAAATATCATACACATTATTTGTTCACAATAGAACATAAACACATATCAGATGTATCAGATGTAGAAAGTGAGACATTTTACCATTTCATGAATAATATTAGCTCATTTAGAATTTCATGGCAGCATTGCATCTCAAAAAGCTGAGCTATATGTTTTCTCTTTTTTCCTGGTGCTAAAAAATGAATAGCTTGCACTTAAAGGCCATTTTGACAAGAAATTAAATAAATGATTTAGTGGCCTCTAACTTGCATAGTACTGTACATACTGTGTAAGAGAAAATAAAGTATTTTTTATATTTTATATTTTATGTTTGGTACAGCTAATAATGAGGGCATTGAGCTCCTTGACTTAAGCTGGAATCACCTCCGAATGAAGGGTGCGGTGGCTTTCTGCGCTGGTCTTAAAGTACGAGAAATTACACAAGAACACAAATTTGATGTTTAAAACATAAATACAAGAAGTATGACATTTCAAATAAGCAGAGTAAGACAAATCCAAGAAGGAATAATTCGATTTTTTACATATAAGACATATAACTAGCACTGGTTTTGATCAAGCCTTGTATGTGTTGTCTGTCAGGTCAATGTGACTTTGAAACATTTGGACCTCTCCTGGAACGGTTTTGGTAATGAGGGAGCACTGGCTTTGGGTGAGGCCCTCAAATTCAACAACACCTTAGTGTACCTGGACCTCAGTAACAACCGCATCACTAATGAAGGTGTAGGCATGCTCTGCAGGGGACTTGAGGCGAATGACACACTCCGATCACTGAAGGTAAGTTTAAGTGAGTTTTGAGGTCATTTGTGAGACTGAACACATCTGTGTCATATAAAGTAAACTGCACTGTGGAGTGTGGGAGCAGTCATGGCTTTACTCACACGTTGTTAAGGACACTTACACCTCTAGAAACCTGCCTGAGTCACAAATGTGTTTGTTCTTCTTAATAGCTTACAATGTGCAGGATGTTCAGAGATATAATGATAAGAGTAAGTGTTGTATCTTGCAGTTGGCCTATAACTCCTTGACAGTGGAAGGGGCCCTGGCCTTGATCAGTGTTGTAAGAAACACTCCCAAAACTGCCATTGAGGAGATCAACATATGTGTGAGTCTCATGTATGTCATTAACAAGAGAACCCTTGGCAATAAAGATAACATAACACAGCTCTTCATACTGCAGCGAGAGATGTATGCATGATGTTAGGCTTACTAAATGAAGGTCTTAGAAAAGAGAATTGTTACATTAAAGGGGCGGCGGGGGTATATTCTGGACCCGATTCTGATATGTTGTTGATCGTGTTATGTGCCATTCTGTAGCGCAGAATTGTATATCAGCTTCATCAGCTTGACAGAATTCACAACTTTATAGAATTTTCAGTAGTATAAGTTTATCTTAATGCACTACAATACCCAGCATGCCTTACTCAAATACATCATACAATCATCAGGAATCTCTGTGGTGTCAACCAATCCTGTATGTTAGCTTAGGCACTAATAAACACAACCAAGCTAGCATTAGCATAACTCTTACCTCAGTTGTGAAACAAAATCATTAATAAAACAGTGATGTCGTAATGTCTCTCAGCTAGCAGGGAATAACTTCCAGGGAAGAAATTCCCATAACTTTGGTTAACATTACCTGCAAGTGCCAATAATGTTTAAAGAAAACTTTTTAATCTAATGTTCAAAGAACATTTTAAAGATGTTTAACATTTCAAATAATGTTCCTATAAGGTTACATGTTCACTAAGACAACGTTTTAACTGCAACATTCGGATATTGTTTTCAGGATGTTATCAGTGCCACAGATTATATTGAGAACATTCTAGGAACAACAAAAACAGAGTTTTTGTAGAACAAATTTCTAGATGGGCTGTTGTTTGTGTAATCTGTTCTCTTCATTGTAATGATTTTAAAGACAATTAATGCAGTTATACAGCTGCAAAAAGATATCCGGCTTCAAAGCTGTAACAATATCATTCACCAGCTAAAGAATTAACATTTCAAACAGTGTATCCTGAAGACCACCTACCCTTCCAGCTGTAGATTTTCAAAAGTTCCTGCCACCTTCAAGATACATCATAAGAAGGGGGTTGACACAGTCTTTAAATCTGAAAAATCTGCATTTTTTCAACAGATGTAGCAATGGTAACATTCTTCATTTTGACCAGAGTGTCCTCTTAAAGATATGGCTGCATCATATGTTTTATAGTTTATAGTTTTTTAACACTATTTATAAAAATGCTCTTTGCTTTATGTATGTGTTGTAGAATGTGCTGGTGAATGAAAACTTTGTGCAGCTGCTGGAGTTAACATGTCAGGAACACCCCAGTCTAGAGGTGCAGTATGGTGGGGTCGGGGGCTTTATTGCTAAAAAACCTCCAAAACGGCCCGACCCAATGAAAGTCATTCAGGTACTGGAGAGATTTTTATGCATAAAAATATAATGAGAACACAATAAGCATAAGAGAAGCATTTATTAATTATAATGCTGGTCATCATTTTAGATATACGACTGTGCAGTTTGTTGGCACAGCTGATTTAATACAGAGGACAAGCTGTATGACTCGTATGATGAACCTCTGAGCAGAATCTCTTTTCCTGTTTATGAAGGACTACCTTGATGAGCGCAAGCTGCGCCTCTGGGATTTCTTCCGGAATATCGACAAGGATGGCACAATGCATGTTCCTGTCTCAGAGTTCAGGAAGGCTGTACAGGCATGGTCCGATGTCTTAATCACTGACATTTCCTAATGCATTCAGTGTGGCTCAGTGCCCTCAATCATACTGCATTGATTTTGTCTGTTCTTTCTAGCTCAGTCCCACCACACAGCAGCAGCTTCATTTGTCTTATTCAACATTCAGCATGTGTAAATAAACCACATCTTCATTTTCCTCCTTTCTTCTTTCATACAGACTGAATGTTTTGCTATCCTCTTGTTGCTCATTCTGTATATCATAGTCTTTAACCTGTTGCAGTGCGTCATTCAAAGTCATATGTCATATGTTATTTTCTGTGCCTACATAACAGCAATCAAGCATCCCTCTGGACCGTTTCCAGATCGAAGAGCTCATTCAAAGACTGGACCGGGAAAGAACAGGCAGTGTAGACTATAGGTGGGGTCATTTCTTTAAACTTTTCTTTGCATAATAATAAAGCCATCGCAAGGCCGATGGCTTGTTGGTCACTCCAGATCTCACTGCTCAGAGTAAGATCTCATATGAGATCAACAAGGGTGTTTTGCTCTTCATGTGTAAAGGTCTTTATCAGTTTCTCACATCCAAGATAAATGATTTTATGTTAGATCAGTTGTGTTTGTAGGGTAATTAAAGGATCCATTTAATGGAAAACCAACATGTTTTCACTTTTAAAATTCTCCAGTCCAAACAGGCTATATCTAGAAACCAAGCTGTAAAACCATTTTGAATTCACTGTGTTTGTGATGTCACAAACATTGATGCATTTACATTTATCTTCTTATTCAGCCTACAGCAGTTTAGCCCTGTCCAATCAGGATGAAGTTATAAAGAGTGTTCGCACCAAGCAGAAAACAAGTAATGTACATATATCAGTCTTATGAGCAGGGTAACAAACAGCCTGTCTAATTCTAAGAGAAGTTGGATAATATTGATGTGAAAAGTATGTGGGTTATTCTCTGAATAGGGTGCCTTTCTGATTTAGAAAATGCTCCTCATTTGTAACTGCAATATGAATCCACACAAATGATGGTTTATTTCATTTGAATAATTTTAGAATATTTAATTAAATTATGAGTGAGCTACATATTCTGTCATTGGTGTTAAAGTCACTATAAATGAAAATTCAGTCTATAAAGAATGCAAGTTAGCCTCCTAAATTGCAGAGATGACACAATTAAAAATTGGTAATGATATTCGGATGTATTATGATGTTTGTCATTTATATACTGCAATTAGAACAATATAAATATCAGCTGTAAAGTACTTTTCTATCTGTACAGTTCTATTAGCTGTATAATTAACAATAATTGAAACTGGAGTATAAAAAAACTGATTATGGTTACTCTGAAATAAAAGCATTGTTTGATGCATTAAACACCTATAACATGTACATTGCAGCAGCATACATTAGGATGTCATTACTACTTATAACATTAGGTATTAATTATTATTTTTTTATATCCTGTTATATCACAATAACTGGTAACAAACACTGAAACAAGTCTGTGATGACAAATATGTACTTTATGGCCCCACAACACATGAGCAAAACCAACAGTTTATCAAATTTCATTTTAATCCATAAAAATGATATTTTTTTATAAATAAAAAAACAATAATGTTGTAAATGCCATTTCTGTGCACACATTTTAACTTCATGCTCTATATGACTTCCAGCTTTATGTCAGTGTATGTTCACAGTAATCCACAATGCAACACTGAATACAGTGTTGGCTTGTTTAGAATATGTTAAGTTGGTCATTCAGTGAAACTGCCTCTACTTAAAAAAATAATAAAAGAAAGGCTCATTGTATTGTGCCAATGAAGCTATTATTTTTATTTCTTAGCATTTTAAGTTCTGATGAGATTAGGCCTAAAATATGTTACACCGGTGACGGTTACACAAGTGACAATACAGCATTAAACACGATTTTCCCAAGATGGATTCCCAAGTCTCTCAATCCACACCTCATCAACCACACATATTTCAACAAATGATGTCAATGAATTTTTTACTTGAATGAAAATCTTTTCTCATGTGTTAAAATTAATATCACCAATGACACATTTAACTTACTTGAAAACAGAATTGAAGATGAGTTTATAACCTTGCATGAGTGGACTTACCACATGTTCCTTGTAATAATCCCTTATACTTGTGAACTATACCCCAGAAAGAACTGCATTTGGAATTTTAAGGATGTTAAAGTAAGACGTTTTAAACAGTAACATCTGTGACATAAAATTGAGGAGCAAGTGTTCTTCATAATTTATTTACATCTTTTAAATAGTTTTATTTTTTCTATGTGATAGATTTAATCATTTTATGTTCACCTTTAATGAATGCCATGGAACTGATGAGAATTGTTTTTTAATGTTTATATATGTAACTGGAATGTTGGAACATATACTTTTCAGGCATACAGCATGTTTAATAATGAAAAACTTCACAAATATAGCAGTTAAATATGCTGTTATTTATATGTTATTTGCAAGCATATTAGTATTAATTCATATACAAGCTATGTGTAGATATTTAACAGTGTCATATTACATTAAAGTTGCAAAGGCTAGGGATATTCTTGCCGCAATTTTCATAGAACGACCCATTTATAGCAGTTTTTGGCACATAAGTTGGCACAAATATCATGTAGACCTCAGAGAAAAAGAAATGTAGTGACCCTTTTAAGAAATAAAATGAACGTTTAATACTACTGCCTCTACTATTACTACTTCTAATTATAATTTAAATAGTAATTATAATAGTAGTAATAATTTTCTATTTATATAATGCCTTTTGGCAGCTAAATTCAATGAAAGGGAAAAAAATAATAAAATAATCAAAACACATAAAGAGCAGAAACAAAGTATGAGGTAAATCCTCTTAATAATCTCCCTTATTGTCATCCTGCAGAGGCTTGGCTGACACAAGGAAGCAGATGATGCGGGACCACCGGCGGCAGCTACGGAAAGTGGAGTCCCGTCAGAAGAAAGAGAAGCAGAAGAGCGATCGCATCCTCAAAACCTTCCAAACGGCCGTGGAGGCGGTCACTCCACGCAGCTCCATGGTCATGTCCCCAGGCGGAGCTAAAGAAGACTCCAGCGGCCCACAGCCCTTCTCAGCCACGCCCCTCAGCTCCTGGCACCACATCATGATGTCCAACAGCAGCCGCTACTCTGTCACTAACCTGAGCAGTGAGCACATCCACCTCCCCATGATAGGAGGCACAGCGTCCTCCAGGCCAACAAGTTCGCCGGCCATGCGCTCCTACTCCCAGCCCAACCTGATGGACAGCGGTCCTCTGCCATTTCTGACCAAACCTGCATCTGCCCAAGGAATTCACTCCATCTCCAACCCAAACAAGAACACCAGCAAGCTGAGTCCCACTGGCAACCACCTGACCACTTCGAGGCCAGCGCTAAACACCAAACAGCTGGCCACAAAAGTGTCCAAGTGGAAGAAAAAGAAAACTAAAACACAAGCAGATAAAACTTCCAAGAATCAAAATGTCAAAAAAAAGAAACAATAAAGAATACAGTGTAATGAACTTGATCATTTTATATATGACATGACATCTATGAATATATGACTACTGTTCAAAAGTTTGGAATCAATTATTGCATTGATAATTAGCTTTTCAAAGCTTATTTTTGGTTCTGTTCAATAATTAAATGAGTAAGTGATATATATATATATATATATATATATATATATATATATATTGGAAGTTCTATAATGCAACTATCTGTTTACAATGTTTTTTGTAAAAGTTATCTCTCTTATGTTATCTTTTCAAAGCATTCTGGCTGTTAAATTCATTATTACTTAATCACTGATGATGAAACTGTATTGGTTTTATAGTATTGAAAACACTGATCACTGAAAAACTGATTATAAACTTTTACACGGAAGTTTGTTCATTAACATTGGTGGAGTATATTTTTAATGAAAATTTGATTCACAAAACTATGTTTTATTATGTTTATGAGCTGGTACTTGTGGAGGATTTTTTGATCTCTAAAAAGCTGCAGTTGTGCAGTCTGTTTTATATCAGCATTGCCATCTTTGTAGAGAGGTAATGTGTTCTCAGTCCTCTCCTTTCATACACAGAGAGCCAAAAGTGTCCTAATTAATGTGATAACATAGAAAAATGTTTTATATAATTATATAAATGAAAAATGTCAGTATCAATTTTCATTCTGCCGGTTGCAGGCTTTTTAGGGGGCTTGCAGGAAAAGGCAATGAACCTATCTGTAAGTGTTGGAGACAAATAATGCACGTACATCTACTGAAAAAAATGGATTTTGACACATGATTTTTAACTCAAATGTTAGGATTGTCGATGTAGTGTGGTTGGAAGATAACTGGCAATTAGTTACACCACTAGTCCTGAGAAAGAGACAAAAGCAAATATGAATCCTGTCTGGATTATGCAGTCATGTCAGTTTATGGCAAGCTGGGGACAAACTATACAATTGCACCTGTATCCTTTACTCAGCGGACGTACATAGGCACATTGTTTGCAGGTCATACAGTTTATTACATCAGTAATGAACAGGATGCATGCCGTTTTTCAGCTGTTAGGAAATAACTGTGTGAAAATTCCAGGTGCTGGTTCACTCAAGTTGTTACAGCCAATCTTTAAAAGGCATAGAGCTTGAAGCTCTGAAGCAGAAGAACCCTACCTGATTCAGGATGATAACAACACTACTCTCTTTCTTCTTTCTAAGCTCCACCATTGCCTTGGAGGTAAGACATTACCCGAGTCCTCTACTTCGTCAGCAAAGTGTAGTTTTTAGAAAATGATCATTATCTGCTATGTTTCCCAAAGCCTGTGGATCTCTGGACCGAGAGGAATGGTACTGTGGGTCCAGGAGACCAGTGCACCTGTGAGGCCTTCCTGCCTGGCAGCACATTCCCCATGGGAGAGCTTGTGCAGCTAGAACAGACGGCAGTGCAGATCAGCCACAAGCTGGAACTGGAAATCGTCAAGGTAAAGGACATGCTCAAACAATAAAACCAGAACCACCAACACCACATGTTTCAGGATCCAGTCCTTGCGGGCCAAAACGCTGCAGACTGTAGCACACTGCTATATTAACACACCGGGTTCAGCTCATCAGCTAACTGACAAGGGCTTCATGAACTGAATTCAAAGCTTTAGTTGAGAGTAAATGTTAATATCCATAGCACTTTGGCCCATTAGGTCTCAAGTTTGACATGCCTGCTCTACTCTGTAGAGCTGAGAGTGTAGAGTCAAAAGTTGTTATCGATTCTGGTCCTAAAGGACTGTAGTCTAGCACAGTTTGATGATTTACTTACTGTAACATGCTGAGTAAACATGGTAATTATGATTATGATCTGAGATGTGTGAGTTTGAAGAACTTTTCAAAAGATTAAAGAATTTAAGACTAAGGATGATCTTTATCTGAATCTGATGATTGCAAGTGCATTGAAAGAACACAATGGGTGCATTTAGTGAACAAGACTTAGATGTGAGTGAAGATTAAGTGACCCTTGTTAGTCCCACAATGGGGAAATTTCACCTCTGCATTTAACCCATCCGTGAAGTGAAACACCACATACACACTAGGGGACAATGAGCACACATGCTCAGAGTGGTGGGCCCCCGGGGGATAGGTGTCTTGCTCAGTCGTATACTGTCGGCTCTGGGGATCAAACCGGCGACCTTCCGGGCACAGGGCTCATTCCCTAACCTCCAGCCCATGACTGCCCCCAATCACCTACTATTGTCTACAATTATCTTCTATCTACTGTTGTCATCATATCATCGATATAATGTTGATTTTGCATTTGGGATTTGAACATCGAAGATCTTCTTTTTGACCATGTGCATGTGATGTTAGTACATAAGGACAAGCAACATGGACCGAAAAACTCCCCAAATTTAAAAATCACTTTAAAATCTATATAAGACTCAAAGCAATATTTTGATAACTATATTAGCAGTCTACCAACGGTTTTTTTCCTAGAACTGTGCATTCAACCCATAACCCTTTAGGAAAGTTTATTTTTAAGAGAGCAGTGAAATCATGACTTTGACATCCAGGACTGATGAGTCTTGCTCCACAGTTAGCAGAGGCTCTTACTAATGCAGATGAGTCAGACTCCAGTCCTAGAAGGCCACATCACTGCAGGGTTTAGCATTCTATCTCTTTAAACATTCTTAATTCAACCCATTTGATAATTGCAAAAGCCTCGAGGAGCTAAAATTGAAGAAGGAAAACAGTCAGGTCCTCAGGGCTTTAATTGGTTTCTCTCCTTTTGCCAGGTTGAGATGTTTGAGAGCAAACTTACCATTTATATGGAGAAGGTTGTGAACCTCACAGTGTTGATCAAGATCATGGAGGATGATCCTGACTCCTATTCCGAGCTCTATATACAAGAAGTGAAGATTCAGATCAAGCAGGTGGAGGCCCTGATTCTGGAGCTTCAAGCATCCATTCAGACATCTTATACAGTGCTCATCACCATCCACAAAGAGGTAACACATATACATGAGCTGAACTTCATGCTGAATGATTGTTGTCTTGAATGCAAGATCTGTTGAATCAGGCTGTCCGTGCATTGCCAATTTCATAAAGTCAAAAATTCACCCCATAGATCACCTCCATTATTGTTGTTCTGACTCGACTGGAGACCAAATATGACAAGAACCTGGTATTGGTCACACGGAGAGAATACATCAAGCTTCAGCAGAAACTGGAGGAATGTGAGAGACGCCACAATGAAATCTTTAATCCTAACATTGGTAAGTCTGTTGTAAATATTTGCAGAATTTACATATTTGTAAATACATACATACATAATTAGCATTAAGTCAATTTCTGAGGTTTTGTACTTTGTTTTTTTCTTGTACAGGATCTTGCAACCATGGTGGCATCTCCAGACTTAGTAAACCAATCATAAGCCAGCTGAATGCAAACTTGAATGCAGGTTACATGTATGGAGGGTGGGGCAAAGATTCAAAGCCCCTGCCTGGCTCTGAAAATATGTACTGGTACTCTGCTTCCACTGATACATCGGTCAGATATGTTAGTGTTTATACTGACTACTACAGTCTGATCATGAGACAGGCAAAGAAAACATATGACCTCTATGCTACAAATAGGGACTGGCGAGGTACAGGTAATAATTATGTCATACGTAATAACACGCTGTACTATCAGTTTGCGAACCCTTTCAGCATGGCTAAGTACAATATGACCAGTCAGACAGCAGAGTACAGGGTGGTCCCAAAAGCAAGCAAAAGATTTTCCTACCATTATTCAGCAAATCAGAACTTAGACTTTGCAGCTGATGAGAATGGACTGTGGGTAACATATGCTACAGAGGAATCGAAGGGTAAACTGGTGCTGGGAAAGATAGACGAGGTTGCGTTCGCACTAAAAGAAGTTTGGCAGACCAGTGTCTTCAAGCCATCTGTGGGCAATACCTTTATGGTATGTGGAGTTCTTTATGCTACAAGATCTGTAGACATCCACACCGATGAGATCTTCTACATGTACAACACTCGCACAAGGAAGGAGAACTATGTCAGCATTCCCTTTAAGAAATTCCAGGAGAATTATGTGTACCTTGATTATAATCCCACTGATCAGAAACTGTACATGTTCAACAGAGGGTATTATGTCAGCTATCATGTTTGGTTCAATCAAAACAACCAAACAAATAAACCACAGCTCCTGATATGAGGCTGGATTGATTAAAATACAGCTGAAAATGTATGTGGCATTTGGTGGTGTGTCTACTGAGACACACAGAACACTTAAATGTTCTTAATTTCGTTTCTTTTCTGATAATAAAATCTTATGAGCAGCATATCTGCGTGAGTCTTTTTGAATGTTATTTTATACTTTGGTTAACAGTGTTTATATACCAGGCTGCAGTTAATGTAATCTGAAAAGTATTTTCAGATGAAATTCACTTGTAATATTGCAATCATAATTCTGTTGGAAAATATTAAATGCATTGTATAAACTATACTGAATGTTTAAAGGGAAACTCAAGAACAAAAGGCACTTGTCTCATTTATGAGAACAGATATTTATGAGAACAGTATCATATACACATAAAACGAGTCATTTGGATTACCCATATTTCTGAGCTTTTAGAACTCAATAAAACATGAGTCATTCCATGCCAGTTGTTCTATAGCATGCACTGTCAAATGATTGATGTCCAGGAAAAATGTCAAGCAAAACTTTCAACCCTGTTACCAAACTTTTTTAACTATTGAGGGCATTTATTGGCATAAAATCAACTGGAGAGGAGAGGAATGAAGGTCAGTAGAGACAAGACGGAATACATGTGTGTGAATGAGAGGGAGGCAGGTGGAAAGGTGAAGATACAAGGAGTAGAGGTCGTAAAGGTGGATGACTTCAAATATCTTGGGTCAACCATCCAGAGCAATGGACAGTGCAAAAAAGAGGTGAGGAAGAGGGTGCAGGCAGGGTGGAGTGGGTGGAGACGGATGTCAGGGCTGATGTGTGACAGAAGGATAGCAGCAAGAGTGAAAGGGAAGGTTTACAAGACAGTAGTGCGTCCTGCTATGATGTATGGTTTGGAGACTGTGGCTCTGTCTAAAAGACAGGAGGCTGAGCTGGAGGTGGCGGAGATGAAGATGCTGGGATTTTCATTGGGAGTGACAAGGATGGACAAGATTAGAAATGAGCAGATCAGAGGGACAGTGAAGGTGGAGCAGTTTGGAGATAAAGCCAGAGAGGCCAGGTTGAGATGGTTTGGACATGTGTTGAGGAGGAATAGTGGATATATTGGGCAAAGAATGTTGGAGATGGAGCTGCCGGATAGAAGGAGAAGAGGTAGACCTCAGAGAAGGTTTATGGATGTAGTGAAGGTGGACATGGAGATGGTTGGTGTAAAAGTAGAGGAGGCAGTGGATAGGGCAAGATGGAGGCAGATGATCCGCTGTCGCGACCCCTAAAGGGAGCGGCCGAAAGAAGAAGAAGAAAATGTCATTCATAGTGTTGTATTACTACCCAGGTAATATTTCAGCAGTCATTCTGTAAGTAGTTGAAGGTAATATTAATTGTGCAATTCAGAACCTGAGTAAATAAAAAATATATATAACTAATATAACTAAAAACTACTCAAAGCACAACTTTACATTGTTTCATGGATACCCATGACCCATGATACCCATGATGTTCTACTGAAGGTTACAGCCAGTGCAGTTCCAACATATAACACACTATAACACAGCTGTCTTCAGCTGTCTATTCAGATGCAGTTCATAATACACCACAAGTGCTTTACATAAACCGAAATAATCAAACTGTATTAACAAATACTCAAACATGGCTTATTAAGTGTTTAATTTCATTATCGGTTCCATCAAGACACAGCTGATTGCTTTATGGTTGGACTGTTAAGGGTCATTTTCAACCCTATCTTTCAGGTACTCTGATATGATTTATGTACTTATTGAATCCCTGGTTATACTAAAAATGTCAAATAAATAAACAAATAAATAAAGTAATCATTCACTGCAGAAAAGTGGCAACATTTAGTCTAAAATCTATTAAAATAGCTGGCACTAAATTATCTGTACCTTGCAAAAGTAAATAAGGAGTAAATAAAAACACTAGACAACTTCTTTATTTAAATAAACAAATTTAGAAGCAGAAATTAGAAATATAGCACTGCGAAAAAATAGGAGGCCACCCCCTTATTTATTTAAATTCACATCAAAACAGTCAACCAGTTAAAGTTATTCACTTTTCCATGTCAGGCAGAACACATTATTTTTAATAACAAATTGCAAATTCTGAAGACTCAATAATGAGATAATATATTTTTTTACAGTATCTAATCACTTTTATTGCAGCTTCCACTCTTTTCAGGAGACTTACTTTCAGTTATTTAAAGATGAAAAACTTGTATTTATTGAAACTTGGAAATTAAAGAAATGGAAGTTGGTCTCCAACTGCAGCACATTACTGTGCCTGCTGTACCAACAAACAAGAATTTATCAGCTAATGACTATGACATAAATAAAAATGCTCACACTGGAAACTTAAATTAGTTTCCTTGAAAAAAATTACGTTAGTTAACACGTTCAAGCTTAAATTGCTTTCTATATGAGTTATAGTTACTTTCTGCAGCAGGTAAGGTTAACTCAGACAGCTCAGTCATTGTAAATGGTGTTCACTGAGCTGGCAGTGCTCCACTATTTCAAGTTCTGTTCACTCCTGAATTAGTTAGGTTAACGTGCATCAAACACTTTTTCTTGTGTAAGCCATGCAGTCATGCTGAGGTTGAAAGTGTTCTCGACCAGACGTTTCTTTACATAGAAAGGCGTGTTTTTCCATAGATTCCTTATTGTATCAGGTGGGTTTCAGTCTACAATCACTTTGCCAGCATAGTAGCTGTTATGTTATCAGCTGTTTGATGCAATACATTTTCCCATATAATCACACATGTTGCAAACGACCAACTTTCTTTGTCCACCAATAAGTAACGAATTAGCATTGCCACAATGCTGCAAGCAAACATGAATGTGTACATAAGTCATCTACCAAAGTTTATTACCAATCTTCACTTGAAATATCAGCCAGCAATAACTATGGGAATGTGAAAGATGTTCAGGATGTACCTGATAACTTCAGCTTTAAAAGTCGATGGTTTAGGACAGCTCCAATCACTCACTGGAAAAAGCCTGAGACAGAATGCATCTTTTTCTTCTGCTCATCCTTTTTGCGAGCCCAACATATGCATGGCTGGTAGGAATTTCGTTCTTTAGATGTCAGTACTTGCATAAAAATGAAACTAGTGTATTAAGTTCAGTTATCTAATTTTATGCTTGTCTTTCCAGCCACTGGAGGACTGGGGCTCAGGCAATGTGACCGGCTCTGTGGGAGAATCTGGCCAATGTATCTGCCATGTGTTCTTGCCTGACACCATGTTCCCTGCGGACCGTGTGGAGAGTGTCCAGATATCCACCAATAAGCTGACCATGGACGTGGAGCTCCACATCAGCAAGGTGCATTCTGCAGTATCTGCTGTTATGAACACAGGGGTGGAGGATGCAAAATGTAACCTTGTTTGCCTTTTGCTATGTGATACCATGTGATCGTGAAATGTTCTTTCTTCCTCTTCAGCTGATCAGTTTTAAAGCACAGCTGGTTGTTCTTCTCGAGGAGCTCTCCAACTTGACTCTCCGTCTGGAAGTGGTGGAGAGTGGACCTGATAAGTATGTGAAACTGGAGTTTGAGCTTCTAAGGATCGAGCTGAGAGAGTTTGAAGCGATCGTCACAGAACTGAAAACATCTCTCAACTCCTCCTCACCAGCATTTGATAGCCTTTACAATGAGGTAGGAACGTTTTACAGTGAATATTTACTGTGTTTGCATTGCATTAAGAATTTCAAGTATGGTTTCTGTACTGTGCTTTTAAAATTCTCTATTACTCTATTACTGTTTTTATTAAAGATGCACAATAATATCCTAAACATGTATATATATATATATATATATATACACATATAATATACACATCAAATATATATTTGATGATGTATTTATTGTATTTATTGTTCTCTGGAATAGCAGAACATTCCTTCAAATCCAGGCCTTGAATCCAGTTTCTTGTTCTGGAATTTGTAGTGACTGGTAGGTTTGACACTAGATGGCTGATCAGTTTCATTTATACTTCTATTAAGTACTTGTGATTGCAAAATACTGGACCAGAAACTAGATCCAGGGTCTAAATTGAAAAACTATGGTGATACTGGGCTGCTGGGCTTAAATGTATGCACTTTGTCAGTTTTATAACCCTATAAATACAGTTTATATTTCTATTTAATGCTAATTCACATAAATAGGTAAAAATGTAGGTGGAAGTTCTGTTACTGCATTGTTTACATGTGTTTTCCTAACTTACAAATTCAGACTCAGAAATATATCTACATGTTTCATGTTTAACACAATAAATTGGCACAAACACAACATTCAGTTGATATAATTATCCCAAATATTATATTCACTATATAGTGAACTCGTCTGTAGAATAACAACAGAAATTAAGTCAATTTATGAATTTTTAAACTCTAATCTAATGAAATGTATAAGAGTTCTGTATTTATCAGTCAAAACTAGTGCAATGTAATAACAATTTTAATGAATTACTAATTCTTCAAGCTTCATTTATTACTTTACACCAGGGGTATTTAATTACAATTCAATAAGGTCGACTTAGAGAATATTTCATCAAGTAAAGGTCCGGAACGTCATAATGTCCAACATGCATTATGATTCAGTGCCATATACTGTTTACTGAAGTAGTAGGTATATTAACATCTTATACAGTCAGCAACTGAATGTCAAATTAAATAAAGTACAATTCAGTCATTATTTATTGTCAGTTTTCTCTTTTTAGAGCACATCATGTAAAATAACTTCCCTGACTCACTTTCTTCTCTTTCTGTTGTTTCTTGCCTCATCCCTCCCCTGTGTGTGCGTCACTCACTCGAGTCTCAGTGCTCATTGTAATGCACAGATCTGATTGGCTGAGTAGCATCATGTGTGATATTTACAATGCACGCAATTGGTCTGTGAGTTTCCCTGCTGCTAGAGTGGTACAGTAATGACTTGAAAGGATTAAAATAGGACCACCCCATCAAAATGAAATGATTATCCATCGTTTATTGGTTAGGGCAGCGCCTGGGTCCAGACTTGGACAGCCGTCCACCTGTTACTGATCTCTGCTCTACACTTTACAGCAAACAGTCACGATTTCATTCATTTACTTTTAATATGGTATTTTGTGCATAGTCACAAATATCAATTGATATAATAACTAGTCCCGCGACCCTGTATGAGAAGCGGCTTAGAAAATGGATGGATGGATGGATGGATAATAACTAGTAACAATAATAATCATAATAATGGCAATGACAAGAAACAAGTAATCAATAAAAAAAGATCTGAATCAATAAAATAAGAATAACAATGAATATAAGAACTTAAAATGTTATGGTTTTTAAAATATTTTTCATACTCGGAAAATATTCCGAAAGTAGGAGCTTCTGTTGTCATTTACAACTGTCAAACTGTGTTACAGCTCTCCCCTTATATAGTGTCCCTCATAAAAAAACAGGCATCCTGACATTTTTAGTAGACAGATAAAAGATTTTACAGTTATTCAGATACAGGGATCCATCTTACAATAAAAGATGAAAAAAGTAACCCCTGGCTCATGTCTCCATATGGGTATGTAGCTGAAACTACCTGCTGTCAAAGAGGATAGATAGATAGATAGATAGATAGATAGATAGATAGATAGATAGATAGATAGATAGATAGATAGATAGATAGATAGATAGATAGATAGATAGATAGATACTTTATTGATCCCGAAGGAAATTTAGGAACGATTTATAAAACATGTGCAGCACAAATAAGGCACTTGAAGTAAGTGATTAAAAAATATACATGCTGTTTTAGCTGTCCTACTGTTGCAGCTGTATTTGTTGTACCATGCAAGAATAAATATTAGATTGCATTGGGCCTAAAATTTCCATATCAGTGCCGACCTATTTTTTTCTGTTTATGGTGACCTTAGGTAGAGCAGTTGTGACCTTTAGCACAACTGTTGGGGATCCAAATAAACCAATACAACTTAATATTTGTCATGTTAGCTTAATAAACCAAACTCAAGCTGAACTGCATCAAATCAATTATTTTCAAAATTTCTGCATAATTAAATGGTTGAGATGTAAACAACATCATTGAGAAGTTGTGGTGGGGGTAGGAACCCCTTGAAGAGGGCTTCTGAAGAGTTGAATACTTTAAGAGGCCTTGCAGAAAGTTGGTTATGAATATGCTGCCTGACACCTGAAATATTATTTTACTAAACTTTTGAGGACGTTTTGACTTAAAATATAGCTTTTAAAATGCATTCTTGGTGAAGAAGGACACATAGGGCCTGTTCCATCAATAGCATTACATATAAAGAGATGACTCGTGTATGATCACTGCTGGTTTTGGTTGGTAAATGGCTATATTTGCATTGCATTCTAACAAACTATTTCACATTAAATCATCCTGACTTTGCGTACAGCTTAACCACTGAGTTATGAAGAAAGTTTTGAAAATTTGTTTTTTCCCTTTTCCCTTTTATCTCTTAAAGATTCGCAATATGAGCATGATTGTAGATCAGCTGGAAAGCTACGACCAGAGCAACTTAGAGGTGATTCGCATTGAGTTTGCCAAGCTTCAGAAGAAGCTAGAGAAATGCAGAGATGAACAGGACGACTTCTCCAATGTACAGATAGGTAATGTTGATGTATCCATCGCCTTCTAAGTTCATTGAATTTAGCTATTTACACTGAAAATATGTTTGATGTGCATATAAGTTCTGCTGTGCAGTGTGCTTATGCTACATTGGAGCCTTTGTTTTGATTATTTTATAAGTATTTATAAGACAAATTACAGTCTTGACTAATTTTTCAAATATTCATCAAGCAGTTGTGAATATATTCACTTTGCTTATTCTTCTCAGGTTCCTGCAAGCACAGAGGAATCCTGAAAGTTGGCAAACCTGTAGTCAGCCAGCTGAATGCAAACTTGAATTCAGGTTACACGTATGGAGGATGGGGAAAAGACACCAACCCCCTGCCCGGCTCTGAAAATATGTACTGGTACTCTGCTTCCACTGATACATCGGTCAGATATGTTAGTGTTTATACTGACTACTACAGTCTGATCATGAGACAGGCAAAGAAAACATATGACCTCTATGCTACAAATAGGGACTGGCGAGGTACAGGTAATAATTATATCATACGTAATAACACGCTGTACTATCAGTTTGCGAACCCTTTCAGCATGGCTAAGTACAACATGACCAGTCAGACAGCAGAGTACAGGGTGGTCCCAAAAGCAAGCAAAAGATTTTCCTACCATTATTCAGCAAATCAGAACTTAGACTTCGCAGCTGATGAGACTGGACTGTGGGTAACGTATGCTACAGAGGAATCGAAGGGTAAACTGGTGCTGGGGAAGATAGACGAGGCCGCATTTGCATTGTCAGAGGTTTGGGAAACTAGCATTTTCAAACAGTCTGTGACTAACGCCTTCATGATTTGTGGTGTTCTTTATGCTACACAATCTGTAGACATCAACACAGAGGAGATCTTCTACACTTATGACACTCATACAAGACAGGAGAGCTATGTTAGCATTGCTTTTGAGAAGTTCCTGGATTTCTATGTCAACCTGGACTACAACCCCACAAATCAGAAGCTGTATATGTACAACAAAGGCTACTATGTCTCATATCCTGTGAAGTTCAAGAGTGCCTAGATGCTCTCTGGCAGACTGGCTTGATTGAAAAGCCTGTTTACATATGTAAGCTTAATGCATTAATTCCTGGATTTCATGCAGCAATAAAATTTTGTCTTTTCTCAGAAATAAAACTGAATTTAAGCATTGCAATATTTGGGCTGTTCATCTTCATTTACGTTAACAGTTATTTGATTTTGTTTGTGTTCTTTGTTGAGCTTGTTCCTATTTAATTATGTAAACCACAATAGCAGGGGATTTTTAGGGTGGCAGTGGCATGGGACAGAACTGTGGTGATAATTTCAACACTGATTTTCATGTGGTGTGGAGCAATTAGGAAGCATTAAAGTAATAATTAGTGAAAACACAAACCAACACAATTTTGAGCTTAGCTTGTAGTTGATCAGCCATGACGTGTTTTTTATTGTCTGCTTCTTATCAATGAAGTAATGCCCAGTTACCACTGTGTTAAATATATGCCTAAATTATCACACAGTTGCCTCAAACCACGTCCAGATATTATATTAACTCAAATAGACTTGATTCAGGCTTGAAGAAGGATGCAACTTAATACATTCACACTGGAGTGTAGGTTGGGTCTCATTGTTTTCTAGGAGAATGTACAGAGATATTTAAAAAATCAGTTTTCAGATTTTCCTTTCCCATAGGTTGTGCCAGTAAAGGCAAACTGCCTATTAATGATCATTTCCAATGGAAACCAGTCCCATTGCATTTTGCACCATTTTTGGTGCAGAAATACAAACTAAAGACAAAATTACAAGCATATTACTATTTTCCACTTCAAACATTTCATGGCAACTGAGAGAAAATTCATTGCTTCCTTTAATAATACACTTTAGATTGTAAATGAGGAGGAACTCTCATGGTTGGATTCGTCAGATAGGTGTATTGGCTCTGATGTTTGCTGGGAGGAGCGTACCGAGGAGAAGTATCTCTTCCTTAAGCACCACAGGTCTTCCGTAATCTGACAGAAATGATTCCTGAATTTCTCTCCGATGAAGGCGTAGAGGATAGGGTTGATGCAGCAGTGGAGGTAGGCCAAAGCCAATAGGATGTTCTGTTCTGCCTCACACATGCACTGCCTTGTGCCTCTGGTAGTTCTGCACCTTGAGCAGAGTTAACACGATGCTGCAGTAGCAGAAGCCCATCACAGGCATGGGCACAAAGAAACCCACAGTGACCTGCGTGCTGGGTACCAGGACTCTCATCAGATTCGTTGTTGTACCTGTCTCCAAGCTGAGGACACACTCAGCTTCTATTATTCCATCAAAGCTCTTCTCCTCATACCGATCATAGAAGATGAACGTTGGCAGGGACAATGCAATGGCAAGAAGCCAGATTATTGAGCAAATGAGTCGGCTGTATATCTGGGGTTTGGTGTGAATTTCAATGGAACGGCTTGCTTTAACGATGGCCACGTAGCGGTCTCCATTGATGCAGGCCAACAGCAGCATGCTGCAGTACAGGTTGATGCTGTACGTTCCTGTTAACAGTTTACCTGCCCAGCTGCCCATTCTCCAGCTGTATTGCTCGTTATATATGATCAGTGGCAGGGAAATGACAAAGAGGAGATCTGCTAAGCCACATTGACCAGGTAGATGTCGGTCATGGTCTTGGCCTTTCTATAGAATGTATATGGGACAAGAACCAGAACATTTCCCACTAGTCCAAGGGCACAAATGAAAAAGGTTTGTATTGTCATTTGTTGTCCATGGTTACCGTTCAGATCACATGGTGATGTTTCATCTTCCCCCAGTCATAAAACGAAGAGTTATCATCTGCTTCATTATCGTATACAATATAGATATATTGTGACATGCTGTAAAGAAAGAAGAATGAATGAAACATTAATCATGCATCATATTTATGTCACATTACAACAGCTGCATCATTGAGTTGCATCTTAAGCTCTGCCTTCATGAGCACTGCAATGGTCTCCAAACT
Source organism: Pygocentrus nattereri (assembly GCF_015220715.1). Lineage (NCBI taxonomy): Eukaryota > Metazoa > Chordata > Actinopteri > Characiformes > Serrasalmidae > Pygocentrus > Pygocentrus nattereri. The sequence goes on along the minus strand of NC_051220.1, from coordinate 32,651,687 downwards.
AGGTAGGATTCCACTGTATCCCATATGCAAAGGAAGTATATTTCCTTATATCTTTCAAAATATGTGTCTAAGTTTGTAGTATATTCCCTTGTATTCATTAAAATTGACACAATTAAATACATTTAGCACGTACATGTTACAACTTCACATTTTTAATATGAGCAAAAATATGAACATTTTCTTCCATATTGGGTTAATCCTGAATTCAGTAATTGTTTCTTTTTTGCAATGCTAAGAATGACCAACCATCCAAACAATACCCACACTGGGGTCATGTTGTGGGGGTCCTAGCCAGTGAAGAATGCTGTTCCAGTCAGATGCAAAGACAATGGTTCATTGCACTCATGTACACTTATGCCTACCTAATTCTAAGTAGGTCACTCATTATGATATTAAAGTACTAAAACATGTAATTGTCTACAGTCTAAAAACACTGTATTCATACATTCATAATAATAATAATAATAATAATTCACCCATTCTCTAAGCTGCTTAATAATAATAATAATAATAATAATAATCATAATAATAATTATTATTATTCCATTTTAAGATAAGGGATATAAACCAGTATAAATGAAACTGTGTGACTAAATACTGCCAACTCCAACCTCAGGTTATCTAGTCCTGTAAACAGTTTGACTGGTTATCAAAATAAACACATCACATAGTCACACATAACAAAACATAAGCAGATATTATGACTTAGATTTGTATACTTATAAAGATCATCTAATGCTATAAATGATGAGTAAACCAAAAACATAAATGACTATCCAAAAAAAACCAAAAACTTTGAACACACTCTGTATTCCATACCTGTGCTGAGGATACAAGTTTGCCTAGACATTAAGTACTTCCTCATTTTGGTTTGTGCCCACCCCACTCCTCATAAAATGCCACCAGTACTCCACCAGTTGATCCCTTTCAAGAGAAAAATAGTCACAGAACATATACATATAAATTACATATTACATATAAAGTAATATTATAACTCAGTGACCTTCACAATCCACTTAAATAAACATACAGAAAGAGCATTTAAAATGAAAGTAAGAAAAGCCAGCCTGTACAGTTTCTCTGCCACATCTGCTCTCGTCCTGCAGCCAAGACTTCATTTCTGTCAGAACTTATAGCCCTAAATATCTGGCTACATATTTAAAGCTGTCTAAAATGTGTTTTGGTAAATAGATCAGTTCACAAACACAAACAGAGGCGTCCTTTTAAAGAACCCCACTTCCATCGTTTGGTTTGGCACTTTCATAGCAGTGTAGTGTTTTTCAGTGGTTTCCCAATCAATGGTACAAACACCAAAGACTGAATTTCAGTCAAAGTTGCCCCTTTGATTATTTTTATGTAATAAAATATGTGTGCACCAGGAATATGGAAAATGTATATACTGTTACAGAGGCATTGAAGTTGCTTTGAGTCATAAATGGATTTTTATTAGTTGAACAAACCCTGTGCTGTAAATCCAGCTAATCTTTATAAATCAGTAAGGAATTTATACCTGCACATGATATTGTTACATGCACACATATTACACCTGAAACAAAATTTCCACTTTCAGTAGTAAAATTGATGGAGGGTTCGGTTTAAAGATTAAAAAAAAACACAAAAAAGAATTTACAGTAACACATATGAAAGAAGCTTGATTTCAGTCTTTAACCAGTCAAACTTTACCAAAGATCAAGATCCCTCCACGGCACAAACCCAAATGAACCATATATAGTCATTTTAACTTTCTAATATTGTAGATTATTCTTGCATTTTCTTGTATTTTCAGCTGAGGTCTTCTGACATCTGTGTGGTTTTATGCTCCAAGAAACAGCAACAATTCATTTCAATACGACAGTTTTCCAACCTCTCGTCACACCAAATTAAACAGGCCGTTTTTGTTACTGTGCCTTTAAGACTGATATGCAAATGAGCTAGGATATTTTTGGCTGCCTACTGAGTGTCTTACACTCTGGAATCAGTTCATGTAGGCCTTGCTAATCAGCTGATGAGCTGAATCATGTGTGATTAATGAGGCAGTGTGCTGAAGTCTGCAGCGTTTTGGTCTGCAAGGAGCGTGACACATGTGGACTAGGGAGGGAACATTTGTTTTTAGTAGTGTTATCATTTTCTCACAAGATGTGCCCTTTAATAAGATGGTAGCTGGGATAAAGCTACATATAAGTGGAAATGCATAATTGGCTTATCAACTGATAAAATAACAGACTAAATGAATACATAAAAATTTAGTTTTAGAAGTTTTAATTGAAAAATGAGATTTTGTGCAAGTGTGCTTGATCACACAATCTCGAGGGCAGAAGGAGCGGGATGTGATACACTGATACAGGGTGAATTTTGTGTAAGCTGATACCCCACAGCCCCCTCAACCTCAGCTCGCCCCCTCCTATCTGTGGTCTCCAGCCTTCCTGGACCCAGCTGGTCTCTGCAAATGCAATAAGTATCCGCTCCCTCAAGACTCTGCACCTCCCTGACATCCTACACCATTACAGCACTCTCTGTCTCTGCCCTTTGAATGGAAGCCTCCTGTACATATGAGCGTCTGAGTCTCTTTCTCTAATTATCTCTCATGTAGTGAGAAAATGTGTTAAAATACTAAACAAAACAACTGTTTGTTAAATACATTACTTGGGTTGTCATTGTTTATGCAATCAGCTATCATACATGTCACATTCTCAGCTCTGGCTGCATTGTGCCATTGAGGAAGGCTTTTCAACCCTAATAGGTACCAAGATGTTGTAAAATGGTAAAAGCACTCCTGACTTGTTCCCCAGCAGTTGAGCTCTTTCCATCAGAGCTTTGGTCCTGGACACAAAGTAGATTTAACCATTTTACACTACATTTCATGAAGAGTGGACCAAAATAAATGGCCCAAAATGACTTGGAAAAAGGTCTGGTTCCTTTGACTTACATTAAAAGTAAAGTTGTTTTTTTCCTTCTATTGTAAAGTTACCATTTTGGAGATACAAGGTTTTCTTCCAACAACAGTGATGTATATAGGTGTGCATGTGTGTGTGTGTGTGTGTGTGTGTGTGTGTGTGTGTGTGTGTGTGTGTGTGTGTGTGTGTGTGTGTGTGTGTGTGTGTGTGTGTGAGTGTGTGTGTGTGTGTGAATACAGCCCTGTTGGAATCAATTAGCACATTAATATTTTTATTTTATTTGCAAGAATGTTACACACCTTGAAATTTGACATCCAGTTTTGACATATGAATTCTGAATATGAACTTATTATAAATTATATTATAAATTCATTCTCTGAATGGATGTCTGTGTCATTTTAGAATGCTGCACGGCTCCATTGATCGTTTTGGACAAGTCTAATCTTTTTTTCTTATTAGTCTGTATTTTCAGCTTCCTAGAGTCCTACTAATTATGTGAAATGTGTGAAGTAAAATTATGCGAATTATGTGAAGTTGCACTGGGCTAACAAGCTAGAATTAGTTTCTACACTTATCAGAAAACAAATTGCTTTTATGGTGCTGAAAATGATTGCATTCCAGCTTTTAATTACAAACTTTAGAAAGCCACAGTATTATAAATGTATTTTTATTTCGTTTTTAGTATATAAGTATATATATAAGAATTTTGAATATAAGGAGTTTTGAAAAGAATAACAGCTGATTTATAATGGAAAACACATGTGTATAATTAGGGAGGTATAAATTAGCGTAGTAATATTTTTTGTGTTAAACTCCCAACAACGCATATCAGGAAAAAAGAAGGTCTATAAAGTGTTTTATTATCCTAACTGTTTGTATAATTGATGTATCTTTTTTTTTTAATTTCGCTGGAACTGTTTACTCCTTTTGTTTTGGTGGGAGTGCAGGGGGCGCTGTATTAGTGACATCACCAGAAGCCAATAGGAAGCCGCGCTGTGACTCCGCCTCTCCGCAGCTGCCGAGAGTCTCCGCTGAATGACGCGCGCAGCGGCGGACGGACCGAATCACGGTTCCGCTGATCAGCGCTGAGCTCAGAGGTCCTCCCGTGCGCTGCTGGAGATGAGAAGAGGACCCACAGGGCGAGACTCACAGCCCCTCAGCTAGGTACCGACATCCCTGCGTTTCAGCCATTAACGGATCTTTTACGTGTTAAAGCGAGGCTGCATCTGTTCACTGTGTGCGCTGAAGGCTGGACGGCTGGACGGCTGGACGGCTCTTCGGTCAGAATGGGTTCAGACTGGCACGGTGGGATGGTTGGAAATGGCTGACTGATGATGGGCCGTGTTGCATGTGCTGGACTGGATGTGTGGATGTGGGCTGAGATGGAGGCTGCGCTGCAGTCCCCTCCCTCTGCACTGGCCTCATCATGTGTGTGTGTGTGTATGTGTGTGTGTGTGTGTTTACACACGCCTTACAGTGCACTCTTTAAAAAGATGGTTCCTCAAGGGTTCTTTGTTAAAGGCATTAAATACTTCTTGTTTTTTATAAATGTTTAACTGGTTCTTTGCATGGTGAAATGGTTCCTCGGCTTGATGGAGAATGTGTTGTATATGGCACTATATAGAACCTTTTTGATAATCGCTATGTAGCACCAAAAGGGTTCTTGTATTTTTGCCAGCTGGGCATCAGAACAATAGAATAGAAGAACCCTGTTTTGGTTCTATATAGAACAACCTGTATGTTCTCTTTACTAGAGATTCATCTACAAGAGTTTATAGTATGTTTATTAGCTGTGAGCTCTGTGTAGTATTATCTATTCCAGTGGTGCACCTCAGGTGAGGACTGTGATGCTCTGAATCAGAATCAGAACTCTGGAGATGGGAAAGAGTTTCCTATCCTGGCTGAGAGTTTTCTGGAAATGTCCAGACTCCCTGTAGACCTGATCTGTGGCTCAAAATACTCATATCCCAAACAAAAGGTTGGCGTGACTGTAAAGGAAGTAGCTTTCTTGAAAATCATTCCAACACTCACTGCTCACAGTTCCAGCTTAGTAAAAGGAAACAGCTTCCAAGAATTGTGTACTCTGCATAAAATTGTTATCTTGAGAAAAGACTTCTAACACAACATAACAGATCTCTGGGTGCTGGGACACGGTGTAAGTTATAAATGTTGGTTACTGATATACAGTAAAATGAAGCCTGTGGCCTGTAGATGCAATGCTTCGTAGGGGTTTGTTTTGCTTCGTGACTGTTCAGAGAATAGGCAGTAGGCACTTTATAGGGTGACGAGTCTAACAGGACATGAGTCATGCCTGCACTGTCCATCCTCATTCCATTGCTGATTTTGTATGCCAGTCTGTGGTCTGGTACAGCATACAGAAAATGATGTTTTATTGATTTTTAACTTTTAGGTGGCTGTAACAAAGTGGAGTGTGAGCAGAGAGAGTCATTTAATGACTTCACTCCAGCATGACTTCCTTTTGTGATGGAATTCACGGACAAAGGTGAGTCTTAGCAGGTAATTCACTGGCTTTGGTTTTAGTATAAAATGATGTGCAGTTTTTCATCTGAAAGCAGCTCTGTGTAGCACAGGAGAATTTCAAATTTTCTACAAAATGAAATGGTTAAGATGCAGTCATTTAGAGTGGTTTGTTGCAAAATACTCCTTTCTGAGTGAGACAGAATTGTTCACAGTGGTGGTTATAGGAACCAGACATCCAAAGCATTTTATGCCTCTAAAAGATCCCTTACAGTAAGTTATTACATAAAATGCAGACTGTGTTAAAGCAAAATAGCCCCTAAAAAATGTTTTTCAGATTTGCATTTATTTTACCCAGCATTACATATCGCCACTGTCGTGACAAAACCTTGTATCTCCATTTTTGTTTTTCAGTTTTTGACATAATTTGAAAATATCTGTTGCTCTTTATATTGCAAGTAAATTTCAAGATGAATGGAGTGAAAGAAAAGGCCCAAAATCACTTGGAAAAAAGTCTGGTTCCATTGACTTACATTAAAAGTAAAGTTACCATTTTGGAGATACAAGGTTTTGTTCCAACACAGCAGTATAAAACCTCAGAAAACATGTGTAGGATCTTTAGTTGTTTTGGATTGTAAACAAAATGGTTATATATGTGTTGTAGACATCACAATCCCTGGTACTGCCACTGGAAAGAAATCAAAGTTGGTAAGTTTATCTACAGTTTCTCTACAATGTGCCATTTCACATCAGACCACTCTGAATGACTTTGCTTGCATTTCAACCACTGAATTATGCTGAAAAATCAGGATGAGGTGCTTTTCTTTGGATGAGGTGCTTATTAATACTCATTCACATGTTTCACTCCTCACTTGTCAGACAGGAAACTGCTGTGAGGGAGCTACCCATGGAGCAGTGCTGTGTGAAGAGGCTGGCGGAGGAGTGATTCCACCTCAGCCATGTGGTCATTCCTAAGAGGACTTCCCTCCATCATATCTTCCAGTTCTCTGTGGACTCTGGTTCTCTAAGGGTAATCATGGCTAAAAGAGACTATTTGGTGGATGCAGCCAAGCAGATCCGCATGGCCCTGGACAGGGAGGTCAACGAGGACTACGAGGCTGCATTCAGCTACTACAAGAACGGTGTGGACCTGCTGCTAAATGGAGTTCAAGGTAGCAGGTTCTGTTTTCACAGTATATTATACCTGTATGTGGTAAATCATAAAACAGGCTGATAGATGGGTTAACATTTCACCAGCATGAGTATTTTTATTTCTTAGTCCTGCACGTCAGAGATACTAAGAATACCTAAAAGCACCTTCGATCAGAAAACATACATGACACCTTCAGTTCTAAGCTTGAGGAAGTGAAATTATAGTTGATATATAATATATAATTACGATGTGATTGTTCATTGTGTGGAATGATTCAATGATGCTTAGGCTGCATCCACAACTGCATACTACCATAGTATACCTACTATACTACTGAAAGCATTTCTAATGGTGATGTCCATACTATTTAGTGTGGTAGTATGTGGTTTTAATAATTGTGATTAAGGCCTAACATTAGGATATAGTTTTATTCTGTTGTCTCCAGGATGGTATGCTAAAAATAATAATTTACTAATTCGGATTATGAGATGGGACTGTATGAATATAGGAGGGGAGAGAACTCTGAGAACCTGGGCTGCTGTTCTGGGCAGAGAGGCAAGGAAATCTGCATTGGCTGACAAGATAGAATGAAACAGGAATGTGATTCATAACTCTTAGGCAAGCTTGAGAAAATGAAAATGAGATCTGTTACAAAAACCTTTGCTAGAGTGAGTTAAACAGATGCTTTCAACATGCACTTCTGCAATACATTTGCTTCACCACAGCTAGAATTCTAAATGGCATGCTAACCTGTACAGGGGCAGCTAGTTCAGATCTTCAGAATCAGTTTGGAATCAGGATTTTCTGAGAACAGCTCAAGGAAGTAATTTGCTAACCCAAAAACACAGTGTTGTAGTACAGCCCACTAACTTGCATAGCAAAGTTTAACTGATTAGGTGTCTAATTACAAAAATCTACAGATTTATGATGGCCATGGTCACTGAATGTTAGGGTGACCATATTTTTGGGTTTCAAAAAGAGGACACTGAGGGCAGGACGGCAGCAAAGGGCAGACTTTAAAAAGCAAATGTTAACAAGAAAGCAAACCAAGAGATTAGTTTTAAGGCAAGATTTAAACTCCAGTAGTTGATACAGATCTCTCATTAGTTAGTAGATAGAAGGAACCTGCCAGATGAATAAGTACTAGTCATATCACAAATATAATTTAGGGCCAGAGCATATAATGCCTTAAAAACAAAAAGTAACATTTTACAATCAATTCTGTACTTGACAGGAAGCCAATGTGGAGAAGCCATTACAGTGAAACGCTGTCGCTTTTCCTTGTGCCAGTAAGAAGTCTTGTAGCAGCATTTTGGACTAGTTGCAGACGGGACATTGAGGACTGACTGACTCCTATATAGAAAATTACAATAATCAAGTTGCAATAAATGTATGTAAAACTATCTCTAGACAATGAAACGAGAGGACTGATTTCAATTTATAAATATGCCTCAGCTGATAAAAACTACTCTTTAGGACTGAATTTATCTGTTTGTCAAATGTAAGATATCCAAAATGTCCTCAAGATTTTTAGCAAAGCTCGGTAAGTTAGAAAAATGCCCAGGTAGTAACCAATATTTTGTATGCTCTCAGAGGGACCAAATATAATTACATCAGATTCATTCTCATTTAGCTGGAGAAAGTTTTTAGGAAGTCATAGATCTTGATTTCTTTAATGCGATCAAAAAGAGTTTTTAAAGACCTGTTATCTCCAGTGATATCCGCATTTCCCCAAATATTTTGCCAAGTGGAAGCATGTATAAATGGATTGTAATAGGCCCTAATGTGGAGCCCTGACGTAAGCCGTGTGAAATGGGGGCTGGTGACAAAGTAAGTCCATCTGAACAGCGAATGTGCAGTCTTTAATGTAAGAGGAAAACCAAACCAAGGCTTTTCTCTGAATGCCCACCTCGCGATTTAGATGATCCGAGAGAATATTTTAGTCAATTGTATCGATTACAGCGGTAAAATCAAGCATAATTAAAACGATGGAGTTACCTGAGTCAAGTTAAAGCAGTAAATCATTTGTCAATTTCAGAAGAGCTGACTCTGTGCTACGATGCACCCTGAAACCTGACTGAAACTTGTCCAAAAGATCACATTCACTTAGATATGAACTAAACAAATCCAGAAGTCAAAAACCAAACCAGTATTATTTTATCCTCGTTCTTCTAATGAAGACATTATATTTCACATTTTATTGTATGTTTATTTGTATTTATTCTTGTTATTTTTTTAAGCGTAGACTAAAAAGAATTTCCACTGCAATTTAGGCCAAAACTAGGAATGCTTTATAGGCAAAAATACACATTCTGCCCAGATAAGTAGTTTTAAGTTTCTTGGCTGGGTAAAAGTTTTGTGCAGTACTTTATATTTGATTTAGAACCACATCCTACAACTTTTACATTATTACAGACTTACTAGTGAGTACTAATCTACATTTTTTTTTAAATCGTTAAGTTCAGTGCATTAAGCAACAAGACTGTTGTTGCTGAGGTTTTCCTGTTGAGCATGTTGGAAAGCAATAGGCAAATTGCTTCAGTTTGCTTCCTGTATACATTCCTAATAGTTGATTTTGACTAAGCCCTGTAGGCCTACTGACACACATTCACTCAACAGAAGCAGATATGATAAGTGAAGTATGTCATCTACATAGCACCTCACACAATTGCAGTCTATGCTGTGTTCTAATCTGAGCCCTTCAGTACACGTCAATGTAATATAAGGAGTGAAGGCTTTGTTTGGTCACCAATGGCCTTTCAAGGCTTTTTCATTTCAGAATTGGCCTGGGTGATTCACTCAGAACATAATATTTGAATATAAAGGTAAGGAGATTTTTCATTAGAGTGAACCATTCTCCTCTCTTCTAGTGGATCCGAACAAGGAGAGACGGGAGGCTGTGAAGCGGAAGACGACTCAGTATCTAAAGAGAGCCGAGGAGATTTTCAACTCTCATCTACTGAATAATCTCAGCAAAGGCACCACACAGTTAGGGGTATGAAACCTACATACATACGTATCCTCTTCAAACCATTGTAATCCTAAAACACGTAGCGGTTTATGTTGAAAGGACTAATTCTTATATTAAGAATGTTTTTTTCCAGCATTTAGTGTGTCCACACGTTGCCCTTACTTCAGCTTCCATTGTTTACGGGCTTGCTTTCAGTTGCTCGAAGAAGTCTGCAACAATATTTTTCAGCAGCTCCAAAGTTCAGTCTTAGACGTTGGTAGCATTTTCTGCTTTTCACAATCCAAGTAATCTCAAACATCTGGTACAGATGAAAGTTTTAAAAACCGCAGTTGATAGTGGTCACATTTTTCTCGATTTCAAAAGCTGTTGTTGCTGGAAATTAAATAAATGAAGGGTGGTCTCTGAGTTTTACACAGCACTGTATATTCTGTGTTGTCATGGAGTTCCCCATGCTGGGTGATGCTACCATCATACAGATGTGACAGTCATGCTCACATTTTCACTGCCATATTCTGCTTATTCCATCCAGTCTGTAGATGTTTCTTGCTTTGTGAGCCATCAGCTCTCACTCATCATTTTCCTTCTCCTAGCATTACTCTGCACTGCTCATTAATAGCAGGCGAGTGTGGAGACTGTATCATGAGGCTATCTGCATCATCCCCCACTTACTCAAAGCCTAACTCATGTCTCCTTCAATAAAGCCAGTCTGAGTTGCCTGTCTCTTCCTCTTTGGATTTAAACTGCACAGCAATAGATCACCCTCCCTCCTTCACTTTGCCACAGAGAAGAATGAGATTAATTCCGAATGCACTCAACCCTGAGCCCTCGCATGCTGTGTAATCCCCAGATGTGTGCCTCCTTTTGAAGCTGTGAAGGCAATATGATGGCTCTGAGGTCATACAAAAGCTGATACAGCTTTTCGTCTTTTCGTCTTTAGTAATGCCTGCTTGTAGTAATATGATTTTGTGTATGTGTGTGTTTTGGTCAACAGGGTTACAGCAGCCTGAGATTCAGGTCAATCAGACATCTCAGCTCACCAGTGGAGGATCTGGAGATGTGTAAAGTTGTGGGGGTTATTGATAAGGTAAGTTAATCTGCTTATGTCTTTAAAAAAGTACAGTTGTGCACTGTGTGAATGCCAGGTGAGTTTGAGGTGTGAAGGGAAGTAGAAAACAAACCACCGTTTTCTAAAAATAGCTCTTTTTGTGTATGCGTTTTCACAAGAAAGCAGAAGTGAAGAAGCTTGTTGCATGATTGTGTGAGGCCTGAATGTCAGTCTCTCTCTGTTGAATATCTGTGAGGTTTTTTTTTTAAGTCAGTGTGTAACTTTAGGTGATCTCATTATATTGACCCATTTTTATTCAATTTCCAGTCAGAACAATCATTAAATTATTATTTTTTCAGGATTTTTGAAATTAGATAAGATAAACCATTTGCACAAGGAAGGGAGAAGGCAAAAAATATATGTTGCAAAAAAAGGAGATGCCAAAAAATTTAAAAGCATTATACAGACAAAATGGGACTCTTAATTGCACAAGACATGGTAGACCACCAGAACTGCCATCATCAGATAAACACTACTTAAAGCTTTCATCTTTGACAGAGAGGAGAAAATCAAACTCCACTCTTACTTCGGGTTCTGAAAAAAATCCACAGGTTTTTCTGTCTGTACTTCCATTATGAGAAGTCTGAAAGGATGTGTAGCTGTTTAGAAGCCCTTAGTGAGAAAAAGAAATAAGAACAAGACCATTTGCAAATTAAACAAAGAAGCTGCTGGTTTTCTCAGAGTCCAGACCTGACTCAGACACAGACCAAATGCAGTGTATGGGTACTCTAAATGCTGAAAGATCTGATGATATATTTAGGTTTTTCATTTTTCTTAACACTGGAAAAGTAGTAGGTTATTTTCAATATAAAATATTGTATTATTGTATTACAAACTACTCAATATGTTAACCCCAGGTCTTAAAGCTGTATTTGTGCTTGCATCTGTAGGTTCTGACTGTTCAAAACCTGATTAGCAAGGAGACATTTGTGATTAAGGTAGGTGTTTAACCAGCAGCCATGTCCTAATGCTATAACTCTAGTTTAGAATCTAGATGCTCAGCCAAAAAGCTCTGACCGCACAGCTCTGCTGTATTGCTGTCTGGCCAGAAGGCTGAGAACATCTCTGGGAATACTCTTAGGTCTACTCTCTGCATGAAGCTGTCAACATTGATCCACTTAAAAGCTCCTGTGCCTCTTAGTCCAAAGCATCTCATGTTTCTAAAGCCAGAAACAAGATTCTGGAGGCAGACAGCTTCCACTTAATTTTGTATATTTATAAATGCACTGGTTAATTATGGTTAATGAACAATGAGATGTTAGTACACATCCTTATGCATATTTGTTTTATTTTCAAAACTGAATACATGTAGTACATTCAATGAATCATCTGATTCAAATAAAGTTGTAACTGAAAACATCTGCTTGTATATTATTAGTACTATATTGTTTGCAAGGGAATCACATGGATAACATATTAATATTTACAATTCTTACTAATGTCTAGAGCCTGCCTAAGTCCAGCTGGGAGAGTCGAGACCGTCCCACCATCATTTCTCAGGGGGTTCCTTTCATGGTGAAGCTACTGAGGTATTACATCAGTGAGGACTCTGTGTTCCTGCATTTAGAACATGTGCAAGGTGAGCCAAGTAAAGTGCTGTGCGAAAGCAAGTGGTCGGTGTGGTACATGGTGCAAACTGTTCTTTATACAGGAAGTCAGTGATATACTCACAATAAAGGAATGCACTGTGGGTAGACGTTCTTGAAATATAACTCCAATAAACAAGACGGTCCACTAGATTTAACAGTGTACAAACTATGGATGGAAAAAATAGTTGATTATTGGAAGAACTGATTTGCACATCAAAATCAGTTTTTTTATGTTTTATTATGAGATTCACACACACTTTAGAGACATTATGAAGTAGGATACTTTGGCACAGCCTGGCTTGTTGGAGGACAAAATGCAATCACTCATTGGTCACATAGGCATCTATAGCTGAATTCCACAGGGCCTCCACTATGTTGATGCAAAATACTGTATTTTTGAAAGTAAAGCTCATAGACTGGCTTGGAAACTCACTCATTTACAAAACATGTTACAGTCTGAAGGTTGTGCAGCAGGGGGCACTATTAGCAGGCTTTTGATAGCACAATTTAATAATAAACAACCATGAATGTGTGTTTGCAGTCACTCAGTCAACTTTCAAAATAAGAGTTGAAATATTTTAAAAGTATATATAGCTTGCATTATGACACAAAAAGTATTACAATATAGGATACAGAAGTCAGGAATCTTGGGACCATGAATCAAAAACTAATTGAATCATGAGGTGTCTAGAGATTTCCACCTCTAGTACAAACTTCAGGGAAATTAAGGGTTATTATTAGAGATCCAGTCATCAAAGGTACTGGGATCCTCCTGTTTTTTGAAGAATTATTTTTTATTATCCTTCAGGTGGTAGACTCTTCTCCAAACTGCATAAGATCAGGAATGAGGTAGCCAGAGAACATCCAGACTGCTTCAGTCCTCACCAGCACAAGATCCAGCTAAAGAACAGCTACACTTCCCCTGATCTCAGCCAGCTCTACCACCTGAATGGAGGGGATAATCACAGGATACCTGCAGTTCTTGAAATGGGGAATTTGGAAAGTCCAGACACAGACTCACTGGCATCTTGGAATGAGACCCAGCATCAGCTAGAGAGCTGTGGAACTCATTCCTACTGTGAGGAGACAGGATGTCTGCAGAATTCTAGATTTGACAAGGTTGGATTCCAGCAAAGCAAATCCTCAAACTGTGGTGCAATAAGGACAGATTTTCTTTCCTGTGTTGGTCCAGCTAATCGCCTTGCTTCTCAGGACAGTTTGCCCCTTCCTGTTCAGCCCTGTGTAATAGTGGACACTCGAGATCCGCTCAATGTCACCTCTGACCTTTTAGGAAACGATGTTCGCATTGAGTGGGTTGACTCCAGTGCGGATTTTGACAAAGCTTGGAATGCTGCTGAACTCGCTCAGGACTACAGGGGTTTAACAGCTACAGGGTCAAATTCAGATATTCTAGGAATCAACAGTGTACCTCAGATCACTCTGAGCTCCTTATTTGGAGGGGACACACCGCCAACCCTCTGTAGCACTGTCAATGTCCTTCCGCAGAAAGTTCGTATTGTCCCCAATACCCTGCATTTACCCCTGCAGAGCCAAAAGCATGAGGACATTACTCATGGACAAACTGTATGTAACTCACAAACTGTCATGAACACTGAAAGCTCCCAGTTTGTGGCAAGCTTGAGCTCAGGAAATTCTCAGCCATGCATAGTATCTCCAAAGGAGCAAAAACTTCAAAGACCTGTAAGTTTCTCTGTAGACTTCATGAAGATGGCTCCTTGGTTGAAGAATGTAAGTAAGGATGGAGTGAAAGAGGTACAAAGAGAATGTGTGGAAGTTGGAGAGGAGAGTTGGGAAATCCTCAGTCCTCTGTGTAGAAAGGATCCTCAGTCCAGTCCTCCTGCCACCAATACTGACAGCTCTTCTCATGGGCGGACTGATCCAAAGAGACCACATGTTGAGCAGATCATAGAGGCTGATGGCCTTTGTCACCAGCCCCAGTCTGGAGCCAGGAGCTTCGGAACCAAGACCCAGCAAAGTCGGTGGGGTCTCCCTGAGGGAGAGGTGAGAATGTGGGGTGCTCAGATTCTGCTGGCCCTCGAGAACCTTCATGAGCAAGGCATTGTATGCCAGGATCTCAACCCCAGAAACATCCTGCTCAGCAACAATGGTGAGTGTATCACTGGACAGTTTAGAAAAAAAGAAAACATAGATGATAATATTCTTCTCATAGGTTTGATTTGGAATGCACAATATAGACAAAATACCATATAGCAGTTGTAGGATGCCTTGAAATGAAAAAGACAGAGGTGAACCATTGATGTGAGTTGGTAAGCTGTGGTTAAAGACTGACCAGCATCTTTTGCATATCGCAGCCTCCTGCCCTGTCAGTACTGGAAAGGCCAACATCATAATAATGATTAGCAAACGGTGTTATTATAATGACCTCAATCATTCAATATCCATTTAAAATGTCAAATACTTAATATTGGTTGTTGATGGACAAGAAAATAATAGTAACTAGGTATGCATCATGTTCTTTTGTCCAACTTTTATAAGCTTTTGTTTTTTTAACCCAAAGCTCACGCTGTGCAGGCTAAATTAATACATGAAACACACCAGCACATTTCCATTACTTTCTATTAACTAATAAAAATAACATCATTTGCTCTTTAATGAGCCAAACTGCCATTTTAAATTCATAAATGAAAAATCTGTTACATATTTAAAGAACATTAATCAAATAAAGTGTTTTGAAACAGTGCAAAGGCACCTACCTACTCACTTTTTTATGTGATAAAATTGGCTAAATAAGAAACAATACCTTGGCCGACTGCATGTTTGGAGCAATAATTTTGGCTGATTCCAGTCATGCATCCTAGGGGTGTAACAATATGCAAAACTCATACTGTGTCAAGATTCAGTGTGATGTGTTGGTGCCTGAATGTGTCCCTCATATTAATGTTTACATCATATGCACAGCTCACACGCATGTGCACACTAGAGCTGTAACAATGCACATACAGTTTTTCAGGTGCGATTTTGAACTGGGTCAAAATTAATTTTGACTTTTGATATTTTATGTGTGAAATGTGACAAAATACAGAGCCCCTGAAGGGATGTGTGGTGTACCAGACAGCACCAGTGAGCAAAAGGTGAGCACCAGATACTAAGTGCTGAGCACCCGATGCTAAGTGGTGTTCACCCAACACTAAGTGGTGAGCACCAGGTACTCTCAGGTGATGGTAGTATCTGGCGCTCACCACAAAGTATCAAGTGCTCCCCTTATAGTATACGGTGCTCATCACCTATTGGGTGCTCACTTGATAGTATGGGGTGGTCAACACATAGTATTTGGCACTCACTTGATAGCATTGGGTGCTCACCACTTAGTATTGGGTGTGCACCTGATTACCACATTTGTACCTAAAAAAAAGTCCTTTCAGGGGCACCGTATAAAACGGATGGATCTCTGCCGTGCTGCCCTCTATAAACCTCAGAAATGCCAACCCCTAGAATGTATATAGATGTATTAAAAGCTTGGTCATATGCTCAGTCATAGGATGCACCCAGATGTCTACTTTAAATAACTGACAGCAGTTTAATGAAAGATGATAAATGAGACACTTATGAGAAATTGTTAAACCTTTAGTGCATTCCTATAAGTATATCCTACAGATGTTATATACATGTATCATACTTAACACACATACAGGATGGATTGTGTGTCTGAACCTAATGACTTCTGTTCTGAACAGGAAAGGTGTGCCTGACATACTTTGGACAGTGGACAGAGGTTCAGCCCGAAATTAGCCCTAAAGCTGTAGAACAAATGTACTGTGCACCAGGTAAGCATGTATAAGAACAATTCCTGTATAAAGTCCCAACTGAAAGTTTAAAACTTTGTTAGATAAATGTAATTAATGATTATGTAATAATTTGGAAACAGAAATTGGGGGTGTATCCAAAATCACGGAAGCCTGTGACTGGTGGAGTCTGGGAGCTTTACTCTTTGAACTTCTTACTGGAATGGTAAGCTCAGTCTGTTTACTTCAGTGAGTGAAATAACCTCATAGCCCCAAGTGTGTCCTTCATAAAACTTCATCAGTTTGATATGTAGATGACCTGTGGACATTGTCGATAACGACCTGACATACATATTTGTGCTGTAAACAAAGCCTTTATGAACTCATGGATGTTTTTTTTTCCACAAATAGTGAAGAAAAAAAAGTCTAAATAGCCTTTTTGCCTCTCCTCTGTACTGTCAGCCTCTCTGGCAGTGTCATCCCACAGGTGTGCATCCACATACACAACTCCTCATTCCAGACCACTTGAGCACGGCAGCTGCCTCCCTACTCACAGAGGTAAGCCTGCTGGACAAATTCGAGGTAAAAGAGAGGAGCATTTGAACTGTAAGCACAAGCTTGTCTGTGTACATAAACCAAAGTAATCACCAGCGCATCTTGCCTTTTTTTTGTGTCATCACAGCTCCTTCAGTATGACGCTGGCTGTCGACTTGGCTCTGGAGGTGGAGGAGTGAGTGATATTAAGTGTCATCCCTTCTTTAACTCCATCCCTTGGCACACACTGGACAGTTAATAGACAAGGTGGTGGACATGTGACCTCCAGCACCTAACACAGTACCTGCATGCCTTCAAAACATTAGAGACTGTTGGATAAACTGTGTCCAGGGGTTTGCAAGATGGCTTACCTCATGAATGTGTCTCTGCTGCCCCCTAGTGGTGTACAACAGATGGAGCATCAGTATTCCCCTGCCAGCGCCTTTAACTGCAAACTATTATCAGCTGACTCCACTGAGCTTCCAGCTTATAAGGTGCACCTTCCTTGTATCCACAATAATTAGCCATTTTATTAGGCACACCTACGATACGCAAGTACTTCACATGTATACAGTTATTGACTGTAGCCCATCTGTTGCTGTTTAAGATTCTTGACAAGTATGGAACCACCCTTGACCAGATATTATTAAAGCGGTGGACCGTTCTCAGCACAGCAGTGATACTGGAATCTTGGTAGTACATATTGCTCACTTTATTAGACATGCCTACTCTCCTGGTCCACCTTGCTATTATGTGGTTAGAGCTGGGGTTTTCAAAATGTACTGTAGCAATTTTTCAAAAATTTCTGAATAATTAGATATAAGCAAATCCATTGAGTGGTTTGATACAAAATGCTGCATGTTACTTACCAAGTCAGAATTGTTCACAGCGTTGGTGATGGGAACCAGACATCTGAAGAATAAATATGATGTCCGAGACACTGTTTCACGATAGTTTTGAGGTGAAGGTTTCGGCCTAAAACATTTTTGAAACACATTCATGAAAGAATGTGCACATGTTGGGTGTTCCAACTTAAAATATCTCATAAGAAGACACTTTTCTCAGATTTACCACTCTTTTAAAATCCATTACCAGCATTAAATCTAAAAACTGTAGGTTCAGCTTTTTTTATAATGAATCAAATGGCAATATTTGCATTGTAGACATCACTACCCCTAGTTCCACCTGTGGAAAAGATGTCCAAGCTGCAAAGTTTATTGAGAATGGAGCATTTCTAATCATTTAGAATCTCAATGACTGAATGACAGAAATTTTGAAAAACTACAAAAAAAAAAAAGGAAATTAAAATGAATGCAAGGTGGATTCTGACTTTGGCTCAGTGTTGTACATTATTCAGCATTTTCTTAACAGGTTTATGTGGTGAAATTTAACCTAATACTGCAGAGATTGTTAAGTAACTGGTCTTCTTGTCAAAAAAAAAAACAGGCCTGAAGCTTTATTAATAGAAAATAATCAAATTTAAATCTCAATTGCATTGCTGTTATTGGTATAACAGTAGTTGGATTTTTAGCACTCTCTCAACCCAGTAGTGACACTAAGAGGTTTAAGTCAGAGTTACCTTCGTACCAGCACCAGACTCTACACACTGCTGAGTACAGTCCATCACCTAAAAAATACATGGTCAGTGTTAGTCCTACGGCAGTTACTTTCCATTGATGGATGAAGTAGAGGTGGGCTGACCAACTGTGCAACTACAGTCAGTAACTATAAACCTACGAAGTGCAGCTATATAATAGGTGTACCAGATAAAATGGCAATTCCTTGTTAACATATCAAAAACCATTTGCAGTTGAGTCAGCTACAGAATTTAATCAGTTCTGGGTTTCTGTTGAATTAAATGGACCTTTCAGCCATGTCTGTAGTCAAATTCAGCATCACTAATGAAACTTACTGAAATCCAGGCTACATTATTGAAATGGTAAGCATTAGTAGCCTGTACTGACATCACAGGCATTAAAATATTTTTGCACTTCAGGTACAAGTGATATGCAATATTGTCAGTATTAGCACTGATTAGCACTGCATTCGATCGCGTTTTCCAAGGACGAAAAAGTAAAGCCAGTAGTTTTTACGCATGTTAATGATTGATATTTTGGACAAGCACTCATGTTCTTTCATTACAAAAATGGAATAAAATAACTCCTGACTGGTTTGTTGGTGTAATTTTATTAGTACTTATTAAATGTATCTTGAATCCACAGCATGTTCAATAGTTTAAGATGGCCCAGGGACATCATAGAACTATTGTTCTACAAGAAAGAGTAAGTCCAAATTCTTTTCTTGCTACAAAAAGCGTTTTCAAGCTCTGATATCTACTCAAGGAATGACTGGTGTAGTAACTAAAGTTTGTATACCTATCAAAGTTTTTGCATTAATAAAAAAAAAAAAAGTAAACATTTGCAGTTTTCAAATCTTTACTTAAAAAAACAAATATTTATATACATATATATAATTTTTTTTTTTTTTTTTTTAATTATATCTGTCAAAAGCAAAAGATGCAAGATTTAAAAGGTAATATATTTTTACTGTTTACCACAAACTGATGAGCTATAAAGCCAGCTTTCCAGTTGGGCTTGTACAGATCTCTGAGCATGAAAATAAAGGCACTGATATTACCACAAGACCCCCTCAGCAAGCGTCCAAACTAATAGCACAGCTACCGCATCCTGTCTTGCTGCTTAAGTCACAGATGTGTCAGTGGCATGATGTGAGTGTTTACTTTCAGATTCACCAAAGCTCTGCACAATTACCCGCAGCGTGCATCTATTTTTAAAACCACACAGTTTACATGCCTGCCTGGACTTTCTTACGAATAAAAGTAGAATAAAAAGCAGAAGAACGCAGCTGATCCAGTACTGGTTTTATCCAAATTATATCAACACACCTGTAATGTTGGTGTCAGGATGGGGGGGAAAAAAGTAAACATGAGACAAGAAAAGAGAAGTCATTTTCTTCAATTTGTTGTTTAAAAGTTTATTTCCTCCTTAAATATTTAGGTTTCTTTACACAGCATAGACAGAATCTGCTCCCTATGAATTGGATGCCAAACTGCTTGAGGGACATACTACAAGTTTTATGTATGTACCATTCTGTGTACAAAAAAGACCCACCTTGAGATCTCGAACATAATGGAACATAGTGTTTCTGGTTTGCCGTTCATTTGATGGATTACAACTTCTTCAAATACTCTTTACACAGAGAATATGAAACATACAATATACTGTATACTACTGTGTGCTTTGCCATTCAGAAAACGGACAACCGGACAGATATTTTGTGCAAATTAACTAAATGTGTAATAAGTGTAACACGTATACAATTAAACAGTTGTATAGGTGTTACAACTGTTATAGATCAAATTAAGTAAAAAAATGGCAATGTACTTATGAACTGCATGACAGCCTTCCTAAGAAAAAAAATCCCAGCTGAGAAATGTTGTACATTAATACCCTTTCTCCATTCTAGCCCATGCTATTTTCAGCTGTAGTTTCCTTCTCTTACTTTGAAGTGAATGAACCATTCAAACAGTAGAGTGTTCTGTCCCTATTTAACCAATGTAGTAAATAATTTGCAGTAAAGAGCATCAGGGCAGATAATGACCACTCTGTGTGAGATGGGGACTCATTTTGTATTCTGAAGAAGTCAGCCATTCATGTGCGTTTCTTTAAAATTACACCTCACATGTCTAGGAGGAGTACCCTAGGGTCCTCAACCACAGACTTGATTTTGCGAAGGAAGGTGACTGCCTCTCTGCCATCAATCAAACGATGGTCGTATGTCAGAGCCACATACATCATGGGCCTGATCTCAACCTGAGAATAGAGAGAAGGCGAAACCAAACAGTGAGGCACAGACAGAATAAAAGTCAAAATAGAAACTAACAACCCTTAAAGAGCTTATAACAAACCTTTCCTCCAACAGCAACTGGCCTGTCAAAGATGCCATGCATGCCCAGAATGGCAGACTGTGGTGGGTTAATGATGGGTGTGCCAAACATGGAACCAAACACTCCTCCATTACTAATAGTGAACGTGCCACCATCCATGTCCTCCACAGCCAGCTCATTCTTACGAGCCTGTGTAAAATAAAACATTTAGTTAGCTCCAGGACACAAAATAGCATATTCTAAAATCTTATGGGCTGGGCCGTGTTCAGAGTTTCCACACCAAACACCACAAGTTCATTCTTCAGTGGGTGTAATCTGCTTAGAAAACACAATATTGGAATTTATGGTCACAGCTTTTAACATAAGTGCTGTTACAGCATGAAGATCTTCAGCAAAGATATTACCAATGACAAGCCCATAGGGCCTATGATCAAAGCCTGACTAAGGGGTCAGCAGGATTGAATGATAATCTTGAACGTGACCAACTATATTGTGAAAAATGTGAATATTTTTCATAGAATTAATTGGTTTGATCTCACACACACACACACACACACACACACACACACACACACACACACACACACACACACACACACACACACACACACACACACACACTCTCTTTCTGAGCAACATATCCTTCTGGGTCATAGAGGGAGCTGGAGCCTAGCGAACTTAAATCATGACCATGATGATTATGTTTCTATAATTCTGGCCACAAATTCTGTATTTTGGCCACAAGATTCAGTGCAAAAAGAGCACATCAAGATAGGACTTCAGACAAACTGTTTGTGATAATTAATACTAATAAGTTGCCATATTTTATCATAAAACAGTGGCACTAAAAACCTTGCGACTGTATGTTACAATGATATTACTACTATTAAAGGGGCTGTTGGCACTCATTTTTGTGTTGCCCTCAACATCATATGACTATGACAATCACAAATACATGGCCTCCATTGCTTTTCCACATTTGGGGGGAAAAACACCGCTTAATGTATTTTTGAAAACTGCAGTCAAAATGCAGAACAAATGCCCTCCTGCATTATAATGCTATAAGTTACCTTCCATTTCTGAACTTCATTGGATCAAGTAATATGTAAAGTACTAAGAATCTGATGTTCTGTTCTAAAGCATTAAAGGGCACAGAGATAAACCACTTGATTTTCAGAAGCTAGACGGTCTGAATTTTTTCCCCCCCTTCACTTAACATCTGCTTAGCCCAAAATATAACCGCCATTAATATAGGTCATTTCACTAATTTATCTAAAAAAAGGCTTCTGGTTAGTTGCTCCATTTACAACAGATACCGGTGTATCACGGCACTGTTTGCTCACTCTGTACTTCCATGCTCAGTGTGTATCGGAAGAGGTCTTAGGTAATGGCACAAATTATAAAAGCTTGAAAATAGTCAATATCATTTTAGCTATGACATTTGAGTCTGATGCACATTTGAAAACCTTTCATTTAAGGGAGGAGAAGGATTCCTACCTTTTCTCCAAGCTCATGTATGGCTTTTTCAATGTCAGCAAAGTTCATTCCTTCCACTCCTCTAACTACTGGTACCACTAGTCCCTGTAAGGAACAGAGGCAGATGACAATTTAATGCATGGGTTTTAAATGTTTGTACGCTTTTTCAGGACAGTACTGTGAATATTGTGAATATGTTAACCCACATGAGAGAAGTACTTTCAAATGCTTCCAAACTTAGTAGTAGTCCCCAGCAAGTTAGAAACTGAGGATCTCTGATCAAACCAGGAGTCATTTGTATTAAAGTTATAATGCATTACTACATAAATACATCACATTAATTCTCACTCACAGGACTAACATTTAACACATCGGGTCTTTACATGATGATGTGTATTATTGCAATCTCTTTCCAAAGAATGGTTAATCAGACAAGCTCTACAATTTACCTTTGGTGTTGCTACTGCCACACTGATGTCCACGTAATCCCGGTAAACAATCTCTTTGGTTGTGTCGTCAATGACTAAAAAAAGTAAATAAATACGTAAAAATTCCAACCATACTTCTTTTTCAACTCCATTAAAGTCTCATATTTTCATAAATTACAGCTGTGAAAAAAATATTGCCCCTTAAATATGCCCCTCACCTGATTTCATTTTTGTTAATTTGTCACAGTTAAATGTTTGAGATCATCCAACTTATTTTATTAAAAACAAAGACAACATGAGTAAACTCAAAATGCAGTTTCTAAATGATCATTCCATTCATTGAAGATAAAGATTTTTCCAAAACCTATTTTACCCATTTGAAAAAGTAACTGTTCCAATAAACACAATAACTAGTTGTGCCACCCTCGGCAGTAACAACCTGCACCCAAACATTTGTGATAACTTGCTAGAAGTCTTTTACATTGCAGTGGAGGAATTTTGGCCCACTCTTCTTTGCAGAAATGTTTTAATTCAGCTACACTGCTTGAGCTTTCGGTCATGAACTGACAGGTGGACATTCTCCTTCAGGACAGAGCAGAATTCATGGCTCCAACAATGACAAGTCATACAGGTCCTGCAGAAGCAAGGCAGCTCCAGAACATCACAATACCACCACCATGTTTGACTGGTGGTGTGATGTTCTTATGGTGGAGTGCAGTGGGACCCATCTCTTCTAAAAAGCTCAAACTTTGACTCCTCAGTCCATAGAATATTACCCCAAAAGTCTTGGGGGACATCAATGATTCTGTTAAACACGAGACAAGCCTGTGTGTTCTTTTTGGTGAGCAATGGTTTATGCCTTGCAACTCTCCAATGGATGTCAGGTTCACCACTGTTCCAAATTTTCTCCATTTGGCGCTCACTGTGGTTCACTGGAGTCCATGAGTCTTAGCAATGGCTTTGACTGGTAGATTTCAATCTCTTTCTTTGTATCTGTATTTGAATGTCTTTAAAAGGTAGCATCAAAAGCTGCTTTTTGAAACCTTCTACCCTGCTTCATGTTACCAGACAAGTTCTATTTAAGTGATGCTTACACGAATGAACGGGTCGGGCAATAATCATGCCTGGGTGTGGCTGGTGAAACTGATTCCAATAGTCATTTGAATTTGGTTAACTGGTTCACTGAGTAGCTAAGGGAGGAATTACTTTTTTCCCCATACAGGGCCAGGTAGGCCTGAACAGTATTTCACCTGCAATAAATAATCAGCATTAAAAAAAAAGAATAATAATAATAATAATAAAACAAAAATAAAAAACAGGTATCAAGTAGTTAAGACATTCAACGTAAATTCCAAACTAATATCTAAAAACAAACTACTCTCACTTTGGAACTGGATGAAAATCTGATTAGTTACCTTCGGATAATATCAATATACTAATATACTTACGACATGTTTATTTCATGAAGTATTTGACTTCAAAGAACAAAGTGACTAACCTATCTGTGGTATTATCCTGACTTTTCAGTAGTCTTAGGCTAATGCCAGTTAAGTAATGCACTATTTAATTGTCATGATAATCTTAATAACTCAAATCCATTTAAGCTTAAATGCAATTACTGCCCAAGTTTGTCTATGACTATATTCAAGAAAATAAAAAGATCAGATAGAACTTCTGAGTGGAAAACCACTGGCCGTTTTCAGCTGATTTACATATTGGTTTGCTACTAAGATGAAACCTGGTTAAGTGTGGACTGCCTATGTAGGCCAGGCTTCTGCGGTTCAGAAGGAAGCAGCGGGGTAAAGGTAGTCTGTAAATCGTGATCTTAGACTCGGAATGCATAACCACAATAACCACGCATACTTGCTATTCTGAAGTGGTGACATTAAAAACCCAACTAGCTGGGGCTGGGAAACATACCGGCATTTACTGCTGGCTGATCTACCAAAGCATAGGCAGCAGCTTTCACAAAGGCAGACATGAAGCCCAGTTTGATTCCATGCTTCTTCAGGAACGCATCCTTGTACACTTTCCTCATCTCTGTGATATTGCTAGAGTCAGACAAAAAGGACAAATTTAACATAAAAGGCAAACATCAGACATTTGCAGCAAAGAGCTATTTGTGTCACATTCAATGGCTACAGTAGCCGTTACATTTTATTAGCATTAGTATATAGAAAACCAGCTAGACAGACTCTTGTGATAAATAGTTCCATGGTTGCTACTGACAGCAATGCAAAATTTCCAGTAGAAGCAACAACCTTTGAGTCTTACACCAGGGATGTTACTGACAGTAGTCTGAGTGTATGATAAAAATGGGGCACTTGCCCAGCTCTTTTTAATTGTCTGTTTTCCTGTCTCTAACTCCGCTTAGGCTCTAGGGTTTCTCCGCTAACAGAATTAGCACCGTCCCAAGACACACACTCTCCGAGAAAGGAGAGAACAAGAGATAAAAATCTTCACTTTCCAAACCTCTCAAATCTTATTGGCCTGTCATAAAAGCCCATAACATTGCAGGCTGGCCGCTCTCTGAGGGCCGCTCTCAGGGGAGAGCTGGGCAGATGCTCTTGGCCCCTGACCGACCGTGCTCCTTCGTCTCCAGACTAACCCTGGCCTGCGGAGTCTTCCTCCATCCCATCAATGCCAACTAGATTTGTGAGAGTACGAAACCCCTGAGCAGCAGAAAGCTGACACCACCATTTGCGCCGGGGAGAAATCCTCAAAGTGTCATCTTCTGGAGTGAGGGAGGGGCTCTGAGGACATTAACGTTTCCTTGTAAATTAATAAACCATGTTTTACCCAAATCTTATCTTTGTTTTTACCGACATTAGTACCAAATATTTACATTCCATGTTTTAAGTGGGCATTGGGTTTCAAAAAGCTCTTCCTGTAGGGCAGATTCCAATCTATAACCATTTGTGTTAGCATTGCTGAAGTTCTAATCAGGTTTGGGCAACAAGCAGGATTTTCACTGCGCTGTTACAAGACTTCTTTCCATATTATTGGACAGACCTCTGTCCGTGACTAAGACATATCTATTGTTCTGTACTGGCAAAAACAATAATTTTCTGTTTAAACAAAAAGAGGGGAGCACTGGTGGTGAATCTGACCTCATGTCCACTTCATTGAAAGTTGTCAGCATGGCACAGGTGTTCTGCGCTTCCTTTAGCCTTTGAGCAATCCTCAACCTCATACGATTCATCTTAACCTGCAGTTTAAAGAACATGCAAAACATCTGAATTTGGTAGTTCATAAAGTTGTTTGAAGCTTTCCACTTTTTCACTGTGCTAGTTAAGAGAGCATTTTAATATTTCAGCCTTTTTCAGTACATTTCTAGCAGACATACTTCACCAGTGAAGCCTAAAACACATGCAGTAATCAGTTTCTTGCCTTTATTTCTGCCTGAACAGTGAATTGAATCCCACACTCCTGTGGGCAGGAGGGTGGAGTAATGCACTGTGCTATCAGGTTTTTTTACATGCGTTACAATACCACTTGATTATTTTGCTAATAAGGCTAAGAACATTCATACTTCTCTTCAGTTGTGTGTATAAAACACAAAATTTGCATAATGACGTACATTAAGGTCAACACAATATTCACAATGTTGTATTCTGTATTAAAATACCACAAATACATCACAAATATTCAATACATTACTCAACTCTCTTTCTACAGTTGCTTTATAAATGAGCATGTGCATTAAGGAAAGATCCTTATGTTATTTGCTTTCTTACCCTATGCTCTGACCTGGCCCCCTTGACACTAGTGTCTGTGGGTGTGGCAGCAGGAGCTGCCGTGGGTTTGATGGCTGAAACTTCAAAAAAAAAAAAATATATATTAGATTAATAGCTACTTTTGCAACCCTGAGAAATGGCACTGCATCAAAATCATGTATCAAAATCCGTTCAGCTTGATTACCCAATATGATTTCCCATATGAATAAATATGAAACCCATGACTCAAAAGCTTCCGCACAATGTACAGAAAATGTCCACATTTGACTAGAAAGGATAGTAAAATATATTAAAGTCACCTTTTTCAGCTCAAAAAGGCAGGTCAAGGGAATATCGTATTTAATAAAACCAGAGTTACTGCTTGGCGAATAAATGGCACACACAGACCTCCTCTCAGCCCTGTGTCTGGCTCACCTGGTTTAGAAGCAATAGGCTGTGCTGGCACTGGTGGCACCGGGGGCATGGTGGTTGGGATAGGCCCAGCTGCAGCAGGAGCAGGGGTAGGAGGTGGAGGGGGAGGAGCTGCAGCCGCAGGTGCTTCTGCTGCTGGAGCTGGTGCAGGGGTCACTTTAGCAGCAGCAGCTGAGAAGAGCATGAAACCACAGAACAATCAGGCACATCAATATTTCTCTACTTTTTGGTGACAATGTATATCCAGATAAGGTGAAGAAATCATTACACAATATTTTATAATCATATCTTACAATAATTTAAGTATTCTCAATGCTTTTTTTCTATTGTACTAGCCTACCATAAACATAATGCACAGTATTTTGTTAAAGTATAGATGGAATGACAGTTGCTCTGTAGAGGAACTGGAAAAACTCTGAATATGGTGAATTGCTGCTCAGATACCAACCTCCTTTTCTTAGTTTGAATAGGGGAGTGCCTCCTTCTACTTTGCCTCCATCAGGAACTAGAAGTTCCTCAATCACTCCAGCAGCAGGAGAGGGCACCTGCACTGATGTCTGCATAAAAGAAGAGCAAAACATTTAAAGTTTCACATGTTTTCTGTATAAATGACTGCACAGGTACTGCCTGCTAAAATTAACCTTTAGAAGCCAAAGTTACTGTAACTAACACATGGCATAAATTAAAAGTAATGCAATTATTTTTGCCCAGCTTGTCACTGTCCGTCATTGTACAAGTGCTAGCTCAAACCTGTCACTACTGAAGGCAAACCGAAAAACAAAGAAAATGAAGGCAAAAAGAAAACATAACTAACAATGCAACTAATTACACAACTACATTTCAACAGCAAAGGAAAACAGTGATAACGTTAGACTTTTAATGCTTAATTTCTGGTACAAAAATATCCTTGAGAAAAAAAAAGCTTAACATTTTACCTTATCAGTCTCAATTTCACAAACAACCTCATCCTCTGTGACCGTGTCCCCAACAGCTAGGAGACAAGACAAAATAGTGAGTAAAATCCAATTAACCCATCGTGCTATCATGTTAACACATGCTATGAATGTTAAAAAGGGCTGAGGTAAAATTAAACATTCATACCTTTCTCCCACCTCACATCCCCCTCTGTGACAGACTCTGCAAAAGCAGGTGTGTTGACTGTAATAACTTCATTCCCTGCAAAAGATAGAAACAAGAATAGATGATTAACTTAGATGCTCTTACCACTCATAAACAATAAAGGCCCAATCCTTTGAGTAAGCAGCAGGTAATGTCCCTGTACTGCCAGTAATTTTCTAACTACGTTAGAAAGTCTAGATAGTAGAAACTTCATGTCTATGTTGTTCTTGTACGGCTTTTAGGACACTGAACCAAACATTAAGAGTCAAAAGGAGTGGAACCACTCAAACACAGTGTCCTACAGCTATTAATAATAATTATAATATTAACTACAAAAGACAATAATAAAAAGTATGTAGATTAGATGATCTGCAGAGTAACTTTGCTCTATCCAATAACTATTAATAATAATAATAATAATAATAATAATAATAATAATAACAACAACAACAACAACAACAACAACAACAATTAACATGAAATGATAAGACCTGCAGCGTAACAATCATTAAAACATGCTTGCTCTTTCATTATCCTGCTAAAGAAAATTTACATGAAGGATTTTCACAAACAGTGACTCACCAGAATAATATGAATTACTACAATAATAATTATAAACAGATGACTGGTGATAAGTAACATGGTATATACAACTGTAGTTTAAAAAAAAAAGGCAGCTGATCACTCCAAGAGGTACAAATGACCTTTTCACATGGTGTGTAAAATGAAACATCACAGGAACTTTAAGGTTTAAGTGTGACAGAGTTTTGCACCTTGTCATATTAGATATTCCATTTAGAGGAAATCATAACAATATTTGCCACAGAAAAACAAGCATCTCACTGACAAGAATAGAATAGAACTTTAAGAGCAGATACAGAGTTCAACATACTTTTTTTTCACAAAAAACTAAACAAAACTCTACCAAAAACTACATTGTGTTGGATAATGGTGCACCCACCCAAAGCTATAACATTATGCTGTACATACTGTGGGTCGCAGTGGTCCTGAAGTATCTGATTTGGAAGATGCTTGGCCGGGCCTCACACTTCCTACAATTCAAAGCACAAAATAAATAATATTAAATGACTAACCATCATAAGGAAAAACGTCAGATATCAACATTTTAAGTGAAAACCTAAAATAAGTAATAATAAAATACTTACAAACTGTTCTTGAAAGTGATACACTGAGATGATGTTATCCCTGCAAAACAAACATAAGACCTTTTAAGGGTTTTAACTGGTGAAAGAAAAATTTTTTTAAATCCATCCTGAAAGATTTACATGAATAGAATTGCAATGAACTCTTACAAGCAATGGCCTACTAAACTAAGGACACATTTTTCAAGTAGACTGCAATGCACCTTTTAAGCCACTTTGGATAAGAGCTCTAAATACTATAAAGTCAAAATTAAACATTAAAAAAAAATAAAATAAAAAAAAACTGGAGTTCAGTAAAACGGGGAACTTACCAGAGGCAGCTCGTCTTGCTAGGACATTGTTACCCTATAAATGAAAGGCTATTAATGTATCATAATCTATGGCAAACCAGTACTAAGCAGAGCATTTTATGGGTGATAGATTTTACTGTTGCTGTCCTAACAAAACCATGTCTTTCAAATGGTAATTTTACATGAGTAGACCAAACATTCTTAGCTTGTAATGCTAGTTAATGAAACAAGAAATAATGTTGGACCACTTCCTTTGGTCCGCTCACGTGCACAAAGGATGCATGAAAAGACTGGAGCTACAAGGTTTTGATTTGACAAATTAAAACCAATATATCGCTGTTGTCAGAGCAAAACAAAAATGGTAACTTTACAACATTTTTTTCAAGCAATTCTGGGCAGTTTCTTTTGGTTCATTCATCATGAAATTTACACACAATGTAAAAACCAACAGGTATTTTCAGATTATGTATATAAAAAACTGAAAAACAACAAAAATGGAGATAAGATTTTATTCTGACAGCAGCGATATACTAGATAAAACGTACATAAAAATATTTGTCACACATTGTTGTCAGGGTAATCTTTAATCACTTTAGTGTACCACTGTAGCCTTATTAACCATATTAACCACAGCATAACGTGGTCCTATAAGATATGTAATCTGCTACAAAACAAACACCACTCTGCTGGAAGACACATGTACTTTAACCAAGGGAAACTCTTGCAGCCACCAAACTATATTTAACTTGCACAGCTGACATGTTGCCTCTGCCCCTGGAGTAGGGAGTGAAATAACAATGCTTTCTTCTCAAAGTAAAGCTAAGTGGTAGGTCTACATGTAAAATATCAGGGATAATTTCAGGTTCTGAACACCATCTTCATGTTAGAGACAAACACTCCAAGACTGGAGGGCTTGAAAACATGCAGCACACAGCTGGAATGCACTCCGGCAGCAGGTACAGAGGTCACAGGTACAGAGGTCATGAATGAGACAGACAGATGGCAGAGTAATTCCTTATTTTCAACTGCACCTGTATGCAGACTTAAACACTAATGGCTTCTATTCAACCAAACTTCAGCATTTTTGCCAGCATTTTCAGAACATTTCATGTAAATTAACATAAAGCAAATAAAGGCTTCTAATCTGTGTATGTGTCACTGTTATCCAGTCGGTGACAGTTGTCACGTGACTGTTTTGACTTGTCAAAAACTGGTGCAGCCTACTGGCAAACTGGAGAAAATGCATTTTAGCTGCCAGGTTAAACATTTGGGCCATATGACTTTGTCTAAGCAGTGTAATGGGAAGGCAGGGCGGGGGCTGACATGTAAAACCAAGTGCTATAACCTAGTTCACATTGGTGGTAACCGACATTTCGTCACTCATGCTCAAAAACTACAGGTCTTGGTTCAAACCCATGTTAAGAGAACCGTATTAAACAGCTCAAGTGTAATACAACTTAAATAAGGTAACCAGGACTGAGAGGACTGGCCTACGAAAACGGACAGGAGTAAGTAACCTGGACCTACTGGACACTAAGTGCTTATTTAAGCATTTACTTTTGAGTTTAAATGCGAACAACTGATCCATCAACATATTTAAATACGAGGTTCGGTGAATATGTGAAAGCACCATAAACCCAAACAAACCTAGCCTTAGCCCTACACCAGCCTACAGTGTGAATGTGAGACTAGCTAGCCAGCTAAAAAGCTAACTTAATCGTGTTCTCAGTTGTCAATGTACACAGCAGTATATAAAGCATCACATTTAAAAAGAGTAAAACCAAAAGCTACTTCACATATGACCACCAGTAGACTCTAAGACAGTCATGTCTGACCTCTGTGGACACAAACGAGAGGTGACAGGAAGATTTAAGGTTGGTGGCTAGGCTAGCAAGCTAACGTAGAAGGCACATTCATTTTTTTCCAAAAATGACCTCAGTTAAGCCTACACTGAATTTAAGGCTGAAAGGGGAGATCTCGTTTCCGCTGCATAAATAACGGAGACTCTATTGTAAGCACAACACTTTGCACATGTAAATAAAAGGTTAACGAGTCCGAGTAGCAGATGAGCTGCAGTGACATGCTGTCCTTGGTCCTGCGGGCGAGGCCTAAACTACGGCCTTTAGCAGCTGCCAGTAAAGCCACCCGCAAAACGTACAAACCGAGTTCAAATATGAGAAGCTACGGATACGTACCTGCCGGAGGGCGGAAATGGAGCGGCCGAAGGTGCGAGTGAGGCAGCGGGAACGGGAAAACATGTCGGCTGCGAAGCCAGCAATCCGCGCCTCCCGTACACAGAGCGGTAAAGGCCCGCAGGAGAGAGCAGCACAAGCGGCGGGGACAGACAACCACGCCGGGGTGAACCATCAGCCGACGGAAGGGGGAGGAGGGGATTCGGGTGGATTATACCAAACATGCAGTGCGTTTCGAAAAGTTTGTAGACACAAGCTCAGCCGGCGCTTTTTACTGAAATCAAAGTCTCCACTTTGAGAGGCTGAAGTAACAGCCTCTATTTTTCTGAGAAGGCTCTTCAAGTTAGATGTTGGAAAACCGCTGTGAGGAATTGATGGTATTCAGCTACGAGAGCATTAGCCAGACACTGATATTATATCTCTAACGCCACTCTAAATCATCCCGAAGGTACTGGTTGGAGCTCCATCAGTCCAGAGAACGCAGTTCTACTGCTCAGCTGCCCAGCGCCGGGGGGGCTTTACACTCATCAACCGACGCTTGGCGTTGAACATGGTGACCACAGGCTCGACTGTGGCTGCTCCAGAGCAGAGCGTCCCATTCTATTGGCTATTCAATTGAGTAGGTGCACACTACTTTTTCTTTGTCACATTATTGTTGTTATTATGTTTTTTTTTTTACTTTTGAGTTGTATTATAACAGTCCTCTTAACATGTTTTTTAAACAGGACCTGTAACAGGGTGCGCATTAAGCAGCTGAATTCACTAATTAGGAGTGGGTGTCCAGGTACTTTTGTACAAAATATATCACATCTATTAATAAACGAATTGGTCAGATTTTACCGCAGCAAACATGTGATGTGTTTTAGCTCTGTAGTAGGGCGTAAATGTATTTCAAATAAGTTTTAGTTGTAAAATAACAACTAAAAATAGTCTTTTTTATCATTTAAAGTGATATACTACAGAATATCTGAATCTGGTGCTACAATGCAGACGGGGCTCCCACGTTTCTACACATACATCCCAAATGTTGTTTAAATCGTAGCAGAGCGCTTCAAATGAGCAGTAATCTAGAATTACAGTGCATCCTCGTTGACGACATGATATGAAAGGCTGTCCTCGTAGAGCAGTAAAGTGAGCAGTGTGATGTGAAGGCAGGCCCCGTGTGAGTTGGCCTTGCCTGTGCTCTGATGCTCAGGCTCCTCCTCTCCATCCTGCAGAGGGGTTGGAGGCGCAGCCCCACCGGCTCTCACTGCCACTCACACCGCGCAGAGCAACAGGTAAGACGGGCTTTCTCCTCGCTTTTCCCCGATCTTACTGGGCTGTTATATCCCATTACTGGCCTGTGCAACTTAGAAAGCTTTTAGCTCTTTTCATTAACAGTTTGAATGTTAAGAGGATTGTAGTGTTGTGTATTTTATTCATATACTTATATATGAATACATAGATAAATTGTATATGCTACAGTTTGGAAATATAATTGCTTTACAAAAAATATAAGCAATAACAATGAAGATGATTGTTGTTATTGAATATTTATTATTATTATGATTATTATTATTATTATGGATACACAGTGTGGTCAGTGGTCATTGCTTTATTTATTAATCTACAAGCAGTGATTCATTTGATGAAAACTGAATATTACTTTACAGATTCTTTCACTGAATATGCTGTATTTCATTATACAAATCTGTATAATTTGAAGAAATAGATTTCTATATACTGTTAACCTAAACATATAAAGGTTGTGTATATATACTGAATTAGACATAACGTTATACACTTCATTTCTGCGTTGTTTTCTGTAAGGCTCTTCGTTTAAGGTCCCTGTTGGTAACCAATCATTCCCTGCATGTTTGCTTTGATATTTCATTTAATCATCAACAGTGATTCCACATGTTTCTGAAATTCATTCTGCGGTAGAAGAGAGGAAAATAGATAAAAACGTTTAAATATTACTCATTTGACATTTATGGACATTTGAGGAATTGATTATTTGTAAAATAGAAAATTATTTTTTTTCACTTCAGTTATTTAGTAGCCTTCCTTCTAACTGTTTTATCTGCATGTTCATTAATTGTATGAACAAGCTTGGATCATTGATTCCTTTTTGTCACTGCGTACTCAACAATTTGATGTTCTTTATTCAGTCTACCTGAAGCTGAAGAAAGCACTTTGAAGAAAAAAAGACAGTCGCTTCAGCTCCTTTTTTGTCTTTTTACATATAAAAAATCTATTTTGTAACTAAACTAAATTGTACGTATTTGGTAAAGAGCATTGTAAACTAAGTTAAGATGGATTGAACAGCCCCTCTGTCTTACTAACACTGATAAAATGAAATGCATCTTTGTGCTTCACATAAAGGTAAAGTACCTCTTATGTTTGCTTGCAGACGAATTTTGTATAACTACTCATTTTTAATTATTTTACACTAAAATATTTTCCATGCTTTATAATAACAGCAAAGACATCACAACTGTGAAATAACACATATTGAATTATGACCAAAAAAGTGTTAGAAATCATCTAATCTTCTTTCTTAGAATTTTCAAAGTAGAAGGATCCCTGCCTTAATGTAGCTTTGCACACTCTTGGCATTCTCTCAAGCAGCTTTATGAGGAGCCACCTGGGATGCTTTTTCAGCAGTCTTAAAGAAATTCCCACATATGCTGAGCACTTGTTGGCTGCCTTTGAAAACAAAATTCAAGCATTTTAGTTTAAACCTTTAGATCAGAATGTCTTGAAGATTATGAAAAACATGCATTCAGTCATAAAATGTCTGACTGGTATTGTATGTGATTTTCTATGAGTGTGAAAATGCCTCTAATATTAATATTAACTCATTTATTTAAATTGTCTTTTGTTTTAGGTACACCAAATTAATAGCCTATTTGGAGTCACTGTACTGTGCAGTTTGTTGGTTAACTGAAGTATTGAGTTTCATAAAATTGAATTGAACTGATTGCAAACATGAATCTAACTCCACCGGACCAAAGCATTCATAAGCCTAATGATGGCTGTCTGGAGGACAACAAAGCAGACCTGATGCTGCCCTGTTTTCGCAGAGGCATGTATGAGGAACCTCTCTCTTCTTACCACAGTGGATCCCTGATCTCTCATCTCCTCCGAAAAACCATCCACAGCAAGCGCCCTGCTCTCAACAACGCCCACCTCTACTTGCCGCCCTCCTCCGTTTCTGGAGCTGGATTGGTTGAATCAGGATCTACCTTGGCTGAGTCTGCTCAGGAGGATCGGAGTAGCATGTCTTCCAAGGACAGCCTCGGGGAGTCATCGTCCCCTGGGGGTCACGCATCTGGAATGAGCGCCGAACCTGAACGCCCACTGAGCGAGCACCTCCAGGCCAAGCGGGCCAGAGTGGAGAACATCATACGTGGCATGGCAGGTTCCCCTAGTGACAGGTCACATGGAGAAGGAGATGGCGTGGAAGGTGAAACCGGCAGGTACGGCACAGAAGTATATAAGGAGAGCAAACGCAAGCGGAAACTTCCTCAGCACCAGGAGCACAGTCATTCTACAACTTTGACCACGACTAGCAGCGCTAATATAAGCAAAGATGAAGAGTGCCACAAGCTGAGAGAGCAACTTCAGAGCATGCAGCGTCTCTTGCGCCAACTCCAGGAGAAATTCCTCCAGATGTATGACCATGGTAACTCTGAGAATGAAGAGAAAGGGGAAGGAGATTTTCAGGAAGACGTCAGTGAGGCACAGCTGGATTTGAGCATTGACTCTGACAACAAAAGAATTGGCAACAAGGAGAGAATGAAAGCGGACGGTGGATATCTGAGCACAGAGAGAGATCAAAAGAGCCTACAGGAGATGCTGAAGTGTGAGCTGTCCAGGGCTGTAAGCGAAAGTGTTGATATGGTGTTCAGAAAGCTCTCCGTGACCCTGCAGAACCAGTCACCACAGCCACAAGCATGTCAAAGCCCAGAGTACACAAATGTGGAGAAACGAGCCCAACAGACCTGTGCTCCAGAGCTGTCTGACTCTGAAGATATCTCAAAGTCCAGGCTTCTGGAG
The DNA here is from genome assembly GCF_015220715.1 of Pygocentrus nattereri. Classification (NCBI taxonomy): domain Eukaryota; kingdom Metazoa; phylum Chordata; class Actinopteri; order Characiformes; family Serrasalmidae; genus Pygocentrus; species Pygocentrus nattereri. Next base: position 32,616,435 of record NC_051220.1, on the reverse strand, counting down.
TTCTATGAGAGCACCCCAGTCCCGAGCCCAGAGCACCAGACTGAAGCTTTGTCTCTAGTGGTCCGGAAACCTACTCTGAACCAGTTGGGCTCAGTAAGCCAGCAGGTGAAGAGACCATATCCGCTCCACCAGGCTCCCTTCCAGTTCAGTTACAGTGCCCCCCTCCATGACAGCCAGATCTTGGAGCATCTCCTGAAGTATGGACCTCATGCTAATTTTGGTGGGATCCCTTGCCTTCCCCCGTCCCTGGACCGGTCATCCCCAGATTCAATGGACCTTCCTTGGGAAAGCATTGCCATGAGGTCCAAGGTAAGCTCCGGGCACCTTGGCCAGCACCATCGCCCTGGGGCACTCGGACAAGTCACAGTAGACAGCCTGTGCCTCCCTCATGTCAAGATGGAGTGCGGTGACCTGCAAAGCATGGCAGAAAGGAGCACCTTCATGTCACTGAATATATCCTTTTTCAAAGCTCACTCAGTGGAGGCTGAGATTTTGTTTTGTAATGAAACAGCAGTGACTAATTGACCATATGCAGTATGTTATTAGGAGCATTATTTGTAAGAAAATGTTGTGTTGCACATCCTTTTTAAGTGAATACTTGTGCAAATGCCCATGCATTTGGCCTAACTACTTTGAAACTGCCTTGCTTGTTCTTTAATTTACTGTTATTTGCCATGTGGTAGTATATATGAGATTTAACACAGAGAAACAGCTGAACAAACTACCAGCTCTGAACCCTACCTTGGTGAACAATGACTCGTTGAATTGAGTGCTGCACTGAGCAGTTCCACTAACACAGACTTCAAGGAGAATTTTTACTTTGATCTCAGTAACCCTAAAGAAAATTGTAGCATCTTCTTTAATCTGGGCCCAGTAATGACTTTAAGTCCAGAAAAAGACAAATAAAAAGGAATACAAGGCTTTGATAAGAATTGTCAGGAACAAAAGCCAATTTTCAAAGGCAGAAAAAGCAGCAGTTTCTGTTCAGGAAATTCTCTTGATTTTTTTTCTCTTGACTTGAAAAGGTGCGGAATATGTTTCTGTACTCTCAATGTGATTGGAATGGATCAGAGAGGTCACTTTCGGTTGTTTGTGAAAAGGAAGCTCTCCACTGTCATTATTCTTCAACCTTGGTGCCTGGCATACAGCATATATTTTTATGTACACATGTTTCAGAGCATTGGACGTTTGGCTTTTTATCATCATTAAATTTCACATGAGAGTATTTCTGAAAGGATGATTACCACAGTGGTGAATTTCACTTTTTTTCAATGTTATTGCAGCTCCAGCGAGTGGTCAGAGCTGGACTCCATCCATGGACGGAGTGATTTAAGATGCATTATCAGCTCTCTTTCAGGATGTGCTTTATCTTTCCTCTGCATTGGGCTACAGCATGCCTCTCTTTGAACAAATTCTCATCAATCTTTTATTTCAGTATCCCCATTTCAAAGGCACTGTTTCCTAATAAATGCCTGCTCTCTTATGACCTTCCAGTGGATAAGAAGCTATTACCTGAGGTGTGGTTCCTTTCTATGCTGTGAACGGGAAGAATGCAGGCAGACCCTTCCTCGATTTAAACAGTTAGAGAGTTTTCAAGTGCTGCTGCGGGTGTAAGAGATCCAAATTGCGTTTGGTGTTCTCAGTGTTTTGGCAACAAATCAGTTACTATTGGCGGACATGAAACTAAATGCGTTCAGTGGAAGCCTCTAATTGAAGTCCCTAATCTAATTTGTTTAGCTCTTTTTTCCAATTAGCACATGCTGTTGTGTGTTAATTGACTCTATGGTTGGAGTAGGGCTGTCTAAATATATTTCATTTGTGCTGCACAGTAAAGTCACCAGTGTCAAATTAAATCCTCCAGAGTTAAAGAGAGTTACATATGTGATTGCGTAACTAAATTTAATACCAGTGAATGCAGTGCATCTAAGGGAAGTATATAGGCCTGGTAGCTTTGTTTTGTTGAGTGAATCACCTCATGCCTTGTTAAATATGTCTCAAAGTAAATTATTATTATTATTATGTTTCTTTCCTTGCAAAATGAATATGTATCTCTGTAAGTGATTGTTCTTTCCTTAACTGTGCTACATCCAAGAGGGTCTAACCCCTAACCATCTGAAGAAGGCCAAACTGATGTTCTTCTACACACGCTACCCAAGTTCAAACGTCCTGAAGACCTTTTTCCCTGACGTCAAGGTACACCGTACATCTGCACACAATCTCCTTTGTCTTTGTCAAAGCCGCTTCCTTGCTGTTAACTTCAAATACATATTTTTTATATAGATGTGATTTATTTTTTATGGATTTTTCCTGTCTAGTCTGTCACAGAAGTCTGGGTCAGTCAAAAGTCTGGGTGCGCCTGCTTGTTGAAGTTTTTCTATTTCTATAATTTTCCACATTTTAGACATTTAGACATTTCCACATTTTCCACATTTCCGCACAAGCAATTATGTAGTGACCATAAAAAATGTTACATCAAAAATTTTGTTTTAGGTTTTTCAAAGTAGCCCACTATTTGCCTTTACACACACTTGGCATTCCCCTATTTGGCTTCGTCAGGAAGCCATCTGGGATTCTTTTCTGTCTTGAAGAAGTTCCGCATATGCTGAGCATTTGTTAGCTGTTGAAAACTACTGTTTTTTTTTTAATGTAAGACTATATCTGAAGAAGATCTTCATAAAGACCTTGTCACATGTATGAGCATCACAACACATTTAGAAACTAATACTTCATTTTTATTTATGAACCACTTATGTTTAAGCAAGTATAAGCAAGATGACATAAGATGTTTTATGAAGTAAATGACATGTTGACATTACAGGTCTTAAATGAACCGCTTAAATGGTCTGGGCCTGGCTCAGTCAGTTTACAATGAAGTCACTGTCGTTACTGAATAATATGCCTTAATATGTAATAAGGGGGGGGGGTGGCAGTGTTGCTTTATAACACTGTTATAAAGCATCATTGTCCTGTAACTGAGCTTACAAGATATATACCTAGTTAAAAGCATGTAAGCTGTTCATTTACACTCAAGTATTGCTTTTTAAATATCTGAAATGCTTATGCATATTTCATAAAGTCATTATGTAGGTATCCTTTAAATGATGAAACAATCAAACATTTTTTGGAAGTACATTCATACCACTGGTGCGATTTCAGTGGGAAAGAGAGGATTATGTTATGAGATAATGTTGAGGGGCCAAAGGATGGTTGTCAAAATGTATGTAGTTTATATTATTGAAAGGAAATTTTTGCAAAAACATTTCTAAAAAACATCCCACACTAGTGATATTGTGTCATCACTGCATTGAGTGGAACTGAGCTGAACCAGAACAGCAGCACTATTAGCAGTGATGGTGATTAACCTAACAGCTAAAAATCTGGGACACTTGGTAAAATGCACATAAAAATGAACTTTGACCTGCATTTGAACAAAAAAGTACAAAGACAAGATGTGTAATGTTTTGTCCTTTCACCTTCATTGTTTTTATAAATATACACTCATTCTGAAATTGATGCCTACAACAAAAATTTGGCACATGGGGCAATTTAAGACAAAGAACACAGTGAAATGTAAAAAAAAAAATCTTGGTAGTCATAGGTCATTCTCAGCACTGCCAGGACACTGACGTGGTGTGTTAGTATAGTTTGTGCTGGTATGAGTGAATCAGACACGGCATTGCTGATGAATTTTTTAAAAACCTCTGCATCACTGCTGGACTGAGGATAGTCCAACAACTAAAAATATCCAGCCAATATAACCTTTGGGCAGCATTCCTGTGAGCACCGATGAAGGACTACAGGATGAATGACATATACTGTTCAGCAGATGAGCTGTCATCTCTGTCTTTCCATCTACAAGGTGGACCAACAAGGTAAGTGTGTCTAATAGAGTGGACAGTGAGTGGACACAGTGTTTAAAAACTCCAGCAGCACTGCTGCATCTGATCCACTCGTTCCAGCCCAGCGCAAACTAACACAACACAACCATGTCAGTGTTACTGCAGTGCTGAGAATGATCCACCACCCAAATAATACCTGCTCTGTGGTGGCCCTGTCGTGGTCCTGTCGGGGTCCTGACGTTATTAAAGAACTGGTTGAAAAGTGCTAACAAAGCATGCAGAGAAACAGATGGACTATAGTCTGTAAATGTCAAACTACAATCTGCATCCTATATAGTAAGTAGACGGAGACAAGGAGGAGGTTTTAATGTCATGGCTGATCATCATAACAGTTATTAATAGTCCTTCTTATTTCTACTTAATTATGATCAAATGTATCTTTATTGAGGTATTTTGCTAAAATACTCTGGTGTATTCTCTTCACCAAGTTTTGTGTGTGAATTGCTGTATGTGGTCTGTAGCCTCCCTGGTCCCGCCCACTTGCCAGACCAAATTTGCAATCCTTATTCATACATACATGTACAAACAAGTTTATTCAACTTCTATTAATTATATTAATGCTTAGTTTTGAGCAATCAACTGGACTTTTTACTTCATTCCAAAACACATTATAGGTCACATATATCAATATTATTACTAATGCTACTTTTATTAGAGACATAAAAATGTCTAGAAAGCCTGTTTTAAAAAATGGCAGATATGCAGCCTTTCGAAATGAATCTCTTCATTTGTCTTAGAAACAAATTCCAAGCATTTAAGCAGTATGTCTTTATGATTGTGGAAAAAAAGCTGTTTAGGGGCCTCTGGTTGTAAAAATTAGGCACTAAATTGTACAGAAAAATGTCATATTTAAATTTGTTCCCTGTAGAGGATGTTTTCACTTATTTTCACTAAGTGAAACAGACAGACAGATAGCATTTAAAATTGAATTAGTCCCAATTACACTGTTATCCAACACACACCACTTCACAAACTAAATATCAGGTATGATCTCAGAGAGTTTAAGGCTCACTGAAAGGCTTTAGGGATTCAGGACTTTAGGTGACAGGGGCTCCTGGTTTATCTTTAACACAGTTTTTAAAAAGTTCCTCAAGTCAGCAAAAGAAGACAAAAAGAGAAAGGAGATGAGGCTGCTGGCTTCTGTGTTCAGAGTTAACCCCTCAGTGCTGTGCAGCCAGCGAGCCCTCAATAGGCAACAATAGAGCTGTGCTGAACGCTGGAAAGAAAAGAGGAGTTTAGGCCCTGCAACAACAACCTTTACTAGCATAACATCCTGTGAGTGTGCTATACGTCCTGAGGCACAAAACTGGGGATGACTCATCTAAACCGGCAAAAGGCAACACTTGTTTGGAAGAGTTTATTATCTCTCACATACTCAGAGGTGTAGTGTTCTATAATTCATATTCAAGTTATAAACAGAGAAGGCAGGGCGTTGCAATTGTTGTGACTATGTTTTTATTTAGTGAGCTATATTTGTGCTTTACAATGAAGAGCAGAGGGAATTTAGTTTTATATTGCTTCAATTTATTAAAACCTTCAGGGCTCACTAACAGCACTGGTATTTTCTCTCCAACTGCATAGCACGACGCACTACTTTTACTATTTCCCATATTTTAGAATAATAGTAAGCAGTGAATGAGCACATGTGGAATAATGCATTGACCAAAAAGACTTAAACACATCAAAACAATCTTATATTTTAGACTTTTCAAAGTAACCTCTCTTTGCCTTGATGACAGATTTGCACATTCTTGGCAGCTTCACAAGGAGCCACCTGGGATGCTTTTCCAGCAGTCTTGAAGAAATTCCTGCACATGTTGAGCATTTGTTAGCTGCTTTGACTGGAGCGGATAATAAAAAACATACATATATATATATTAATTTAGAGGTTTTGTTTTGTAAACAACTTTATACATACATATAAACACTGAAATTGACATTTGTCTTGGAAACAGGTTTCAAGCATTTAGGAATAAGCCTTAAATGGCAATTCTGAAAAATACACATTGAATTGTGTGTCTTTTGAATCATATTATAATATTAAAAATGTTACTGAGCTTAGTTATGCGCAAAGAAGCTACATACAATAGTGTTCAGCAGTCCGAGACCACCCTTCATTTCTTTAATTTTCAAACGAAACAGAAACCATTAATTTATCTGTATCAGGAAAACAAGCATAAAATATATATTTAGAAAAAAAAACACAAAAGACTCAATGACTAAATATGATATAATTGTTTCAGTATTTAATGTGGCCGGTCTTTTGAGTTTATTATGACATTATATCCATTCTTTTCAAGGAACAACTTTTAAAACTTTATGTACACACACACACACACACATATATATTAATGTAACATGATTTTATCAACTAATTTGAGACAGTTTCTATTGCTACATTCATCATGAAGTGTTCACATGAGGTAAACGGCAGCTGGTGTATTCAATAGCAGGAAAAATGGATTTATGGCATTTTGACATGGCTGCAGCAAAATGTGACTACAATTGAACTTTCCATGTCATTAAATGATTAGCTCTTACAGACGCGTCTTTGGAATAGTGAGTAGGGAGACTGTAGAGCAGGTTGGCAGACAGCATCCTGTCTGGCGTGGCTCCTTCCACCCCTGCAGCACTTCCTGCCGGGGCTGATGGGACTGTTGGGTTCCCCTGATCTCCAGAGGTCGGCGAGGAGAGCCTGGCCGAGTCTCCTCCTTGTCCAGGACCGACCCTTGTGTGGGAAGTGACGGTGAACAAAGGCAAAGCTAATCCCAGTGTCTGATTCCATTCCTATCAGCCGAAGTCACTGAGAGGGAAGCTTCCTTCTGGCCTCTTACACAGTGGCTTTCTCACCCAGTGCACAGCGAGGGAAGAAATGTCTTTGATGGCGGTTCAGCCCTTGGGCGTTTTTTTTCCTCCCTCCTTTTTTCTTTCTCTCAGTTTTTGGATGAGCAGATATAATAACAAGACTAATGTCAAGACTGAGTTTAGCCCTATGTTTTTATAGCTGCTAGTTTAGGGGCAATAAGCTGGTGGGAACGAGGAATTGGGTAATGACTTAAAAAGATTGATGAGCACTCATGAAACAGACCATATAATCAATGATAACAGTGTGACAGATAAGAATGCAAATGCCTTTGCATTTATTTCGGCCACAAAAAGGAAAAGGGGGCAAAAAGAGTTACCTAATTAATGAAGGAGTTCTTATTTAATGCATTTTTGGCTTATGCTGATGTTATCTGACTTGTCTTCCCTCTCTTTTCTTATCTGTTTTCAGTTTAATCGCTGCATCACCTCCCAGCTTATTAAGTGGTTCAGTAACTTCAGAGAGTTCTACTACATACAGATGGAGAAGTTTGCCCGCCAGGCCATTGTGGATGGTGTGAGTGATGTGAAAGACCTGGCTGTTACCAGAGACTCTGAACTTTTCCGTGCTCTCAACATGCACTACAACAAAGCCAATGACTTCCAGGTACTTTTTCCTTCTCTCCAGGCTGTAATGAGTCAGTAACATTACAAATTCAGGCAAATGATATTGCGTGTATTGTGGCACACTGTATTGATTTTTGGGTTTGGAACCAGTTCAGAATTTAAAGGGGAATTCCAATGATTAAGTCTGTATAATTCAGTGATTGAGATGTAAACAAAGTCATTCAGAGTGGTTTGATGTAAAATGGTTAATTTGTAGAGAAACTTACCCCAGCCAGGGGTCCTGATGCAGATATAGCAATTTTATTTACCATCCAAAACCACCAGTGAACCTACACATACTGTGTCTTCTGAGTTTTTTTTATATGTAATGCTGGTGATGGTAAAAAAATAAATCTGAAAAAGTCTTTTCTTTGGGGCTATTTTGCCTTAGAACACCCTTCATGTATCCCTCCACCATGTATAGATTAAAATCAATTGATTAAAATATGTTTTAGGGCAAAACTTTATCACTAAACTACCATCTCAGGCATCAAGCTGAGTATTCACAACCATTTAAGGTAATAACTTTCTGTGAGGTGTACGTCTGGTTCCTATCAGCACCACTGTGAACAATTCTAACTCGACCAGTTTCTCTAGAACAAAGCATTTTTCACCAGAGCACTCTGAATGACTATTTACATCTCAGCCATTTAAGTATGTAGACATTTAAGCTTCAATGCAGAACTCAAGCGTCCGCATATCCTGATGGTTTTGCTGTTTGCTTAACCCAGTATTCCGAAACAAACGATGCATTAAAAGTACTTATACATGTGCATATACTTATTAATAATTATATTTATATGGTAAATAAGAGGAAATATACCTAAAAACTATCAATATTGGAAATAAGTGTTTATTTGCTCAGAAAAACACTAATATGACATTGAATTGTATTAATCAGGCTATTTGTAGTTATCATCAATAAGCTGGTTTGGCTAAGCAATACTTCATTATGTAAAATCAGGTGTGCTGGTGATGATTTTATCAAAAAGCATGCGATGACTGTAGGAGAAATCTAGGACAAAACTTTGTTCTTCCAACTAGTTCAGAGGATATCAACCACTTTTTTTCATTTCACTGTTTTTATGTTGCATTTATTCAAATTATATATAGTGTTTTTGCAAGAAAAACACACTTATTCCCCAGATAAATGGTTTGAAACAATGTGCTCAGGTAAGATGTTTGCAAAGTACTATACATCAAATTATTACATCAACGCCAATATTTTCAAACATAATTACACAAAGACAAAATTGTGTTGATACATTTACTAATTTCACTGCATTTGTTTTTTCACTGTATATATTTCATGGGCGGCCTAATGAATAAATATTGTAAGTTTTAACAGAAAATCAGGAGAAGTCCTGGCTGTAAAGTCTTTTTCTATGCAGTATAGACTCAGCTTGGGTGACACTGACTGTATTATTATAAATACTAATAATGGTGTGACGTCCTAAAATGTCTATAGGTGCATGGGGTGTTCCAGCATTAAAAAAAAAATCAAAGCAGGGGGATTGGCAGCTTGAATGAGCATGAAGTGAATGAATGGCTTTCTATTTTTCACAAATCGTGTAGGCAAACACTGTAGAATAAAGTTTAAAATACAAATGTGAATCAGCATTTAAAGTTTATCTAATGAGCTCTAACCATTTTGTAAGGTTTGCCACTAAAATCTAACCCCAAAGTGGACCATTGTACTGCTAGAGCTGAGTAGTAACACAGTGGAAACACAGGATTAGGCCATAGGATAGATGGTATGAATGATGTTCAGTACATTTTTGGAGAGTTTTGTGTGATGGTTCTCAGTGAATTCGAATAGAATGATTAAAAAACCTGGCCTCTAACAAGTGACATAATATCAGTAAAATGGAGGCATGTACTGTATATTAAGCTTAAAAACCTCCGCCAAAAATGACCTTCCATTTAATCAAACAAAGTAAAATCTTAGGTAATAAATGACATCTTTAGATGTACATTACAGGCCCAGATGTTGGAAGCAACTCTGACTAAATGTCTGCAAAGTTTTATTATAGCCCTAATTTTCTTCACCATATTCCATGATTCAGATGAATCCTGAAGGCTTAATCAGTCATGAGTATTAAATTAGGAGTTTGTAAATAATTAAAAACTGGTGAATGTGAGGGGCTGTTTTCAACAGACAGTGTGGAGGCTTTTCCAATACAATACACTAGAATAAAATACTGCAGTCAATCACTGCACCAATGCAATATTTTAGATTAACTTCTTTGGTTAAACTAGATGTCTGTGTTAGTAATTAGTTTTACCAATTTGACTTTATTTTTGACCTTTTGAAAAGTCACAGCTTGCTTTCTTTCATTTGGCCTATTGTAAAAAATTATCATTAGCCTATAAGTGCATATAGGAAAAGGCAAGAACATATACAAAAGAACATATTCACATAATTGAAATAACTGAAGTTAACTAAAGGAGCCTCAAGCTCCTCCTTCATCCAATGTAATATCCTATAAATGCCATCTCTACCTTCCATTTCCTGTGAATAAAGTTTTCACACCCCACTCCTGCACATCTCCTCTTTGTTCCTCAGTGCTCTCTCAGTCCTATCTCCGTTCATCAAAAGGTGAGGTTCCAAACTTTTAGTTTAAAGCAGACCTCCAGCCAAAGTTCTCCTTCAGTTACACAGCAGCTTCTCATACTACAACTATATGGCAAAGACAAACAAGCAAAGTTAATAGTTAATACTCAAAGCATCTACTCAGGGGCCTTCAAATGTGATAAAGGCCCAATCCAATTTATTCTTTTAACCCCTAGACCTTGTTTTCAAGTTTCAAGTGTCACCCTAACCCCTTGGAACAGAGTTACAAAGGGTAGTGGTTGAAATCTTGCCCTACCAAATGGGACAGCCCTCAAATAATAATAAAAAAAAAAAAAAAAAAAAAACACAGCTTAATTAACAAGCTGCTAGCGGTGCTCTGCAGGCAAACCGGCCCGTCTTCAGTGATAGCAGAGAAGGGAAAGGTTCAGCAACCTCACTGCTGGGCTTTAATTACATTTAGGGTAACATATGCAAGAGGGGGTATAAGACAATTATTTACTATCGCCCCTCGCTAATTAATTGGTGATATGAAGTTGAAGTCAGCTAGTCTTCGAATTTTCCCATTCCACCTTAAATGGTGCAGCAGTTCCCACACTACAGCAGTTACATTCTGGTGTCTGCTTGAGGCGTCAGTACTGCTGAACTATTTAAGGTGGAATGGGAAAGTTAGCTAGCTAGCTATCAAGACATTAGCATACTTTTAGCAGTAATACATTGAAAAAACATTAAACTAAGATAATATAATGACTGTCATAATTTTTTTAATGGAGAAAATACTTACATTTGTGGGTTTCTTTTGTCTCTCGTGCAGCCATCTTGCCAGCTTTTTATTTTTTTTCTCATAACACTCAGTTTGGATTGTGCTTCTGAAAAACCTCCGTTTGGAGGGCCATATAGCCCCAACACTTCGCCCTATCCCTCTATTTCAACAAAAGTTGGGACACCCTAACCCTAGATGTGAATGCGCAAAACAGAGGGCTGAGGGCTGAAGTGGTAGGAGCAAGGGGTGAAATGGGATTGGGCTTAAGTTGTAAATTCCTGTCTCTATTGAAGTTTTACTGAGTTAATAGAAATGGTTGGGTTGAAAGGGAAGTCCAAGATTTCTTAGATTATCAGCTGATTACTCTCATACCAGTCAGTATCTTCCAGGTGATCTGCTGTATATGTAAGATCTAGTTCACCTGAGCAGTGATGTACTATAGTACCATGTACTGGTGCAGTCAGTCTGTGAAGATGTATGGCCAGTGTCCTCAGCCTGACCTGTGTGTCACACTGCACCTGTGGCTGTGCGGCCTTTTGGGAGCCATTATCCAAGGGCCCAGTGCCGCTTTAGCCAACTGTGGGAAGAGGAAGCCACAGAATCCTGCTAAAACAACTCGGGATTAGGAGCTGGCCACGCCTGAGCGAGGCTGGGATTGCTACTGATGCGGAATGCTGAGAAAGAAGCCGCAGATTCCGAGGGCGAAGGGCCGGCCGATGGGAACGAGCTGAGACAGTTGTCTTTACCTTGGGACTAAGACATTCCTTTCCCAGGGCCTGCTTTTGTGCTTGGAGACTCAGGGAAAGAAAATAGCCTACGCTGACCATCAACAGCTCGCTTAGCTATTCTATGGGAAATAATGGCACCAGATAGATCCTCTATCTTCCCACTATGCCCCCCCCACCCAACAGTCTGATCTCACCAAATGATGTGTGTCGCAAAAGTACGGGCTAAATTCCTGGGAAGGGCCAGAGTTCTTTCATTAATTTTCCGAACAGTTAAGTTCGAAGCAACAGGCTACCAAAAATCAAAGCATCCGTCCACGCTGCTCCGCTAATGATTCTGACATTGTATTTGTTTTATACATGCCGAGAACAAAGGCGAAAGGAGCAGTCTGTTTTGAAGTGAGCGTATTAAAGATTGCACATAAATATGGGGAGATCTACTGTGTTGGTTCAGAGGGCCGTGCTGATGAACAGTTTAAAAGAGAGGGAGAACACTCTTGCCTTTCGCCGTTCACTTCATGCCATCATGCCGCAACATCAAAGGCTGGAGGTTCATTTATTGATTTGGACCAGGAGTGGTTTGCCACTGGCTTCAACAGCTACCAGTGCTGAATATTATGAGCTTGCGTTCAGATGCCTGCATGCAATTCACCTGCTCCCTCTTTAAGAACTAGGCTCCTTTCATTTTTACATTGCTAAAATATAGGCTAGGCTTTATAGGTGCCCACCACTAAGACATTCTGTTTTATAATCCTCTGAATGACAGGTCCCTGACAGGTTCCTGGAGGTGGCTGAAATCACACTGCATGAATTTTATAACGCCATCTCTCTCAACAAAGACACTGACCCCTCCTGGAAAAAAGCCATTTACAAAGTCATCTGTAAACTGGACAGCGATGTTCCTGAGGAATTCAAGTCACCTTCGTACCTGTAGGTAAATTTTTTTTGACAGAAACAAGAAGCTGTCTGTAGGGCCACAGGGTTTCTAGCTGATGAGGTGTCTGATAATTTCAGCATCATGTTGACTTTTGAAGTATTGGCAGTTACATTATACTTGAACCCTGATATAACCATGCCATAAACATGTCATATCTGATGTCATATCATGACAGATTTTATTTAGTAATATAATAGTAGCATGTTACCATTAGCGATAACTGCCATGACAGATGTCATAATGTTTTGATGTTATGGCAGCTTAAGTCACATGCATTTTTGCTGTGTATTCTAGTTAGTGCTCATGACATTAAACATGTTATGTTATACTTTAAATGATCCTATGAGGTAAATTTGTTATTTCACTACCTGGCTATGCCTAGTCTGGGAGCAGCATCAGCATCGCCAACAGAGCAGCACCTTTGGGGCAGTGGTGATTGAAACTGCTTGCCCAAAGGCACGGCCAGGAATACCCAGTTAGTCCTGGCATTTGAACCCACAACCTTCTGTTCGCCGGCTACCAGCCACCAATAATGACATATGCCCAGATAATTAACAGTAATGATAACATGACACTGTTATATTACTGGACAAAATGTATCATGACAACTCATCACAGTATATAACATCCAACATGACATGTTTTTGGCATAGTTATGTAAATGTTATTTATGTAGCAGGGTTCACGTGAAGTGTTACCTGCTGCAAACTGGAAAGTCAATATATCCTCAATAGACTGTTTAAATGCATCTTTAAATGATTATATATGTAGCAGATTGATTCCATACAGTAGTCATGTTGCATCATGTTGACTCTGCCAATATCACTGATCCCAGATCATCTCAGAAAATGTAAGCTAATTTTTTTTTCTCCCTTATATTATTTTTTTTTAAGTGAATTGTACTTTGCTTTTATACTGCTGGAGTTTTTATTTGAAGTTTTGTTTGTGCTGTTTTATTTTTTTGTCTGAAATAAAACAAAGAAAAGTGTTTAGGTAATTAAATGTGTTTAAGATGAAGTAATTTTCATGTGAACCTTTAAGTTGGGATATATCTGTGGAATTCTTAATGATTGTGATATAATGTGTATAGGCTGCAGCTTTTATCTCATGATGAAGTGTCTGTATTGAATTCTAAATATGTCTGAATATATGCTTCTTACCGTAGTTGTGTATCCTATGACAAATGAATTATTCAGTGTATACTAGTTTGGAGTATGCAAACAGGCAATAGTATGTGAAAAATAAACCTATGTGTGTGAAAACTTTTCATATATATTTCCATTCTACTCTGTTCTTTTCATGATTGATTTTAATTGGAGTGCATTAAAGACACTGGAAGATTCCTCTCAACTTGACCCTAATTTAACATAAATCTTACTTTGAGTTCTTAATTCGATTTTTAGCTACTATTTGTATCAGAATTTACAGCATTATGCAAAAGTGAAAGACCAACCTTTTTCAGTATTTAGCATGTTTGCTCTTTGCCTTTATTACAGCTTTCATTCATTTTCAGGATACTCACTTTCAGGTTTTTGAAGAAAACTGCAGGGATATTTTTTCTACTGCTCCAAAGTTCAGTCTTAGTAGTTGCTTCATTTTCTGCTTCACATGATCTAAGCAATCCCATATTCAGCGCTATTGGGGACTGGACTCTGGGGTGGCCAGTCCATTGTTCTGAGAATACCAGCAGCTTCTTTTTTTGATGTACATATCATCTTTTTTGTCAATTTTATTTATTCATTAAGGGCTTTTTGACAGCTACACAACCTTTCACACTCATTGTTGAGTTGTCTTCTCACAGTGGAAGGATGGACAGAAACAGCTGTGGATTCTTTCAGATTTGAAGCAAGAGTGGAGCTTGATTTCTCAAAGACAAAAGCTTTAAGTTCTCTTTATCTGATAGGGACAGTTTTGGTGGTCTACCAGGTCTTGCGTGGTTGTTAGTCTCATTTTCTCAGTATCTTTTAATCTTTTTTGAAATCCAAATGTTTTTTTCATTTGTTTTCTTCTGATTTGCATCCTTACACATGAGAATTATCTTATTTCTAATCAGAAATATCTCTTGAAAAATTTGTACTTAATGGCCATTTTGACTAAAACTTAAATGAAGGATGGTCTCTGACTTTTGCACAGTATTTTAGGTTTACTTTATCAGTTCAACCCAAACTGCTGGACATGTGAAATTGAATTTTAACTGTGGTCACAGTAACCATCTTTTTTATTTGAAACAGTGGTAGGGGTTGATGGGTCATTCCTCTCCAATACAAACCTGAAAACAGCTGCTCTCCTGTTTCTGGACCTCTCCCGCATGAGGGCCATTGAAAATATTTTTGACCCCTTTGCAGTCTGCTAAGGTGCCACTAATCCATGACATAAAGGCTGCTGTTGAGAGTGCAGTAAAGTATGCTGCTCGCATTGTCCCCCACAGCTGATTCAAGTCACATTTCTAAGGCCCTCATTCATTGTGCGGCTTGGCACGGGCGCTCGCAAGCGCCATGTCTTAAAAACAACAACAATGCATTCTATCCTCGTGAGTAATGCGCAACATGACCTCATAACAGAGATGTGCCACCCAAGCAGAATTCCAGCCACACGGCCACTTTTTTCCTCCAAGCCGCCGACTCATCACTCCTCACACTGCGCGTGCTGCTACCTCACCCTCTGTTCAGCTCCCTGTCCCCCTAACCTTGTTCCTTTAAGCTTGATGTGTTTTGATGGAGCACAAGCAGAGGATTAGAGAAAAGGAGTTTAACTGACAACCGTTGGCAGAACTTGGTAGACCACCAAAACTGCCCTCATCAGATAAACTTAAAGCGCTTAAAGCTTTCATCTTTGAGAGGGAAAATCAAGCTCCTTCAGATCTGTAAAAATCCACAGGTGTTTCTGTTCATCCTTCTACTGTGAGAAGACAACTCAGCACTATGAGTAATGAAAGGATGTGTTGTTGTCAAGAAGCCTCACTGAGAAAAGGAAACAAGATGAAAAGAAGAGAATTTGCATTTAAACACCAAAACTGGACATTTGAGATTTGAAAGGTTTTATGGGCCAGTCTAAATTTGTAAATTTGATCATCTAAGACTGAGCTTTGGAGGTGTGGAAAAATATCCCTGCAGATTTCTTTGAACTGAAAGCAAGTTTCCGAAATAAATGGAAGCTGTAATGAAGGCAAGAGTTGGGCATATTATTAATAGAAAAAATTTATATTTATATTCAGTTGCTGTTAACCCTTGTGTGGTGTTGATGTGTTTGTTACTCAGTGGTCTGGTGAACCCACCACATTATTGTTTTTATTTTTTAAATCAATCCAGCCAAACCAATTTATGTTGTTTGTTTGTTTGTTTGAACAGTGATGATATGTTTTCTGCTTTTTTCCCCAATTTCCCTTTTTTCTCCGTTTAATCAAGAATTAAATTGGGTGGTCTATGACTTTTGCACAGCACTGTATTTACAGCTCTATATGCTTCCACTAAGTCTACCTGTTAGTTACACTAACAGTAGAGTTCAGAGAAACACTCCAGCTTCTACCTTTAAATAGCAAAAACTGCGGTTACTTTCCTCTGTGGCTTCAGTGGCTGAAAGAAAGAGAAGTTTCCAATCGTGCACCACTGATTTATTTTATTTCAACTTTACTGAGTTCTTTGTACCAGTTGGTAATGATTCTCTTACACTCAGCTAGCAGACGCGATGTCAACATGAACACATTATACATGAGATAACTGCACACTCTGAAGATTGCTGCAATTTATTTTTGCAGTAACATGTTTCGTGTTAATGTTCTAATCAGAGACGCAGTAGACTGCAACGCAAACACATTAAGCAGGAAACCCTGCAAGGCACCCAAGCAACAATTACATCTGAAAAGATAATATTAAAGAAATTAAAACATTAGTTTAATTGGCTTTGTGAGGAGCAGAGAAAAAAAATGCGAACTGTGGTAATTATTTGGGAGACATTCTCTTTCAATTAGATCAATCTCCTCAACATAAATTGGTTTACATTTTCAATTAAAATGAACATAATTGTGCTGAAGTGTTTTGCTCGAATTAATTTGACACGACATTTTTACTGCAAGACATTATTTTGATTGCTGTGATGATGAGACCAAGGTGAAAAGTGTTGGAAATTGTTTTCAACTTAAGCTAAAGGGTCATTCTGTTTCATTTTCTTTTAAAAAATCAGGTTTAAACACTGTGAAATATTTGGAGACTGAAATAAATGCAGCACAGTGAGTGAAGCATATCAAACGATAGAGCTGAAATCTCCTCCACTCTTCATTGTTAGCTGCTGATCACAGCTTTAGTCAGAGTGATGTTGTTGGAAATCTGCAGGCCAGTATCTGCAGCTAATCTACACCAGCAGAACATGAAAGGAAGATGGTTTTATTAATTTAAGGCTAACAGTGTGCGTATGCTGTCAGTGCGAGGTAATGGCAAGTTTGAAGGCTCTGTATTATAAGGATGCAGAAAGGCCTTTTATAATGCAAGAAGGGAAATGACACCATCTAGTGGAATCAAGTCAAACAGCATGATGAAGGATGATTATTAGATAGGTCATCATTTATAGTGCTCCATGTCCAAAAAGCAAAGACTGCCATTTAATGCTTCATTTACAATATTGTTTTGCCTGTTACAAAGATAATAAAGCATTGATGATAAGGCTGCCAAATTAGGATTCAGAGCTCATGTTTATGCTGAAAAAAGACAGGTTTAGAAAAGTAGAGATATTGATAAGGAAACATCTGGACCCTGTTGGCTTCTTTCATTTGCATAGTTTTCTTTTTATAGAAAACAGAAAAATACTTGTTTGTGTTTTTGCTGTTTCTGTTTTTGACCACAAGAGGGAAACACTGGCACATACAAATGGCGAATGAAATAAACAATTCCTCACCGTACAGAGACTAAGCTCTATACAGACACTATATAGTATATACAATCTCTCATTTAATCCCACATATATATATATATATATATATATATATATATATATATATATATATATATATATATATACACTTTACCAGTCAAATTCTACAAATTCTAATATACTCATTGAAAGGATTTTTCCTTATTTGGAGAATATCATTGTGCTCATTTTAGAAAAAATAGTGAAGACATCAAACCTTGAAATAACATATTGAATATGAAATTATGACCAGTGACCATGAAAACCAAATTAATATTATATTTTAGAAGCTTTTTCTTGCCATGATGTCAACTTTACACACTGTTCTCTCAAGCAGCTTCATGGGAGACACCTGGAGTGCTGCACATGCTGAGGCTTTTTTGACTGCTGAAAAACGGAAAACTTTTCATTTAGGAAATAAATCATGACTCACTATTTACAGGTGTATGCAAAAGTCTTAGCACCCCTGATCAAGTTATGTTTTGTGAAATGTGAAAATCTGTACACATCCTCTCTATATATAGAGTGTAATCTGTGCAAACACTGGCACATTATATGTTTTATGTTTTACTGTTTTCCATGATGTTAACCGCAGTAAATAAACTGTAATTGTGTATTAACAATTTGCATATTTAAGTGGCACATATGAATCCTTCCAGAGAATGTTTTCACTTACTTTCACTTCAAAAATCAACAAAACATGTATTTTGACTAGGGGTGTCCAGACTTTTGCATGACTGTATATTCATTTATGTACTTTCCAAGCATTTAAGCATCAACCTGCAGATCAAAATGTCTTTTTTGACAAATTTATGAACCTTATAAAAGGCCCAACCTCTCAATTGATAGTGCATGTACAGTAATGCTTGTAAAACAGATCTGTAGTAATATTTTAACCCACCCAGTAGCCATAAAATGCAACTTCTGTCTGTTTTGGAGGTCTGAACATTTTTTACACTATGCACTTTTTCTACAGTGACATTGATGGAGTACATTTTGATGGAAATGTGTAGTATTTACTGGAACTGGAAGTGAACAGGAGTTTAGTCTTTATAGGTAAACAATCAAGCCAAGACATACTTTTATTGTTTGTTTTTTTTTTTTTTTGTGAATACTACTTTTTATTGTGGCATTTGTATACAATGTTTTGATATCTAGGAAACTGCCATCCCTTTTATCTCAGCACGGCCATCTTTGTGAAGAGGTATGAACTGTTTTCACAGCAGAGGTTCCCATCCCTCCTCTTTTATCACTATTTGCTCACTAGCAGCTGAACACAAAGTCCTGACATTTCACACAGAGAGCCAACAGTGTGTAGTTTAAATAATATTTTATTAGATTACCTTTGTTAAAAATATCTTAGTCAATTTCCATTCTGCCTGCAGAAAGGACCCGTTTAATCTGCAGCACCTTCTCACATAAATATTAATATGATAGTAAACAATGATTATTAGTCATGTTATAGTTTAAAGATATTATCTGCTTTTTAAATACTCTTATAAATTCATCAACTTAAGTAATACATTGATAAAAGTATAAAAAAGCAAATAGATCAACAAAAGAATCTGAGTTGAGGTGAAGTCCTGGGCCAATCTGAGTGAAGTATTCAAAGGCAGGAGTGAGAGTGTTTGAATGTGTAAACGTGCATGTTCGTGTGTGGGAGAGGGAGCTTCGTCTGCCAGGGTGTTAGGAACGGGGAGCAGAGGGATGGGAACTTGAGCGCTGCGGAGCCTGACTTTTGCCTGCCCTTCAGACAGCCACTCCTTGGCGTAGTTTTGTGCGATCACCGGTAAATCTTTATTAATTTTAATTGGAGCCCCCATTTAAAAGAGCAATTAAAGCGGATTAATCGAGCCCATCCCGTATAATGTCTTCTGTTAATTAGTTTGTCAGCACTGTTTTAATATCGCCTAATGACTTCATATTTCAGGCTTGACATTAAAGAGATGCTGAAAGAAAAGAAATGGCCTTATCAGAATGCGACGCTTTAATGGGAGATGTCCTCCCGCCACAAGGCAAGGTCAGGGACTACAGGGCCACGGGGGAGGAAGGCCAAGCGGTGTGGTTGCAGAGGGGCTGTGAGCTCCAGAGACCACACATACACACACACACACACACACATCCTATACGGCTTTAAAGTTGGCCCGTCACGGTGGCTCTCGGCTCTACGGCATGTAAACTGGGCTTCAAAAGACAAAAAAGCCTGCTGCTGATGTGGTTTAAACCTCACCCCAGAGATACAATACCAAAGGCTTGAGTCTGTAAAGGTTGAAAGGCCTTGAAATGTCTAATCCTGGCAGCAGTGCTGTGTGCAGTAGTGGTACAGCCTGTGGAGAGCAGTGCTGTAATGCGGTGTGATGATGCTGAGGCCTGGCTGGGCAGGACAGAGGGGGATGAGGGCAGCCGTTTGCTGTCTGATCTATCCAAGAGCTGACCAGATGCTGCTAGGAGGAACATGGCTGGTCTGCCAGCTTCACTGTCCAGTTGTGGAATATCATAAGCACGTGCCAAAAGTTCATATTTTTAAAAATCAACCAGCCCAGGGACAGCAAAGAAAAACAGCCATTTGGCTAAATCTCATGCAATTGCATAATGGAGTAATAATGTTAATTAATGTATACTGTTTGGGTTAAATAAACAAATACATAGGTAAGAAAACTAACCTTACACAAGCCATGTCCCGCAAAGCACTGAGGAGTAAATGAGATTTTTTGAGAGTTAGTACGGATTTACGCAGCAAGGAGAGCCATACCACACATTTATGTCTGAACACAAGAGCTCAGAAAAAAGTGTTTATTAGAAAAGAAGTGACGGTGTGACCAAAGTCAAGTTCACACAGTTCTCCGCCTAAATGTTCTAGATAACAATATGTCATACACATGGTTGGAAGGGTTACTTTAAAATTGTACTCTGGTACAGGGTGCTGATAACATATAACAAAAAAAATTGATCTGTAACCTAATTTCAATGATTACTGTATGAAAGCATACTGTATAGTGTAATCTGATCACTTTCCACCGCTTTTGGATTACTTGTCTCTTCAAAGTCTCATCAGTAATAAAGACAAGGGAAATGATTACAGCAAAACATCTTCACACGCAACAAACTGAACAACTGCACTGTTTGGTGAAACAAAATCACTTAAAATAGGTAGCATGCGATTGTCTGCCAAGACTATGCACACAAACGGTGGTTAGGTGCCACTGGTTGTGGTTAGGTGCCAATCGAGAGCAACAATAAGAATGTTTTCACATCTAGCTCAAATACAAACAGCCTAGTTTTTGAAAAGGCACGCAATAAAAGACCAAGCAGAGGCCAAACTTTTTAATGTGTGTTACAAATTGCTGAGACGCATCTGGTCAGTTTGACGGTTACTATCCCAGTGCCAGAAAGAACAGACTGTACAGCGCTCACATTTGTGATTGAAACATGTGGATAGAACACAAATGCACATGTACATATTTTTTGCATTGTGTCATGCATTCTTTGCTGAAAAACTCAACTAGCTCCAGTGCTAGCTCTAGATTTAGCTCATCTGAAGGGGCAGCCACCATCCCTAAAACTTAACCATTATTATTTATGAAAACCTACCACTTTAATGTTAACTAAAAGTGACTAAACAAATTCCCTGGTTTGATGAATGTAAACATGATTTCCAGAATCTATTTTTGTTTGCTTTAAGTTGGCCTATATTCATAGTACTCACACATCTGGTCTGAACATCTTGTAAAGTCAATTTATTTTTTAATAAAAATGTTTTAATTGTTCTTCTCTATGTGCTTCTAAGCTTTGTATTACTAAATTTCATAGCCTGTTAGAACAAGTCTTTAGATATTAGACAGCCTTGACTGAAAACTTGATGGGCATAGAGGCAAAAATTAAGAGATGGGACGTTCTTAGAATTTTGGCACATGTACTCTTTTGCTACCTAAGTGTGGTCATACAGAGGCAAGCATGTGGTGATTAGTACACTGAAAAAGCTTCCATCACCTGCTAGCTAGATTAGCCACATAACTCCAGTGCAGAACTAAGGAAGCAAACTTTAAACACCAGACTTGTCTTGGCAGACTGTCTACATTTGAGGAAATGACAGGACTGTGAAAACCTCAGGCCAAACCATCATCTCAAGTTTTTGTTTCGACTTTCCTGCCCTTCCTTTGCTCCAACCTTTCATCAGGCTCATCACCTGTGTCTTGTCTGTAGCATCCCCCTGTAGTTGTTTCCAGATGTTTTCTTGTTTGTTTTCCCCAGTTTATATTCATTCCCCTTGTGTTTGTCTTTTGCCTTGCTTGGCTTTGTGTACTCTCAGGCATTAGTTATGTGTCTTTATTTCCAAGTGTTCAGTTCAGTTTGATAGTTTTTGTGCAGCAGTTCTTCCTGTGTCACAAGAAATCACAAGATTTCTTGTTTTCCTTTTGTTCTTGGTTTATCCTGTCTTCATATGCTACAACACAACACCAAGCTTGTCTGCTTCATCTTTGAACACATTACACCTGATTATAGGATGAATTTCAACAGTAAGTCTGAGATATAATGGATATAATGGTGGTTTTAGAAACTGGCTGCTCTTCTGTGATTGGTGTCTTCTTAAAATAAAATTAAAAAAATCACCCAGATCACCCACAGGAGGCCATGCGTTAGTGATGCAGGGTAAACCCAACAAGACCCAGCACCAAAGAGGAGGAACCTGTCCCTCCATTGGCTCACTCAGCTGAGAAATCTCCATATGGCTGCTCACTTCACCCCCAGTCAACCTCCACTTATTGCCTTCACTGCCATTCAGTCTGATGATGGTCCTGATGTGGATATGTGGGTATGGGAGAGAGGGGGAGAAGGAGAGAGAGAGAGAGCGAGAGAGAGGATCAGCTCAGTGAGCAGATAATCAAACCTCACGATCAACCCAAGTGACCACTGACCAATTAAGTAACAATAGTTGGGGTTGAATGGAAAGACGAGATCCGTTTGTAATCTCTCAGCATTTAGAGCCTTAATCGGGCCTAAGCCTGATTTAATCCAAGCAAGTCACTGACATCATTCATGTTCACAAGGAAGCAGGAGAGGCAGGAAGAGAGAGAAAGAGAGAGGGAGAGCGAGTTGGAGTGATGGAGTGAGGGACAGAAGTTGATTAAAAACAACACAGCAGAGGAAGAGCTCATTGCGTTTATTGAGGCTTTGGCGTTCATCCCTGCTAATTTGCGCCGGCCCCTCTCGTACCTCCATTCCTCTCCGTTGGATTCATAAATCTCGTTCCTATTATCCTGCTAATTAGCCGGGATTACAGGAGCATGTAATGCCCCCGCTTCCCCATAGATTGATTGGAGGACGGTCTCTTTGTTTTGAAATCACTTTCTGATTGATGTACAGAGCCCTAGTTTGCAATTGTAATAGCCCAGATGTTAACAATCAAATGTGTTTCCGCTTCAAGAGGTAACAGTCTGTCATGGAAGAGGAGCCAGCCGAGCGTGTAACGACACCTCACTGGAGTGCAAGGGGGAGAGGAGACTAGAGGAGAGGAGAGCAGAGGAGAGAAGAGGAGAGGAGAAGAAAAGAAAGAAGAGGAGAAGAGAGGAGAAAAGAGGAGAAGAGAGATTAGAAAAATGGAGCAGAGGAGAGAAGGGATGAAAAAAGAGAGGAGAGATAGGGAGAGAAGAGAGCAGACAGGAGATGAGGAGAGATCATGTGACATGAGGAGAAATAGAGAAAGTAGAGAACAGAATTAAAGAATAGAGCAGAAAATTAGAGAAGACAGAAAAATGAGGAAAGGAGAGATAACATAAGGAGAAGGAAGCAAAGGAAAGGAGAAATGGGGAGAGGAGAGAGATGAGGAGGAGTGAGGAGAGGAGAGATTAGGAGGATAAAGGAGAGGAGAGGTGAAAGGTGAAGATAGATGAGAAGAGAATATATATATATATATATATATATATATATATATATATATATATATATGTGTGTGTGTGTGTGTGTGTGTGTGTGTGTGTGTGTGTATGTATATATATATATATTTATATATATATACACAACATAAGAAAGAAACACAGAAACTCATCACAAAGCGATACAGACTGCTTGAGCACAGTCCTAGCCAAACTGAAATCAGTCTCAGATCTGCTCAATTGCCCCTGTCTGTTCTAAGAAGTGTGGTGATTGAAAATCACCAGTAGAGGGCACAATTGCCTCACTGAAATCCATCTTACCCCAACACCCTTCTCATTTTTTCTCTCCTTGCACTTCACCAATAAATCACTTTCCCACGTAGTTAATGGATATAGAGGCAGATCATGAGTGAGCTATCTGTGGTGTGATAATTTAAGAGAAGATCCCCGAAACTGATTGTGGTGAAAGGTTATTTATTTCAACAATAATGTGGAGGAAAAAAGATGGAGTCAAAGTGAGATTAGTGTGGGGTAACTGAGGGCTGCTGCACTTAAACTGGAAAGCGTGGAAATTGGGTTCACACTGGCGGCAGAGGGAGAACGTCTGGCTTTACTCCATCTTTTTACATAAACTGCAGACTACACTTGTATAGTTGCGTTCCGGTGTGTGTGTGGCCGGTGTGTGGGCACGTACATGGCCGGGCTCTCAGCGTTTAGACCTTGAGAAATGCCCTATTTGTCCTGTGGCTGACTGAAAAGGCCCCCTGGTTCTATATAATTAAGACATAGGAGGACAACATGGTCAGATTTAATGCTATTGCATGGCTGTATGAAAAGCCTTCGTATTAGAGTTCAGGCTGATATTGTGGATTTTAATATTCTAAATATCCTCAACCTTATTATCCATATCACAGCATAATCCTCATCTCAGTGTCCTGGATGAGGTGCTTATATTTGCATGTTTAGTGCAATGTGCCACAGCAGGACCTCACAGCTTAGTCCTGCACAGATTTACTGATTTACCATCTCTCCACTATGTTGTTATCCTAGTCCTAAATCCTTTGGTAGTCCCAATACAAGAAAAACATAAAAAAAATGAAAATTATATGTTAACATATTCATGTGTATAATGCATTATATGTTAGGATTGTATTTAATAATTACATTCATTAACCTACATTGAAAGTGAATATATTATATATCGCTGCTGTCGGAAGAAAACTTCATATCTCCATTTTTCAGTTTCTGGCATAATTCCAAAGCACATGTTGCTCTTTACATGTCCTGTTAATTTCATAATGAATAAACCAAACGAAACGGCCCAAAATGACTTGGAAAGACGTCTGGTTCCATTGACTTACATTAAAACTACTGTATGTTCTTCCATTCTCCTGTAAAGTTATCATTTTGGAGATTTTGATCTGACAACAGCGATATGTATATATGTATATGTATATATAATATGATATTTCATATATTACATTTACTTTTCAAAATCAGTATCATGTGATACAGAATCCCTCTACAAAGGTACTGTAATCTTAGCCTTAAATGTCAGGCTCTTACGGAGAGCTAAGTGGGTCTTGACAATGAATCACCTTAACTTCTGTCCCATGAGGATGAGGTTACTCTCAGACAGGCCTGCTGAGGAGCTCCTTTCCCCTCCGTTGATCAGGGTGCCCAGATGTCTCCCTTTCTCTGCCCCAGCATCCAGATGGGTGTGCTTGAGTCTGAGACGTCTGGCTCCGGGGCTGCAGGGCTGGGTGGCAGTTCCTCTGAGGCCTACCTGCTGCTCAGCATGTGCCTGGGTGGCATGGGATAATGGTGACGTCCTTCTGTTCCCCTGCCTGGATAAAGAGTAGCAAAGAAGCCAACAACAAAACCCCAAATAATTCTACTGAATCACTTATTTTGAACTCTTTGTAATGGGTGCTATTGTTGATTGTTTCACTTTTATAATAGACTTATAACACTGTAATTATAGAGTAATTATAAGAGGCTTTCATACATGCCACATTTTTTACAGGTGCCTCTAGGCCACACACATGTGTCACTCTTTAATAGCATGTTAGTACATATTTGTTCTTTTATTTGTTCTTTGATCTCAGCAAGAGATCAGGCCTTACTAACTTGTTACATATGACCACTGATGACACCAAAACAGCAATGTCAATGTCTGATAAGACATGATGATGATTAACTACGATTAACAAAAAATATCCATCTGCAGCAGTCATTTAACTGTATGTTTAGAACTTAAAACAAAATTGGCACAAGCAACTGAATAGAATCAGCAATTTCTTATGCACTTCTTACACCATCCAGTCATTCCCTGACACTTCTCTGCACATCTCGGATTCTTCTCTGGAAATGGAGCATATTTAATGCCTGTTCAGTTGCTTTTGTGCCTCTATGTGAGAAAGACAACAAGAAAATGTAAGTGACAAAGAAGCCCTGCCTTCCTTTCAACTTTCTGCTCCCTTTATTAAAAGTGGAGGGTGATTGATAACCTGTCAGTTATTGGAATAATCAGGACGAATCCTGTCTGGCTAAGCTAAGCCTGCCCATCACCCCCATTTTTAACCCCCCCCCCCATATCAGCCCAACACATCCCCTCACCATTCAAAAGCTGTAATTGAATGAGTTTTTGTCATTATTGTGATTAATCATATTAATTTGTACTAATTAAGAGATGGTTTGAAGTGATGACAATTAGATTAATGAAATTAGTTTTAACTTTGTCTCCCCCCCTTCACCCCTCACGCCACCTCTCCTCTCTCCTTACCTTATACCACAAAAGGGTGGGGGGGAATCATAGCAAGACTGTTATGAAACAGTTGGCAATCTGGATTTTTGGACTAATTGAATGTCTGATTTTATTAATGATGAAATTTATAAAAGTCCTTGGGGGGAAAATTAAAGCAGATTCAGCTGGTGCAGGAGGGAAATTAATTAAAATTCCTGGAGATACTCCACATTAAAGGCACAGAGC
Organism: Pygocentrus nattereri; assembly: GCF_015220715.1. NCBI lineage: Eukaryota > Metazoa > Chordata > Actinopteri > Characiformes > Serrasalmidae > Pygocentrus > Pygocentrus nattereri. The sequence continues at coordinate 32,590,304 of NC_051220.1, read as the reverse complement.
CTCCTCAACCCCAGGCCAGAGAGTTTGGCCTACCATGCCCATGCTGTAAAGGAAAAAATATAGTGCTTTAAGTGGCTCCTGAGATGAGCTTCAGAGGCTTCATAGATTAACGATGGAGCTATCTTAAAGACAAGTGTGCTCATGATTGGCTGAAACATACACCAATCGGTTTGAAGCAGATAATATTTGCTCTCTAGACTCCAGGCAGATCTGCCCTGACTGCGCTGTCCCCTGCTGGACACACCCAACGGAAACACTCACCAACCTTTATTTATTTATGTACTAATTCTTTCATTCATTCATTCATTTATTTCAAAGTGCCACAAAATCAACACCACTACATTCAAATATTCCATTAACCCTTAAACTGCAGCCTATTATTATATAATTATTCTATAACTTCTTCATTTTATTTAATGACTACTCTAAATGATGCAGGTACCACTGTGAAACTAATATGTATAACTACACTCAGTGGCCACTTTATTACTTGTTAACACAAATAGCTAATTAGCCAATCACATGGCCGCAACTCAAAGCATTTAGGCATGTAGAGGTGGCCAAGACAACTTGCTGAAGTGCAAACCGAGCATCAGAATGGGGAAAATAGGTGATTTAAGTGACTCTGAACGTGGCGTGGTTGTTGGTGCCAGACAGGCTGGTCTGAGTATTTCAGAAACTGCTGATCTACTGGGATTTTCACGCACAACCATCTCTAGGGTTTACAGAGAATGGACAGAAAAAGAGGAAATATCCAGTGAGCGGCAGTTGTGTGGACAAAAGTGCCTTGTTGATGTGAGAGGTCAGAGGAGAATGGGCAGACTGGTTCCAGATGATAGAAAGGCAGCAGTGAGTGTATATCTTTTTAACTTAAGCAAACCTAAGTTTCCAGGTTTGACATAAACAATAAACTTTTGAGTTTATTAAACTTCAAGTAATTTGTTAACACAGTATTGTTCTGTTAACTCAACATTAGAAATTCACATTTTTCTAAGCCGCTTCTCCCTCAGGGGTGCTGGAGCCTATCCCAGCAGTCATCGGCCGGAAGGCAGAATTACGGAATTAGAAATTCAATTAACTCAAATTTTTAAGTCAATCCAGGTTACTTACTTTTTAACTTTAAAAAGTTGCATATTTTTACATAATTCACATAATTACTCATTACCTACTGTAACACTATAATTGCTTAGTAGTTTGGCCCATATACAGGCCATCCAAGTTTGAGTGGCTGAAAGAATTCATTAAATAATTATAGTTTAAGGTTAAAGTATAAAAACAAGTAACAAGTGCCAATAAGTAACAAATTACCACTGATGGACTTCCCAAATTCAAGTGCATTTGAGCACTTATGAGTGGTTTTATTGATCAATCCCTGTAAAGTCTAGCTATTATTAAATTATCCATTTATATTTTAATCAATAACTACTGTAAATTAACAAAATATTCAACTTAAGATTAATATTAAGCCTGTAGTTAGAAGGGGATGGTTTTTATACAGTTCAATTTTACATATCTCATCGTATCATCAGGGATGGATTGAGTACTGGGTCCACTGGACTGCTGGGGGCCTCTGGGGGTCCTCGGAGCAGAGGGCTCAAGGTAACAAATACTTGGGACAATCCACTGCACATTAGATAAACAAATAGCTCTTAAATATGTACAAATGGCAAACATAAATCATGCATGTACTGTTGCGGTGGGGTGGGGTTCATGATATCAGACATTTAAGTTTGCGTTAATAAAGTTCACCCATGCTTCCTGAGTACAGACTTACAAATCTGCCATAGCTTTTATTGTGGACAATTTTCTATACAGTTCTGTTTTAACTTAAAATGACACCAAAGGAAATCTTTTATGGTATTTTGGTATGGTATGGTATGGTAAGTTAACCAGACATAAACCACACTCCCAAAAATGAAACTTTTTATTTATTGCTCTATGATTTGAACTTGACAAATTACCTACTTTGTAGTGAAGTTTTTGTCTTGTCTAGTACTGAAAATCAAGTATAGTTGTACAGATGATGCACTACCCAGCACCACCTGCACTAACCTGTTACAGGTTTTAAACTCCAAGCCTCATACTCAGGTGTTAAGCCATGGCTGGATGATTGACACTTCCGGCAGCCCCTGTCACTGTGGGCAGCGTGGGCAGGGAGGGTGGGAGTTTGACACTCATGTTGGATGGGCCCTGGCCGCTCCACACTGTTTTGCATATTCACAGCGCTGTCTACTTCTCCACAGGCCAATTCATAATTAACAGCTGTTGAGTTGTCAAAAGTGGCCCTGGCCGTGGCACATGCAAATGTGTTTGTATTCTTACACTGGACCTTAGTGCCGTGGCTGCATTTTATAGGCCACGATCCCTGTCTCTCTCTCTCTCTTGCTCTCTCTCTCTTCCTCTCTCTCTCTCTCTCTCTCTCACAAACACACTCTCACTCTCTCTAAACACAGACACACACCAGCTCACTGAATGATAGACATGCACCTGCAATCTGCAGCACTGACGTACTCTGACCATAAAGTAGTCCAGTCTCCCCCCTGCACCGCTCCCATCCTCAACCCTCTGTCAGGTCCCTCTGCTGGCACCCCGGCCTCTGAAGCGTGCATAAAGACCCTGCTGTCTGGGGGAGGTGGAGAGTTGGTGGGGGTCTGTGCATGAGGGGGGGTACGCAGTATGAAAATGAGGCCTGGCGCCCCGCCGGCCCCGCGCTATGTGTGTTTGTCATGCTTGTTTAGCTGAAGTTGAAATGTAAATATGGACCGTGGGAGATCTGCGCGCCGATATGCTGCTTGAAATTCTAATAAACAGGTAGCTGTCCACTTGTTATAAATGATACCCATAAAAGGAGGGTGATTCCTTTAACTGATAAAGATGAAAAGTAATTGTTTGCGCTCGCACAAAATTAATCAGATCAAAACAGGTGCAATCATTTTAAAAAGACAGAGGCTCTATAAAATAAAAAAATAAAATGTGATAAAGTATTGGCTATCAGGCGCAGTCTGGAGGTGAGCATTACAATAATACGAAGAGCTAGTATTCAAGAGTGGAGAGATACGATTATTGCATATATTTAAAGTGCGGAGATGTTTATGTGTAAAAGCGGAGGTGCACGAAAAGGCGGCTGAAGGATACAAGGTCACAAAAATGCAGAGTGCCACTCCTGGTGACTTTATGAGAAAAGAAATAAACATAGCAGAAAACAGAGCCTTCCCTCCTTAAACTACCAGATCAGTATAGTTCACATCAGGCTGCAATGTAAGACAAATACAAGAGAAGGCTTTGCAGTCAGTAAGAGCGTACTAACCTCTGTTATGGAAATAAATACTTTATTTAGATGGCTCCCTACAGATGCTCTACAGATACCTAAAACACTAACAAACTTTGTAGAGATATTCAGTTGATTATCAAAAACAGTATGATTAGGAATAGTTTTCTATTCTGTTTTGCCTTGAGGTTAAGGCTAGGGTTCAGTTTAGGGTTAGGAATAGATGTAAGTTTTGCCTTGAAGTTAAGGCTAGGGTTCAGTTTAGGGTTAGGAATAGATTTAATAAAATCTTTCATACTGAACATGAAGTTCTGTTTTATTTTATAGATATTTAGTTAAATGTTACTTAAAGATATGCTGAGCATTTACAAAGCATCTACAGCGGACCATCCAAATAAAGTGTTCCCAAATACTTAATAATTAATAAACTAATATACTTCTATACTATACTATATTAGTTTATTAGTTTATTAGCAGAATTTAGCATGGATGACAAATGCATATTACAAAAGTACTGCAATACTAAGCATTTACTCATGTATTTCTGTATCAAAACATAATCCTATTTCTATGCTATACTATGCTACTGTTATAACTGCTTTTTCATGAGCATCTAAAATGAGATATTATAAGATATAGGAGATATTTCTCTTTATCTCATTGTCTCAGATTAGGCGTAATATAATACAATTGCATAAGGAATTGAACGGCTAAAATAAGATAAGTGGAAAAAAAAAACAGTTGTTCGAAAAATAAAAAGTTATAGAGAAAATTGAACTCCTAACAACCATGCAAGCCCTGGTAAACCACCAAAACTGTCCCCATTAGATAAACAGTACTTGAACCTTTCATCTGAACACCAAAACTGGACATCTGAGATAGAGAGTGGTTTTATAGACTGAAGAGTCTAAATTTGTAACCGGGATCACTGGGATCATTAGAGAAGTAGAACATGCAACCAGCTTCTAAGACTGACTTTTGGTGGAGTGGAAACAGGCAGATTTCTTTGAAAAAAAAGGGTGAAAGTAAAGATGTTTAAAACATTTAAAAATGTTCATTTTTAATGCCAAAATAACAAATAACTTATACTTAATGACCAATATAAGGGTATCTGACTTTTATACAGTACGTTATAATATACTACTATCAATCTCTTCCAGATCATTTATCAGCTTGAACTGTTGCAAATGTTGGATCTCTCTGACCTGTCTGAAAATTTAAACAAGGAAAAGACTGAAATTGTTTGACCAATCCATCAGTTCCATGGTATGCTAAATTCCACTGTCCAAATGCTGTTGTGTGACATATGCAAACAGAAGGGCATCTATATAAATCCACCTCTATAATGAGAAAATGGCATCTGGACCAAATATGATAGCACACCTGGACAGTGTTTGGATGTATGGTAAACACGCTGTATTTTCACAGCTTTGACACACACTGCGGTAACTGAGGCCAGATTCCCCTTCCAGTCCCAGTTCACACAGGAGCAGTCTAAACAGGCCGCAGAAACAACACCACGAGCTGGCCACCAGCCTGACCTGCCTGATTACAACAGCATTTGTTAAGAGCCACAGAGCCTGATCTGAATTGCTGTAACCTGTATCTGCACACTCGTTTGCAGGAAGGCCTGGTCTCCAGGCCACATACAACACAACACTTCATCAACTGATACATACATATGCAGGCTTTAGAGATGTGTGCTGCAGATGCACGGCCATCAAAAGCGTCAGCCTAGCTTTTTTTTAAGACGTCAATTTGCAATAAGCTTAAAGCATATTATCGCATCAATGTTTACCTTTAACTAATTTTCAAGACTAAACTGTTTTGTATTTTAGGAAAATAATGTTGAGAATATATCAGTGGCAAAGCTTGTTAATTAGTGCTAGACCTTCAGTTTGGGATATTTTTGTCAAAACTAGGTCAAAAATAAGTAAAAGACCAGCTCTAATTCCTGCTTGTGCCCCATTTGGAATTCTAGCAGCACGTTAGCACTAAGTTACCAGCAATTCTCATGAACTTTTTTGGCAATTCTAGATTTAATGCAGACATTTGATGCCTGTAAAAGATATTCCATGTTTTATATGAAGCTTTTAGAGTTTTCCATTTCTGACTGAAACGCTTTGGTCAGGCCAGTTCCAAGCCTGGAGTGACATTCTTTCTCTCTAAATTTGTCCCATTCATTGGAAATCTCCTAATTATGTTAGCGCTGAATCTGATTTGTTAGGCCTTCTCCTCAGCTCCTGATGTCTTAACCAATGGGAGAGCTAACATAGTTGTGTCTATGTAGAAACCACAGAGAAAACAATTCCTGATTTGAATCATTTATTGTGGTGCACCTTTTAAGAATTTTGCTCTTGTTTCTGAACAAAATATGACAATGAAATAAGACCAGACCACCAGAACTCAACAAGCACAATGATTGTGCACAATGAACTTAAATTTCAGATGTGTAATTTTTGTTAGTTTTTATATTTCATAGAAATCTGAAGAAAGAATTGTAGATTTCCCACTGCTAAATATTTGTAACAGTATAAGTGAAACACATTTTATTTCATTGTTGTGATATCAGCACACATCAGCGCTCAAACTTTTCAGGTGTTTAAAGCACCTTTGGGCCAAAAGGTGTTCAATATAAAAGTATTGATTCCAAAATGCATCACAGACCACTTTTTTTCTTTTTTTCATGATGTACATTGAAGGGAATAGACTTTACACAAACAAAAATGATCAGTGTCATATGATGGTTAATCTCTACCTTTACAAATGAAATAAAAATGCGCTATGTAAATTATATGTTGGCTGTTATTCTTTTCAAAAACGTATGTACAAAACTGTTATAAATTGAAATTTTGGAATGAAATTCTTCAGGTGTAATATAGACAAACATTTGGAAAAGAAAACTGTCAAACCATTATTAAGGCAAAACCGACACTCAATACCAGACACTCTGATTACAGTGAAGCTGTAAGATACAAACAAACAGCTGTACATGTTAGCAAAAGAGTGAAGGTGTTTTTTTTTGTAATTTACAGAGAAAATTCCTATTTCAAAAGAAGTCAAGGCGTCCTCAACCCTTGAATTAGGAGGCAGTGAACTTCTCTCATTTATGTTTCATCTCTGAAAACATAGTGTATGATGTGTAGCATTTGAAACATGGGCTTGGTAGGTAAATGGAACACCCAATATGCCCATGTAGAAATATTCTCATAGCTTTAGTAGGCATGAAAGTCGAGCACAGCAAGTACGGGTCTTTCTGTTTCTAAGATGTTGTACACCCATATGATACTTGGAGCACTAGGCCCTGATGGAGCCCCCCCACACCGCTTACTCTGTCATCTCCACCAATCAACAAGTTTGCAGTCGTGCAGCTGTCTGAGCTGCCTCCATCATCCAGCACCAGCAATCCGCAGAGGCTCAGGTGCTGTGGCCACTGTCTCGTCTGGTTAAAGGCAGTCGATTGCATCTGAAAGGAAGGAGAGAGCAGCGTTAGCCAGAGCCGCTCTCCTTCGGCACCTCCCCAACACCTCCCCAAAGCCCAGCTTTCCCTTTCTTCATGTCTGGCAGGTTTGTAATGGAGATAATTGTACAATAAAAGCTATTCTCTAAATCATTTCCCCTCTGTCCATACAAGATTGATCACGGAACTGATTCTTCCGACCACCGTAATTTTCATATTTAATGAGCGTGACTCCAAAACTATTACACTAATTAGTCAAATCTCACATATCGTTAATGATGCTCGCAGTAATTAATATTGTATTTAATTAAAAAATGACCCATTTCAGTGGCTTGCACGCAAGCAGGCAGGCAGGCATCGCTGGCTGACTAGTTTGCCTGGGGGGTGTAGTGTATGTGTGTGTGTGTTGAATGGGGAGGGGGATCTCAGAGAGACAATATGATGAAGAATGAGGTGGGATGAGGGGTTAGCTCTGTTCATTTCTTGATTTTCTGCATTGCATTTGCAAATCTCCACTCCATTTAGGCATATTTTTTAGTCTTCATGAATCATGACTGGGCACTGACATTTCATTTTGGGGGTTTACCTGTGCAGGTCAAAAGCACTGCATGGCAAATGTAGGGCCATTTGCAAGCAGATGTCAATTAATTCCTAAAACAGTAACCTAAAAGTGGGTCTTGTGGGTCAGTGCTATTCCATCATTTAGGCAAACTGACAGTTTTGTGTTTGTTTAGATCTACAGTACTGTGCAAATATAAAAAGACCACCCTTATTTCATTTCCAGTCAAGACGGCCATTAAGTACCACATATTCAAGAGAAATATAAATTCAAAGAAAAATAGATGAATATATATATTTCCCCGTTTTGTTCTATAATACTAACACTGTTTGCTATACAGTGTAGACCAGAGGTGGATGGGTTCCACTTCTGAGTATGGGTTCCTGTCAAGGTTTCTTTTTCTTGCTTCTAGGGAGTTTTTCCTTGCCACTGGCTTGGACCCGGATTTTCCTGTAAAGCTGCTTTGTGACACCTGTTGTAAAAAGCGCTATATAAATAAACTTAGCTTGCTTGCTTTTATATATATATATATATATATATATATATATATATATATATATATATATATATATATATAGATATATATATAGAGATATAGATATATAGATAGATAGATAGATATGTCACGATTGGCCCCTCCCAGTCCGGTCCATGTGCATTTTGTTTTGGTAAAGTAACCCCCTGTTTGGTTACTCCACCCCTGATTGTGTTCACCTGTCCCTCATTACCCTTTGTTATCTAAGCCCTGTGTTTGCCCTTAGTGTTTGCCGGTCTTTGTTTGATGTCTCGGTCTCTGTTTGTTGTTTGATTCTGGTTTATGTCATTTCTGTCCCCCGATCTGTCCGTATTGGCTATCTGACCCTGGACCGTTTTGACCACGATCATGGATTTGCTTACCTCGGCACATGCGTCCACCTCATCGCTCCGCGTTACTAAATATATATATATATATATATATATATATATATATATATATATATATATATATATATATATATGTATGTATATATATATATATATATATATATATATATATCTTCCCCCCCCCCCACACACACACACATATATATATATATATATATATATATATATATATATATGTTACACCACAAAAACTGTCACCATCAAGCTAGCTTTCACATCTGAAAGAAAATCATGCTTCACTCTTGCTTAAGATCAGACAGTCAGTCCATTCTTCCACTGTGAGAACACTATGGGTCTGAAAGGATGTGTAGCTGTCAAGAAGCCCTGACTGAGACAAGGCAATAGATGAAAAAGAACATTTGAAAATCAAACAAAGAGGCTGATGGTATTCTGAGAACAACTGACTGACCACACCAGACCTCAACATGACTGAATGTGTTGTATAATCTCATAAAAGATTGTGAGAAACAGAAAACACAAGCCATTTCTCAGACTGAACTTTGCAAATGTGGTAAAATATCACTGTAGATTTCATTGAAAAATTGAAAGTGAGTCAATTCAAAAGGTGAGCACACTGAGCTGAAGGTGAGCAATTAAACTGAAAATCTGAGTCAAACACAATTTAAAATATATTTGGTTACCTACCCTGAAAAAAATCAAACTGCATTTTGATCCTTTGACTGGAAATTAAATAAATAAAGGGTGGTTTCTGACTTCTGCATAGTACTGTATATGGTCAAACGGCTAACAGTCATGGCTTTAGGCGGTATTATGCGTTTGCTAGCACCTGGGAGAGACTCTCATCTAAGCAAGTGGAGATGCTGCATGGATCTCCCCTCAGCATAGCCTGAGCAGTTGGCCCGCCTGATTAATGGCCCCCCCCTCCTCGCTCCACAGTGCACAGACTGGAAAATCTCCAGTTTACACAAGAATTGCCTGAAAAATGAGATCTGTGACTACATTCTTTTCATTAGCGGCCTACGCTAGCGTGGCGCTCGCAAGAGAGCAGCAGCCTCCTAATGATCCGCCATGCCGCAGCCCCAACAGCTGTTAACAGCTCTGCTGATTACCACCCACATTCATGCCACAAACAAACCCACTCATTCCATTTAGACAACAATTAGAGAGAGGGAAACAAAGTTGGTAAACTTGTGGGGCTCAAGGCAGGGTGAGAGAGAGAGAGAGAGAGAGAGAGAGAGAGAGAGAGAGAGAGAGAGAGAGAGGGAGTCTGAGAAAGTGGTGGAGGGGATTGAGATGAAGAAAGAATTAATAAACACAAACACTCCATAATTATGATGCCAGCTGTATATCCTTATGAGGAAAAATGTCATGTTCCAGGCGGAATATCACCGTTCTGGCAATTTGTACAAATTTCAGCTGCAATGAATCTGTTAGCCTAAAGATTTTCAATATGACTTCAAGCCTTATTTATAAAACTTTAAGAAATAGATTATAACATTCTAAACCAAAATCTGTTTCAATTAAATACTGAAAAGATGCATAAAACCTGCATAGGCAGAAGTTTTAGCCGCTTGTCTCACAAGTCACTTGTCTCACTGTGCCAACCCTCTATAGGCAGCATCCAGAGACCCTGCTGCTGGACTGCTGTTCTGTTCTTTTATCTAAATAAGATTTAGCCCTCGTTTAAACCTGTGGCCGCATCAGCACAGTGCCGAGCGATGTCTGAGAAATAGTGTGTGTGGATGGGAGACCTAGGGCACCTCATTTTATCTTTATTTATGCCCCCCTACAGTGGAGCTGAGGGTACTGCTTATGTGTATATGTGTGTATGTGTGCACATGTAGGTGGGTGGGTGTGGATGTGTGATCTAGGTGATGCACTCAACAATGTAATTGGGGTGATGAAAAATTATTGTGATTGGGGGGTTAGCGCACCCCCTCCTCTTTCCTCTCCGCTTCTTTCTTCCTCTTTTTCACCCCCTCCCCATTCATACTCTACACTATATCCCCCCAGTCCTCCCCCTCAGCACCCCTGCACTAGCAATAATATCTCTGGGCCCATCTGTCACCATCTAATGTGACAAAGTTTTTATCGCGTGTATTAAGGCGGCCAGATTAAAAAGTAAATACGGCAATCTCGCCTGGGCCCCTTTGGCTGCCGGGTTATGGCGCATTTCACGGTGGCCTGAGCACCTCATCAGCGGCCCCGCCTGCGGCCACCCTGGCAGGCGAAACAAACAGGGCCCGAGGGAAAGGGACTCCTGTTTTGGGCGGCGGGCAGGGGGGAGGTTGTTGAGGGGGAGGGCGGCTGGGGTGGGTTGAGGCAGGGTTAAGGAGATGTTAAAGGATACCATTAATGTTATATGTCTTCCTCCCCCAGAGGCAGGCACAGGCTGCAGCAGCAGAACCTTTTTCCCCCTATCTATAGTGCCTCCTTTAGCTTTCTGTCTTCCTGCCATTTACTGCTGAGGGATACATCGTTCTGTTGTCACATTGTGATACTGATATTCAGTTTTAGCAGTATTTACAGACAACAAGCATTATATCCATGATAACACTGTTATTACATAAAATAGCCATGAGCCTGTTAGCAAGCAATCCACAATCCAGTACATGGCAAAAATGTAATCATGATTCTTCAAGAAGTATTCACAATGCATGATAGGCCACCACACTGTTTTCTGAAATTTGACAAAGTACTGCACAAAACGCTATGAAAAACTAGGAATCAACACATTTGTACTTGTATCAACATAAGGCAGTAAATCCAGTTAAAGAAGACTAATTATGCTTTCTTTGTAATCAAACATGCAGATGGGAAGTTTTTTTTTTTTAAATACTGATGAGTTCCATGGTCATTTGTCATTTATGTTGTGACAATTTATCATAATAATGCTAAATATTGTTTTTTCTATTTTTTTGCAAATAGAATATAAGACCTCACAGTTTACACATGTCACTTGCTGGGTGTTTCAGGTTGATTTGAAATGCAAAGAGATTAAAACTGAAGGAATAGTACGTTTCTATCTGGAAATGTGGTTTCTGTCTTACAGTTACATTACAGTGTAATGTCTGTATAATTACTATTTAATTTCTGTGTATTTCTTATATGAATTTCTACTCAATTTTCTTCTCAATTGAGTCATTGCGAGTTCCAATTGCTAGCTAGATCTTGCCATCACACAACACTACCAAGATGGTAGGATGAGAGGGTTTGATTTCCCTGCCTGGGTAAACACACCACGCTGTACCAACAAGAGTCCTTAGGCAAGACTCCTAACACTACATTGACCTACTCCTGTAACATGATTACACTGCAAGTTGCTTTGAATAAAAGCATCTGCCTAACGCCACAACTGCTATGCAAATGTACTCAGGGTGTTATTAGAGCAAAACGAGCACCTCATACCATAAAACAGCTGAACATGTGATGATATTGATTTTTGTCAATACTGCTCAGTACTACTGCGACTGACTTCTCTTTTATACAGCAGCTAACCGCAATTAAACAGGCTTTAATCAAACCACTTTAATACATTTCACAAATGCGTGAGTGAGTTTGTGAAATGTAGTGCTGGTGTTGCTATCTTTATAAAAGCGCTTTCTGAGTTGGCACAGCACCAACAAATTTGCAGCACATTTTATTGTTCTGGACAGTGTTTGTAAGATGCAGCACATGAGTTGTCATTTTGATAAAAATGTCTTCTTCGTTTGCAGCTTGTTTTCTATTTGAGGTTTGCTGGGTCTCGTCATCCACCTCACTTTCTGAATTTCCTGGCTGCTGCTGTTGGAAAAACAGCTGTGAAATTTTCCACCTCACTCTTTCTCTCTTTTTTCCGTACTGTCTCTGCTTCATTAGAGGCTGCAGGGTTTACTGGGTTATGTTTGTATTGACTGTGTCAAGCCTGCACGCTCGTATGAAGCAAGCATAACAGGTCCCCAGGATCCCCACTCTGGTTTATGAGGGAACGGCTGCATTTCACACTTTGTTGGGCGAGTTCCCTGAGTGGTTCCAGAAGCTGTATTGTTCAGGTTATCATGGATCGCTTCTCCTCACCTGTCCTCCTGCCTTGCTGCAGGCTGCTTTTCTCCTCCATTTCCTCCGGCTCAGCTTAGTGGATCTGATCGAAGCTCCTCTGCTCCATCTGTGCTGCAGGAGCAAGCTGAGCATCTCCTGATGAAGCTTTGGCAGATGGAGGAAGTGAATGGAGAGTGCCTCCTGTATTAGATGGCTGTAATGGCTCATTGGGGCTCCTATGAGGAGATATTAGCACATGTGTTCAACACGTCTGTGCTCATGCCTCAAACTCAGAAACGTTGCAGACTTCACTGGCCATATCTGACAAACCAAGACATATGGCTTTATATATGACTTCATATGTGATTCAGATAAGTCTCATGATGGCAGCGTTATAGTTTAAAACTAGTATAAAACATGGCTGTAAAACCTTTTGAAAACAAAAGTTCAGTGAAATCAGTCAAATTTGTACAATATTCTCCTTACCCGAAATCAGTCATGACATGTCTAGTGTTCAAAGTTTGAGGCTAATGTACACTCTTAAAAAGATGGTGCTTCAAGGGTTCTTTAAGAAAGAAAATTATTCTTTATAGAACCATGAACACTCAAAGAACACTTTGCATGATTAAAAGGTTCTTTGCATCATGAAATGGTTCTTCAGATTGTTGGAGAATGTGCTGATATATAGATGGATCTATATAGAACCTTTTTGAACATGGTTCTATAGCACCTAAAACAGTTCTATATAGAACCATCTACAGCACATTCATGCACATTTTCCAACAATCTGAAGAACCCCTTTATGAGGGTGAACCCTTTGCAAAGGGTTCTTTGAGTGATCGTGAACTCATCAACAGAAACACCTGTGGATTCTTTTTCAGAAGAGTGGAGCTAGTTTTTCTCCTCTCTCTCAAAGATGAAACCTTAAAATACTGCTTACAGCTTTCATGGTCTATCAGGTCTTGTACAGTTGTTTACAGTTTTTTCAATATCTTTCTAATATTCTAATTCTAATTTCCCCAGTAACAATCCCTGAAAATGAATAACTTGTACACAATGGCTGTTTTGGCTGAAAATTAAATGAAGGGTGGTCTCTGACTTTTGAAACTGTAAGAAAATAAACCATTTATCAGTTTTCAGAACTAAAAGCTTGATATTTATAATGAATGTGTGTGAACATAAAAGCTAGATTTCCATCTCCATCTGTCCCGGCTAAAAGCTGAATGGGAGAAATTTACACTTTAGCTGGCACAGTTCTGAGTCTGAGCCAAGGGATAAGTAAACAGTCCTCCAGCATCCTCGCACGTTCCTGTCATCTGAGAGGTGTAAATAATAATCTCCGTTACTTTTGGCAGGGCTACAGTAGAGTCTTCAGCATGCTGCTTCTGGCTGCTTGGTGGGGCCACTGGGGCTCCTCAGAGCTGTGGCATGGTGACAGGCTGCTGTGGCTGACAGGCCACTATCTCCACACGCCTCCAGTGGGAGAGGCTGAACATGTGTAGCTGTCTCCCTGCCTGTCATTAGAGAGGCAGCTAATGGAAAAGACTCCACAGCTCCACATTCACAATTAGCTCTGCAGGAGGTTGGGCGTGACAGGCATGAGGCCGAAGCGGGGCAGAGAGGAGCACTCAGGCCAAGCCGGGTGACAGCTCCAACACCATCCAGCCCCAGACCCCAGCAGATGCCCAGGAAATGGAGACTGTACCCTCAGCTGACCTGTCATGAAATTAGACTAGAAAAAAGAGTACTGTAAATAATATGATATTGCAGCATTTTGTATTTCTGTATGAAAAACATCTCAGTAATACAATAAATTGTATTATATATACACAGTATATAGTCAAATACAAAGATTTTGTTGCCCCTGGTTAAATTGTTTGTTGTATTAATTTTTTGAGTAAAAAAAAGTGAACACATCCTCTACAGAGAACAAACTTCTATGCATTATAATGTATAATTATTGTTTATTTGCTGAATTTAACATATTGGGTAAAATAAAACATAGAAAGTTATGCAAAAGTTGTGGCACATTTTATATTTATTAATTTAAATGTTAAAAAACAAATAAATAACAGTGCAATAATATATAAAAATGCCATGTTCATGTTTGTTCCCTCTAGAGGATGTATTAACTTGTTTTCATTTAGAAAATCAAACAAACAAAACATGTTGAACATCAGTCATTGCTGAAATGAGGGAGAATGAAAAAGCCTTTGTAACATTAATATTTAAATGTATACTGTATACGTTTCTGCCATATTTAAAATGGCAAAAATTGTTAATATGGCAATTGATGCCAAACTTTAAACAGAAGTAAACTCATAAACTACATACACTTAACTAGCCATTTTATTTTAGTTTGAGAGTCATTCTTGTGAGATAGAGCTGATGGCCTGCCTTTTAAAGAGCAGTGCACTAAGTTGTATGATGTGTGCTGGTCCTGCACACAAAGACCACCCACTGAGCTGAAAAGGCCATGGAAAAAAACACTACGAAGTCAAATCAGCCAAAAGAAGCCAAGGAGGAAAGGTCAAGAGTAGGATTCAAGCGAGCGTGCTATTGAAGCCAGGAAAGAAGACACTGGAATTGTAAGACAAAAAAAATCAATTTTAACTTGAATTATGAACTTTTGGACTCTTTTGGTCTCTATGCTGCTTTCTTCAGTTTCTGTGAGTGTAAACTGTGAGTGCTCAAGTATGAAGAAGAAGTCTGTGTGTGTGTGTGTGAGTGGACAAGTGTGATTTCCTCCAGATCAGAGCTTTAAGTACTGTTTATCTGATGGGGACAGTTTGGTGATCTTCCAGGTCTTGTGTGGTTGTTAGGAGTCCCATTTTCTCTATAATTTTTTTGAGCTCCAGTGGAAGATTTAAAACCACTACCAACTTGCCTAGGTTAGGCCTCCCCAGCAAATTTAACCTGACCGCAGACTGCAAGATGCTAAAAGAAGTCTCCAATGCTACGTTTACACAGCAGGTAAAAGTGGCCCTTTTCTCAATGAATATCATTTTTTTGTTTGGTTGTTCACATTGTCTTATAAATGTGACCTGTATGCGACATCAGTCTGAACAGATCAGCTCCTAAACTGACCCGCATGCGCAAAAGAACAATCATTCATGTCTCTTGCTCGTACAGAGGTAAACAATCATGATGACCAGTGAACACCTGTCGCTCCCGGAGCTTCAGCTTCGTCTACGCTAGCATGACAGGAGCGATTATGAAGTTCCAGTGGTTGACAGTTGGGCTCATCACCCATAGTGTGTACGAGTTCACCGTAAAAAGGGCATGAATGTCGAGTTGGATTGATGTAAAAGTCACATGAATTGATCTTGCTGTTCAGAAGTCGCATTGCCCCAGATCGGATATGTATCAGATTTCAGTACCACGTATGAAAGCGTGTCATATCGTAATTGAAAATGACAGTTTTTGCTGGTTCACACAGACACAAAGATGACACATCTACGGCTATGTTTACACAGCAGGTAAATGTGGCCCAAATCTGATTTTCTCATCAAGTCAGATTTTTTGTTTGCCTGTTCACACTATCTTTTAAATGTGATCTGTATGCGACATCAATCTGAACAGATCACACTCCCAAACCGATCTGCATGCGCAAAAGAACAGAGCTTCACGTGGCTCATCCCGATATAAACAATCATGACAACGAGCGAAAACTAGTCGCTCAAGGTTTTGTCTTCACCAGCATTACAGGAGCGATTATAAAGTTCCAGTGGTTAACAGCTGAGCACATCACCCACAGTGTGTTCGAGTTCTCTGTAAAAAGTGTGTGTTATTTGGCCACTTCATTGGTTCGTGTCTTTGGGTTATTTAAACTGTTCTCTGGTGCTGCAGCCTCAGGCTCCTCCTTCGTTCAAAACCTCTTCAAACTCGGAGCGGCTGCGATAAATATTTCTGAGTCTCAGCAGCACAAAATGATGACGATTGTCGAGTTGGACTGACATAAAAGTCTGAATTCCGATCTAGCTGTTCAGACTGAGTCAAATTGCCGCAGATCAGATATGGATCGGATTTTAGTACCACATATGAAAGTGTCTCAAATCGGAATTGAAAATTTCAGATTCAGTGTGGTTTTTGCTGTTCACACAGCCACACAAATGAACATCTATGTCACATAAGAGGAAAAAGATTGGATTGGTCACATATGAAGAACTAAATCGTCATGGGAGCTGCAGGTACAACTATGAATTCTTTTTCATACCAGAGGAGAATGTGAGACCATCTGTAAAAACCCTGAAGCTGAAGAATTGGACCTTCCAACAGGATAATAATCTCAAACATACAAGTAAATCCACCAAAGAGTGGCTCAAAAGGAAGAAACAGTAGCTTATAGAATGGCTTGATAAAGTCCATCTCTAAGTCCAATTGAAATGATGCAGGGGATTTAAAACAGGTTGCACATGCAAGAACCCCTTCAAACATTTCCAAGTTGAAAGAATTCTGCATGGAGCATGGATATCAGAAACTGTCACACAGTTATAGGAAAAGACCTACACATTAAGTTGTTTCTGCCAAAGGGGTCAGTACCAGTTTTTGAAGCCAGGTGTGTACTTACTTTTTCAACAGATAGAAATTACATTTAATTTCTTTTTGTTTTTTTGTATTACATAACGTTTCTCTACACATTCTGTTTAAATGAAGATCAAATAATGATATGTCCACATACACCACTCTGCCAATTTGGGATCTCACTGCAAAGAAATCATCCATCACCACTAAACAGCCATACTGACTAAATAAACGATCGAGCCTTGATTACCTCTCACAGTGCACTGTGTGAAGATGAATGTAAATTTGCAGCCTGAGTCAGGATCATCTTTTTGACTGGGACGGAGAGAGCTGGGGGTTTAGGAACAATGAGTCTCAGTTAAGGAACAGATCCCTACCATTACATTAAGCTACCTATAGGCTTAAGGCTTAAAACGGCAGAGCGTGCAGTGCAGATCAAATGAAATGGACGGTCATCCTGACGTTGCTAGATCAGTACTTTTACACTGGTTGTGATGACCAATCAAAATATGATAGCTTCTTTTCTCATTGTTAATTGCCCTTTTTGTGGTCTCTAGTGCACCACTTCCTTACCTGGAAATTCAGTTAGTAAGTGACCACTGAAAAAGCAGTTTATTTGATATCCTTATTAGTCCGCAATGCAAATATACAAAACTGTCATGTCAGACAAGGTCAAGTGTGGCTGCCCCTCTCTCTGCTCCAGCATGGCAATTAAAGCAAGACCCAAGGGAGGGTTCGGCTCGATTTTACCAAAGAGAGAAAGTGCCGGCATCAACTGCGGCTGCTGCATGTACTCGTGTACTCCATCTCACATGCTGGCATGAGGGAATTAGAAGTTGGATTATCAGACATCTCCATAAATCGATCTGTATTTCAAACTCCCCAACACACAGCACATTGTACACCCCTCTTTAGCTAAGGAACACGCTACACCTGATTTAATTAACACTTCAAATAGTAGTTGTATAAACACTCTGCTATTAATGGGTGGAACCCTCCAAGAGGGCAAACATTCAGCAGTTTTTTCCTCATTATGGTATGTGGGGCGACGTTATTATGGAAATGATAATTAGGGATCATTAGCACACACACAAAGTGGGTTAACCGCAGCAACACAAACAGTAACTATCATTACAAACATGCTGAGTAAAACGATGCAACTGTATATAAAAAGTTTTTTTTTAAATATATTTCTTTTAATTTTAATATCAAGCAAATGCACAATTTGACACTTGTTATATATCTGTGACATATTTTATTTGGATATTTAAATATATACTGTCCTACTCTTGCTAGACTCACCACACAAGAACATTAAAATGAATGAATAAATCTTTTTTTGTAAAGAATTCAACAAATCCCAATAATAAAACTGCAAAACTAATTATATGAGAAGCTATGTCATTTTTGATTACCCAGACAGCTGAACTCATAGTCAATGAACTCATGTTAAATCAATGTTAAAACAGCATTAAACTGAATGTTGATTTATAATCAAAAACAGATGCATTAATGTAAAATTATCACATACTCAAACTGTCAGTAATTCATAAACACCAGATGACTGGCTTACTTCACAAGATCTCTTTTCTCCTTAAATGATCTAAAGAAAATTAAAAGAAGAAATCAAGCTGTGGTTTTAACCAGCTGTTGTACAATAAGTATAGAAGTAAGAGTATTTTTTCCCTTTATTTCAAAAGTAGACAGTCATACTGTCTGAAAAAAGGTAACTGTATTCTGAAAACTGCATTTACAAAACGTAGCTTGGACTTAACACAAATACTAAATTTCTATAAATTCTAGAAATTTCTGTATTATGAATACATATTTCCAATGCTTATATTCTATTACAACCCAAGCCTGACTATAAGCACTTCAGCATATATTATAAAGACATCAAGATGAACATTTCTTTAAATCGTGGAAAAAAAAGGCAAAAGCATGAAAGATTTTGAATGAAAAGTTACATTTAATTACTCATCCTTAGGCAATTTAAGGTGTTTCACGTCTTCAAATGTAAGACAGTAACTAGATACAATTTACATATGTATGACAATTACAAACGAGATGTATTTCAGCTTAGAATCGCTGTATGTACTGTATCTGTACGTAGTGAGTACACGTTTTTCATTACCTGTGGGTATTTCTCTTTTTATTCATGAGTTTTCTGTGAGCAGAAGCCAGAGAAGACAAACGCATGGCCCGGTGCAGTGCAGCCAGGCGGCCGGCCCGCACCTCAACTTTGATACTCTTTAGAATAATTGCATATCAGCACACGGTATCGCTGCTGCACTCTCCAAACACACTCTTATGCATGGCACAAACCCCACTGTTTGCATAAGCCCATTTATTATGAGTGATAGTGCTGCCTTCACTGACATTTCGTAAACTGGAAGCACCTAATCTTGTTTGGGCCTGATGCTTATTAAAATACGGGTGTGGGGAGGAAGCCATGCCACTGGCTGCTCTTCCCCCATGTCCTGATAGGCCCAGCGCCGCTTCCTGTTCAGAATAAATACATTTGTCTTGTTTGCGCCGCACGTCCCTGTCCGTGTCTGAGGTGAGAAGGGTGTCTGTGGCTGCCTGGTTCAATCACTTGATTTATGAATGCGTCCACTCCTCTCTTCCCCTGAAATAGTGGCGGGACTGCAAGAGTTAACAGGACGTCTCTTTAGCGCCCAGACTGGAGTGCAACCTACACTGGTTAGGTTTCAAATACTTGTCTGTAACACTTGTTTTTTTGCATCACAGTACTAATTTGAGGTGTTCCTCCAGTTGAGGACAATTTGGGGAAAGCCAGACTGCAACATCATATAAACACCAATGTTAACCCAATCCAACCCTAAAGCTACTACACTTACTAGAACTCTAAACAATGAGACTGAAGCTGCCATTATTGTTGGATACATGAGCTTGGTGACCTACTTGTGAAGTGCATTCCTATTCATGTGGTTTCTTGTTCAAAAACATAATACAGACAAAATTAGGTAACATTCTGTACATTTTGAAATGCATGCAATTAAATAAGACAAGTGATGAAAGTGTGCTATTAAATAAGAAATAGTGACTTTTTTGCATCAATCTTAAGGGACAAAAGAAGACAATACTTTTAATATAATACAATTACGGGAAACACATATTCAGGCACTTTTGTTTGTTATTTAATATACTTCCAAGGCATATGTGCACTTCAAATTTATAAATACATTTTTTGGATTTTTTCCAATTTTCTCATTTCCATTAGTCATATCCATTTAGGACTTCCCTAATCACACAAAACCACCAGTGTTAGGACGGCAAAGGCTAGCACAAGCTCCATCTGAGTTCAGCGAAGCAAGTTGCCGCAACTTTTCAAACACAACACAAACACAACAGACAGCTGAACGTGTTCAGAGAGTAGCGCCAACCGTCAGTTCTGTTACAGCTAACAGATGCCTGGGCTGGCTAGCATTGCACTGAGTGATGGGGAGAGGGAGGGCCATCCTTCCTACCCAGGCAGAGCGAGGCCAGTTATGGGGTCTTGAACTCTCGGCCATAGATACACATTCATTTTTGATATTTTGTACTTATAAATGTGATATGTAAAAAAAGCTGTATTCATAAGCATAAACAAACAAAAAGAGGTACAGAGAAGCACATCAGAAATTTGGAGAAAGGTTATGTGTATGATCCTAAGACCACCAAACCCTCAGTGAAGTATGAAGGTGGGCGCATCAAGATATAAGGCTGGGAACTGGAGAACTACACATCATCAATGGCAAAATGAAAGGAACAACATACTGGGATAATTTAGTGAAGAATTTAATCTCAGGTCAAAATACTGAATCTAGGGAGAAGAAACTAAAGTAAAATTCCAATTAGACAATCACTGCAATGGCACTTCATGTCCACTTATTTATCTCTGCTGCTGTACTGAATCAGTGCCTCTACTATATCACCCCTATACGTATCACTTTATACAAATCACTTTATACATTATCAGTATTAAGATGTACTCTTTTTCTACCTCGTACTCATGCTGCTGTGTTTCATGCTGCTGTTATTTGCACCTTACTATTTATTTTTACTTTTGCTCTTGGGAGTTAACTGGGATCTTGAGTACACTATTTCGTTCCACCTCATGTACCACGTGTGATGCGCATGACAATAAAGTCTTATCTTATCTTATCTTATCTAAGACCAATGCTTCAACAAGACAATAAACGAAAACATACAGCCAAAATAACTCAAGACCAAACTCAAGTTTCTAAAAAAAGAAAGGTGAAAGTGCTTGTATGGCCTAGCCACTCTTCTGACTCCAATCCCACTGAAAATGTATGGAGGTTTTTCAAGTAAAGATAGTCTGCCAAGAGGAAGAGGCCAAAACTGAATCACAATCCTGTAAAAAGCTTCCTACATCTTACCGTAGACATCTCAAAGCTGTAATTGCCAACAACAGCTTTGCAGCAAAGCACTACTGTTATTAATGTGTGGATCATATTTATAAGTACAAAGTCAATGTGAAGTGGATGCTGCACTGAAAGCACTAAATAATGTAAACATTGTATTTTCAAAAGTAATTATTGTGGTGTTGATTTAATGTTACAGTCAAGATTTTTCCTAATTTGTTAAACACTATGATGGGTTTAAAAATCATTGCAGTAGAATGTTTAAAATCTAAACATCTGGATTTATGTAAGCCTTATACTCAGACTCCCACACTGTCACTGGCACAGGATGCCTGTCAGCCTTGGAGAAGGAGTAGGAGGACAAAGGCAGACAGGTACAGGCTAGTGGGAGGGGTAGCTGATGAGGACAGGTGGAGGGGGAGTGTTTAGGAAATAATTGAATTCTACAATGGCTGGCAGATATCTGAATGTGACATTGCAGGGCTTCCAATCCTTTATCCCTCTCACAGTCTGTGTATCGACAGGTAAAAACAACAGTCATTATCTGTTAATTACATTAACATTTTATCAGCGGCACTGAGGTGGGGGTGGGCCGGGAGATAGCTGTCAGTCAGCTGTTGAAGGTTTGAAAAGGTAGAGGTGGAAAATGAGTGCAGATCCACAGGGCTGGACTTGATGGAAAAGGCCAGAGTGGATCTCTGCTCTTTGGCACAACTACATCTTACAAGCCCCAGTTAAAAATAAATAAATTATTAAAATAAAAGGTTCCCATCTGCCCCCCAACACCCTCTAAAAATGAAGTGTTGGATAAAATTGACAGTGTGAAGTAGCTTCTAAGATACTTAACTGTGTAACATGTACTTATCAAACTGAAGTAAATCACACTAAAGCGATTTGTCTAATTTCCATTATTCTTATATTCTTACACTATCTTATATTAAATTATATTATTTTTATGTATTACCTAATAGGGAAATGTTTATTTTAATTAAAAACATTAAGAAGTTAATAGGTTTAAGATATCTCTGTATAATTTCCTTATGTTATTACTGTGCTACTGAGCTAATGTAGAATTAAGCTCCAGCTACAGTGCAGGCTAGGCAGTTTACCATGGAGTATAAGAAGAATGCTCACACAATGGAAGCTATTACTGGGGTAAAGAAAACACAAAGAGGGTGCATAAGGCAGGTAAAATACATGATGCCATAAGCAACAGAAAAGATGTTGAGTTTTATTCAGGATTACACTGATCAAACACTTATAAAGTAAATTTTTCCATTGAAACATCACAGTTCATTCAGTTTTACTGATTTGCATATTAAAATCAACAACAGAGCGATTTAAGTTTTTGAGTGCATATTAAAATACCCTTCAATATGTAAAATACTATGCATGGCATAATAATGCTTGATTAATCACCAAGTTTGTCCTCTACGCTAATGGTCTTTAAGTCTAATATACGTTTATCATAGTTACTAATAATGTAATACATGGATGTAAAACTGCATGAACAGTGATAAGCATAAAGTTTTGGTCTAAACCCAAACGTATCCTGAAAAAGCTCTTTACAAGCCTGACCCCAACTGACCCACAGCACCAGATTTAGAGTCAACTCAACCCTGACAACAATCTGTCCAAACCCACCTGGAACTGTCACTGTGAATGCGAGTACTCCACATTGAAAATGACTGTTCCAGAATTAGCTCACTGCATACTGACAATGGCTGCCATCATCATATCACTAATAAACTACATCATAAACTATCCATCCATCCATTTTCTAAGCCACTTCTCCCTCAGGGTCATGGGGGGAGGTGCTGGAGCCTATCCCAGTGGTCATTGAGCAGAAGGCAGGATACACCCTGGACAGGTCACCAGTCCATCACAGAGCAGACAGACAGTCACTCACACACAGGGGCAATTTAGCATGTCCAATCAGCCTGACTGCATGTCTTTGGACTGTGGGAGGAAACCGGAGAACCCAGAGGAAACCCACACATGGAGAACACGCAAACTCCACACAGAGAGGACCCTGGTCGCCTGGCCGGGGAATCGAACCCAGGCCCTCCTCGCTGTGAGGCGACAGCGTTATCCACCACGCCACCATGCCGCCCTACTAATAAACTAAAAAAACTTAAAAAATATTTTAGGGAGGAAAAAAAGAAGTGCTTATGTACTAAAATTAGTCATGATTTATTTACATAACCATTTCCAACCTTTCTCTAAACAAACTCTGTGTCTGTCCTGTATTACGCCTCATTCAAAAGGCAGTCCAGGATGACATGCTCTCTATAACTTCAATGTGAAAGGGCAGAGATAAACTGCTGTTGGCTGAATAGATACATGTATATAAATGTGTTGGTTTTTGTGAGATCACAGAAACAATAAATTTAAAACGGGCCTTTTCTGTTACTCTATTCTGTTACAGCTTATTCTGTATACATGGACTGTAAAGACTGGAAGGGTGAATGGTACGTTTTGAAAATGTACTAATGTTTTCATACTACATCAAACTCTTGAATTTCATAAAAGTGAGGCAAATTCAGTTTTCCAAAACATGGGCCCTGTTGACTCGGCAGCCCCGTGCTACAGGCCCCAGAGCAATTGCCCCCATCTGCCTGCTGGTAGTTGAGACACTGTCTCTGCTCTCTCACTCACTCAGCTGCCACCTGGCAGGCCTCACCTGCTCCGTTGGGGCTAACAGGGGCCAGGCACCTCAGGTGAAACCCATGGGCCTGCCTGGGTCATTGTTGCCCTGACCCCTGTCCCACAAGCAAAGGAAATGACTAATGACTTTGAGCTGTGTGCCTTTTTCTGCATCATACAGCTTGCACTGGTCAGCGGAGGTATATTCAGTTCCATGGAAAGAGAGATGAAATGCCAAAGCCAAATCATTCAGAAGACGATGGGCCAGATTTACTAAAAGAGGCCCTATTTATTGACAATCTACTGTGACTTTGAGCCTACTGGGGTGGCTAATTTAGCAGTTTATCTGCATAGAACTTCCTTTCGTATGAAAACCTGTTTCTGCCAGGTCAGAGAAAAAGAATGCGTCCCAAACTGCATACGACAGTGGTTTGGGTGTACCCAAAATGTTTTTTATCCTTCTTTGATTCTGGGTTAAATTTTGACTCATTAAGCTAACGTAATAACATTTTCTCAACATTTTGATTTAGTAAGTCAAAATGATGACTAATAACTAAAGAATGAATTATTACAATGTGTGGGATTATTTCAACATAATACATAATTTCAGGGTAAAAAATGTGCAGTAATTATTTTGAGTTTGAGTTCTAATTTGAGATGACGTTTTGTTGCCGAGTGCATTTAGAATTTGTGTGATATTGTAAAACCTCTGTTTAATTTCACTGAGATCATCCAGCTCATATGGGAACTGTATGATTGAGCTCATAGTGAATGTGTCCTCTTAGCTTTGTGAGCGACAAATCATGACTGTGACATTTCTGTAACAGAAGCCGCAGCGCAAGTGAAGTAATAAAGTGAAAAGCTACTTTAGTAATGCAGTGATGGCAAAGCTAAAGTTTCACAATAGTTTAGGAAAGAAAATTTCTAAACATAAGGCAGACAAAACCTGCTTGGAGAGACTCTGTTGAGTGTAAAATATACTCACAGAAGGGATATATAGAATGTTTTTTTAGTCAAAATAAATAAATGTGTCCAAAAAACTTTTTCTCTGTCTCTCAGCAAAATAATGATAGCCTCACAGACCAGCATTTTCCTCAGGCTTTAAATAATGTGCAGTCAGTATTTACTTTCAGTAAATAAGTGCATAATTATTTCCTTTCAGCATTTTATGTAATGAGGGGAAAACTCCAATCAATGCATATGCAATGAAGCAAAAGCGCAAAAGAGCAACAACTGCCCATTTAATCTTTTCACAGGTGTGTAACCCTTATGAGTTAAGACAGCCACTTTTTAACACCAAACTGGATTTGCAATGGCATAAAACGTTAGTTAATTATATATGGGACATAATATTGCTATCATAATATTGAAAGATTTGCTTTCTTTTAATTTGTTTACACCCGTTGGAAAGTGCAGCCATTCAAGTTATGATAACACTTAAAAATGACCAACAGAAATTATCCATACAATCTGGAATAACATTTCTCGTGAGTTTAACCTACATTCAAAACAAAGAACTTATTTTTTGTTTTGTTGACAAAATGCATAACTGATTTTTTTTTAAATCATAGAAGGGTGTAATACAGTGTAATTGCTTGTGTAATGAAGTAGCCGAGGTACTCAAGAC
The DNA here is from genome assembly GCF_015220715.1 of Pygocentrus nattereri. Lineage (NCBI taxonomy): Eukaryota > Metazoa > Chordata > Actinopteri > Characiformes > Serrasalmidae > Pygocentrus > Pygocentrus nattereri. The sequence continues at coordinate 32,564,930 of NC_051220.1, read as the reverse complement.
TTCTGGCATGACATAAACCTTCGACCATATGTATGTGAGGATAGATGCCATGTTTATTTTACTTATTTATTTTAGAGCTCATGTGATGCATTCTGTTCAATGTCAAATCCTGCATCATGCTGCTCACAGATGAAGGCAGAGCTTTAGGTGACTGGTCACTTGCAGTTTGGGCTGTACGGCCCAGTCCTGTCCTTCGCCTCAATGACCAAGTGCTCACTGCTGGCCCTGCCAGTGTTTCCTCATTACGGTGCTCATATGTTTTATTTATGCACTCTGTAGTGTGTCCAGTTCTGCCAACACTATCCTGGGCACGGGTGCTGATGGCGGTGCCAGAGAACGGAGGACAAGAGCAGCAGATGCCAGCTTGCTCGATAAAGAAGTTGGCCGTGAGGCAAAAGCTGCGAGTGTGTGATCGGGGCTGGGCGATGCCCACAGAGCTTTGGTCCAGATCCCGTGTGCTCCCAATCCCTCAATCATATTACGAGGGCCTGCTATCCAGGGACGTAACCTCTCTGCCCACTGCAGTCATGGGGGCTGTTTATTGATTGGGACCTGCCCCCATAACTTAATATTTCACCTGCTTATTTCCCTGACAGAGGCTGCCTCCTGTCACTCCAGCGAGAGGAGGATCAATGCGAATGTTGTCCCAGCAGGAAAAGGACCAGGCTGGGGTCGGCAGCTGACTGACAGGGCTCCAGTCTCTGGCTGGCAGCTGGACAGCCAGCCAGCGGTCAATGAGCAAAACCACAGAGCTTTGGACATGCCAGCTTTTTCAAGGCAAGAAATTACTGGCGCCTTCAAACACAGGAGAGCTTTTTGAATGAGAAAGGTAAAATGACAGCGGTATAATGGTATACAGTAGCATCTGGTCAGGGTGAGGTTAAGAAACAAGTCTATAGAGAGTAAGATCCTGAAAAGGCGGGGGAAGAACATGAGAGTGAGATCGAGAGAGAGAGATAGAGAAGGAGAAAGAGAGGGAGAGGGAGAGGAGGGTACCTGGCCACATAGTCTTGATACACAAAAATGCAAAGGACCATTGCTGACAAAGAAAGAGTAAGAAAGAAAGAGATATCAAGTGTAGTAATCAAAATGAAAAATGGGTCCCCGGCTAGTTTAAACAAGAGCTAATTTATCACCAGAAAGTACGGATAAGTAGCCGAGTTGTTGCCGTTCAGTAAGTACCCGTTCTGCACCAAATTATTCCACCCCTGCTTGCATGCAACCATAAATCATACACTTCCACACATCTTTTCCCATTAGCGCCCATGCTAGGCATGGGTGCGTGCTCAGCTACCAAACACAGACTAATAGGCTACAACTTTTAATTTTAAGAATGCCCCAAATGCCCCACAGCCACCAGCCCCCCAATACAAACCTTTCATTTGCCTCCCCCACCAACACACAATTCACACAGGAGCATAAAGCAATTTTGATCACCATCACCCAGCTGTAATTCTCTTCTTGATTGTGGCACAGCAGTATTTACTAGATTTCTCTCAGCAGAATTCCTGGGTGGCTTTGTGTTTCGGGGAACATTCACCACATGTTGGAGATAGAACTGATCTCTTGCCATTGGGGACCGAGGGGTCATTGCCTTCTACAGTAGAGGAGCGCGTCCATGGTTGCTTTAGCCAATAGAGGCTGTTGATTAAAAAGCTGCTTCAGAGGGAATTGTAAGCTTTCATTTGTGAACAACAATAGCATCAAAATTAAGTCAAAGCCTTTGACTCAAAATCTGCCTAAGAATCCTACTGATTTAGAATTAATATGTGTGAAAGTCACTACTTAAGAGATTTTCCACATTAACATACAATATGAAATAGCCAGCATGGTGCAAAACAACTATCTCCACTTTGTGTTTACATAATGTGCTGTTGTGAAGGCCATCACATACACTGACCTGTTTCGTTATGGGTGCATTAACTAATGTTGATCCTAAAAGGTCAGTGTAAGTAACTGACTCAAACATATCTGTATCTCCTTAAACTTCAAGGGTCAGCATTTCCACCCATGATTCAATTCCTCATGCAAAAACAACATAATGTACTTCATTTGAATGAACAAGTCTTAAGAATATTAAACACATAGAAAGTCTCCAGTTAAAGGGTTTAATTGTGGTCTGTGTGGTACCATAGCAGAAAGGCTGGGATGTAACAGAATACGAGCATGTATCCAAGTGTGTAATAGCACACATAAAAGAAGTATTTGTATCTGTATTATATTTTGAAAATACAGTATCCAGAATAGTTAGGATACTTATCCACTAAATAAATACATACCTTCTCTAAAAGAAACACGATCAATGCTTATTTATTAATTATAGTTGTAAGTAAGTTTAAATATCCCAGTCAAATGTCAAGCATATGGGTGCCCTTGGTCAAATGGCATGTGTTGGTAATTTTCTAAGTGAAAATAAGTTAACACACCCTTTACAGGGAACAATCTGTATAACAATGTTATCGACTGCAATTAAATACTCTGCAAATAAACAGTAGATGTGCACAGTAGTTTGTAAAGGATATATTTACTTATTTTCACTTAGAGAATCATTCAGGAACTCAACCAATGGCTTCTTAGTAAATACTGATTGCTACTAAAGAGTGAGTTGCTAAAGACTGAGTAGACAAATAAATATGATAAAATGTGATGGGCCAATTATTTATCTCAGTCTTACTGAGCTCTTTGTGGCATGATGTTATACACGTCATTAACTGCAAATCACATAACTACCCAAGTAAATCAAATCTGTAATATTTTGTTACTGCAATATGATGAATTGTTTGCAGTAAACATTTATTAATTCAGTTCATTTTTCAAAGTGTGGTGAGTCCAGCAAAAGTAGAAAAATATGTACTAAAAAAAACAGTTGGTGTGTTCCACAGTCTACAAAATATTCATTACATACTTATGAGACCTGCTTGAGGGATTGTGGGAGCAGCAGAGGACTGAAGAAGACAAAGGGAGCAACAACAAAAAAAAATAGTTGCACATTTCAGAATTATAGGCTAGTTTTTCATAAAACATTAACCACAGAATTACATTAAGAAAACTGAAGTAACACTAAAGTTTTCCATATGTCCCATGAAGATATATTATAAAGGTATTCTGAATATGTTACCTTTTATGTACTGCGGTGAAACATATCACTGAATGTATTTAAGACTGAGTATTCAGTGTTCAGGGATCGCTACTTTACAGGCACTGCTGAAGCTCACCACTAAATCTATCCTAATAATTATGGTTACAGACTCAGGCCAGCTGTTCCATGTAACATACACACGTTTTCTTTCTCTTTCTCATCCTCGGCGGAATACCAACAGAAACTAAACAATGGCAGCAAAAATAAATTCATCAAACTGAACACTCTTGAGTGACTCTGGGAAGTCCCTTGCAAGACAGCTACCTAGCGTCGAATGCTGCTCTCAGTCAAATGCTAAAGGGAGCTAGTGCATGATGGATGGAGTCTTTGACTTCCAATAGTAGTGGCATGATGGCCTGGCATCTCTCAGAAGTACTCCCACTCACATTGTGACCAAATCCTGTTCTGTCCCTGTTTCATTGCGGTGACAGTATGAGGAATGCTTGGTTTTGTTCCCCCTACTGTTGCTATCCATCATCCATGGAAAGCTGGGACGCCTTACTGCACCCCCCCTCCGTACACACATTCGCATACACACTCTCACACACTCACACAAACACACACCTTCAGTTTCTGTGTCCTATCTGCATGCACAGTTAAATTAGTCTCTACGTTTGCCACATAGCCCAAACTCCATTCCTCTGGCTGTTTTTATGAGCCATATGAGAGCAGAGCGAGCGTGTGCAGCTTTTTGGTCTGAGCCACTGCTTGTAAACCACAGCACTTTCAGATCAGTTCCCTTCTAGGAAGTGGCTGTCATATGATGCTTGTCAAATGAGCATACTGGTTATTGTACCCAATGAAGCACGAGTGTTCTAGGAAAAGCTAAGTGAGTCTCTTTGGACTGGACATTTAATGCAACATTCTTTGTGAAGATATGACATCAAAGATGACCACTTTAAAATTCAATTAGCCAGTAAACCCTAAGTGGTGGTCACCTTTCCAGTCATTCAATGGAGAAGGAAAACAGATTGGTTAAACAAAAAATGGTCAAGAACAGTCTGGAACCTTTAGCATATTACATTAGCAGTACTGTGTGGCTGCTGGTCATATAGTCTCGCAAGACATTTTGGTATAAGATATTTTGGGGGTAAGTGTGGGTAAGAAAATAGACTGAGCAGGGGGGCCAACAAACAATGAAAGGCTACAAACTGCAGGAATCCAGGGGGGTCGGTTTTTGGAAGGGGCATACCCATGTTTGAGGCAGGTTTTGCCTCAATTCAGCACAAAAACTTTAACAAGTTGTCCTGAGACTTGTATCCTGAGGAAAAAAAACATTATTTATGGATTTATCTTCAAATATTATTGTGTTGCCATGATGAGAATCTGGTCACTTAAATAGAACACTAAGACACTTTTACTGAAATCAATTGAATCATTCCATTTTTATTTAACTAACACTGTGAGAATATACTGTCAACTGTAGCAACATTTCTATGTAATATGGTATAATATGTTGTGCATTTCTAATCCACACCTACTACAGTGTCAGCAATTTTCCTAATCTCAAAAATTTTGTTTATTGCAGGTGTGCTGTTTAATTTCCAAGCATCTAACAATCATGCACATCTAATCAGATGTGGGTGTGGCTGATTACACCAGAAATCATGAATTATGATAACTGCTATTAAATGTAATAAATGATCAATAAAATATCCACAGTATGATCTTCTGCTAAGGCTGCCAGATCAAAGCTGAGCAAGCTTCAACTGAGAGTGCAAGTGTGTATGACGTGAGCTCAAGTGTCAAGATGTTATCTCATAAAGGAGCTTATAAATGTACAACTCTCTCTAGCCACATAAAGAGCAGCCATGATTTATGGCCATTGATCAGCTGCTGGAGGCTCTGACAGCTTTGTAGACAGCATCAACACCCCTTACACTGTCATGTACAGATGCCTCTTTAACAGATAGAAACATAGTTTTGAATGGAGCCTCACACACTCAACAATGAAGCTTTAAATAACAGGCAAACACGTGAAAGAGATGAGTGCCACTGTGAGTCACTGTGACAGACTTTCTCTGCAAATATCTGCAGAGGAAAGACATCTGGGACACACAGCTTTTGGTTTTAATGACTTTAGAAAAGGATTATTACTAGAACTGCACAATATATTGTTCATTACAGTAATTGTTATCACATTATTGGTGTTTTCAATACTGATCTCACAGAAGCTACAATATCCAAATGAGCCCTTTAACCAATCACAGAATGCTCTATAGTGCTGTGGGCATCCAGACCAATCTTGATGAATGTAGCTTTTGGGTGTTTCAGTGAATAAATGTATCCATGTAATCCAACCAATAGGCCAGTGTTGGTAAAAGGATTCTCTTATTCAAGTAACGTTTTGAAAAGTAAATGGTTAAACCAGAACTTCAGAGCAGAGAAGGGGCTTTATTCACTCTGTTTTACCTTTTGAATTTTTTAATATACACAAAGTGCTTACAGACTGTTTCTTGCCATAATTTTGTGGCAGGCCTTAAACAGCCTAAATGGATGCGGAAACATACAGTCATGACATTTGAATTGAAGTTTAATTTCTGTCCAATAAAAGAACATAACAAAAGTGAAGTTCAGTAAACGTTGTAGTCCATCCTTAATTTGGCCACACAGCTGTAATTAATATAGTTTGAAAAAACTGAACTGCAAATGTCACACATTATTTTACTATCCAAGGCCATTTTGCCTGATGTTCAGTTGTACAAGAGCTGAGACATGACAATGTTTTTCCTGAGTCCTTTTCTTTTGTCTGATGTATGAAACCTGATGCTGTTGATTTAGCATGTATGTACATCATAACACAGGTGTCTTTTTTTACAGACATGATAACAAACAGTGTCCTGCCTACCTGAGTGTGTTCAACCAGTGCAGCTCATATACTTCTACAACAATCCTATCTATGTCAGGTACAAAACTGTTGTATCAGTGTAGGACATCCCATCATCCAGCATCGTTAAAAGTTCAGTTATGTTCACATGTGAGAATATTAGTGTCTTGCTATGTTCAGAATGAAATGAATCAAGACATTAACAACATTTTTGCAACTGGGGGTAAAGGCATTTTTATCATCACTAGAGGCTGCAACCACAGTAACACAGTCAAACATCACTGGGCACATTCCTACCAAAAATCGATCCGATTTTCTTACTTAAACCAGGTTAACATTTTGTTTGTAACAGAGTCATATGCAAAGTTTGGGCAGCCCAAGTCAAATAAAATGTTTTGCTAATTTTCTAAATGAAAATTAATTAACCCATACATAAGATGTTTGTATCTGTGCAAAAGTACAATTTCTATTTTGTTTGTTCTTTTCTAATATGTTAAACTCAACAAATACATGAAAACTGTGCATTAAAACTTGCAGAAAAGAGAATGCAGAGGACATGTTAACATATTTTGACTTAGACAGTCAACAGAACGTATAAATAACTGGAGCTGTTCATATTTTGCATCCAGATGTATAACAAACCATATCACAGCCACCATAAACAGTCAGAGAATCTCAGTATATTTCATTGATTATATTATAAAGTTTATATCATTACAATATCAATATTGTGAAGCTCTGATTATTACACGGATTAGTACGAAATACTACATGAACTCAGCAATGTTAACTCAAACCTTAAAGGTAGAAAACACTGGTTTAGGGCTAAAAACCTATCTTCATCATTATAACTGTGAACAGTACTGAGTATCAACATTAACCAGATTTTGTTAGTCTTTATGATTCCATGCGACTCAGTCATTGCATTATATTAAAGAAGAAGAAAAAAAACAGTAGTATATATTTTAAATTTAGTACACTGTACAGTAGCCCATTGAAAGCTGGCTTTCCATTGAGGGCTCAGGTATGTTTGAGGATTGTAATGATGTCATCTTTTGTTGATGAACCCTTCTTTACTACATTACCCATTCAAAGGTTGCAAATCCTTAGCCATGGTTTCTATAGGCCACCCGTTCTGTCCGAAACCATTATGAAGAGAAATCTCTGTCTCTCCAATGGAGCCTAATTGTCTCCCGTGAGAATGGATAGCACGTCCAAGGCATAGCTTAGTTTAAAATGCAAAATGTGGACATTATCTGGCACTGAGATTCAGCGGCATCCATCATGCTATGCTAATGCGGCTGGCTGGTTAAGATATTCTAATATAAGCCACCCTGGAGATGTAGAGGAATTAACACAAACAGAGAGGGGAGGCAGGAACACAGAGGGGTCAGGAGATAGAAGGGGACAGGGGAGTGTTAGGCAGACAGGATCACACATGCACGCACACTCGCACACAACAAAACATACAGATAGTTTACATCACCTCTTTCTCAAAGACAGTGCATCAAGTACTCACATCTACACTTACCTCTTACTATTCTTCTCTCCATGACTGCAACACTGCTGGCATTAAGGCCTCAGGTAGGTCTAAGGTATCCAACTCCCGTGAGAAAGGTTCCTCCTGTCCCTAGTTTTCCAGCTGAAACCCTGCTCCCAGCACACCAGCTCCCTGCTCCAGCCCGCCAGTGCTGCAAGGGAAGGTATTATTATCATTATATTAATGTGACATTAATTGCTTTTACTTTTTCACTCCATTAAGTGTGCTCTATCTCTTTGGGAGCCTGGCCAGATGGTTTATCACTTTGCCGCTGTTGCTAGCGCCATTAATGGGCTAAGACACTGGGCTATAAAATGATTGCGCTGCAGTGTTGAAAATGTTCATCGTGCTAATTGAAAAGTAATTGTAGAGGTATAGTGCAACTGTCACTCCATAAAGAGCCTGATTATTGAAGAGGAGGAGGACTGGCGGGCGTGAGGCTGTTGTTTGGCAACAATTACAAGGTGTTCTGAGTAAAAATCTCTTGCAGGATCATCCATGCGAACCCCTTCAAGGAATAACAGACTGAAGACACAGCTGTTTCGCTATTTCCTGTGTGCATTTAAGCTTGAACCTTTTTTGACTGATAGTGCTTTGCTTCAGCTTATTTGTGCTAAACAACCAAATGAGCTTAGCACATGTCCCTATAACACTTTAAGCAAGCAGAAAAAAACACCTTAGAATCACATAAAACAATATAGTCACATATATAACTTATGGATTGCTATGATTCTTCAGTAAGTACACAAGTTTTATTAAAATGATCAGTTTCATGCCTGTGAGCCAAGTAGAGCACTCCCAAATAACAGTGCAAATTCCTTCAGATGTGGGAATATGACATATATGCATAATTTTGATTTTTCTGACATAAAAAGTCAGTGAAGAGGAGATCAGGATAATTAGAATAATTTTAATGGTTGCATTGTCAGCAATAACATTTGATTGATATCTAATGAACTTTGAATGTTATGTGCAAGACCAACACATTAAATTGTTCATATTACATTGTAAAATACCAATAAATTTGCAATCAATCAACTGCAAATAATTTAATGAAATTGTATAACTCTAAGTGATGCGTACTTATAACCACACTACTAATTCATTTTCATTTTGATTAACCTTAGATGCCTTGGAGGAATACAACTTTTTACAATTTTTGTAATTTCCTGATTAAAGGGTAGCAATTAGGGATGCACTGAGGATGAATTGTTTTGCACATGTCCAATTCTGATTTCTTTACAGCCAAAGTTGCCGATGGCTGATTTTCTGATCCATTTTTATTTGTTTTTTATTTGATCTTCACTAGGCCAAACTATCACTTTCAGTCGTTTGAGGAAAAATCAGTTGCCTATTTAAACACTGAAAGTAACAGGCAACTGCCTATTTAGTACAATGACTCATGCATAATAATCCTACAACATTTTGGCATAAGTGTGATATACAGAGTAATCTTTATTAAAAAATGTCTTGCATATGCACCTACACTTGAGGAGAAACATCTATACGTATGGAATGCATGGAAAGCCATGTACATGTTTTTATTGCTATAGTGAGCTTTCTGCTGACATGCAGAGTCAGTGTTCCAACACAGGGTGAGCTGGCTTTGTTTCCACACGCCAATTGATGCACAATTGTGTCTGAAGTGTTGCCTCGACTAGACGAGGCGTTCGTTTAAGCCGTCATTACTAAAACAAAGCAGTCCCTCACTTATCAGCCCCTAATCGACTTGCCCACCCACCCCTCTCGTCTATTCAATCCACCATATTGACACACATTGACTGGCCGGTAAGAGAATGGCATGGTGAACTTGCTGTACATGGATTGGGATCAGGACACAGTGTGTGTGTCTAGGTGTGGTGGTGGCAGGGAAGAGCCTGTATATTGCTGTATGACCATCTCCAATCAATGCTGCTGGGTGGAGATGAGAAGGGAAGGATACATAATAAAGGGATAGATTGTAGCCCATGTGATTTCATGGGCACTGATGACTTCTGAAGAAGGTGGAAGGGATGCTACTGTGTCTGTGTATATTTGCAAGATCAATGCAGGGGTCTGCATGCATATGTGAGCACAGGTGTGTCTGTCTAGATTAATTCTGGGTTAAGACGGACCTTGTATAGCATGATTATTTTGTGAGGGATGTTACAATAAGCATATTATTTATTCTTAGTACTGCTACTAGAAGACATTTGAACACTTTTTTCATGAGTAACTGATCAGTAAAGGTGGTGCAGAATGATTTACATTGAAAGTCTTTTCCTTGTCCTTCCTTTCTTAGGAGATATGATGTGTTGTTCTAACACTGACAAAATGGCACCTGAAATCACTGCCCATAATCATTTACACGTTGTGTGCACTTAGATGTATTTGTCTCCTAAGAAAGTGACTCATTTGTGTTCATTATGCTTTCAGTAGGCAAAATAACTGTAGTGATCAAGAAAGATAAAAGCAAAACTAATTTTGGCATTCCTTTTAAAAAAACATGCTGGCCAAAATAAAAAAAACAACTGACCATTACTACGTCTGGTGTAAACAGGCTTACTCTCCTCTGCATGCTGGGTATTGTAGCGACAGAACACAGAGGAACAAAAACACTGCACTACATAACATAAATATCACTGAATTCTAGTGTTAGATTCCCTTTAGCTAATCAAAAATGTATCATGCTGTACACCAAAAACACCACAATACATATGATGGAATTTGTGTACATCCATTAGTTTGTGTGAACGCACTATCTACAGGTCAATGGAAGAAAGTGCATTTTCATCATAGCACCGCAACCAACCAGCACTCTGTGCTCCCCCCATCTCCCATTCTCCCCTACCCAAGGTCAATATCCTCAACAATTAGCCCGAGGAGGAGGAGGGGAATTTTAAGCATGGCCGCCTGCCGTCCTCAGCCCTCCTCAAGGGCTCAGGGGGGCAGCAACAGTATGTCAGGCTCAAATGAAAAGTGTACCCATTCTCTCTTTATGTCTCCATTTGCCACCCTCATTAGGACCGTTCGCAGACACTTAGAGGCACCCTGCGTATCGGGATAGCAACCTGCCCTAGCCAGCATTGTCCCCATTCCACCTTCAGCCACTTAATGACAAGTATACTACTCCCAACCTGAGCTATGCTGGTGTCAGATGCAGTATGAAGTGCAGATGCAAATATAGAGGCAGTCGAGTAAGGGTAAGACGATAAGCTAGTCTGAATCCAAAACACACCAACACATGCATACAGGCACACACACACTTTTTAATTTAGAAATTTATACTGGAATGTATACTATGTACACAGGAATAACAAAACTCTTCATATATTGTGTCTTCAAAATTGTGTTTATATATATATATATATATATATATATATATATACACATAGACACAATTTTGGATAAAATGGAGATAAATGGGAGATAAACAGACCAAGCTTTTTTCTTTTTTGAGAGATATGAGACAATAAAGCTCCTCTTGCTTCAGATCTAACAAAATCCACAGGTGTTTCTGTCCATCTTCCCACAACAATGGTTATGAAATGGTAATAAAACGTGCAGCAATCAAGAAGCCACTATTGAGAAAAGGAAACAAGTCAATCACAAATTACAAGTCAAACAAAGAAGCTGCTGGTGTTCTCAGAACAAAGGACTGATTGGTGTTTCCGTCCATCCTTCTTCCACTGTGAGAAGACAACTCAACGCTTTCTGTAAGAATGTGTAGCTGTCAAGCTGTTACTGAGAAAAGGATATAGAAGTAAAAAGAATAAAATGTGCTGCTGATGCTCTCAGACTAATCACAAATCACACCGAGTCCAGCCCTTAACATCACTGACTGCATTTGGGATTACTTGGATTTTGAGAAGCAGAAAGTGCAACCAACTTCTAAGACTGAACTTTGGAGATGTGGAAAAATATCCCTGCAGATTTCTTTGAAAAACTGAAATTAGGTCAGCTAAGAAGAACAAAAAAATAAAGGCAAGGGTAAAATATGAAATTATATTTAGCTGTTCTGGGCCCAGTTTCCCAAAAGCATCTAAAAGCATCTTAGAGTTAAGATGACTGTAACTAGTACAGAGACTCTTCAGTCTCAAGCAAGCTCTGCCATTTATGATTTTTGTGCTACGATGCTTTTGGGAAACCCAGCCCATGTGTCTGTGTAGCTTTTGGTTAAATGTATGCTTTTTTCTCCTTTGTTCCAAAAGTTGTACTTAATGGCTATTTTGACTGGAAATGACTCTGACTTTTGCACAAGGAGGGATCCTGAGGGCATTCTAGACTTTCGGAGAAGCTAAATGTTTTCTAAGAACTGAAAGAAAATAAGTTTGTCATTAAATAGAATCACCATGCTTGTATTTGTAGTAAACACTGCAATTTTGTGCTTTTTACCACTGTGGTATTTAGGCACATACAGTCAAGTGTCTAATTCTCAAATTGGTCAGGACTTCAGGAGACGGACTGAAGGCTGTAACACTGAGTAACAGTAGGTTGGAAATGATAGTAGAATCAAACTATCATGCTTTGATTCCAGTGGAAGGACCAATTTTATGAGAAAAGGCCTTCTGTAAGTCCTAGATGTTACTGACACCAACAAGCCATTGTCTAAACAGGTTTAAGTCAGTTGTTACATAAACAAAACAGCAGCGGCAGCTCTATGCAAGGGTCTTCATTAAAAGTGTCACTATAAAACTGCTACATACAATATGTAACACAGGCAAAATATATGTTAAACTCTGATGCAAGCTTCAAATAAAATACATGACATATCTTTACAAGATTCAAATGTCAGTGTTTAATTCATCAAAATGCGATAATCTCTGTAATGGCAAAGAAAAAATGTATATTAACAAGGATGGATGTGAAGTACATCATAAAAAACAGCATTTGCTTGCATTACTACTGTCAAAATATATATTTCACTGATCATAATGAAAAGAAATAATCACAGCAGAAATCACCAACTATGACCATATGTCTGTCGTTCGGGGACTAGAAGTATCCTGAAAGGCTATAAGCAGTAAGCAGGTGCATAAAATCATATGACAGCTCAAATGGCTCTGGTAGGTCCGGTTGGGCCAGAGATAATGCACTCTGCCCACTCTGCTCTCAGACAATAATGCTGGCCAGACACTGGAGTAAAAAATGAAACATATACCTAAACTCAATTCCACAGAGGTACATCCATGCTCATAAATCTCTCCCTACCACCCCTCCACCCCCCCTTGGCCACAGGCTTGTCAAAGCTCTGAGCTCTTCCTGCAAAAAGAGTAGAAAAGAAAACAGAGGAGGAGAGGGAGATGGGGGAGGGAGAGAGAGACAACACACAGAGGTGAGGCGATTACAAGTGTCGAGCCAAGAACAAGCAGTCCCTTGCGAGCCTCAGCAAGGAGCAGCGGGAAAAACTCACACACAAACACAGCCATCACACTCAACTGTCTATCCTGCTCATCACACAGTATAATTCTCCACTCTTTCATAATCACGATAAGATCAATACTATATAACTTCGGAAAAAAACGATTACTGGTCAATGGTGCACTGACTGATATGGCACATGTCATCTGCTAGTTCACACCACAATGGTAATAATAGTAACCATTTTAAATAATAAATAAAAATAGATTAACAATAAAAAAAAATAACCCACTTATACCCATGTTTTCTAAATCCTCTTTTCACCTATTAAGTATTTGATATTTTTAAAGAACATGACTTTTTTAAAGGACTCTGACTACTCGAGCAGTCTTCAAAATAACTGGTCGATTTGTCGATTACCATTATAATAGATAGTGACAGCCCTGCTTTCGTGTATAAAAACATTCTGCCAGTATGGCACAGCAACTTCTGAAATCTGCTCCCTTCTACTGTTTCAAGTGGTCTAACCCAAAGTCCCTAACCTCCACTCAAAAAGCTGCAACACAATGACTGCACTGTAGCGCTGATGTCATGGATTCCTAGTGACTGAGGTAGACAAACAGTAACCCACTGTCATTTGTAACTCAGGACAGCTGTCCTCTCTCCTCTCTATCTCCCACGGCGAGCTTTAGCAGGCTTTAATTGGAGGGGGTTAAGAAGAAATCGACAAAGTTAAAGCAGAGACTTAGTTTGACAAATGAGGTGGGGAAAAGCGGTGTGGGGCTGTTGGCTGCAATTACCTTTCACAGAACTTAATGTGATGGGGCACTCTCCCCAGCTCTGAGGCCTGAACCAGTCCAGTACTGGAGAACAGAAAGCAGAAAACTAAGGTCTACTGTAATTATTTAGTAGTTCAAACTGTCAAAGGACATGGCTTTAAGAGTCTTCAAATGTTTTCCAATGTTACTTTAGAATCATACCTTGGTGAGGTAATGATGCAAGAAGCAGTAAGAAACACCTTTCCAAAAAAAAAAAAAAACAGCTGGAGTAGAGATAGCAGGTGAAAAATACTACTCTAACACTCCACAAAACCCATTGTGGTGATGTCTTGATTTGCTAAACTTATTTGGCACAACAAAAATAACGAGCTTTAGCTATAATAACAAGCTAACATGCTAGCCACAATATGACAATTCAACACAATATGTTGTGCTCTTACACCCTGTTGAACTGCAGTTGACCATCTCTGCCTCTATTGGGAAAGGATATTAAGTTTAATAGTGAAATGAACCCAAAAAACGTATGAAATTAATGACGAGAACGCAAAACGAGTTATATTTGCGTGGCACAAAAGTGGGCTGTATGTACGTATTTTCAAAACAGAAATCTCTAGACATGACTATTATCCGGTGGTGTAAACCAACCCATTTCATATTTAAGGTAATATGACTTACTACTCACAACAAAATAAGAGTCAATCACAGTGCGTCCCACGTCTGCCTCGCTGTAAAACCTTGAAAATGGCGGCTCATCGTCCTCCTCGTAAACACAACGAGGGAAACCCAAGCGCGCAGCTAACTTTTCAGGAGAACCTGGAAGGATGAGAAATGGAGTGATTTGCATAGAAAAGTTCATAAGCTTGGGACATAAGGATACGGTCGTAAAAAGAGGGGAGCAATAAAGATTTAAGTATGACAGAATATTAAAAGGAGGCAGTAAATCTAAGGCAGGCGGGTAGAATGACCCCTGCAGACAGGCTGCTGCGGTGGGGAGTCCGAGGCAGCTAGGCTAACATGGCGGCGCTGAGGGAGCGATGTTCTCTCACTGTACACAGAGAATAAAGCATTTCCCTTCAGACTACTGACAGATACGGCTGTCGCTCACTCCTCCACTGCTGGGGGATAGTTAAGATTTAAGATAATGACACAGGGACCTGCGACATTGATATGCCCGGGCGAAAGGCCTCCCCGTCTTGCCGGAGATGGCTGTCAGGCGTTTGGCAATGAAAGAGTTGAATGTCTTGGCGCGTTCCCCCGCGTCAGGGAGAAGATTGTTCGTAGCACCGGGTCTCGTACACTTGTCTCAACTCATTTATTTCAGCCAAGGTCTACAGATATAAATAAAAGGAAATGTTACTGGAGCATTTTAACTCCGTGGCCAGCCTTGAGACCCGTAATGTAACCCACATATCATCAAAAGTGCTGAATCTCCCTTTGTCACTGGGCGTGACACGCCATTCCTCCAAAACATTCATATGTCTGAATCCCACAAATGCTAATCAAAGGGGAAAACACCGGTCTCTGGCGTTGAACTCCACATTTGTTTTGCAGATGCTCAATAAATATGAGCTACTTTATTATTTGAATAATAAAACCTTAAAATACACAATTGAAAACAGCCCATTTTCAATAGTTCTTCCAAACATGGGAGGAAACCACACTTCTGCAGTTCAACAGGTGGTCCATAGATGGAGCTCTTCTCATTAGAATACATTAAAGCCGGTCTACCTCAGAATGCCCCGTGGTTAAAAGCCCAGTGTGCTGAGGCGCAGTAAAGCTCCAGCCTGGCTGTCCCAAGTGACATAGGGAATGCAAGGAATAAACACTGCACCCTCGCCGCCCCCCAACAGGCCTGTAATTGTACAAATAGTTGTCTTCTTATCCTTTACTTAACACATTGGACTGCCCCAAGTGTGTAAGTGAGAAAGCCACAATTGTCCATAGTCCCCTGCAGCAGAATGACTTAATTTAGCTAACCAGAGAAATCTAATTACAATAATGCAGAGAGGCGCATATTACATATTCTTTGCCTTTGCTTTTTTTCTCCCCTCAGTTGGACACTCTACTCTTACCTCACACTGGCTGACAGAAGAGGAGATAATACACACCCAAAGGCAACAGTGACAACAGTAAAGACTTTCATTGGAGGGGTTTTAATCAGAATTCACAGTCTCGTAAAGTTTGCAGACGCTGGTGATAGGTGGGGAGATGTGGGCTCTAAGGAACTGTGTGAGGAAGGCTCTGTGATCAGGACTGTACTATGAAGTGTGTTGTGTGGGAATAATATAACTGGATTTTAAAGTACACTATACCTTCTCTCAAAGTAGCGAAATCTTTAAATAAATAAAAAATATATATATTTTTACATTTGCAAGATAACTGTGTTATAACAGTGTATATGCTAAGATTATATGTATACATTTATTTATTTTTACATCCTAGATTTATCTTTAATGACTTGTTTGTTGTGTTTTTATAGCCATATTAGTGTGTTTGTTGTTGCTCATTTTTGGTGTATCACGTTTACAGTCTGTCTTCTGACAATATTGATGGCAGACACATAACTGCAGTGACTTTGAGGGGAAAAAAACAGCTTTTGTATTCTCTTTGTTTGTCTAATTGATATTTTCGTGAATAATCCATGCTCCAACCATTCTCAATTAGCTGGATAGTGACAATGCTAATTCCCTGTAAAAGAGGCCCAAAATGCCTGCCGATATGTGAGCTTTAACTACACAAAGCCATTAGGCCGGCGCAGCAGCTGCAGGAGGCTGCTATTGATCAATGTGAGGAACTGACAGAGGTATTCTCTGTGTCTCTGTATTGTGGCGCTGGAGACTGACATTGTAAGAGACACTTTCGACTCCATTCTCCCTTTATAAAGAACAAAGACCCTCCAAGTGTCAAACTAAGTTTTACTGTGATGCTGGGATAGAGGTAGCCTTAGTTTTGAGTCTTGCACAAGCAAATGCCATGGGGTGCAAGAGTAAAACTGCATAATTGCTTTATGTGTTTTCTGAGTCTAGACATGGTGATATGAAATGGGATACAGTTTTGCCAGGCTAGAATTTTTCCTTTTGCAACATTTAGAACTCGATTCTGTAATAGTAGCAAGCTAAACTCTCTAGCATTAGCAGGATAATCATCAGCAACACAATAACAAATGAACTGTAGGGGTAAAATGATGCACATATTTGTAGATACAGTTTAATTTGGTCATTTACATTTATTTGGATTTTTTGGTATTTTTTTCTGCCAAAAAAAATTGTAATTGTACAAAGCTTTGAAATACACTAATTGATGTGGCACAGAAAAATGCTCTTTTATTTCAAAGTAAAAGTCTCCATTTCTAACTGCCCAGAGTTGTAAAATTAGTGGTGACTTATCTCAAAAAGACAGTTACAGCATGTGCAGAATGTACACTGAGTCTGACACCAATCAATAATGATAACTACATTTTTCAATATTTTGAAAATCTCTCTTCTGGTTTAATTGATCAGTGAACTGATGGTTGACAGTGGCTTCCACAAAACGTAGCAAATGAGAGGAGAAGGGACAGAGGAGCATATTTTCTAAAGAGTTTTAAATTCTAACACACTGTTTTGCTCCTGGACTGGCAACCTGTCTGGGGTGTATCCTGCCTTCCGCCCAACAACCCTGAGGGAGAAGCGGCTTAGAAAATGTGTGTGTCTGTGTGTGTGTGTGTCTGTGTGTGTGTGTGTGTCTGTGTGTGTGTGTGTGTTTTGCTCCTTTTATTTTTACATCTTCGATGAAGTTTTCAGTTTGTTACACCTTCAATTAATTCACAGCTAATGGTGTCTATGGGTGTTTGTGCATCTTCTCTTTCAGCTTCCATGTGACCCTTTGCACTGTCTCCTGGAATTACCCACAGTCCACTGCTACACGCCTCATAGACAGAAGAAGTGCGGGTGCAGTGCAAGTGCAGTGCATATGCACACGGCGCCGCACAGCCGATTTATGAAAGTCTCTCACTCTCGGTAACAAGGTCATCCCGGACAGAGAGGAGACAGAAGCAGCGTGCCCAAGGCCATTCCCGTGCAGACGGCGATCATATTGAAATTAGCAAATGGACCGCACACTTCAGCTCTCTGCCCCATTTGTGGGCTCTTCCCTTCCTCAATGATATACCGACATGAACTGTGACGGAACATCACCATTTGCAGGACATCAGCGTGGGGAAGGGGGAGGGGGTATCTAACCACCCTGCACTCCCTCCCAAACCCTCCCTCCCATGCCCCACGTCCTAAAATAAAATGGATTGACTCTTATTTATTTACAGCATGTTTTGCACTCATCCCATAACACTGTAAATTACCTGCATGGTCAAGGTTCCGTTCTCAGGCAAGGAGAGCGTGAGAGGGGGGAAGGACATAAAGCATGTGATCTATAAGACATTTAATCCAGGAATCACATATGATCTGTCAATTTCCATATATCAAGCTTTATAGGTCATATTTTAAATACAAAATCACATTTATGAATATAAATGTGTGAATTACAGCCGGCCGTGTGCATTATACTACGTAAAGTATGTCCATGAGCTTGAGACAAGTAAGTAGGCCGGTATTTATGATTTTTGATCTCTTCTGAGAAAACAAAGCGCGCAGTAGTATTTTCAGGTTTTTGGTGTTAAACTAAGATCAGATTTTCCTCTTAATGCCATTTAGCTCTCATCTTCGGCATAGATGTAATGCTCTGGCTGTTCACCTTGAAACAATAATAGGTATAGAATAGGTAGAGTTAAAAAAACATTGGCTGAAGCTAGATATGTGCTTCTATCATCTAGTTTGTCTACACTGACATTTTGATCTTTTAGTTGTTGACTACATTGAAACAAGCCAATGTATTGTTTAAAAATGTCAGAAATTCTTTTAGAGAACGATAGTGAGGGAGAGAGAGCGAGAGGGAGAGAGAGAGAGAAAGAGAGAGAGAGAGAGGGGAGGGGGGGTTTGTATGCACTCATGAATGCAATGCGTGAGCGTCCCCAGGGACTGTGCACTGGACTCTTGCTTGCTGCAATAAGGAGGATCTTCACTGTAATGGCAAACAAGTGCATTTCTTTTAAGGCCAGTGGAGATTTCTAACCTTTGGTTGACATGCAGAAAAGGTCAGGTCCATCCTGAGCTTCCAGCCCTGAGTAGCCCCTTACCATTTTTGCTCTGCTTTCCTTCTCCAGTCTGAACCCTGCCTGCACGTCCCTCAGCAACCGCACCCATTCTGAGGGTTTCATACCAGAAAACCTGTAAAATACATTGTTTCTTTAGCCCACTTGTTTGTGAGTGGCAGATGAGACTGTTCGTTATTCTGTTTTGTGTGGTTATCCACATTTACACAACCAAGTCTGTAAGATTCAGATGCACATTTCTACTTGTTTCTCATGGTCAAGGTTCCGTTCTCAGGAGAGCGTGAGGGAGGGGTCATGCTTACAGCTGTTTAAATTGTGTTCTGAATGTGGACCACCCGCTCCCTCCCCCTGCTTTTTTTCCTTTTACATCTGTTAGTACAAAAGCGCAATTGCTGAAACATTTTAAAAAGCTGCTTTAACAGATTTGTGTGGTTTTAGGCACACAGAAAGCAATCAAAAACCACTTTCTTTTCACTTGATTCTCTTTATTCCTTAGGAGAATTAAACAGGCTACTGTGCCTTTAAGACTGATATATATATATATATATATATATATATATATATATATATATATATATATATACATCCATCCATCCATCCATCCATCCATCCATCCATCCATCCATCCATTTTCTAAGCCACTTCTCCATCAGAGTCACAGGGGGATGCTGGAGCCTATCCCAGTGGTCTATATATATATATATATATATGTGTGTGTGTGTGTGTGTGTGTGTGTGTGTGTGTGTGTGTGTGTGTGTGTGTGTGTGTGTAAATAATCACTGTTCTGATTGGCTGTCCTGTATTGTACCTCATTCAAAAAGCAGTCCAGGCTGAAACAATTCTTCAGTGTGAATGGGCAAAGCTAAATTGCTGGAGGCTTTATAGGTGGATATATGTAAATGGGTTTGTTTTCATTACAGCATTCTCTAATTTTCTCTTTATTTTTAAAATGAAAGCTCCTGTTTCACCTCCGTAGGAAGCTTGGAAATCTGTATTTTCATCACTGCTGTACCACAGCCTCTTTTTACTAGTATATATGTAATGTACACAGGTCTTCTTTGAATGAGGATCACAGTTAAATGGCCTATACTGTGGAAAACTGTTCCTTTTCTCTCCTTTTTGAAAATTAAAAAGTTTGACAAGGTATGTAAAGTACATAAGAGGTGCATACATGGAAGCTAAGCAGCAAAAAAAAAAAAAAAACAGCTGACAGCAGTTTAGCCAGGCCTAACTGAAGTTATAAAGAGTGTCCAAAACTAACCAGATCAGAATCCTGCTTTTCAAATATGGTGCAGTGCAAGGTGATCAATCAGAACACTTACATATAGTCTTAAATGAACAGTAACAAAAACAGCCAGTTTAACTGTACAGGATAAACAGAGGTTGGAAAATAGTCATTGTGACAGTTTTAATAAATAAATTCACACAAATGTTATAAGTGGACCTACAAGACAAAAAATGTAGATTAAGAAATGTACAAATAAATGTATTTAACTTTTTATTACTTCTTGTGTATTTTCAAATGTCCTCCAAATGTATTGGGTCCCTTTGAGCTATAAGGAATACATAAAGCTATTACAAGTCTATTATTAAAGTTACACTATTTGTTATAAAATGAGTGCAGACTGATCCTCTGTTTCTGTGCCCAAAACTAACCAGATCATGTTGTATGAAACCCAAAACTCCCAACTCATGAACTGTGACAGAAGTCACTGTCGCTTCAGCAAACACAAATATATGAACACCTGTTGTGTGATAGTGAACACTGGCGGCTGTCTTTACTCCAGCATATTCAAAGTGCTGAGATTTGCTTGAATACAACCTATTTTTATAAATGTTTGCAAACTTTAATCGTTGAGGGACCCAAAAAAAGGGACTCTGGAAGCTTCCCTAAACAAGAACATTTCACATCAAATCACTCTGAATTACTTCGCTTAATGATTTATTTACGGAGAAATGTACGATAATTGGTGAAATGCCCTTTTAAGGATATTGCACACCCGATCAGGAGATCCATGCCGCACAAAAAGCTTGGAGAAGAATGGAGAGAAACAGAAAAAGAACAAAAATGGGGTATAGATGCACAAAGAAGAGGAAAGAGCAAGAAGCCAGAGACTGATGAGGGAGCGAGGCTTATATTTTATTTCTGTGCCACAAGCTCTCCTGGGACGTTTGCTCGCTCTGTTTTCAATCCTAAGTGTAATTTGAGCCATTGCTTTATGCAAAGTGTATACTGCAGCTCAGTTCAAACCCAATCACTCACACTGACATGCAATTCTTTCCCTAGTCATCATCAACACTCAGAATAATGGAGCTCAGTTAGGAAATATAAAAGCCTTGAACACATACTGATGGAGACTGCATCCTGATGAATGTTAATCTGTGGACAGAACAGAGAAACCCTAAAACTGCAAACGTCCCACATACGCCTCAGCAGTGCCCACCGCAAATTACAGATGAAGCATGGCTCGAAAGCTTGCTTGCTGGATATATATTTGTTTTTTAACAATTAGATATATGCACAACTGTGTTTCATTATGCGTTTGCAGCAAAAAAAAAAACAATGTTAAGTGATCATTACTGAATGTGAACTGATCATTACTTTAATTTGGAAATGAACAATTAAATAAATGTATAAAACTAGAGAAACTATGAATCATTATGAATCTTTAAAATGCAGGCTACTTTTAGCGCTGCAATGGTCTCCACGAACTTAAAGCTTAAATAGCTGTGTTTGGTCCATTTTCCATGTAAATGTAGCTTCATTTTGAAGAACAAAAAGATGAGTCTTTGCTCATTAAATGACCAGTAAAATAATGAGAAAATGTGAAGTTCAATTGTTTTTAAAAGCAAGGCTCATTTCAAATAAGGAGGGATCTAATTGTTAAGTTTTTTTCATGCCAAAAAAGAAAATTGCCTCATATTAATTATATAGATTGGGGAATTAACTAATCCCAGGAAAGTGTTTCGTTTTATACAGGCCTTAATGGAAGCACATCTCTCCAGCACAGACAGTTATTATCTCACATTTTCTTCTACAGTCTTCTACTCAAAAATGGAGCTGGTATGAGCACATTTATACTGAGATTATAAATTGTACAACCATATTAGTGAATGCTTACACTCCTAATGCGGTAGAATAAAAATATGAAATTAAGATTAAATATGTACTGGCACACAGTGCTACTGTCTCACTCCGGCTGCCTCTCCAGCTTCTCAGTCTGCTGTGCTGTGCTGGAAGTCTCCGGAGACTCTGGCTTCTGATCTTCCGCCACTTAAACAGGAATCTGCTCCGCAAGTGGGGCTCAATCAGAGAGGCTCTAAATTGAGTGGACAAGCTGAAGGCCATCATCACTGCCTGCTGACTATAGAGGCATTGACAGCAGTCTTTCTTTTACACTCATTGTATGGTGAAGGACCTCAAATGTGTGTCAAGTGATTTCCATAAGTCTAAAAGACAAATACACAAAAGATGCACAAAAAACGTGCTGATCTCTAAACATGTACAGTACTGGGCAAAAGTGAGACCACCCTGCTTTTATTTAATTTCCAGTCCAAGTGGCCATTTAAAAGTAAAAGTCATTCATTTTTCAAGGGCTGGTTCTGAGTAGATTTACAAAGAGCTCCTCTCTTTCTTCAGATGGGAAAAAAATCCACAGGTGTTTCTGTCCATCCTTCCAATGTCAGTGGACAACTCAACGCTATGGGTCTGAAATGCTGTGTAGTTGTTATAAAGCCGTTACTGAGAAAAGGAAATGACAAAAAAAGAAGAAAATGTGCAAATCAAGGAAAGAAGCTTCTGGTGTGCTCAGAATAATTACGAACCACGTGTCCAGTCCTCAACATCACTGAATGTGTTTGAGATTACGTCAATCATAATAAGCAAAAAGTGAAACCAACTTCTAAGACTGAACTTTGGAGGGATGGAAAAATATCCTTGAGATTTCTTTGACAAACAGAAAGCAAGTATCCTGAAAAAAATGGCATCTGTAACAAAGGTGAAGAGTGGACATGCTAAATACTGAAAAATTGGATATAATGTTTAGTTTTTGAGGCTTCTGTGTAATTCTCTATTAAATATGTTTTTTTGTTCCTGAAAAAAAATAACTTGTACTTCTAGTACTGTTTTTACTGGAAGTGTATTTACATCTCCAGTTTAGCTGTTTAGTGACATGAAAATGTTTTTCAGTTATGAAAATGCTTGTTGCTCTTTACATTATTTGTAAGTTTTTATGATTAATGGACCAAAATAACATGGAAAAATGTCTGGTTACATAGATACATTAAAAGTAAAGTATGCCTTTTCCTTCTCCTGTAAAGTTACCATTCTGGAGATACAAGATTTTGTTTTCTGACAGTAGTGATATGTAACTGGCCTGAGTACAAGGCTACCTTTGCATAATCACCAATATATAACATCTCTGGACATCCCATACAGAAAAGCAAGTATTGAATTAACCTTTACAGTGTCCATTTTTGTCAAATTGGACCTAAAATAAGATTGTAGTATTGTTTCTGTATTGAAGGTGCTCATTCAACACTGGAAGACTTGGTATAGGTTGCTTTAGAGAACAGTATGTGTGCTACAGCTGTCCCAAGAGAGCACAGAGATGCTTTGAGGCCATCGGGCTTTTCCAAACCACCGCGCTTGTGTAGCACTACATACAATGTCTGGTGTGTAGTCAAAAAAAAACACAAGAAAAAAAGCAGTCGCAGTATGTTGGGAGTATATCTTTTTCTTTGTTCCTTTTCTCATTTTTTTTGACATCAAAACAAAAAAGAAATGTGACACAGGAATTGTTAAATGAACAATCAGATATTATTGTACAGTGCAGCCAAAGTGATATAATACACACAATAAATATTTTTTTTTTGGAGAAAATAAAATCCCTTTTCATTTTCAACATTTGAACACAGTGGGACCAATTCTGACTGTTGCATGCTGAGTGTCATTACACAAGGGTGTGGATAAGGGGAACATTTTGGTAAGACGTATTACAATGAACTGACCATAAGGGGTGTCAGTGCTTCTATACAAGCATCTTTCATTTAAAAGTAGAGAAGTAACTGAAGGAGTAAACCAGTACAGTGTTTAAGAGCACAGGACATTCACAGAGGTTGATAGTGGTGGGGGGTTCATATTGAGCAAGATGGATGGATGGATGGATGGATGGATGGATGGATGGATGGATAGATAGATAGATAGATAGATAGATAGATAGATAGATAGATAGATAGATAGATAGATAGATAGATAGATAGATAGATAGTGTGAACTGAAACCTATATAGAGACTGGCATGGCGAATAGTGCGCTGCAGAGTTCATAATGTGAAGTAGGTGTAAATAGTGCAGGTGCTGGGGGCAGCAGTGCTTATTGACAGCCTGCACTTACATACAGCGCTGCCCTCTCAATGCAATAGAAAGCTTGAATTGCTCACAATCTCTTCACAACACACATGCGGCCAGTGTTCTTTGACTATTTACACTGTGTCCAAATTGAGACTGTACAGTCTGGATGAATGATGAGGTAGTTAACTGGACGTTGCATGTTGGTTCAATGTACGTATGCAAGACTGAGAGTACATACAGATAAAAGTCCAAAAAAGACCACAACAACTCTCTTTTTGCTCCAAATGTAGGGGCTATGAGAGAGCATGTGAGAGGTCAGAGATCAAGCTATATCCTACAATGTTTCTTTAAGTGAGTTTGCAGTGTATTAATCTCTTCTTGCATCTTCTGAAAGAGAAAAAAAAAAGCAGTAACGGCATGATTTTAGTCAGAATTGGTCCCTGTTGTTACCCACGTAGTATGCACAACAGAATGAAAAATGCCCTGTATTACATTGTCCTTATCTGCCTGGCTAAGCCCACTCCATACACAGGACTGTGGCCACTTCAAGTTTAGACAGTTTAGTGGAGAGAGGCCCATGACCATCCTCCATTAAGTAGCCAATGAGTGTACAGCAGGATGCACTTTGGCCAATGATATAGTGAGCGAGCTGGCCACCATCACCCTTCACTATGCCAGTTCCTTTGATCACAGTATCAAATTGTGACAGCGGCACAATTTACAACATCACATAAAATGACATCAGTAGTATAAGCCGTTCCCTTCCCAAGCAGACTCTCTCGAAATGGAGGAAAAGGGTGATTGAAATCTACAGCATTGAACTACTTTTCCCATCATGCACCACAAAAGGTCAAACAAAACAACATGGCAGCTCTATTTTAGAGCAGTTGCTGAGATGTTGGAGCAGTGTTGGTGTTTTCTAGTCATCCTCCATGGCTGTTTGCGCAGATGGAACCCTTGGGTGGGGAGGGTTTAGGGGGTAATTAGCTGTTTATGTAGATGCCTGCTTCAAAGCCCTTTTTAGCAATCAATGCGTCAGCGCTATTGTGTCAACATGGGGTCAAGAGCCCTCAGCGTGTGCGTGGCCTACTCTTCAGCCTGCCGCCACCTTTGGAAGCCTAAAAATAAAAGCTGGTGTGAAAGACCTGCACCTGCCGTTCACCTTCATTTGGATACATTGCTATAAAAGTGGCAGGACTATAAAAAGTCCGGGCCACTTCTAAAATGGGCCAAGCAGATGCTGGGCACCTTGCTTCCTCTGTGCGGGACGGCTCTACCCATGGCTTAACACACCCAAAATAGTTCCTTTGACATATGGGCCTCTGATTGTTTGAATATGGAATCTCCTGGACTTCGGCCACTCGGCATAAATCCTTTGATACCTCCCTTCCACCTCATCCACCCCCAACTATCCCAGCCCACCTCCCCCCACCAATCCCTCACTCATCTTTCACTCTGCCCAAATCGGGTCTGTTCGTCAGCCTGCCAGCAAACATTTAGCACCAGCTTACTCCGCCGACCAAATACGGGTTGGAGGAAAACATCAGCAACAACAACAACAACACCAACAACAACAACAATCAGGAAAACAAAATGGGCCACAGTGCAACAGGCAAGTGGTGCGTTTATTGCCGGAATGCACTCACTTGCAACACATGTAACATATCAAAGGGTGTTGTGTTCTAATGGCAGCAGCATTGAAAAGCAGTCAGAGGGGTTCGGCCCCCGGTGCCTGTCCCATCAGCTCCCTTTATTGCTGAGTTTTACTACAGAGTAAGACAACTGACTACCTGGCTATGCTAGTTGGTTAAACATGTTTACCAGTTGTGTCATCCCACATGTGGCATGATAAATCAATGCCACAGGGGGTCACTGTTCTGAAGAGGTATATTCGCGGACGTTCAAACTGAAAGAGCTTATGTTCCTTTTTAATTTTTTTTTTTTTTAATGATTACGTGTCCCCCATCCGGTCGAGCAGAGCAAGACAACATGGCTGTCGTTTCCCCCAACTTTTGCCTGTACAGTCACCTCATTTTATCGCACTGTGAATGAATATTTACAAGTCCTAGCAGAGTCCTGGTAACGTCCAGGGGCTGAACCATCACATGAGATGCTCCACAGGTTTACAGATTTAATCATTACATGTATAGAGAGTTAGGTTTTCAAAATTTTGAAAATAAAAAAGAGCGTCCGACCACCTTATTGAGAGATTTCTTCCTTCATACATAAGCACAGACCATAAACAAACAAAACAAACCAAAAAAATCATTACTGTACAAGTACATAGGATTTGTTATATATTTTAAACTTTTCTTCATTTATATTTATACTTTTTCAATGCGTTTCTTCTTTTTTTCAGGTCTTCTTTAAAAATGTCTCGTGTCCGAGAGAAACAGAGGGGGACGGGTTTGAAAAGACAGAGAGGGGAGAGAGGCGAGTCTATAATCTGTTTGTCAAACAGTGTGTCTCTCCCCATGCCTCTCCTCAGTTAGTGTGTCTCTAACGCATCCCTTTTCACTGTTGCCGCGGCAATGTGACCGTGGCTGTCGTGTGCGGGGCCTGTTCAGACCTTGGCCTCTAACATTTCCAGGAACAGTTTGTGCATGGGCACTTTGCCCTGCACCTTGATGCTGTAGAAGTGCTGCACCGCCTTGGTGGCTGTCTGCCGGAGCAGGGGCAGGGTCATTAGCAGCTTTCCTGCTCGCCGAGGGTCCTCCGTGTGTTGCCCGCTCTCATAGTCCTGCAGGGCCTCGTGAAGAGCATCCTGGAGCTTCTGAACTGCCTCTACGTCCTCTATGTGCATGGAGTCTAAAAGGGGAAATGAGAATCAACACATTGATTAGAGGAATCTTCCTCACACATTGACTGCGTCTGTAGAAAACCTCTTTACAACATCCCATTACAAATTTAACAAATAAAATGAATAGTCTTGAATAAATATGCACTGATATGGCAACATACATATCTGCATAAACATTTCTAAATAGTAAATATATAAATATAGAAAATTGGAGCTACGTTTATTTGTATTTGCATTATGGGGAAATATAGCACAATAAATATATTATCAAATATACATCTGTGCAACGCCGAAATTTGTTAGAAGCAATTATCTTCTGAAACCAATCTGGATCTGATATCATCAGACATCCTTAGTCTAGAAACTCAGCAATGTAAAAATACAAACAATAACACTTTTCAACAGCATTTGTTCACAAGCACTTTTATTGTTTCTATAACACCTTAGCATTCAGAATATTGTACTGAAGTAGATATTTAATAGTATGCCTGATAAAATGAATGGAAAATCAATATAACAAAATAAATAAATAAATAAACTAACTAACTAAATAAATAGTGGTTGAGAGACACTGATTGAAAATACAGACAAAAAGATTAAGCCAAGACCACCTGAATCCAAAGGAAATCTTTCCTTTACACCACTTACACAGTGTTACAGGAATAAAAACTTTCTGTCAAAAGAGAATGTTACATTGTAATATCAGCAATATTTAGCATTAACAAACTCATACTTTATTAAAAGATGAATTTCATTTTTTATTAATACTTTTATTTTTCTTTAGTGAAAATTTGAGTCTGCTTCCCGAAAGACCCAGGTTTAAAAAAAGATTTGTGAGTGTGCAGAACCTTTTAAAGGCTTCACATGTACAAAATGTAAAATGTACACCTTTATAAAGGGTTCTTAAAGAGTTCTTTAGTAAAAGTAATAGTTATATGTAGAACCCTGACAACTATAAGAACCATTTTAAAGCACACAAGCTTAAATGGTTCTTCTGACTTGGTTTAATGGTTAACCTGTTCTCTATGACTTAAAACCTGTGGTAACATTTTTGGTGTTATGTAAAACTACTGTTGCTAAGAGTGTAATTAAGCATCTGAAGTGTTCTCTCCAAATGAAGTGTAGCCAATATATTCACCAACAAAATGTCAACGCTGCAGAGATTAATCAACAAATTCTGCCTCTACGAGATAAGTATCTAGATAATTCTAACAGTAGAATTAACTAGAAAAAAAGTACAGACTAGAAAATTACTATTTTCTGCATTCTCCCCTGTTCTGTCATATAATTCATTGTTTTGTACAATACTGTGTAAAGTATTTCAGTGCTGACACATACAGAGAGGACATGGGGTTAACTCCCCATCACCACCTCTCACACTCACAGGCCCGAGTCTGAGACGGTGGTTGCTAAGTCATGTCTGTCACATCAGATGAGGAGTGTGATTGACTCTGGTCTGTCTCACCTTAGTGTATATTTCACCATACAGGACAAAAAGCAGGAAACATAGATTTCAGGATTCATCTAAAATTAAAATTCATCTACTGGAACAACTGTATTCCCAAGACCTTGAGTCATTTCTCACTCGTCTGATCCCTCAGTGCTGACTGTGAAGCAGGCTGTGTTTGCAACAGGCGGGCAGGGTAATGACAATGAGTGAGAAAAACACAATGGATGAACACGATGTAGACGGATGAAGAAACACACTGGTGTTTTATTCTGTTACTACTGTCATACAGTTACATCTCTAAAATAGTCAGTGTTGTAACCGTAGAGGTAGCTGTCGTCACCGGTTATAATAAAAGCTTGGTGTAATTTGATATTAATATTCCCACCACTGGCTTTTTGATCAAGTGGAGTAACTTGTTGGAAGTGAAGCTTCTAAGCTTTCAATCGATGCTACATCTGCGTTTGTAAGTATAAGACAGGAGATCTTTTAGCATGATTTGATTTTGATGAAAGGTCATTGCTGTGCATATAGGAAAGAATAAACGTTCTTGTCAATTCTTGACAAACGGAAAAAAGTCAGAAGAGCAGATTCAAACATGTTGAGACAGAATGTAAAGTACTGAGTAATTAAATCTGCCGCTAAATATTACTAGGAAAGTAACACTGCGTATTGTATTGTGCTGTTCAGTATAAGCATCTGAATTCAATACACACAGGTATCAAACAATGCTTTCAACTGACTGGCACAAATAAATTACATTGCGTGAAGTTTGTCATAAAGAGGAAACATTTTTATATCAAAAGTGCAATTTTCAAATCCTAAATTTAGTGTTTTTGGTTAAACTTCCTTAAAATAGCAGTAGTTGTTGTATAAGTATATAGTAGTGTTGATTTATATTTAAATTTGTGAGCTGCCTGTAAATAAATTAGACCAATTATAAAAATTAGACCAATGAAAAGCAACTAAACACCCATGTGCTGTTTACATGACAACATAACCATAATTATCTCAGCATTCAGGCCTCAAGCCAAAAAAAGGAGAATTATTTGGTCTGTTTGGTAACATTAATTATTTAATTAACATTTTAACATTATTGCAGCCACAATATTGAAAAAACCCAAATGAGATATTTTTGCCAAAAAGCGTTCAACACTAGAATAAAGTATAAACAAGCAAAGCCCACAATGAGTGTAAGTTTTCCTCCTCTGAACAAATGACTTTTAATCTCAAAATCAGGAACTGTGTGGAGAAGAACACTCCTTATGCAATATATATAAATATTAAGACATGGCACATGTTCACCCATTCCTTATTTTTGCTGTATGGTAAAATGAATCAAGACTCCACCGTATTATAATAAACGGCATTATGAATTTTTGAATTGTTACACCTCTAATAATTACATTTTAATAGCCCAGCAAAACCAAAGTAGTAACTCTGCACTTAGAAGAGTTTAAGATTTCCAAGAGTTATGGTTTTACATACGGTAACAGTATATGGGAACTGTTATATCACTGCGCTAGACTGACAAAAATGTAGGTGTTTTATTTTCACATGATTGGTGGTATATACATTGGTATTCAACATCTTTGTTTAATCTCAGTTATATTTACATGTATGCATGTCTCTGAAGGAGAGAGAAATGGAGGATGAAGAGTCAGTCTGAGTGTGTGTGTGTATGTGTGTAAGAGATAGAGTGTGTAAGGGGAGCATTAAAAAAACAACTTTGAAGAAACAATTTCCTTGCAATCCATCAGAGAGCCCCCGTCGATCCAATTGATAAACTGCTAATTACAAAATCAATCGCTATGAATTTTCACAGCTGTCAGACAGAGACGCTCCCACGAGAGTCTTCACACACACACACACACACACATGCTCTCTCCTCTCTCTGTCTCTCCCACCCCTCCGGTCCCTGCTCCACCTACCACCGAAAGGTCTGTCAACTGAAAGTAAAGCAAAGCCCACCCTCAGCATTTTTCAATTTTTACAGCGAACAAAGAAAGAGAGAGAGGAAAAGAGAGAGAGAGAGAGAGAGAGACAGACAGACAGAAAGAGAGAGAGAGATGACGGGTCTCTGTCCAGACATTGATCAGAGAGGGACAGAGCGTGCTTCTGAAAAGCAAGCTGTCGATACAGGCCCCTCGTCTTCTGCCCCGGAACAAACGAGGCCCATCACTCCCTGATACTCATTCCATTCGACTTAACACATTTTATTGACAGCCCCTGTGCTCCTAATGAAATGCTAAATTTATCTCCTGTGGCTGCAGGGGCCCTGTGGCTACTGTTATGGAGATAGATAGAGAGAGAGAGAGAGAGAGAGAGAATGAGAGAGAGAGAGAATAGAGGAATGCCACAACACGGAAGGCGTTCAATTAAAAGCTCAGCGCGCCCTCCTCCCACTCGCTCTCTCCCGCTTTCTGTGTGTCCTTCATGTTTATCTGAGCTGTATCAATCCAGAGGACCCACATCAAGATCTAGCAGATTAAAGAACATACAGGGCGGCTTTTATTTTGTGGCTGTTTTTGGTCATCTTTTATTTATCGTGATAGTTTGTAAAGTTGAAACACAGGAAAACAACTACGTGACTAGTGATGTGTATTTCGACTGATTTTGATATTCGTGTGTCTACAAGAGGTAACGAACTGTAATTGGAAAAATAATGAATAAAAAGAGAAAAGAAACTCGTACAACATTACTGTAAGCAGTAAGCTTGCTTTTAAATGATAACTCTGGTGTTACACAACTTTGAGCAGCACACAGAGGAATACACTTGAAAATATTCAAAAAATATTCAAAAATAGCCAAAGGAAAAATGTAGATTTTCCTGTTGGACTAGTAACTAGGCTGCCTCTTCAGATGAGCTAATGACCAGTACAGAATTGGATGCTGATAGAGACTTGCCATTAATTTCTCCTCAGTAGATGATGTGCCAACAGTAAGTTTATCAGAGAAACGTACTTTCACTGTATGTGGACCTAGCTAACATCTATCAGTTAACAAAAAAAGCTACAGCAGAACCGGATCCTTCTCAGTCCTATCCTACACAATGAAAGCAAACTGTATTATATATGTATTGTAAAATAAATACAATATATGTATTGTTGGTCTGTATATTTTCTCCATCTTCCCATGACAAATGATAACAAATATTCAGTATTTCAATACTCACAAGTCGAATGGTTAATCAAATGATGCATGATAACAAACATTAATTTAGTGATTACAGTACTTCAATACTAGTGCCTCAACTGGGTAATCAAGTACTCGAGGGGGTTTAGGAGGATGTTTAACCTTTAAAAAGGTATTTCACACTTGTACATCTCATTTACAAACATGACTCTTTAACGAACTACCTGCTATAAGCATCCTTTGAGAATCAACCTTCTCTGGCATTGCTCTAAAGAACCAATTTTTTTCACCTTCATTTTTAGTATATAGTTTTCAATATCTTTTAATATAACATACAATCCTGTGGTTTCTTTTGCAGGGTAAATCTGAAGAGCGGTCTGGCTGTACCTGAGTTGGCAAGGGCAATGGCCTTGAGTGTGACAAACTCCTCCTTCTCCACCTTCAGCTTCTTGTACTTGCGGACGAGCTGCAGGATGGACACGTAGAGGTCCAGCAGACCTGTGAGCCGTGAGTGCTCCTCGTCCATCACATAGTCCTCTGCATACACCAGCTCATCTTCATAGGGCAGCGAGCGGAACACGATGCTCAGGATCAGAATCTCCATCCAAGCGCTCTGCAGTAGACTCATCTGATCTCCCAGAGACAAGCTGGAGAAGCCTGAGGCACAAAGCAAAGAGAGGTGATGATGTTTAACCTTAACACCAGACATAAAAGCATAGTGTAATTTTATATGAATGATCTCTCATTTGTAGTTCACTGTAGCTACTGCATTCTAAATTTTTTTCCAAAGTTGTGTTCATAAGTATAAAGATGAAATATTTTTGGATCAGTTTGATGAAAAGTTATTGTTTGTGTACTGCAAAAAATGGCACAATACCACTTTTTCTCTTGCGATATCGATACTGAACCTGTAGTATCAGCCGATGCAGATCTGATATTTTTTCTTTATAGAATAACACATTAAATTGAGCTATTTTAGTTGAATTACTTCACTGAAGATGAGCATCAAAACATAGGCTTCATGTCTACTTTTGCTTAATCATTCTTAAACAATCCTTTTCTATTTGAACATGTTTTTGTTACTGACATCAAAAAATGGAAAAAATCAGAAGTGCAGGCATGAATCCTTGAAGAGGTCATATAAAAAACTATGTTTTGTACTTTTTGAAATAAAAAAGTATGTTGTATGTATATGCTGTTTTTGTGATGAAAACCAACATTTAAACTGAACCAGCAGACCTTCTTTACAGTATTACAGTATAACTCTTGTTAATGCTTGTTTATACTACAGTATAAATACATTTTTACAAATGTTTATATTACTCTGTAATGCTCTGTATATAATAGTTTTTATAGTATATTTTATAGCACATATCTATTTGACTTGCATACATACAGACATTTATATCTGCATATGTACAGATATCCACACATCTTATATGTACAACTCTGAGGAGCTCCTTTCATTCTTTATTCTATAATAAATTGATGCATCCTCTACAGAGAACTCACTTCTGCACAGTTTAATTCTCAATTACTGTTCATTTACTGAATTTAAACAACAAAATTTGCAGAAAAATGTCACATTTCATTCTCTGTAGAGGATATGTTTACTTTTTTTCATTTAGAAAATCAACAAAATCTGATTTGTTCAAACTTTACCATATGCATGTATCAGTCTTAAAGGTGAGCAAAACAGCTTGTTAAATTCTAACTGATAAAGTAAGGCTGGAAAATAATCATGGAAAAATGAATTCTAACAGTTTCTGTTACATAATAATATAATAAACCCCATAATCATAAGTGGAGCTAGGTGGAAAATATACACTAGAATACAGACCCTTCAAAGAATTAAATCAAACATTATGTATTGTGTAATAACTATGTAATTAACCATTTAATAACATTTAGATAGTCTTAGATAGTATAGCAAAATACCAATAATAACTGTAGACCTCTAAGTGTTAAAGGAGGTCAAGAAACAAAATTGCTTGATTTATCATTTGCATTTCAGGGGCAGTCATGGGCTGGAGGTTAGGGAACCGGCCCTATGACCAGAAGGTCGCCAGTTCGATCCCCAGAGCCATGCCAGTACATGGCTAAGGTGTCATTGAGCAAGACACCCAACCCCCAACTGCTCCCCTTGTGCTGTGGATAGGGCTGCCCACCGCTCCGGGCAAGTGTGCTCACTGCCCCTAGTGTGTGTGTGCTCACTAGTGTGTGTGGTGTTTCCCTTCATGGATGGGTTAAATGCGGAGGTGAAATTTCCCTGTTGTGGGACTAATAAGGGTCACTTAATTTAAACTTAATCTTAATCACTTAATTTACATTTATTCTTCTGATGCTTTTAGTAATATACACATGAAGTAAGCACAATTCAAGCACACGATAATGACAAGAGTCTCTTTTATGTTGTTCAACTGTTCCCCTCTCAGGAAAAGTGTTTCAGTACTTTGTCATGTGTCATTCTTTTTTGCACATTCGAGGCTGAGATCAGTTCTTATTTTCAGATTACACCGGGGAGTTGTACACTGACAGGAGGAGATGGTGTACGAGTAAGGAGATCCAGGAGGGTCAAAGAAGGTAAACAAAGCCCAGGCCTCTCTTTGGCCTTTGTGTAACACAAGTGAAGCTGGCTGGAGAGGAATTAGCCGCCTGATGAGCAGTCACTTACACACAAATCACAGCCTTAGCCGCAGCATAATGAACTGTGCTGCAATTTTAAAACAACTTTCACAACAATGACTGGGTGAGGCAAATCACTAAGGCCTGGCGAGGTAAGTGATTTGAAAGTGGCCGAAGACACAGTGTGTCATGGGGATGCGTTGATAACCATCTCATCCTTTTTTTTCCTCTCCGCTCTCAGCTGTCGATAAACTCTTCACATCCTACTGTCAGGCTCACGACCCCCCCGCTTCCGTCTTTCCCCTCACTCTGTGCCCGCCGGAGGCCTCCATTTTGACAGTATATTAGCCCCCCTCGCAGGCTCTGATGATTAAAATGATTGCTTTTACAAGTTTACCGTTGCAATCCTATCTGCCCCCTCATGATTAGGGAGGTGATAGATTACAGTATTGACTGGGTCACGCGCCATACCTGCCTCCAATGTTTTCCCTCTTTCATATAAATGATCTCATTGAGGAAGAGTCGAAGGGTTGATCTTTATCTGCTTACCGCGTGACACTCCTGAGTGTTTGCAGGGGGGAAAGAGAGAGAGAGAGTGAGAGACAGGATAGGAGAGAGAAAGAGAATGAGAGGGAAGAAGAGGCAAAGGAAAAAAAAGGGGGTACCTGAGTGTTTAATTTCCCTTATCAGAGGGGTGAACACTGGCTGCGCGTGCTGGGGGATACATTAATTAACAGATTGTGATCGGAGCTGCAGGGCCCCTCACAATGTGAAAGGGAATCAATAGGGCCAGAGTGGAGGTGGCAGAGAGAAAAGAAACGGAAGAAGGCCAGGACGGCACCCCAACAAACAAATCAACGCGCAAATCCGAGCAGCACACTCAAGACTAACCATCAAACTACAGCAGTCAATACTGAATATATAAGTAATAAAGCAATCTACAGACTGATTTAATGAGTAAAAAAAGGCAAACAATAAAAATACACTACCACTCAAAAGTTTGGAATCACTTCCCACATTACCAACTGTAGACTGAAATGTTATAAACTAGACACTAAAACATAAACTGATGGTTTATTTGCATTGTAATGTATTTTGGGAAGAACAAGAAGTTATGAAATGGCAAAAAAGTAAATGTTAACAAATAATATAATCTAATACAATCTATAATTATAATGTTTTCTGTCACAAAATTACTATTAATAGCTAACATATCAGTAAGATTCAGTCATTACTATGCTAATTTGATTATGGCTAATTAATTATGGCTATTAACTTTATTCTAAGTTTATTATATGCTTACGTTTATTATGTTTATTATATACATCTGCTCATTTCTTAAATATTAGTCATCTACAGCTCCATTCATTATATTGTTTATTTTTATAGCATTCTACAAATTGTTCATTCTATTTGTATATCTGCAAAAAAATCTGTTTTATAATACTGAAAACAGTTATTTCAAACTTTTAAATGGTAGTGTAGACATATTTAAACAATAAAAAAACATGCATAGTCTTTAAAAATACATGATTGTGAAAGATAAACAATCCTAAACAATGGACAAATATATCAGACTTACAGTTCTGTACTGTAGGATAATTTAAAATAGGCATTATTATACTACAAATCTTGTCAAATGATCATTACCAATTCATCTAGAAGTCAAATATTAATTATTTTTTAAACTGCGTAATCAAATTTAATTGAGTAATTGAGTAAATTCAATATTTAAAACCTCTATTTCTACTAAAGATTTACCGATCAGTTGTTGTCCACATTGCTATAATGCATTATATCTGAGATCTACAGGTGACTGAAAGCCCAGCCTGTCAGGAGTTTAATTGCGGTGCATATGCATATTCAACAGAGATTGATCAGCGCATGAACTTTGCATGACAATCACAGGCAGGGCTTAGGCTACCAGAAGAGATCACAGCTCCCTTCGGACCCGGCACGACGTTCAGGGTTGAGGCACATGTTCAACATGCACACAGGACATGCGGAAACATCCCCTGTGCAGCATACACCCTCACACTCTCAACACCCATCACACTCGGCAGGCCTCAATTACGCGCCACGCTAAAAGGCCCGCCGCTTAATCGTCTACTGTGGGTTGTTGTGAGATGGAAGAATGCGGAACGTTCTGTGCTGTCCACCCACTCTCTCTCTCTCTCTCTCTCCCTTCGCAGTGCTGAATTATCACTCCAAATGGGATCTTGTGTTTTTCCCTTCGCTTTTTTCCACTCAATTTAATCGAGTAATGAAGTGACTTCCCGGCTCCCCCGGTCAAGCGGTGCTCAGGCCATTCCGCTGCTGCTGCGCAGCCTTGCTGAAGTGCTTTGAGGAGCGGGTGATTCCCCCTCTAATGAAATATCAATATTTACATCTTCATTTCCAACCAACTGCCTCTGCATGCTTTGACCAAACATGACACAATATTGACCAAGTTGTGCGGCCTGCCTGCTGTGCCTGCCCCTTGGCACTTTAGCAAATAGAGTGCCCAGTGTCAATGGGCATTAGCCGATCAGTGCATTAGCTTCTGCCCTCAAAGCTGTAGAGATGTGTCCTCTTACTCCTCACCATGCTAATACTACTAGCAGTAATTTCATACATGTAATTATATACAGTGCATTCATCAAATGCTGGAAGTAACTAATTTTTAATACTGTGCGTATCTGCAGAAGGCAATCCCACCAATTTTTTCAAAACTTCTTTATAACTGAATGTTTAATATATGAAGATATAAAGTCAGTTACAGTGGTTTGATGTGAAATGTACAAAGTTAGAACTGTTCAAAGTGTTTTTAGGAACTATACATCTAAAGTGTTATACACCTGACAGAAAGCTGTTATCTAAAATGATATTGCACTGCAATATGTTATTGCACACTGCAAAATATATATATATTTTTAATTCATTCATGGTGTGAGTGAGTGTGGAGTGCTTGCAGAGTGGTGTAAGGCAAAATAGTTCCAATATAAACTTTTTATTTGGATTTACCACTATTACCACTGCATATAACAACAGAAATAAAATAAATAAAAAGGCTAGATTTGTGCTGTAGCCATCCATGAGCGGTCACTTACACTCCTGGATGTTATCACCATCAGTGTAAAGAAGTCACTGTAAAGAATTAGCATTTCTCAACAAAGAACCATCAAAACACTCTGACAGCCTTTTTTACATTATGAAAAGTGTGACTGACTGAATTCCCCCTTAAAAATCATTTCTAGAGATTTGGACTCACTCTGACAAGCAATTCGTCGTTTACATGCATTTAATCCTGGCACTGTATATAACATGCTATACCACTTTGAAAGAAACTTTTAGATCTGTTGCCTTTAACTCTGTTTTAATGGAATTTCCATTGGCGCATCTAATAGAGATCACAGGCAGCAAGCTGGAGCCATATCAGTACATCTATAGACATATTCACAGTGCTGCTGATGCTTTCTAATCATTTGGATAGACAAGTAGTCTGCCAACATTAATTTGCATTACTGCCAAAAAAACTTCAAATGTTCAAGAAGTCACTCTCAAGTCAAGATGCAGAAGAAAAGATGTTATTTTTACTGTATGTTTCTGTGGGGTGTGGATTGCTTATGTAGAGTAATTTGGTTGTGAAGTACTGTGAGTAAAATATCGCTGTTGTCAGAACAAAACCATTTCCATAACTGTAACTTTACAGGAGAAGGAAAAAACATACTTTACTTTTAATGTAAGTCAATGGAACCAGACTTTTTCCAAGTCCTTTTGGCCCATTCATCGTGAAATTTACAGTGCAAGGACAACATGTATATTTAAATTATATCAAAAACTGAAAAATGACAAAAATGGAGACATGAGGTTTTGTTCTGACAGCAACAATACGTTGTCAGTGCTGGACATATTCATCATTTGTGAAGCTGAGTGGTTTAGGACACACAAAATGTCTGAGAAATCAGCATTGTATCACACACAGAGGGTGATCATAAAAGTTAATCAAAGCTAAAAAAAATGTATGCTACACTGTACAGTGCTTTCTGTTCTTTTAAGTGTGCAGTCTTTAGGCTATGAGTGGCTGTGAGGCAGATTATTCTCTCCTGTGCTGTTCGATGTGGTCAAATCCACCCATACAGTTATCAGAGCATTATAGAACCTGAGCTGCAATGTTTCTAAAAACTCAATTTATCATTCCTGTGGAGAAAGTCCCAGCACAGTCTATCTTCAGCACTTGTATAAAATGTAATCAGTTTTTAGCTTGTTTTTATGCAGTTCAATAAAGTTCATCACTCGAAACAGCCACTATAACAAAGACAGGCTTGGCTGTGTCCTGCTGACATATTTCATGCCTGCTGAATCGAAGTCAACATTTCTGAAAATGGGTAAAAGCTATAGCCCTCAGAAAAAGGCTTTTACAGCCCCAGCAGTCCTTTATAAACAAAATAACCATAAAAACCAGCAAGTTTTAATCTGACTATATTTATGAGCTTATATTTGAAATTGTATTTCTGGCACATTATTGCTGTTGTCTCCTCCTCCTTGACCCCGTGTCCTGTTTGAGAGGTTACTGTGGAACACAGCGTTGCTGATTATTCTCTCATTTGAGCTGAGCTGTGGGTTGAGGTCCTCTACGGATTTGAAAATGGCTGCTTACTAACTATTGTTAGCATTACTGAACTACACAGCTGTTAAAACACTGCATTTCCCACATAAGATGTAGAAACCAAACACTAAGATTTCTCATTATTATTATTATTAAGACACTCATTATTCAGTTAAAGGGAAATAATTCAACCCCTTTAATCAGACGTAAAGTCTCCTTGTGATGTGGTTGTGGTACATCCCTCTCCTGTGATCAATCAGGACGATGTTTCTTTTCATCATTTCATCCACCAGAGGGGCTGAAAATAAGCGCTGTGCATTTCTGTTGAGCGGAAGTTCATATTCATATTAATTTATTATTGTTTCCTTCTCCCTGAGGGCCATTAGTAGTGCTCATAAAATGAGATGTAATTACGAGGTATAGTGGCCCCCTCCAGCTGCACCCCCCTCATATTTCACCCTCAATCAGATATGTGAGCAAGAGAGAGGGAGAGAGAGAGAGAGGGAGAGAGAGAGAGAGAGAGAGAGAGAGAGAGAGAGCGAGAGAGAGAGAGCGAGAGAGAGAGAGAGCAAGAAAGAGAGAGAGAGAGAGAGAGAGAGAGAGAGAGAGAGAGAGAGAGAGAGAGAGAGAGAGAGAGAGAGAAAAGAGACAGAGAGAGGGGGAAAAGGAGACAGGGAAAGAGACAGAGATGTAGAGAGAGCGGGAAGAGACAGGAAGAGAAAAAAGGAGAGAGAGAGTTAGGGAAAGAGAAAGGGGAAAGAGGCAGATAGAAGGAAAGAGTAAAACAGAGGTAAAAAGAGAGAGGGAGAGAAAAAAGAGGGAGAGAAATAAAAGAAAGATACTGAGAGAGAAGGAGACAAATACAGTTAGAGAGAAAAAGAGAAAGAAGGACAGAGAGAGAAGAGAAAGAGAGGAAAGAGAGAGAGAGGCAATAGAGAAACAGAGAGAGAAAGAGTAGACAGGGAAAGAGACAGAGAAGTAGAGGCAAGGGCAAGGGAGAGAGAAAGAGAAAGAAAGAGAGATATATAGATAAGAGATAAAATGAAATAAAGTAAAATATAAGGAAAGAAAGAGGCAGGAAAAGAGAGAGAAAGAAAATGAGAGAAAATAAATGAGGAGAGAGAGGGGACACAGATATATAAATAGAAAGACGCAGATACAGTCACAGAGGAAAAGAGAAAGAGGGAGAGAGGAAAAGAAAGGAGGTGGAGAGAAATGGGGAGAAGAAGAGGGGGAAACAGAGAAATGGGGGAGAGCCAGAAAAAGAGAGAGAATGAGAAAGGAAAATGTTTGCGTAAGAGAGAAAGAGATATGGTTAGAAAAAGGAAAAAAGAAACTCTAAAGAAAAACAAAGCAAAGAGAAACACATGAAATGACAGAGAGACAGAAAAGACAGGAAAGAAGCCATAAAGCAGAGAAACAAGCATCTTCTCTTCCAGCACTGATCTATCACAGCCACTAATCAGAGACAGAGGTCCTGCAGACTATTGGTCAGCAGCAATGAGAGCCCTGACCAGCCAAGGGTCCTTCTCACTGCCCTGATTCTATAAGCAGCCGGTCTGTGTGTGCTGAGCTGTGTGAGTCTGTGTCCTTCTCCTCACTGCATCTCAACAGGCTGTTTATATCTGAACCTTTTCTCACTCAAACGAGCCACCTGCATTCCCACTGACCCCGAGCTAAAGTCACACTTTAAATAAACCTATATGATTCAGGAACAGTGTGAGTGTGTGTGAGCGGGCTGGATAAGAGTACTTGTCTGAGTGAGAGTTAAAAAAGGCAGAAGAAGAGATGGATATTCAGAGAAAACAGCAAGAGACAGAGAGAGAGAGAGAGAGAGAGAGAGAGAGAGAGAGAGAGAGAGAGAGAGAGAGAGAGAGAGAGAGAGAGAGAGAGAGCGAGAGAACAACAGGGAGAGAAACAAACAGTGTAGTTAAACAAAAAAGGAAATCCATTATAAGTTACTAATTACTTATTTCAAACTCCAATGAGATTATGCTGCTCAGTACTTACTGAAAAAAGTATCCTAATTACTTACTACTTTACTTCTGCTTCTGTCTAAAACGGCAGGAAACTTTTCCTCAAAAGTGGAATCAATTTGTGTAAAATATCTTTCAACGTTAGATTTTTTACAAGGCTGATGACAGCTTTTCATTCACGCCAGAATGTAACTGCTGCACCGTTTAAGGTGGAACGGGACAGATAAAATAAGAAGCTGGTGAATGACAAGCTGACTTCAGTGTTGCAACTTTTTAGTAAACAGTGAAATTAGTGCTTATTAAGTGAGTACAGGTAATGTGATGACAAGAATTTACACTGTAATGCATTACACGACTGTGTTACAGAAAAAGGGACAGGAAAACAACATTGCTTTGTATTGTATTAATCCCAACACTGGAAACAAGGAGTACATGAAACCACACATCATCACATATCATTTTTGTGTTTG
Organism: Pygocentrus nattereri; assembly: GCF_015220715.1. Lineage (NCBI taxonomy): Eukaryota > Metazoa > Chordata > Actinopteri > Characiformes > Serrasalmidae > Pygocentrus > Pygocentrus nattereri. Next base: position 32,523,767 of record NC_051220.1, on the reverse strand, counting down.
TGCGCAAGACAAAATTGTCAGTTTTGTCTGAAAAACTTGGAAAAACAAGTAAAATGGCCAAATGACAACAGTCACACACATGGATACGGGAAGCACACCCGGCTTTCTGGATTGTTCAACAGCAACTACTAGTAACGCATACATCTTAAAAATTAACTGACATTTTAAATACAGTGTAAGAAACAACTGTGCTTGTTTTAGGGTGAAGTTTGTATGTTTAGGTTTTTAGGTTATTTATATGTTTTCAAAATCTGTTTCATTTAACATTGCACTTATATTACCGTTGAAGTTGAACTGCTTCCCTTGTCAACTGTTGAGCACTCTGTGCTAAAACATGAGCCATAATAGTGGTCTAATATTATTTTTTAAACTTAAAAAGGTCACCTAACATCACAATCTTACAGGTTTTTCAACCACTATATTTCCCAACAGGTGTGCAATTGAATTCTGAATCTCTGCTCGACTATGAATGTGACACAATGAATTACAGAGCTACATATTAGTGTTATTGGTCGCAGTTCATCCAGAAGGTGAAAGTGTGAGCGACATGTGTATATTGTCATGTCTTGCCATATAATAGCATAAAAACATTTTTTTTCTGGCTACTGGGGTTAAGATTAGTATTGGGTTTAGGGCTAGGTATACAAACTCCTGTGTAACTCACAGCTGCTGCCCATAATTCCTCAAGAATTTACATGACAGCATCAGCAGGATCTAATCAATACCTGTCTGGTCATAAACTAAGCTACTTGACATAAATAATTTGACCCAGGTCTGGTCACACATTCAGCAGAGGTGCTGGACTCTCACACTAGCTTTTCCCCTTTCACCTTTTCCTAAAGACCACACAAACTAGACATATAGTAGTAACATAAGAATAGCTTTCCAACCTGATAAGGGAATTTTGCCACTTATTTCCCTAATTATATTTCAATAGGATTTAATGGGATACTGAAATTTACTAGATATCATTTTTAAATACTAAGTGACTACATGTAAAATGATCAGTAGTCAAATAAAAATATAAGATGTTCTACAAATTTCAAATCCAGTTTTGACCCTGACACATCTGTGTTCAAATAGGAATGAAGCATATTAAAGCAGAGGGCCTCCTCCAGCTGAGATCTGGAGTATCGGTGCTTTTAAAATGATAAGAGGCCCATTAGGCATGAGCACATGGCAGGGAGATGGGTCATTTGGCCAGCGGAGTGTGAACGATATGAAGTTTTGTAACATTAAATACAGTAATCCCCTTGTCTTAATCTGCTTTTTCTGACCTTCTGACCTGACTCCAGTGCTACTGAGTTCTCTCCAGGGAGCCACAGCCTCCACTGGACGTTATATATCTCTGTTTAGCTCAGTGACGAGGAAGAGACGAACCTTAATCAGTCGTGTAATTACACTTCATTTATTTCTGCTGCCAAGCAGACCTGGTGGTTAATGAATAACCATGTCCTATTGACTACTTCGTAAAGGGGCTGGCTAAAAATGAGATCCTCAAGGAAATGAGTAGATGTGTAGGCAGATCTGAAGACAAATTACAACTGTGGACTGAACTTCAATTTTATCATGAAATTATTGTTATACGTGACCATTTAGAGTTGCTAATTGTATGATCAGATGATGCAAAAAATATAGTTTGTGAATCATTATTTCAATACCAGCCTTTACAATACTGCCACCAAAAGCTACAATATGTAAATGAGACATCTAACTAAGTACAGTGTAGGTGGTGAGAGAATATGATCACCAAAATTGGGTTTGGGACTGGAACATGACTGGAACAAATTGTCATTACATGTACTGTAGCTTAACGGTTCTTCATAAATCCGAATAACGTGCTTTGATGCTTCATACACTACTGCCATATCTAGCATTACATTAAGGAGTTTATCACTTACTGTGCAGGAAAAAGAAATAAACACAAAGGAGCACACTTGTTATACCATTCGTGACTGGATGAGGGTCTTTTTTTCTCAGCAATCAATTTAATATCAAACCCACAATGCAAGTGCCAGTTTTGATGAGTATGTGGCGAATCACATGTTTTTAGAGGTGAGCATATGGTGTATACCTCAGTATACGCTTAAGACTAATTCTGACATGTAACAATTACTGAACGGATAATAATAAAAAAAATAATAAAAACAACAGCAAAAACAGCAGACTTTCAAAAATAATGTAGGGCGGTTGGTTTACCTTTTTAGGTGACAGCACTGATTCTGTACAAACAGTTAGCAGCACGTGGAGGAACACATTTGAAAACATTAGCTTTTTTAAAAAAATAGCTGCGGAAAATCGGTAGGTTTTTCGTGTGTGATGCTGATGAGGACTCGTCTTTTGTCCTCATTGGGTGATGTGCTAACATATTAGATTGTCAGAGAAGTTCTATGTTTTATGGTTTCTCAATCATGTCCTTAACACTGCATCCTTGGCAATACAAGCACAATAGCAAAGTATATCATAATATACATAAAACGTTTCACTGAATTACCAGCCCGTTTTCTCTATCCTCCTATAATAAAAATTACCGAAATGTCATTTCAGCATTCAAAGACTAGCACCTTGAATGTTTAACTGAGTACCTGTAAAAATCCCTAGTATACACACCACTCCATGTGGTTGTGAGCATCAGCACCCATGGGTGTGTTCTGAGGGTGCTTTGATCCAGTTAAGGTACATACACTTCAACCTCTGCTTTGACATGGCCAACAATGGATCTCCCCCTTTCTCTAAGTATATGTACCCATCCCAAGCAGGTGTTGTCCCCTGCATGATCCTGCACCCCCCACCCCACACAGCCCTCAAATCTCCATCCCTGCATTCTGCATCTCAGGCGTGGGGTATCAGGCCTGGGCCTCCACCTGATTGCTCCATCCATCTTGATCTGCGCTGCTAAAGCCTCCGTCAGTGGGTAAATTGAATATACTAAGGCCTGTCTGTTGGTGTCTATATTTAATAAAGGCCGCTGATGAGGTGCTGATTTATCGGCCGGCAGTATTCACACTCCATTACAAGGAGATTACACAGCTCGAGAGGGATCAGCCCCGGCAACACAGTAAGGAGATTTCACAATTTAATGGCAAAGAGAAAACAGCAAGCTTCAGCGCGAGAAGGGGCAAGCGAGGGGGGGTAATCTTGTGCCATGAGGTGTGTGCTCTGATGTGATGGCTCTGAGCTTTGAGAGGAGATCAATTTCCATACCTAAAGTTACTATGAAGACTATGGTCTGTGGATTTTACTAAAGGGTAATGTGATATGTTACTTGAAGGACTATTCATCAACATTTGCTGCGCATTTAATTCATAAACTCCATAAGAAGCCATAGTAAACTTGTTAAGTAGCAAATATAAGAGGTCTGAAATGTGGCTTTCCATGAGCACTGTAAACAGAAATGCACTTGGTTTTTTAAATTTATATTGTATTGATTTACTTCATACACACTTTTGTTGTTTAGTTTGTTTACTTTTGACAATAACTGTTTTGATGTAGTAAACAGTTGTATGCAAAGGTTTGACCACCCCCCTTCAAATTACATGTTTGTTGATTTTCAAAGCAAAAATATAGTAACAGAAAAAACTAAAAATGGCATTTTTTTTGTAAATTGCAGTGCAGATTTCTATTTATTTAACTTTGCACGAACCATATTTTATATTTTTTCTCTAATATGATAAACTCAAAGCAAATAACCAGCAATTGTGTATTCAAAAGTGCAGAAGGACCTTGTCTGTAGAGGATGTGTACTCAGTATCCTCTACGATCAACAAAACATTTGACCAAGGGCGCCCAAACATTTACTTACGACCATGACAATTTAATCAAGTAAATGAAATGCATCACTTTTTTCAGCAGAACAAATGCATATAAAATATCAAATGGATGTCTTTTATAACAGGAGAAGCATCACAGGACGAGAATAGCTTCAATGCGGCAGTGGAGAGATCATGTGGGAAACAATTCTGCGGACTCTCTCAGCCCGGAATTCCCTAGTGGAAAAATCCTGCTCTGTGAATCCGGAGCTTGGAGGCAGGTGACTAGCAGCTGCCTAATGTGATGAAGCAACTGTGTTGCGCAAGATGTGGAATGTAAAGCCTTATTCCAAACCACGACATATGACATTCACACAGTCCCAGCAAAGTACACTCAGTCTACTGGCTCATCAAAACTTATGACTACTGACAGACAGATCTGACCTATTCATGTGCCATCCTCAAATGCATTCTGTTGTAGCAGCTGCTGTGAGGTTGTTCAAGCTTTATAGAACGAAGGTAAAAATCACATTCAACACAATTAATTTATGTTGGAAATTAGACTTGCTGTATAACATTTCCAGGGTAAAATGCTAAGCTACTGAGTTAGACAACAAAGAAGGGACAGCAAATTTGTTACCATGCTGTTAGCTTGACAACTAAAAATAATCATTTGATAATAACTTTGTATAATTCCTTCAGCGCTGAACCACAACTATTAGAGCTAGGTCTATAGTTTGGGTCATAAACGCCTGTAAAATACATTAACATATGTTTTATATTCAATGAATATACGTAGCAGTTTTACAATGACTCATTCAGTAAAGAGCTCTGACATAGAGCTGCCGCTGCTATTTTACATTTCTAACATCTCTTTCAGTAAAGAGCCCTGACGTAGAGCTGCCACTGCTGTATTACATTACTATCATCTCTTTCAGTAAAGAGCCCTGACATAGAGCTGCTGCTGCTGTATTACATTTCTAACATCAGATTAAAATGCACTGGTCAGGATACGACTCAGACTAATCATCAGTGACATATCTAGAACCTCCAGAAGGCCTAGAGTAGACTTCTTTTTTCTATAAAGGTCCGTCCCATTGGAAATAAAAAAAAAAGATTGCTTGATTTCACTTTCACTTCAGGATTATGTTGGTGGTTAATCTGACACATTAGGCCTTTAGCTCAGCTCCAGAAGTCCCAACCAATGGCATAGCTAACTTGGCTGCATCTATCTAGATACCACGGTGTCAGTAAATCCTGATCGGACAATTTTCTGTTGGGTGTTTCAAGTATTTAACCCTGAACAGATTGCAGTGTATTATGCGTAAGGCTGCAAGTAACTACAGTAGAGCCTGTGTCACTTGGACACAGTGAAATGTGAGACAGAGGAGAACAAGCAGCTACCATATGTATGTCAAAGGTCTTTAGCACCTCAGGAGCAAAAAAGCCATCTGTCAACATTTCACACACATTGGCCTTAATCAACGCGCCAATGCCAAGCGTCACTCAAACTATTTACAGAGCGTGCTCTCGTGCTGCCAGGCCAGTCTGTGCTGAGCTGTTCAACTCCAGGATTAATGATCAATTAATCAACAGGCAGAGTGGCTAAGAGCTGACCATACATATGAGCCATCTTGGATAGTTAGGCAATGCTGTGACATAAAAAGTGTCTTATTCACACAGTGAATGACAAACAGATTTTTTGAGGACAGTACTGCATAAACATTATTTAAAAGCAGTTATCTTGGCAGTATGTGAGTTTCTGCTTGCACCAAACATCATTATAATAAATGCAAATAAACATGAATACAGTAAAAAAGTGAGATTTTTTTTGCTTTCCAAAACAAGTTGACATATGTAAAATGACTACAATTAATGTTTAAGAAAAGAAAAAGATTCCAGGGCAACTGGTAATGTTATCGGTTTCAACAGTAATGCTGCAGACCCACTCAGAGTCAGTGCATTTGCGCATAAGAATAAACACGGTCATTGTCGTAGCCTGTCTCTCCATCACTCTCCGATTAGTGCTGGAAAGGACCACTCTTCTGCAAATTACCGCTCTTTCATAACCTGCTTTCTCAAATGTTATCCTTGCAAAAGGGGCAATGAAAAATCAATTGGGGAAGTTAAGTGCCAATTTTCTTGACATATAAATTGTTACCTTTGGACTTTGGTCATTGGCCATCTGTCAATGTCCTAATCAATGTTCCCCACTTCATAATGAACTGTTAATCTTTTTTAATTCCATTGCCAAAGGGCTGAAAATCTATCAGAATGTAATCAGCCGTCTCACAGTAAGGATGACAGTGCCATGCCCTGAGTGCTGTGTTGGGCTATGCTAATCTCCAGTTCATGGGTCCTGACACAGGACTGATACACAAACTCAAGCAGATTTGTGCTCCATGTGCAGCACAACGATGAAATCAAGGAGGAGATTGAAAGCAAAATGTTCTGCAAACCAGAATTTATACAGTTATTAATCTTAAGGCATAATATTCAACAATTACTATGATATGTTCTGTAACCACCACGAAAATGAAATATATATAGTTATAAGAGTGACACACTGAAGTGTGGGCCCACATTCAAGCCCTTCTGGTTTAAAGGCCAGCCCCTTTTAATCAGCCAATTTAGTTACACAGCAAGCATATTACAGCAGTTTAAAAGTGGCATTAACCTAAAAAGGCAAATGCTTCGATTAAGTCCTTTAAAATGGAATGATTAAAAAGAGATAAACATCACTAAATGCCATTTACAGGATTTCTAACTTCTATTCCAGCTCTGGGGATTAAGACTCAGACTACACTGTCAGTCATTCTAATCAGAGGGAGGCTGTTTCTCATGCTCGACTCTGCAACACAACTAAAAAGCAATCCCACATGATAAACTGTCAAAGACTGGGGTTTGTGCTAAAGATGTTTAGGGCTTGTGTTAGTGGATGATTATGAGATCATTCAGCTCATGGGATTTGCATTATAGTGAAATCTAATTAGGTTTCTACAGTTCTGCTCACAAATACCAATGCTGACATCCACTACAGCATTTACACAATATTTCACTGTAAACATTAGGAGGTCTTAAGTAGTTACTGTGTGTCTGCTGCTGTATTTACAGCAGTTCATCACTTGTGTCTGAACTGCTCCATACACAAAAAATAGACCAAAAAATATTAAAAAAGCAAATCAAATAAATACCTGCTGGTGTACTCAAAGCAATCGACTGACCACCCCAGAGTCCAGACCTCAACATCAATGAATGTGTTTGGGATTATTTGAATTGTGAGAAGCAGAAAATGTAGCCAATTTCTAAGACTAAAATTTAGAGGTGTGGAAAAATATCCCTGCAGATTGACAGCAAGTCTCTTGAAAAGAATGGAAGCTGTAAGAGAAAGGACGGACATACAAAATACTGGCTTCTGTATTATTTTCTGTTAATTATATGTTTTGTTTGTTGTCTCATGGACAAATGAAAAAGCTTCGACTATAAATTAAATACATACATGATGGTCTCAAACGTTTGCACATTATTGTGTATAAACGCATAATAAGTGATGTGATAATGATATTAATATCCATGATTTAACTCCTTACAATCATAGGCTTATTACATACTAAAGCTTATTATTCAGTAAATACAGAGACTTTAATGTAAACTGACTGAGCTATTCTTAGGTTATAGAAATATGTAATAAAAATGGCCATTTAAAAGGTTAAGGAGCCCAAGACCTTGTCTAAAACTGTCATTTTAGCTGCAGTCTTATAACATTTCAGTCTTTATGAAAGAGAGAATGCAGTAGCAGGACTAAGAGAGATGTGTGCATGGCAGGTTGAAGGGACTGTGTTACTGGGTCATTAGTGATCCAGCCATAGGTAAGCTCCTTGCTTAAATTCTCTGTGCGCTGACACAGCACTGCACAGTGTGTGTGTAGGTTTGTGTGTGTGTGTGTGTGTGTGTGTGTGTGTGTGTGTGTGTGAATGCATGGGGTCAACATCCCCTTAATCTCCTTACTAGATAACACTTCACCCAGCTTCCGATTACAATCTTCTCCAAAATCTTAACTGAGCCTTGGGATGTTCTTTCCTTGGTTTCTTTCTCTTGGCCAGAAAGCAACAAGAACTAGTGAGAATATGTTATGATTTCTATAAGTCAATGACGGTCTTTTTTATCATATAATTTTTGTATTTTCTAATTATTTATTTAAAACATCAAAAATGTGCATACATGTTAAGGAATGAAAACCTCATTAACATTAAAGATGTACCTTTTGCATTAACAATCATCATGGCTAGAGCCTGCAGATTTAAAGCTTATTTAATTATTGACCTGCAAGCTAAATACCAAAATACCAAACTGTGTCTGATTTTTAATGTGTTTAATTATTGTAAAGATATTTAAAAGTAATTTAAAATGCACAAACCTTCTTGGTTTCGCAGTAAGATTTACTCATTACTCATACTCACAGACATATTGCAAAATAGTGTTACTGTATTTCCTAATTAATCCTAATCAAATTAAGCATCTCACCAGTTATCCATTTTGAGAATTTGGTGATGGCCCTTTAATTCATTTAAATCTGCTGCCAGAGGAGTTACAGCATGGCCAGAATGAAACATTTCATTGTGTTAAATCAGAGCTTTCTATGTGCTACTATGTTTTTCATTTCTGTATAAAAGATGCTCGAGGCTACCCTTATTGTTGGATGCACTGTCATTTTTCAAAGTGAGTAGAACCAGTAAGAGCTTAGTTACTGTTTTGTTTACCCAGAGTAACCAAAAACATGACGGATGTATGACATTCATGTGTTATCTTGTTCAAAGAGGTAGTTTGTGAGATAAACTAAATAAGCTTTGTTAGATCATGTTCTTTGCATATCAGAAGAATGCAGCAACACATCATGAGATATCATGTGATAAAAGCAGATTAAACAGCAGAAATAGGTTTTCTGCCTTGAGCAGAAATGAGCACTGAAGCGTCTGCTTGGAATACAGCACTAATGTATTTGCTCTGTACTAGAATGAGAGTAACAAAGACTGTCAATACAAATTGGACTGACCTGGGATATGCTTGGCCCAGCCGATGATGACCACCAGCTCACGGTCAGCCAGGTCGCACAGGGTGGTCAGAGCCTTGATGTCACTTTCAGGCATGGTGGGGTCTGGCATGGCATAGATTTTCTCTGGCTCTGCTACTAGCAGGTGGGACACGATCTTTGTCACTGCGGAAGAGGAGTAGGATGGAGATTAATATTATGATGCACTAATGTGCTGAACCACATCATCCAAGGAGCACAAAGAAATAAACAAGCATTTGTGATTCTTAAGCACCTCATATGTTACAAAGCCAAACAACCTGCATAGGCCTGTGTGTAATTTATTACAGGGACACACAGAGAAATTTGTGAACTATACTGCCATCATGTGTGTTATTGGGTAATTAGGTATGGAATAGAACTGTTATGTCATTAAAATATTCCTAAAAATACATATTGTGACATTTTCTCTATTATTCTGTACAAGTTATAGCAATGAACTATTGTACAATACTGTTCAAAAGTTAGAGACCACACTGTATTTATTCATTCATTCAATTCAGTTAAATAGTCATTAAATAGATGCTATTCTTTTTTCATTGTCAGCAAAATTATAAAATATGAATGGATCATTCTACTGGATGGGTATAAAGTCAGAGTTGAAAACACATCTCAGACTTTTAATTTAGATGTTAGACTAAAATACTTTTCATTTGAATGATCCTGCACATTAATTAAGTTTATTTTATTATAATAAATGATAGAACATTCCTTTTTGTTACTAACAAAACAATCATAACTCCATCAAAACTTTATCAAATGTTTCAGGAGTGGCAATTTTAGCTAATTTTGAGCAGAACTCAAAAATGCTAGCCAGTACATGACTAGCAAATACAGCTTTGAACCAGTGCACATAAATAAAACCATTATATATTTAATTAAAACAGAAAAAAGTTTACTTAACTGCAGAAAATATTTGTTTTGGTAGTGACAATTCTTCAATTTTACAGACAAATGTTTAGACTTCAGACACAACTACTTCAAAACTCACTCACGATGCGGCCATGAAAGACAGGAGTGCAATCTCACTTCTTGCTCTAAAATGCAGGGGTGTAGCTAAATTACAGGTCCACCTATGAATTAAAGTTTTTTATTTAAAATCTACATTAAAAAAATGTGAGAAAAAGTACATTTTTTTTCGCATGCTGAAATTTAAAGGGTTTGGCACAGCCACCTCCCAACAGAACTTATCCTATACATGATAATTTTGTATATATTTAGCTTATTAGTATCTCAATTAATGCCTTGAGTTTAAATAGATCATAACATAATTCTTGTACATATCTTAGGTCTGAATAGTTAATACTGAAATATTGTTTTTTTTTTGTTAACAGAACACCAGCAGCTTCGTTTGATTTGTAAATGTTCTATTGTTGCCTATTTCCTTTTCTCAGTAAGTCTTAACAGCTACACATCCTTTCAGACTCAAAGTGTTGAGTTGTCTTCTCACAGTGGAAGGATGGACAGAAACACCTGTGGATTTTTTTTTTCAGATCTGAGGCAAGAGTGGAGCTTGATTTTCTCCTCTCTCTCAAAGGTGAACAATTTAAGTGCTATTTATCAGATGGCAGTTTTGGTGGTCTACCGGGTCTTGCATGGTTGTTAGCAGTCCCATTTTCATTTAATAATTTCTGGAACATTTTTTTAAGGTTTTGGAAACTCATTTATACTTTTTTTTCCTTCCTTATGCAAGTGGCTCATCTTATATTGAATATACTCAGAAACATCTGAAAATTGAAAACGGCTGTTTTGACTGAAAATTGAATAAATTAAGTGGTCTCTAACATTTGCATAGTACCGTACATAAATGAAATAAAATTTAATTCAAACAGATAAGTATTTGACATAGATCTTAAAGGCTAGAGTATGAACTGTATATGAACTGTTAGTGACACGGTGTGTTGTTATATATAGTTATATAGATAATTGATAACGAGGGCTTTAGAGTTCAGGCTGTAGAGAGAGAACAGAACAGACTGACTATTGATTCAGACAGACTTGTGACTGGAACATTGTTTGGTGCATATTTGCCCTGTGAGTTTGCTCTGATGGGAATAGAGGCAGTCAAACAGAACAAAATCACCTGCTGCAGACTGTGTTCTGCTGTGTACATGCCATTCAGTAGAAAGTGTGTGTGTTTGTAATTGTATGCTGCTCTGTTTTCAGTGTGAACTCTAGCAGAAAGAAGTGTGTGTTAACAGCATCATATAAATCTGGAAGCTTTAGGTTCATCAGTATTGGCATATAACTAATTTAGTAATTACCAAATACTCTGATCATTAAAAGATTGTTTTTAAAAATTGCCCTGCAGGAAATACAGGTTTAAATGAACAATGACAATGTAAATCCCTTACTGGAGAAAGATAAACAAGGAGAATTTTAAAAGACATCTTCAAAATATATACTAGCTTTCAAAAGTTTTAAAATAAACTGATTGAAAACAATTTTTTTCTAGTTTAGAATAATTAAATCAACATCATATTATTTATTATTCTATATAAAATAAAAAGTTATCAAAACTTTGAATGCTGAAGTAAATGACCACTATATGGCAAAACAGTGCTTATAAATGAGTGTCTTATCAGGATTTGTATCTTACTGTAAAAGAAATCAGCCATTTAATCACTGCAGATTCATCAAGAAGATACATTTTAATTGATGTTACTGTTACTGTTATTACTAATTAATATATCATGACAGTGTTGGAGAGCTTACATGGTTTCTTTGCTGGAGGTGGCAGTGTGAGGCCCAGGTAAGCACTGCTCTCTGTGTCAATCCTCCTCTTATACTTCTGCCTGCCTCCTCGCACACGATCCAGACGAACACCTGAAAGAGCGAACAACATCAGGTCACACACACATACACAGACCCTATACACACACACAGACCTCCTCAAAAACACACACACTGTTCTTCCTAAATACTTTAATAAAACTAAATAAATTAAAACTTAGCATGTTTCTGATTTCAGAGTGACTGAACTGTCAGATGTTTGTTGGTTGGTTTATTACTGCCCAATAGTACTGTGTTTTTATGCTGTAACATCCTGTCTTACCCTTGCCTGCTTTCTCCTATTGTTTACATTCCCTCATGTCTCTGGCCATGTGTTTCTGTTTTTGTTTTGGTGTTCTTGCCCCTCCCTTGCTCTACCTATTTGTCATGCCCCTCAACTGCGCCTGATCAGTTGCCCCGCCCTGTAATTTTTCCCAGGTGTATTTTGTTGTCTCCCCCAGCATTTATACCTCTTGTGTTTATCCTGTGCCTTGCTTTATTTGTCATGTTCTCAGACTGCATTTTAGTGTAATTATTTCTAGTATACTGTTCTTTAGTACTTCCTTTAGTTTCTTAGGTAGTTTTCTGGTTTAGCGTTTCCTTTTTTTCATGGACACCTATTAAACAACCTGCTCACAGCTGCATCCTGCTTCCTTGTCTCCTTCACCTTCTTACATGTTCCACATGCACATTGTAGCTGCATGTGTAATATTACTAAATGCCAGATCTGTGAAGATGAGAAGTGGTTAAACCATATGTTGTTGGTCTTCTTGGCAAAAAACAGGCTCTGACCTCACCTAACTGAAAATAATTTAAATCGGACTGAACAATTTGATGAATAAATGTAATTTAAATGGGGATGAACATTTCTGGTGAAAATATCTAATTGTGTTTTTTCCTAAAAAATTGCAATAATTTTCTATACATAAAGGTTGAGTTTATAGTCCACAAAAATTAGCATATCCTGGAGTGTGCCAGACTCCCATTTAGTTGTGTTTCTGATGTCACAGCATAAGGGTGTGTGGTTGCTTCTACCTCCTCTACATCTCTGTCTCCTCACCATCTTGCTAAGAAAACATTTGTGACAGTGTTGTCTATAATAAAAACTGCAGCTTTAGTGACTTGCAAATTGAACACTCACCCCAACACACACAAACACTTAAAATCCTCTAAGGTAACAGTATCAGAGTGTAAATAAATAATTTCATGTCCTCAAAAGGAAGAAAGATAAAGAAGCAGACATACAAACAACTTGCACAAACATGCACTGACAGGTTTAAGAAACAGAGAGAGGGAGAGCAGATAGAGGAGGTGTCCAGTAGAGGCAGCTTGTGTCAGGGTATGTCACAGCGGTGGCAGTGCTCCATATGTGAGAACTGAGCTATGTGCTGCTCCTGCTCCACTGTCACACTACAGAGCCTGCACCTCAGCCTGCTGCACAACAAACACATGAATATTTAAACCAGGGTCAATGATCTCACAGACTGGCCCTCTAATTATTTAGCTTTTCAGCAGAGCCGCTGAGCATGCTAACCAGACACTCACTCATTTCATATACACACAGCAGAGGTAGCGGCAGCAGCGCATATACACCAGAGCATGGCCAGCCATGAAATTTACCACACTGTGCTGTAACAGACCACACACACATACACTCCAATAAATCAGCTTGGTTTTATTTAAGCAACTCCAGCAGGACGAACGTAGAAGCTTATCAGTGTATTTCTGCCGCTAAGCCTACTGTGTTCACTCCTGAGTTAATATAGTGCAATAAATGCCACCATGCTCATCACAACATCTGTTATTTATTAGCCAATTATTTGATAAGAATGCTTTTATATTTTTACATTATACACAATGCAAATGCACAACTTCTAATATCTATATGATTCATATACTATTTGTTGTAATTTCATTTTGTAGAGAAAGAATATATTTGGTTTATACAGATGAAATATGAAGCTAAAGGCTTAAAAAACAATTGCAACATCAACCGCTAAACTGTTACACTTAATATTTTACTGCTTGGTGTTGCCATACGGCAAAAATAACTTTCTTCACTGTTGCCATATGGCAACACCAAGTCATTTTTGTGAATTATTTTATTAAACAGAAGGTGTCAGGTGTAAAACCTTTTTAGATCACATGCCGTTCTGTTGCAGTCTGTACTTTTTTAATAGGGCTGCACAATGATGCTGGAATAATATCGCTATCAGCTGATTTGCTTAAAAAAACAATATCAGCATCGGACAGATATTTAGACACAACTGATGCTTTGAACCAATATTTGATTATATATTTATTATATATTTATTGCACTCCAGAAAAGCACAAGATTTAGGTGACGCTGGGTTTCTGTACTACTGTTCTACTGAAATGGCTGCATTTTAATTATTTTGTTGCCTTTGCAACACTACTAAAATAAATACTAATTTTCTCTTTAATACTAAGCCAGGTAGGCCCATTATGCGATTGTTTATGCATTGGTATCAGCATATACGTGTGTGAAAAATGTCAGATATTGACACACAATTCCCAATTTGGAGCATCCCTACTTTTTCACATACACTTCCCATAGTAAAGTCTAGTATCTGAAGTCCTCCAAGAGTGTTGCATATAATTCAATACTTCATTAAGGATATTCAAGCAAAAAATGAAACACAATCTGTGGGTATTTAGAATTTTGTTTTCATAAGTAAAGCCAGTTTAGAAGCTGTAGATTTATACAAATACATACAATATTATTGTTACTATATGGCAACAGTATGGCAATTTGCAATGCATACAACGGGAGTGCACACTGCCACTGGAAACAATGCCAACTCAGGTTGATGTCATTTATTTATTTTTTATTCTGTACCTTTTTATATTCCATTTTTATTATATTTTATAATACACTTTAATTTATGAATTAATGGGCTGCTATGGATATTTCTTTATCAGTCTGGATGATAAATAAAGCAATGTCCTATGGCAGTTTATTGGTTTTACTGTCTTTGTATGCATTGTATATTGCAGTTTCATTTTTGCATGCTGTTGCCATATGATAACAAAATACAAAGTATTCCTTGAAATGTTTTTTTTCTCTCTCTTAACACCACTTTAAGTAATTTTCAATATACAATCATGAAAATGGATGTGTATTCCATAATTCAGGCATATATTTAACAGGGTAAATATAAGAAAGCATATAGTCAAATCCACTTGCAGGAGGTTGAACAGACACAGCGCACTGCTTTAAAGCACATCCATCCTAGTTGACATTCTCAGCTGTCAAATGGGGAGCACTCGCTAAATGATTTCATCACATTACAAGCACAGAGGCTAAGGCAAATGAAGCTAGAGTGTTACTACTGACAATTATGCTAATTTCATGCCCCCTTTCCTTTAAAAAATATGAAATTGCAGGAGGACAAAAGAGGAGAGGTGGAACAGGATGAGGAGATGGGAAACTGAAAAAAGACTCAGACTGACTCTATTACACTACCACCTGAAATCTGTACAGAGTACAGTACGCTGAATGATTTACTGTTAACTTCTACTGACTGCAATTTTGAATAAAGAGTCTCATGCATGTAAATTTAAAGGATCAAAAACCTGTAAGTGTTCTTCAGGACATTTATAATTCCTGCAGAAGTGCACACTTTTCCCAATCTAGCTTTAGCTTTCCTTAGAGGGCCAAATTAATTCAAAATAATCATGCACACAACAAAGAGCGGCTCAAACAAACTGCATTATCGTTTTACCAGAGGAATGAGGAGATTTCTGCTACTTATATAAATTATTTGATTCCCTAGAAACAGAAATCTGATTAGGATTGTCTTTCAATTTCCTGACACTGACAACCCACTAACCTAATTACCCACTGGTCCCTGTGGTCCCTTCCTTCCTAGCAAACACTGGGAGATCATTTGGTGGTTGTTAAATCGCAGTAAAAATCTCATTTCTCCTAACTGCAACTTTAATTTCACCACTGATAATCACACAGACAGACCATGTAGCAGACAGTTAAAAGTATGCAAATATCATAGCAACATTTTCATTCCACACCTGAATATGGGAGTAGATTATTAAACTAATGCTAAAATCTGACACCTCACACTGCATTTTCTGCTACATTACATAAGAATTCTTACATTTTAAAAACAAGCTGCAACGTCATGTATTTGGTAAATATTCAGCTTCATCTCTGTGGTAATTTAGTGGTCACTGGCCTTCCGATGGAGATGGAAAATTCCGGTTTGTTCATTTTGATGTCACTACTTTCTACTGTTTCTTCTCGCTCCCCTGATGTTCTCGTCTCGTCGACCGAGAGGTGCACTGTGAACCCATCTCTCTCTGTCTGTGTCACATGCTAGTGTCAGCTATGGCAAAGCCAGTGTGAAGATTCCGAGGTACATGGGTGCCTGTTTTAATTAGAACAGTGCCTGCCATAATTAACAGATGCTGACAGGAATTAAAGCTTGGCACTAGCCAGTCTCCCTTACACTCGGAGAGGGTCAGAGTGAGAGAGAGAGAAGAGCTCTCTAATGCAGCTAATGGAAAAATAGTGACTTATCACAGGACTATCATAATGTCACCAGTACCTCTGAAGTAATGTAATAGAAGGTAAAGAGAACAGGACACTTATCAAAATGCTGCTCTAATGCCAAAAAATGACTTAATTCAGAACTTTTTTGTTTTTGGTCGTTTTAAGCTTCAATTCAGTCTCTAATGAACAGCAACAATCAGGATCTTGGAAATGCATATGTTCATCATCTGCAAGAGTTAATGATATGGCCCCTAGAACTCTGCAAACATGAAACGATGGAATAGAATAGCTTTATGTTTACTTGTTAGGGATGTAACAATATAAAGTATCATACTGTATCAAATTGCATCATATCGTACAGTCAGAAAAATACAGGTACAGGTGCACTTCTGCTCACTAAGCAAAAGTGAAAAAGTTTTTTTTCCTCAGGGGGTCGTTTTTGGATCTTTTCATTAGCAATATTTTTTAAAACAGAAAAACAGAGTCAAGAGATGTATGAAGAGTGTATGAAGTCAACATAGTAAAACTTATATTCTTAAACTTATATAAAAAATATTCCCTAGCTAAGGGTACTACAGAGTACATTAAGGATATGACCCCGGTGATTTTTAACTTTTTTTTTTCTGAGAGTGGACCATTATGTTGTGACAAGACGATTAGCATGCAGGTAATGTGTCAGCTTTGGGCTTATGGATAACTTATTTTTATTTAGTTTAATTGTATTTTATTTGTGTTTTTTATAATATATAATATGTTTATTTTATTGTATCTCCACAACCCAGAAGAATACAATAATGTGTGTGTGTTTATTTCATTATATTTTTATTTTAATTTGAATTAACTTTGTATTTTTTTTTCACTTTGAATGACTGCAGTGTATTGACAGTGAAGCACATAATTTCAGTGTATGGAAGGTGAATATAAATAAACTTGCCTTGCATTGGATAGAGCATTCGACTGAGATACTTTAAGGCACCATTTTGGGTCTAAATACTGTACTTTTATCATTTTAAAAGCTCTAAAATAAAGTAATATTCAACAAAATGAAAATGGAAATATTAACATATTTTTGTAAGGCACATCTTTAGCCACTCCTTATTTTTGCTTTTACATCTCTATTGCTAAATTGCCTAGCACTCTTGTTGGAACAAATCTTTGTATCTCCAAAATGTTAACTTTACAGTAGAAGGAAAAAAAGACACTTTATTTTTAGTGTAAGTCAGTTGAACCAGAATTTTTCCAAGTAATTTTTGGCATTTTTTTTCTTTGTTTTATTTATCATGTCCTGAACTGAACTGACATAGCATCAGTAAAATCACTAATCAAAAACATGATAGTAGAGGAAACCATGAGCTGCACACTCCTGGCAAAAAACATTACAGCCACAATGTCATTTTGTGACTTTAGCTAATTGCTAGTACTTACCACAACCCAACTACAGCATGTGAAAGAGAATGGGAGTTAGGTCCTTGATGACATACATACATAATAAAATCCAAATGAGGAAACTGAGTATGTCATACTCTGTGTGCTTCTGAAGTTCACTTCCAAGAGTTCCTGAAGCATTGCTTCACTGGGATAAGGCCGCGGTCACTATCAGGCTAATCAACAGATATATGCATCTGTGTGTGTGTGTGTGTGTGTGTGTGTGTGTGTGTGAGTGAGTGAGTGAGTTTTACGGCTCTGACCGCTGCTGCTGGTGCAAAGAAGATAGCGGCTGGCTCTCGGGTGTCAGTTCTTCAAAGCAAATGGGGTGCCAGTGGAGAGAGGGAGGGCTCAGGGCCAAAGCGGCTGGCATTTGCGTGGGGATTAGCCCCGGGCCCGAGGCTGCACGGGGGCCAGCTGACCCTAGGCTCCTCTTTCTCTCCAAAAACAATAATAATCCCTCTCCGAGCACGGCCCCTACAAAAGGGCCTGTCCCCACTCACTTTGTGAGGGCCGGGCGGGGAAGGCCAGGGAGGGCTGGCGGGGACCCTTATTTTTGGGTCTCTCACCTGTTCTGGGTGCCTGTCCCTTGGGAGAGGGGAAAGTGTCAGCATGGCTGGGATGGTTGGCAGTGCCAAGGGGAGCTTAGACAGACTTGTTTTTAGCTGGGAAAAACACAGGGCCATGTCCCGGGGCCACGGCGAACCCTGCCTTTCATGGTTGCCGCCACTAACCCCTCGTCAGCACTATTTCACAGGGCCTCTGGCTGGCAACGCCTCATGCCTGCAAGTGTGTCGTGGCATTCATCCTCACGAGTAGTGATGAGAGAAAGTGCAGGAGGAAGAGGGCAGACTGAGAGAAAAGCCAACAGTGTTCCCACTGAACTCTGAAAGACCCAAGCCAGGATCCAATCTTATCCACAAACAGCTGATGTTGTTGCAGGTTTTCCACCCAAGCAGTGACATGCTTGATCAGTTAGGACTGTGACGAAATGATTAAATAAGTAGAATCAGGTGTGTTTCTGTTTTGTGGTACTGAAAAACATCAACTACTCCAGTCATTTACAGATAAGATGGGAAAACCATGCTCTAGTGGGCCTGTGGTGCTTTAGTAGCCTTTCTACAATCTACAGGTATACTCTCCAGCCACTGGCATTAGGGCAACTCCATCCAAGATGATATTCATATTTCACAATGCTGAATAACACTGAGCACACATTTGCTGCTCTGTAAATACCTGCTAATGTTACTTGATCATTCTGTTCTGAATTCAAAACACCCTCATACATTGTCTCTTCAGTCCATGCTTGAGAGAGTCATGCAGAGCTGGTATGGGTTGTGGTTGGGCAGTCCTTCATACATCTGTCTCCCAGCAGAGATGATATACAATGTGTAAGGCTGCAGGAAGAAGTGGGCCACCCAGCCTGCCCCCCTACCCACCTCAGTGGAAAACACGTGTTCTCGCCTGTTGTAATCCTCTCACCTGTTAGGCTGAGGAACAGGCTGGCCTCAAGGGAACTGACTGCCAGACAGACAGTTCACACACTCAGCCACCTCCTTAAAGCACAGGGAGAACGCGCTGCTGAGGGTTTACAGCACCTTCTGAAAAGCTCTTGTGAACAGTATTGCTAATTTTGTTCAGGCCCTATACTAGCATGAACATAATGACGGAATGGGAATCCATGGCTACACTTGTGGGTTCTCTGTGTCCACTACAGAAAGTAGTTCAGATGACCGGAAACATTTTCAATAATCTGAAATTTTTTGATAATCCTCCCAGTTTCATCACTATATCATTACTGTCAGAGCAAAACATCGCATCTCTGAAAAAGTAACTTCAGAAGCAAATGTAAGTTAATGTAACACACTTATTAGTTTGTTTTGGACCTATTTTGGACCTATTGGTCCATTCATCATGAAATTTTGACAGCGGCCAAAAATGAAAAACTAAAAAGTAGAGATATCTTGGTTGTTTTTTCGAGAGTGATGATAAATTAAGTTTATTATAAAGTCATAGAACATGCATCTTTCCCCTCTCTGAGAACATCACAATTAAGCTGTGGCCAATCAAGGTGTAATTCTTTTTAAACAGGAACCAGAGTCCACCATGTGGGCCCAGTTTTCTTTGCTACCTCCAGGGTGGCTACAATAGTTCCTTTACTGACTGAAAACATATTAGTATGGATAAGTGAGAGCAAGGAGTCAGGACAGTTTTTAACTAGTGTGTTGGCAGACAAATGTTAAGAAAGTGAGCGGTCCAAATCCCTTACGGTTTGAGTTCCATGGCTGACAGTGTGCTTCTCTACCTTCTGTACCTTTGCTATTAGTTGGTATATTGGAGCAGCTTTGAAAACTGCCTTCTGGTGCAGACTTTTTCAGAGAACTGCCTCCTAATAAGGTGGACCTCATACAGGCCAGCAGAACCTACCTCACAGCCACAGAGTGGCAACAGCAGTTCTATACTACAACAATACTACACTCACAATCTTGTCCTATTTGCCCATAAGGAATGCACCATTCTTCCAGTGTATGAGCCAAGGCATGTATGCTGATGTGGTGAGTATAAAGTAGTACACAGTGTATTTGTTTCACAGCTGTCAGACTCTGTGCAGACTCTGAAATTCCAACTCCAGCATCTCCTTCTCCTCTCTGTGTGCAGACTCTGGATGGTCAAATGACAGGGACTGAGATCATCTGTACCCTCTTCCACCTGGTCATTAAAGGCTATATCCAGGATGCCTTAGTAGGGGTTCTTCTGCAGGATCATCAGAATGAGATCTTCATCCGTTCAGCTGCCCAAGAGGATCATATCACAGGCTACAAAATCACCACACACTCATGTACACGATATGTCCAAAAGTTTGTGGACACCCCTTCTTCAAAAGCGTCAGGCAGAATAGTATTCCAACATCATGTGTAATGCCTTCCCAGAAGAGTAGAGGCTGTTAGTGCCAAACTCCTTTTTAATTCTCTTGAGAACTGGAGGCTCTCTGTGGCTTAGCTTATGTCCAGTCTTACCACAACAGTTCCATCATTTGACTTTCTCAGTGATTTAATCCTACTGGACAACTACACCAACATTCTGGTTATTGTGGATAGATTTACAAAATAACGTCAACTAATCCCTCTGACATTTCTCTCTGCAGCCTTCCAGACCACAGGGAACCCGTCTTCCTACTCTTTAGCTTTCCAGCCACAGTCAGACTGATGCTCCTGTAATGGATGTTTGGGTCCAACACAGTGACCAAGCCTCCACCCTCTTTCATGTCCACCTCCAGAGGGCAGTTTTCCATCAGAAGGTCGATGATCATTACTGTTAGCCCCTGAATACTAACAACCATGATACTGACCTGAGATCTGAACTTGGCATCTCATAAACTCAGTATGTGGGGCTCTTCAACATCCTCTTGCCAATTAGTTAAGAAAAGTAGAAATCAATGTATGTCGTGCAAATTTTGGGTCTCCTTTCCTATTCCACTGGAAGAGAGGATACCTTTTGTAAGCCCACCAACTCCTATGGATATTGAGGTTACATCCGGTGGCCTGGAAAAGATACTGCTTAGAGGAGTGGTCTAGAGTACTGCCCAGTCTTCCATGGGTTCTATGAATGTATTCTAGTGGATTCTGGGTATTTTCCCTGTTTTTACTTAGAACTTTGGATTTTTTTTTCTTGTCTTTGCTTGCATAATCATTAGTAAATTCTCATAGCAGATTTGTTCCAACTGTTTTATACTGTTTTATAGCATATTTCACTCTCTGAATGTCCACTGCCTGTGTGGATAAAAGAGTCTGCTAGTGAGTTAAAGGGCAGTAGCCATTGGATTACATCAGTGTAATCTCTCAATAGTATCTGTTCCTATCCTCTCAGCCCCGATCCTCTTCCATTGATCAGAGGAAAAAAACCTGTAGTCCCTGACATTTGAGTCCCTCTATTGATCACTTCCTCTTTTATACAGACGGGGGAAATGAAGCAATTTCACAGGAGTTTCAGGCCAACTTCTGTTGCATATCTCTCATCTGAGAACAGCAGGCCCATTACACTGTCTGGCATCTCTGGGAATGCTCCAAAAAACAGCCAAATATGGATATATTATGTATTCAGAAAATTGTAGCATTATTATTTTGAAAAAGATACAAACACATTTTTGATGAATGATGCATTTTTTATAGTGTTTCATTCAAAATATTTGCAGCTAGTCTGCAAAAAAATGATATATTCCCTCAATGCAGATGAACAGGTCAGGCTGCATCAAAGACACTGTGGAATCCCGCTGAAACATAGGTGTGCCATGACATAATCCTTGGCATTGAAGACATGTTCATGTTACGAGGACAATTAAGTAGAATGGAAAGTTTGTAGTGATCCATGCTGCACCTTCCCCAAGCAGTAAAGTTATAATTAGGGTGGATGGTTTCCATTGACTGCATGACCTTTCCTCTTCTAACCCAGCCCAACGGCTGGCCTCAGCTTGAGTGGGACGGAGGCGGCCTTCTCCTGAGCTGAGACGCAGCAACCCAGAGACGGGCTGAGTGTAAGAGAGATGGACACAGCTCTCTGTGTTTTGTTCTTGTCTCCTTGAGAAGCCTGATTGATTTCGCGCTCACGTAGCGTAGGCAGGGAGACAGACGCCCGACCTTGTGTTGAGGAGAGATACCAAATGTAGACCAAGATGCCTTTCACATCTTCATATTCATTTGCAAAATGTATTGACTTATTTTGATAGTGTTTGGAAATGGTAGGTGAAGGTGAGAGTGTGGGTGCACGGGGGGCTGGGTTAGTACTGACATGGAGCTTAGGAGCCTCATGTGTTAAATGCTAAGTGGTACGTGTATGTGTCACATTCATAACTAATAAAGGGTACGCTGAGGCGCTGAGGACACCTCATAAGTGAAGACACACTGAAGGAGGACATAGGTATATGCAACCAGAATGAAGTGAGGATGGGGTATATGACCTTTTCTAAATAGTGTAGGACTAAAGGAAAATTAGAGAGGTGTACTGTGTTCCACACTGCAATGTTCTCTGGCACAGCACCTTGTGTCATCTAAATCACCCACTTAAAACGCTTCTATTAGCTCATGTGGTAATGTCTGACACATTTAGACATCCAAGTCCAGTGGGTAATAAACTATTCTGAGCAATGTTTGGGGTGCATTTATAGTGTATTCTTATGAAGAAATAACTTGCATGTGAAAAATATAACCTAATCTATCCCTGTCCACTTTTCAAATTAAAACACATATTATATACAAAGTAAAACTAACAGTAATTAACCGTATTTTAAGAAACATATTTTGCTACAAAATGCATATAAATGGTTAATTAACTGTGCATTAAACATTATTCTTATTCCTCTTATCTTCTCATAATTAA
The DNA here is from genome assembly GCF_015220715.1 of Pygocentrus nattereri. Lineage (NCBI taxonomy): Eukaryota > Metazoa > Chordata > Actinopteri > Characiformes > Serrasalmidae > Pygocentrus > Pygocentrus nattereri. The sequence goes on along the minus strand of NC_051220.1, from coordinate 32,500,828 downwards.
AGGTATATGTGAGAATTATAATTGTGCACTTTGTTAAGACTTTAATTATTAAGCATGAAGAAATCACCTAAATTCATATCTTATGCATAGCATATAATCAGAAGCATTTCCTTCCTATGGTGTCTAAGTACTGTCAAGTGACTTCTGGACTTCATTACTTTAAATTAATTAGAGTTTCATAAGTCACTATAACAAAAAAAAAAAAAAGCTTTAAGTTTATGTAAGTTAGTTTGCATCCTATAATCTACAGTAAAGATTGTTTAATGACTTTTTGGTAGTCAAAAACAAGTCCGAAATGTTTTGTGTTATTTTTCAACATTAAAAAACAAATGTGAATAAATTTATATGGAAGAAAATTCTAACTTTCAAATTAAAACACACATTGACGTATTAAAACTTGTTTTTAGGATCTAATTAACAATGACTAAAACTGCACTTTAGAATATGGAAAACATCTTGAAGTTTCCATGACTTATTAAACTTTTACTAGCTGTTAATTCATAATCCTAGATACAATAATAAACTGGACACTACCTAGTGCCCATAAGCATGAAATGCAGCCAATAATACACTAATATGCTTTAAATGTAGGTAATATTTCATGCATTACAAGCTCTTAACAAAGCATTGGTTTTGCGTTATTACAAGCATTTCTTAGAACATACTTCCAGTTATGTACTGATATAGGTCATAATGAATAAAGCTTAACGCACAGCAAATAAACAAGTCAGTTTACTTAACAAGTAAACAAGTAACAGTTACTGAAATAACCTATCACTAACAAATTATAATATTTTAGAAGAATTTTAATGTGTAAGGACAAAAAATGACATTTTCTTTACATCCAAAACATTTCACAACCTAGGAATTATTGAAATTCTTTGTGATTTGATCTCTGTGGACCTACAGTGTTGATCTTGCCTTCTCTTTGTCCTGTCTTTACTGCCCACATGCTGTGATTTGCAGTACATGACTATGGCAGTGTAGTGGAGTGGCCTCTACTCTCTTGTTTAAGCTAAGCTTCATTTTTGCCCTGACACTGGTGATTCATTTATGACCATCTCTCCCTATTTTCTAGTCTCTTATTCCTCTAGATAATATATTTCCATTAATTTTTCATCAGCTAGTAATGCGATTACTCCCTCATTCTCCCTCTCTCTTGCTCGCCCTCCCTCTATCTCAACATGCAGTTGAGAGATTCCGTTACCTCACTTAGCTCCATATAGATTGCTCTCTGCTGCTTTGAGGAAGAGCCTTTTAGAGACACTAAATGGATGGATTGGGTGTACTATAGACCACTACAGATATTCTGTTCACCTGTTCTAAATGCATGCATGTAGCACTTCCTATAAATAGATTGCTCCATGTTACTGTTTTGTGGAGCTCATTCTTTTTCTCGCATCTCACTACTGTATGAAAGGCAGAACATAAATACAAGCTTATGTAAAAAGCATTACTAAACCAGAATTGTATCACTTCATTAATGCTGACTTTTGAGTTTTGTTCGAAAGAGTGTTGTGAATGTTGCCTCTAAAAAAATTACTTATCGCTGGCAGAGCAAGGGCCAAAGGAAAAGCTAGCAAACACAGTCCTCCATAGAGCTCAAACGGAGCAGGAGAGATAGAAACCCATCCAAGAGAAGAAAAAAAAAATCCATGGCCAGCATGTTTAATTGTCACTGAATTCCCAGCTGGCGTGACTTTAAAAAAGCATCCACAGGAAGGGAGCTGAGATGTTCGGAAAACATTTAGCGGATCAATATGCCGGGGAGAGCTGAGAGCGGCTGGAGTGTGTGCTCAGGGACCGCGCTGAAGCCTTTCCAGTCGGAATACTGTTACACTTCTATTAGTCAGATGCAGGGATCGACCTATTCAGCATATTTCTGTCCCTCTGCCCAACAGGCGCATTATTTACTGCTCCGTGGTTGGGACATGGGGGTGGACAGCCGGGCCATGCCAACAGCCCCTCGAGCACCGATCTGGCCTGGCATCGTCCCACTGGTACGCCAGCCAGCCATGTTTATGACACCAGCATCAGATGTGTGTCTCTAATAAATACAGGCCTTCATCTGCTTCACACATGCACTACTGCTGCGCTGCTGTGCGACTGTCCTGTACTTGACGGGCGGTGAGGATCACAGCATTCGGTTGCAAATAACTCTCAAGACAGCTGATTGTTTTCAAAGTACAGCTGTACATTATTAAGTGAAAATTAGATCTAATAAAAGGCTTTTACCACTGGAGTGTTGGTAAAGCTGTGAAAGGAGGAACCTTAAGCTGCACGCAATGTCAAGTTCCAGAAATAGGATCCCTAGTTTTAAGCATTACTCTGTTATTAGCATGTTGGGATCCTAGTCATGCGCTACACTGCCTAGTCACGTTTGACATATTATGCTGAAGGGTTTACGGCGGAACATTTACGGCCTGCACAGATGCTGATTTAGTCAACTAAACTGGCAAACAGCAGTGAGGATAGAGATGTGTGAGGAGCTCCTTACCTTCCTTCAGCATGCCCACTTTCAGACACTTCATGAAGCGGCAGGCTTGACAGGACTTGCGTCTCCGCTTTGTGATCTCACACTCGTTGGTGGCCGGACAGCTGTACTCTATGTTACCTAGACAGAAGAGGAGATAGAGAGGATCAGAACTCCTTTCTCCCTTTCACTACTAGAGATCATGATCATGAAAAATGTATAAGTATTTATTTATATTTTTAATGTACAGCTATTCCTTATATTTGTATGTGATTTGTAGTCAATATGTGTCTAATGTTTCTCATTTTGAGACTGCAGTAACAATAAGATTATCTTATTTCTAATAATGTGTTATTTATTTCAAGACATTTTTGCAATTAAATTATCTTGTTGTACTGGTAACTGAGTTTATTACAAACTCATTCCTTTTTAAATAAGTCAAATTATCTGACTTATTTCTCAAGGCAAGTACAATTACCAGCCATCAGAGTAAGACAATTTAACTATGTAAAATTGCTTAAAACAAGTAAATAAACATCTAGTAATATTTAGACAGTCCTATAATGAGAACTATATGATATATTGACTACATTTAAGATGATGTCATGTGCCAAGATATCATTTTTGCTGTCATTCAGCCTGTCTACCCATCTTTTTATATACCTATAATACAATAAATTGATTTTCATACAGGATGGTGATAGTCAAGCACAGTGGATGAGTAGATAGTTTATCAACCAGGCCTTATTCTTGTAGTATCTCTGCTTCTAAAAGCTATGTTCTAAATTGGTCTCTTAAGCTGCGAGCATCCTCAAGATCTGCAGCATCCCTCAGCATTCCCCAATCCCTGGCCAGTACGCACCGGGCCAGCCACTCCACATTATGCCCCGCCAAACCCGAACCCCCCTGCACAGCCCTTCACTATTTACATACAGTGCGACTAAGGCACTGATACATTATTCAAGTCAAGCACTTCAGCGCTTGATTCCAGTGAATAGGAGTTTCATTGGAACACAATAAAAGAGCTGTTTCTGCTGTACTGTGCGACTAACAATAGGAAGAGTGCTTGATATACGATCCCATTCTGCTTGTGTCCATGTAGGTACATTTAACTGTAGGAAGGCATTTCAATTAGAATGTGTATGGGTAATGGCAAGGGGGAGCACTGAATGCAGAATGACAGTCCACTATAAATGGGGAATGATGAGAAGGCACACCTACAATACTAGACAGCCCTCGCTCTCATGCACAGGCATGTTTTGAATATCTATACCTGGGCTTCTCCGTCTGAATTCATATGGGCTTGTTTTGATATTGTGTACAGCATGTGGTCACTGAAACTGTTCCATGAGTCCGTGAGCTTTCTGAGCAACTAACCTGAAGTTGACTGCAACGATATACTTGCAATCTGCATATTCAAAATAGTGGAGTAAATATCTTCACTGCAATTAGATACCATCCTGTACAAAAAAATGCATTGTATGCATTATAATTTACTAAACCTACGCTCAGACATTACTCAATATGCTGCTCAGATTTCTGAAATAAATACGTAAGAGGTAACATGATATATTCAGTTGATAGCTCTACATCTACATTCCATTCGTTTGACCCTGGCTGCGTTTTTGCCTAGCAGGAATCACATTCACAGGACTCCTCCATCCTCATCCCTCCATCTCCCATTCCCAACTTGGGCAATTATGTTAACATTATTGCACAGATCAAGTAGAGGGTCCCTAGATATATTAAATAATTAGAAATTCCGCCTTTTATCTGGGTTATACAAATCAGTATGCAAATTCCACAGATCTCTTTGGGTTTGGGGTAAATAAAGGTGTGAAAATGAATGTGATGAAGTCGGATTGCTCCTCTTCCTGTTTTCCCTTTTGTTGATATGAAAAATAAAACAGTTATAATAGAATATATTTCCTATGTGATTATGAGCAAAGGCGGAGCCAGAGATTTATTTATTTATTTTCAATCCAAGGACTGGCTTTTGAGTCTGTGTTATCCAGCATGATTATATAGAGATAAAATATATATGGGGTCGCAGACTTACCTCACCAGTAAAGTCAAGGGTCTGTGGCCACTTGGTGGAAACTTTAAAGCTTAAGGTATATTTTTAGATCTATAAATTTTAACATTGCAACTTTAAAATTCAATTAATTTCTTAAATTTACTGTTAAATATGTGCCAGAAGCCATTTAAACAGCTTGTTCAAGGTAAAGGACATTTTAAAGAGTAATGTAACCCATTTTTCTGCATAAATCAGTGTTAAACTTTCAAGGCACTAAACCCTTCAGACGTCTGGTTCCTATCATCCCTAATGTGAAAAATTCTGATTCAGTAAGTTTCCCCAGAATGGAGCATCTCACATCAAACCACTCTGAGTGACTCTGTTTACTTAATTTAATTGTGTAAAAATGTTGAAAAATGGGTTTAAGGCCAAAACTTAAGATGGTTTATGCAGGTGACCACAGTTCTCATTCTTTGGTGGCCTTTGATCATCCTATTTTTTCTTTGGCAACCAACCTGGATGTGGTGTTCAGGAATAACTGAAATATTGTATTTTTCTATTCTTTCTGTGTCTGATGGTTATTATAGAATGGCTCTTGGATTGTGCTGTTAGTAAATGTAGCTGGTATCCTGGCTCTGTAACTGGCACACTCTGTCAGCAGAAAAGCAGATCCTGCAGGTCCCACAGGACACTCATGTTTACCGGCCGCCTGTAGAGGGTAGGGACGGAGTACATGTGCACTCGTTACACCTGTGGGCTCACCAAAAGCAGCCGGTCAGGCACACACACATGCATGTGTACTAGTGCACTGGGCATGAATACATACACTCACATTCACAAAAAATGGAGCTCAAAAACAGACACGGCTCCTGGAAACGGCTTCTATGATAGAGAAAAGACTAATCCAATGCAGAAGACATATGAAAAGACTGGTTTTAGTATCCAGTCTTTTTTATTTAGCTAAAAAAGTTAATACAGCTGACTGTTCAAAATTCTAGCACTTTCAACTGATCTGGTTCAACATTAAAGGTTACTTTATTAAACATAAAAAAGAATTGGAGTGGAAAACACATATAAAGCAAAGAGTTTTATCTTTTCAATATTTATCTGTCTCAATTTCTTTTATGGCTTTTCAGGACTTGTGCCAGGGCATGGTTTGGGGCAGACTTGGGGCGAGTAAGTAAATTACAGTAAAATGGCAGGTATTTCTCATCAAAATCTAAACTGACTTTTACAGGCTTACTGTCAAGCTCTATTACTCCATAGGAGAAAGAGAGGGCCAGTCGATATGGTTTAGGTTTCATACAATTCCACACTTGTGTTCTAAATGACAGGAAAATAGGGCTCCGTAGGAGATGTATGGGGTTTGATTGGTGGTGCACGCAAGGTGTTTGGGGCAATGGGGGGATGAAGATGGTGGTGGTCTGGGATGGATGGTGATCAGACCTGACGTTAATTTGGGGCTTGGCTTTGACTGATGTAACTATCTCCATGTGCAAGTTCAAAAGGGCTTTACAGTGGATGAATAGGTGACAGGAGATGGATTTGCCGTCCACCTCTGTGTTGAAAAGGTAAGGCCAGTGGGGTCTTTGTCTGTGGGGAGGTGGAGGGTGGGGGGAAGTGAACCGAAAAAGAAAGCTAAATGAAGCTAGGACTGAGGGGGGAAAGAGGGGAATAAAGAATAAAGAGAAATTTTTGCTGCACTCTCCATTTATGACCAGAGCAACATTCTCTCAATTCTACAACACTTTCTAAGATATAGAAAATATCAATTATTAGACAGAAATATTGCAGCTCTTATTACTAGCTGATATTTTCTTTGACCTTTTTTGGCTCAGGCTGCCAGCAGTAGAGCTACACTGCTCTGAATCACGGGCACAGTGACAGAAAGTCATGGCTCAGTTGCGGAAGGTGTGGAAAGAGATAAAGCTTATGAAATATGGAACAATAAAAAGTTTAGTGTTGGTTTAGATATACAACATGCATCAACGCCTTTCAATAGCTGAAAACCCAGTGATGTTTGGAGAAAAAAAACAGGCACACAGAATTATATACTGAATATTTTCTAATTTTTTTAAGTCTGGCTTTTTGAGCATTTAAATGCCTGCAGTTCACCTACTATTCACCGGGAGACTTTAGATCACTCTCTTTTAACAATGTTGTCTCGGTGATAAAGAGGCAAAAGCAGCGTGTGCAGCTGTGACAACTCATTTTTCAATGAGACGCGTGAATGGGGAGAAGGTATTACATGTTTGGTAGTAAAAAAGCCATTTTGCAGTGGCGTTAAGGCTGAATGGAACTGATTAAAATGACGAGGCAAATTAAACGCCACCTCTCCTGCTTTGTCCTCATTAAAGGGACGCTGGCTCACACTTACAACCCTCGTCAGCCTCGTTATTTACTTAATTAATCACGTCTAATTCACATCACTTATCCTGTTTTTCCTTCAAGAGCTCTTTGTCTGCCCATTCTCTTTCCCACTCACCTTCCCAGCCTCTTTGTTTTGTTTTGTTTTTTTTTTACTCCCCCCCCCCCAAAATCCTCCCATGTTCAGCCGGGGACCCGCGTCTGCTTATTATGCCATTAGCCTGCCTCTCTCCGACTCTTTCAGAAGAGCAGACGGGTCCCTCTCCAATCTAAAGAAGTCCGCAGGTTTTTTCTCGTTCCTCTTTTTTCATCCCTTCTTCCTTCCCTTCGCCGAAATTACCCAGCGACGCGTGCCTGCGTTTCTAATTGCGGCGGTCGTCCCCGGAGACAGCCCCCTCCCCTTGGCCTAATGAAAAGCCTCGGCCTTAATTACTCCTTCTGAACGCTGATTGTTATTGACAAAACTCCTGTGGCTCGGACAAACGGCACAAGATTAGGTCCATTACAGGCAGCCCTCCAAGAGGAAGAAAAGAGCAAAAGAGAGGTAGAGATAGAGGGAAATTTCAACCTGACAACGCACGCAAAGAGGAAAGGAATAAAGGGAGGGGTCTTTGACATTTTCTTTTCTTTTTTCTTCCCTGTAACTCTCCTCGTCTTAATTGTTTAGGCCATCACTCCACTTAAGATGGCTTGCTCTTTTCAAGAGTCCTTTTTTTTTGTCTCTCCATTGTAATGGCTTTTGTGCTCGTCTCAGTAGGGTTAAAAGACTGCATCTAAATATGTGACTTGAGGGAAAATGCTCATCTTTTGTCAACAGAGGAGACTGCTGGTGGAGGTGAGTGTAAATAGCGGGGTTTGGACAAAAGCAATTATTTGTCTGCAAAAAGGTACATAGACTGTTTAAAGCCGATAGGACCACCGGGCCAATATCAACAGCCCCAACAGAGCAGTATTCAAACACCTGAGCACCACGAGACTGTGGAAACTTTTTTTGGCCTTTTGTGAATGTACACTGACACTATCCCACTGCGGTATTTAGTATGTTGAAGCACAGCTCACATCCGTTTATGTACTAAGGACAGTCAGTCCTTGAGATATGCATTAGTGTTAGCATGTTATTAAAAGTTTACGATGGCAGAGCAGTGCGATCAGGTCATAATTGCTGGTGGTCACCCTTCCTTTCTTTTTCCTCACTCTCTTTCTTTGTTACTCTCTCAAACAGCCATAGACAGGCACATACACACACCTGTTTGACTCCATCTGATTAATATCTGGGTCATCACATACTGACTGTTCTGCCTGGGCCAATCCAATGTGACCCTGTTGTATGTGCACTGTACCAGCCAGCAGCACAGTACCAACACTTGCAATCACTATAGACCTCTGAAGTTGTGCATCATTTCCATATTAGGGTCTAAGCTGATTTCTGTGTGGAAAATGAATGCCGTTTTTTCAAAAATGACACTGTGATCGAGCACGATGGTAAACAAAAATGCTCAAAACTGAATATGCTTTGCTGTACAGACATTTCCCCATCCGAATGTCACTGGATGCTCTGAAATATGAGGTAGTTAAGGGGTCGAAATATGAATATTGGTACATGCAAGCTAACACTGCTGCAACTTTAGAGGACTGACACCTCAGCAAACTGCCCCACACAAACCAGCAAGCCTTGTCAAATGTGGTAGCTAAGTTGCTTTGAAAGTAGTAGACAACAGTTTGAGCAGATGATGTCATTATATAATAGGATTTAATTTAAAGTTTGTGCAACATCATTTAAACGCTTACATGCTTCTACATATATAACATTATTTTTGTTTCAACTGCTAAACAACCAAATCAGAAAATGTATGTAAGACAAAATGTATCTGGTGTGGATCCATTTTGTTTATCACAAATGTGGTGACTTTGAAAATGCCATTCATTTTTTCCTTAGAGAAATCGACCTGGAGCTCCTAATACGTGCATTACATTTACAGAATGACACACAACTTCAGATGTCTATGCACAGATAAACCGGACAAACACTAAACGCAAAGCCTCCAGAAAACATCTGAAAAAACTGAATACACTTAAATTAGATAATCTTTTTAACTGAATCAACGATTATTTGTCTATAAAAGCCTAAACACAGTTGAGTCTCGCCCAGACTTTCAGCACTGCTGGAATTTAGTGCATTTGATCTGAAGCAATGCAGGCCAGAAAGCAGCAAATGTTGTCCATCCTGTCCTTCTATTTCTGTCTGGTCAGCGTGGTCATCTGATCATGTGTCAGTGTAACAATATACACCCTTTAGGCAATCAAATAAATTGATCACGATGATGATGTCACCACTGGCGCCAAACGGTACACTGCCCAGTGTGTGTCCACTGTGACTGGATTGCAGTTGGAGTTGGATTATCACCTATTGGTCAGTACAAACTCAGGTAGTGTTTCTTTACATATTGCTCACAGCACACTCCATTAGAGAACAGCTACATTGCAGTGGGAAATATGACGATATAGATGATTACCATGAAAAATTATATCACATTATGTCATATACTTATATACTATGGATACTGTTAGTACTGTCAGCAGTTCTGAGCAACTGCATGTTTCATTACAATGAGAACATAATTAGGCCTGCTCAGTTGAATTTAGTACAGTATGTGAAACATTGAATAAAAACCATTGTATTTATACTTAAATGTGTCACCACTGGGACTTTCTTCTGTTTTAAAAAGCTCAGAAAAAATAGAAAGAAAAACTAAATACTATGATGCACATTGTATATCACTAAAATGTCTTGAAGCATGATTCTAAGCTTTAAGCATAGGAACTCCACAAGGGTGCTGCCTCAGCCCCCTGTTATACAGCCTGTTCACTCATGATAATGCAGCACCAAAACAAAATAATTAATTTTGCAGATGACACCCCTGTACTGGACTCATAAGCAGTCTGCCTACAAGAGGGAGATAGAAGATCTGTCTGTTTAGTGTCACAACAATAATCTGGCCCAGAATGTTCCCAAAAAGGAACTCGTTGTGGACTTCCGGAAAAACAGAAAGGATGATACTCCCATCAGCATCAATTTTTTGTCTGTTGAAATTGTCAGCAGTTTCTGGTTCCTGGGTGTGCAACTGTCAGACTCTCTCTTGGGCCCTGAACACCAGCAGCATGCTCAGAAAGGCACAGCAGCGACTGTTCTTCCTCAGGAGACTTTAAAAGCTCAGGAATAAACACATCTGCTATGATCAACTTTAACCAGTGCACTACAGAGAGTGTTCTGACTGGGTGCATCACGGTTTGGCTTGGCAAACTGACTAACCAGGAGTTCTACTGACCTCCCACAACTTCAGGACATTTATACATGTATATTATGCTGAGCGAGGGCTCAGTCCATCATCTGAGATGCTTCCCACCCTGCCCTGTCTTCCCTCTGGCAAACACTTCTAAATCACTGATTGTCCCTATCTCACCTTTATATTTAAATTGTACATATTCTTTCTTTCACCTTTTCTACTCTATCATGCACACTTTGTAGCACAGTCTAGCTAGTAAATCATATATATCACCTCTCATGTATATATAATACCATATTCTGGAGAATTGTTTATATTCTTGCATTACACTGTATTACTCAATAATTTCCTGTATACTGTATTACTCCACATGTGGTCTCTTACACTGTATTACTTCTGTACATAGTTCTGCACTATTCTACACCTTATATTCACAGGGCAGTGTTATCACTGTCTTCTACCTCACTCCTTACTGCCACTTGCCTGTACCTAGTGTACTTGTCTAGTATGTGCAATGTCCTTTTGTATGTCCAATACTTCTATTTATACATTACATTTTTATATGTAGGCATATGCTGCTGTAATATAAGAATTTTAAAAACTGTACTTTTTAATGCCCTGCTTTCTCAATTCATACAATAATAAACTAATGCTGATTCTTTACTATTATTATGTTTTATTTTTGTCATATTACTCACCCCTGTTGCTACACAACCAGACAGAAGTACCAAATTAATGCATGTTTTTGTATAAGACACACTATAGCCACTATATTTCCACAGAATTGTCAAACTGTTCAGTTCCTTGAACAGTTATTGTTTGTTTTTGTGTCCTGCTGCTAAATCAATATTAAGAAATATTTAAGAAAAACTACGGTCAGTCTTTCCAATTTTTTCTTGAATATTTTATTTTGTCAGACCACATGCCAATTAGTGCAAGTATCCTCCACTGACCTCTACACCATCCCTGATTTGAGAACAGCATGTACAGAAAAAGGAAATACATTGTACTGTGAGTCACAAAAGTGGTGTAAATGTAAAACCAACCCCTGGGTATCCATGCCATGTTTATCTAAATGCGCTGAGCAAACTGTGCTGGACACAGTGGTGTCCAGGTGGAATGGCATTGGTTGCTCTCCATGCTCAGAATTAAGGCTAAGCTAAACTTGCTAAAATATAACATCACAATACTTTTACACAATATACATCAACATTAAATTTTTCGGTGGTTTGCTAATGAACAAAACATTGGAGCCACATTTACAAAATATGACAAAAAGAAGATATCTTAAAATATATTGTTATTTCAATTATCACAAATTAAGTATTTAGGCAAAAACAAAAAGAAAAAAATCAATTGGAAAAATGTATAAATTCATATAACAAGCTAATGGCATAATGAACTGACACCCAGTCAGGTACCCTTTACTATGCCATTTGTGTAGTTACACTAGTTGTTGTTTACAGGCTCACTATAATTGCTTTAAATCTGCTTTTTATGAAACATGCAGTTCTTCAGTGCTCTGACGATACCCACAACATACTAAGAAAAGATTATTGAGGAATAATCGAGCACAGCGCCAATGATATTAAGTGATATTGCCCCCTCCCACTCAGAATAATCTAACCCTACAGTGAAAACAAAGCTAAAGTATCACTGTGTCAGTACCTTGTATTGTCCTCTTGAAGAAGGCCTTGCAAGCCTCGCAGGAGGCCACGCCATAGTGGTAGCCTGATGCAATGTCTCCGCAGACCAGACACAGGCGTTTGGGGATGGAGTTGAGCATGTATTCACACTTGATGGGGCCTGAATCCTCCAGCAGCGTGCTGGAGCAGTCCTCATAGCGTTTGCGGCAGGCGCTGCCTGCGGCACCCAGGGGTCCGGCCGCGGTAAACATGGGTGGAGAGTCCAGGCCGTTGGAGTGGCTGTTAATGGCGCTAGCGTAACCACCGCTGGCGTCCGAGTGGGCTCCGGGACTTGGGTGGCTGGCCGTGTCCACCAACGAGGACGGACTAGAGGGCTCCGTCTTTATGTACGAGCCACAGCTGGACGGCAGGTGCCGCTCCTCAGCGGCCATCCTGTTCAACAGCCTGAGAAAGAAAGAGAGACAGAGAAAGAGAGAGAAAGGAAGTGAGACTGAGATATATTCAATATACAACAGGGATATAATATCAGTTATTTAATATTTGAACAAAACTGCCTAGGCCTAAAAGGTACACATCATTTTCTAATCTTTCAGCTAAAACACTTTGTCCAGGATGGATATTATGCCGTATTGTGCAAGTGTAAAATTAAACATACTGTGGTGAAACTGCAATATAATTTTTAGATTTCACAGATTGCAGCTGCTTTAAATCTGACACATGCAGAGAATATTATCACTCCATTTGCAAGTTTGCCCAACTACTTTGTGATAGACTCACTTATCACTCTTACTCATTGTAATCAAAAATACCCATATACTGCATTTTGACATGACTATTTTTGAACTTCTCTTTATCAGTTAGAATTAAACAAACTGTGCCTTCAAGTCTGATATATGTAAATGAGTTCTGTTCTGACTGGCAGTTCTGTATTGTTTCCGGCTGAAAAGCAATCCAGGCTGAAACATACAGGCTGTTTAAACAAACAGGCTGTTTATAACTTCAGTGTAAATGGGTGAAGCTAAAGTGCTATAGGCTGAACAGATGGACATATAAGTAAAAATTTCAGTTTTTGTGACATCATAGAAACATTGAATTCAGAACAAGTTTTTGCAGCCTATTTTCCATTTATAGACTGTATGTAATAAAGAGTAAACAAAACATTTCAAAACTTTAGCAACATTTACGTAATCAAATTTTCAATTTTATGGGCCCTGATAAGTGGCTTAGAAGATGGATGGATTATGGGCCCTTCAACACCTACCCAATCATCAAGCACAAATTCATGAACAAATGATAGTATAGCAACATTATGATAAAATGTCTTAAAAACATACAGAAACTATTCTGTAAACATGCAGAATGTTTACTTCATGGAAATTCAAACTGAGACAAAAAAGAGAAGCAGTGTGACACATCTGAGCCTTTTCATGAGCAGAGGTGGAGCAGACCATAAGTTAGAGCCTCTAAGCACAGGCAAATACTAGGTGTTAATGGGTTAAGGTGCTCCTTGGTTGACAGCAATAAAGAAAGAAGTTATTTTGGTGAGAGAGATGCAAAACAGGCACATTTTGAAAACTTAATGACCCATTAGAAGTAAAGTGCTGCTGGGTTGGTGCATGCTGTAGCTGAGAGGAGCGCACCCTTTATTATCAGTTAATAAACCTACAGCCCACCCACCACAATAAACACTCTAAATACACTCTCAGAGAGTGCACTCAGGGACAGTGGCCATGCCGTGTCATGGCTTTTTGAAATGGTGTTATAAACAAGCAATATCGTAATAAATAATAAGAATATCAGAGTAAGTTTTAACACTGGATTAGATTTACTTTCTTTGCTCTCTACATATAGTGAAGAGCACTCTTAGCAGCTCTGCTGCAGGTTCACTAATCTAAGCTGTGTGGGCACAAGAGAGGATACTCTTTAGTAACACTCCAACAGCAAGTGTCTGAATTTAGTCCAAAAAAGCAAGAGGGAAAAACAATACTTTACAGACCGAACAAAACCTTCTCCAAAATGTTAACGTTACAGTAGAAGGAAAAAACATTCTTAAGATTTAACTGGAAGCAATTTTGAGCCATTTAGTCCATTTATCATGAAAATCACACAATTTAAAATTAAAATGTAAAAAAAAGAAAAACAACAAAAACTGAATTTTGTTCTGACAGAGATGATACATGCCCACTTCATGTGTATTTAGGTGCAGGCGACAGGGATGATGGGTCAGACGCATTCGCTCACATTAACAAAATTGAGCTCTGCCTAGCTTTATGCAAATCAAGCTGCTGGGGTTACACTTTGAGTGGCAGGCCCACACCCCAAGCATTTTGCTTTAATTAGCATACTGCTAACTAATGGCAAATATTGACATACAGGAGCTTACATGTCACCACCAGGTTTGCCCATCATCATCAACGCAAAGGAGCTTTTCCCCTCTCTCGTTCAGACCATATGAAACATAAGGAAAGTGAAGAGCGGAGAGGGAAAGAGCTAAAACTGAAGAATCTATTAGATGGAAGTGAGACATATATCCCTCTTCTGTCCCTAGGCTGCTTCTCTCTCCCTCTCTGGCTGATTTAATTGTACGTGTGGGTGACTGTAGGGTTCAGGCCCATGGGTCATGAGGTCAACCTTATTTTCTCACCCCAGTTTCCTGTGCCCGCGGAGACAGGGTCAACGTGTCAAATTAAATCTCATTGCTTGGTTTCCCTCTCTATCGCCCGCCATGTATATTCATTGCAGCTCCAGCTGCCGCCACCTCTGGAAATTCACAAAAAGGTTAACTGCTAAAATAAATAATAAAAAACGCCCCCTGTTAAAACCGTTGACCTTGTAGAATATGGCCGCACTCAAGGGCTTTTTTCAGGCCTATATAGTAAGACCAGTCACATTTACATCAAGAATAAAAATATATTTTTCATTCAAAGTTTTGCACTAGAGTCAGCAACTGTGATACAAAATATTAAAATTCTGTCACATTGAAGCTGGGAATAAAATTAACTAAGAAAAAGAAAAGCCAATATGAATCTGAAACCACTTGGATCCTTTTCTTCAAGGGAATGCAAGAGCTGGATGTCATTGGCTGGCGGCTTCTGAATACAGATGCATGTGTGTGCACCTTTTTGCACCTTCACTTGACTTATTAAAAGCTATATATTAGAAACGTCAGCATACACGACAGTTCCATTTAGCCTTTATTTCTCAAATTCAGCGAGAGCTTAACCCCAGTTCAAAGGTTACTGTGGAGGTGACACTTAGCATAATTGCATAAGTGTCTTAACTGTTGTCCTCCCAGCACTGTGTTCATATATAATGAATACAGGCTTGAGGAATCCCGCCGGCCACACTGTCGCATTGCTCTAGAGCAGCGCTCCATACTCCGATTATTTCATTAAATGCATAAACAAATCTCACACTGCAAACCATTCAAATCAATCAGTTTGAAAGTCTTCTACAGGTCGATGGCCAGACGAGTGTCACGCTTGGCTCCTCCCACTCCCCCATGTGCTCATGTTGTGTTTTCTTCCCGGTAGTCCATGTGCTTTTTTGTTTTGGTTTTCACAATCCTGCCCCCTTGTTTTGTGACTCCACTCCTGATTGTTTCCACCTGTTTCCCACCTGTCCCTCGTCACCTGGCGTGTATTTAAGCCCTGTGCTTGCCCTCGTCTGTGTTGGTCTTTGTACTGTGTGATTATGCTGTTTGATTGTGCTGTTTGATCGTGCTGGTTGTTTTATGTTTATGCTGTTTGGAGATCTGTGTTCATTTTTGTCATGTCTGTCCCTCCTGCTCTTTGTGTCAGCTATATGAACCTGGACCGTTTTTGACCATGACCCTGGATTTGCCCTTAATAAAAGTCGCTTATCTCAGCATGTGCGTCCGCCTCATCACTCCCTACCATTACAATGAGCTTCAATGTTGTTTTCTAAAAAAGTTGGGTATGATAGCCATAGAGTAAGAGAGTTAGCAATAGAGTTTGACCTGGATCATAATCTTTTAAGGAGCGTTTTCATCACCATTAACTCAAAGCCATTTCAAACACAAATTAATGACACTAAAATAACAAAACAAGTAATAGGCCCAGTGCTGTACTCTGTCCTTTTCTTTCTGCTTGCCTGTGTCAAACAGCACTAGCACATTAAATACTTTTTTCTTCTACTTTTTTCCTCACACCTTTTGCTCCCCTGTGCACCCATCGAAATTCATGCTGAGTGTTGCCCACCAAGCATAATGTTCAGTTTGAGTCTAATCTGATTCCTCCTGGCCATCCTAACAGAATTTCAGCTGCTATAATATCATTGTGCGGTGGTGGCAGTGCTGGAGATTAGCTTCTCTAATGATCCTGTGCCCTCGTGCTCCTGCGGTCCACAAGACCAGCACTCAGTCTCTTGCCCTTTGTGCCACTGCGTTTTTCTAACCTCAACTCACCACAACACTTCTCAGAATAGTGCCATAAGCTTTAAGGGAGGACTGCCCATGCCTAGGGTTGAATCTACCTGCTCATATCATAGCTCTTCTTATCTAGAGAAATCACACAAATTTCAGCACCTATATAAAGAAATTTGTTAACAAAATTCCATATATATTCTGTATATATCTAATTATGAATGAAAGAGTGTACTTATATAGAAAAAATGTGAAAAAAATTATTACTTATTTAGACAAAATCCACAGAGAAATTCTGTGCTTGTCTAATAAATTCCACAATCAAATTCTGTACTTACGTAAAAAAAATGCAAACACATTTCAGTACCTAGCTAAAGAAATTTACGATCAAACTCTGTACTAATCTAAAGAAATTCACAAACAAGAAGCTTTACCTATCTAAAGAAATGAGTGAACAAAATGTTGCACTGATCTACAGGAATTTCACTATATTCAGAGAGAATTCTTTATTTATATATGGCTTTTGCAAAGAAAATGTTGCTGATTCATGGGTAAGCATATCCAAATAATGTTCTAATTTATTTGAAAATACTTCTTTTAGACATTTATCATAAACAAAAAAGACATTTTTTGTCGTTTTAAAATCGATCGGCTAGGTTACAGTTCACAGAGCCCTTTCTCGCTTCCTCTCTCTCTCTCTTCTTTGGTGTCTCTCTCTCTCTCATACACACACACAGTGAGAGCAGTGCGAGCGGGAAGCCCTTCGCAGACAGGGTGCTATCAGATGGCCCGGTGCGGAGGTGGGGGGATCAGAGAGAGGACCCCAGGCGATGGGGCTGATAAGGGTCTGGCCTGGGAGCAGCCATTGGAGGAGGAACTCAATTAACTCCTGACAGGCACTCACACTCCTCTGGGCTCAGAGGCAACAGTGAAGCCTCGCGGGCAGCTGCCACACTGCCCTCTTCCTCTGGAGGCGGCCAGCAGTGCAATGAGAACACAGTGAGGCAGAGCAAACGCACCAGGCAAATTTACTAAACACTGCATGAGAACACTACTGGGAGAACAGCACTTTTATATCAAAGGCTTTTTTTAAGTCTGTGTGAAAATTCTAGATGCCCTTTACACTGTATAGATGTTTCTTGGGTGGACCAATAGAATTGGTCCAAAATCTCTTTACATTAAGGTGCATTAAGAACAATAAAGTTCCATTCCAGAGATATAAGGTTTTGTTATGATGAGTGATTTGTCACACTTACATTAATGTTACTATGAGCATTTAACACTTTGGTATTTCAGATTTTATGTCTGCATCAGTGTGTAGACAATGTCCTGTTTGAACCCAACAACAATGCAAATTAAATGGGCCTTTTTTAGACAAAGTGCACTCTCTGGGGGAGGGGGTACTAGCCAGGCCAGTGCATTGAGGACCACTAGGAAATATTGAGAACGTCCCTGCCTAGCCATATAAATGCTTTGGGTTAACAGCTACCAAGGGAATATTGGGGCCCCAGACCTAGGGGGCAATTTTAAAATGTGAGTGTGTGTGTGAGAGAGAGAGAGAGAGAGAGAGAGAGAGAGAGAGAGGGAGAGAGAGAGTGAATGTACACGGAAAGCATCACCAGTGAAGGGTAGCAGGGCAGCAAAGGTAACTGGCACTCGCCATGCTCCACTGGGATCCATTTGAATCTGTGGCCGGAAGCAGCCCCTAATTTTGGACTGTCTCGTTCTTCATTAGTATTTTCTAAGCAGACAGAACAGGAGCTTGAGGTGAAGGAGGAACTCTGTGCTATAAAGCATAAAACACAGCCTTCCACATGAACCCGACAAAGATTTACGATCAGCTGATCTAAAGAGGCAAATAAAAGATGAGGAGAAAAGGATACAGAGGGAGCAAGAGTCTGACAAGGGCAGGATGAAAAAGGGAAAAATAAAGGGGGACAAAGGTAACAGAGGCTGATGTACAAAGTGCATGCACAGTGAAAGTTAAACTACAAGTCACACTGCAATATCGCATGTTTTGCAAATAAATACTGTGATATTAGAGACGTGTCAAAAAGAAACAGAAAAGGAGAAACTTATCATTTCCAAACAATGCTTTAGCAACGGAAATGATGTAATGATTTAAGACAACAGCTCAAATATTTTGATTAGAGCTGCATGATCTGAAAAAAATACCATACTGCAATTATATTGCTACATTGCATTTGCGATTTACCTTCCAGTATATTAAGAACATTAGTGAATCCTTGATGTGATATGATTACACATGACTTGACTTCAATATTTGATCAAAACTGCTGTCTAAAAATCTCAGAAATGTTAATGAGCAATAACATTCCTTACTTTTAATGTAGGTTTCAAGCAATGGAAAGCATAGCCTCTGAGTGCATATGATGTAGAAAAGTAAAAATATTTTTTTGAACAGTGACCCATATTGGATCATGTGAAGGCTTTGGATCATCCCAATCCCTAAAGAACATCTGTGATTGGTCATGATGCTCTCAGCACACAATAAAACTTTTAGTAATTGGTTAGAGCCTCATTTGCATATTGCACACTTTTGTGATTATAGTATTGTGAGGACTGATGTCACGATCAGGATTAATGAACGATATATATCGTCCAACCCTACTAGAATTGGAGAATAACTGGGATGATGCAGGAAAGAGCAGAGCAGGCCCAGTAGGAGAAAAAGAGAGAGAAAACGAGAGAGAGATAGGGCAGTGGATCAATAGTCGCTGTGGCCTGCTTGCAGTGGCGGCTGGTGCTCGGTTACCACGAGGGGGACGGAGCCCGGCCCAGCGGCCCGGCAATTAAGCTCCTGCGTCTCCAGCCCAGGATTAAATTTAGCCCATCTCCCTGGCTTCTCCACTGCAGGCTTTATAAAACTATGAGCTCACTCATGACAACAACATGAGCCCCAGCCGTGCCCGCGGCCCTGGGCCAGCCTGACAGCACCGACCCAGACGCAGATCACATCTATTGATCCCTCTCTTCCTTCCTGTTCCTGAAGGGGAGGGGGTCTTCAGATACTAAAACTCTACGCTGACACAAGCCCTAACACTTCTGAGAGGAAAGAAATGTAAACTCAAGAACCAGCTGGGAGACATCATGTGACAGGGCAGCATTACTGGGGGATCATCAGGAAAATGTATTTATTAACTTGCTGAGCTTCATTTTTAAAGACCATCTTTAAAGTGTTTTACTCTATTTAGTTTATTTTCAAGCTTTGCACCATAGTGCTGTAAATGACTCTTTACAAAGAAAATCCTTTACAAATGCAGCACATTTATATATTAATGCTCTAACATTGTACATACAAAACAGTGACTTAGGAGACAAAAACTTTACTTTAATTGATACACTATATAAGATTGACCTGCAAGCCAGAAAGATTAGAAAACATGTGTATGTAAGAGCAGCGGATTTAGAGAGCCCTCTGGTGGAAATGTGTTGTGAAACACAATTTTGTACCATCCGTCATGCTTCAGAGCCCTTCCCCGAGTGGATGAATCTGATGATCGCGAGTGTATTAAATAATATTCAAAGACAACACCGCTAAACTTACTAAAAAGTCAAAACTTATCTAACACCGCTCCAGGCAAGTGTGCTCACTGCCCCCTAGTGTGTGTGTTCACTAGCGTGCACATGTGTGGGTGTTTCACTGCATGGATGGGTTAAATGCAGAGGTCTAATTCCTCTGTGTGCAAAACATAGTAGGCTAATGGTTCTGATAGAATGAATGAATAAGAAAATGAAATACTTTGCCATCATATCTTCATGTCTAGTGTTGATTTTGCATTTGATACCTAAACCCTGAGCTGGACCTTCTTTTTTGAGCCTATGCATGTGACAGTAATCAGTAAAGATGTATGATGTGGTTCAAAAAATACTGTTAAATATGATCTGACAACTCTGGCTTTTGAATTACTATTTCAGGCTTTTAAGGGAGACTCAGGGCAGTGCACAAACACAATATTTTAGACGTCTTTCAATTTTAACCAAAACAATCTTACATAGTGCAGCTTTCAATTTAAGATTTTCCAAGTAATTCAAGACCATTTGAATCATTCTGTTCGTCATGACATGTTCACAAAATGTAAAAAGCAGCTTGTGTTTTAAAGAAATGACTAGGGTTTTCATACAGTGTTGACAGTGAGGATACACTTGACATTAAATTATTTACTGACTAATCACAGTGGTCTTCAGGTACTGCAGCATTTGCATGATCACCACAGTGGAACAGCTCCATTCATTGTGTGGCAGTGAATGAGTTAACATGTAACTGTGTAAGCCCAGCGGTAAAGATCCCACTTGAATTGAACAGCTCATCATATGGAAAAAGTAGTTCATTCCTCGCTTGGCACACACAAGGGAGGTTTTTTTAAATCGTTCCCTTTTTCTTTTTACACTAGAAATAATGTATAATGGCGCTTTCCCTGCTAAATAATTAGCTGACATCAAATATATTCTGGGCCTCAGAAATAGAGTGAAATGAGTATGTGGGTGTCCCTCTTACAGAAATCATTCAGTGTGTCTTTGGTTTATTAAAAAAAAAAAAGTCATTTGACTCGACATCAGTCTTTGTGAATAGCTTCAGCATCGCTCACCGTATGGACATCAGAATCTCAGGTGGCGTGCGAAGGGCTGATAGGAGACTGTTCTTCACCTAGCCTTTGTCATAAGAACATCGTTCTTCTCCTACAAGAACACCTCAGAATTAGAGCACATTCCCTGTGTGAATTAAACACTGAGCAGTGCGGTGCCATCATACTTAGTGAACGTCACTTTGAGAAGGGTGGCTTCTGATCAGATCTCTCTATAGCGATGCAAAATAAGACAAAAGAACAGAACTGCTGGGATCAGTTTGAGCACTTCACTTCTACACCCATACTCCTACAGAAGCAAAAAATGCTGGAAAAAAGTCCCCAAAATCCTCTATGGTGGACAAAAAAGGGCTGTCATTCCTAATAAAAATATAGCATTCACCACGGTCAATTTAATGTTAACCAAACAAGCAGTAAACGAATATGCAGCACCTTGAGGGTTAACCACCACATGCATCACTCTGAGCCTACTCTCACAACAGATGGAAGTAATATTGTAAAGGTACACCATTCTGTGTATATTTCAGGTCTCAGTGCATAAGCTGGGGGTAGACGCAGACAGAAGCAAGGAACGATGCATGAAATTAGTTCATTAATCTTCCTCTCATAGGCTGCCCTTGTTTAGGGGGGAACTCTACCTGCTATGAACAAAGAGCCCGTCGCTCCATAGTCATCAATTACTCTCTTCATCACAGGGAATGCCCAGTGGAGAACGCAGCACACATCCACTGCAGGAGAGATGAAAAGCTCCACCTGGCCTGCCCAGTGCACCTGACAATTACTGAACAATCAAATGTATCAACGTCTGCATCTTAACTCATGCTCAGAGAACACAACAACATTAGCCTTACTCTTCACATTCTTTACAGTCTGACACTGATGTGAAAGGGATACACACGTTCTAGACACATAGGATTCCCAAAGAGGATAGGCTTTATCCAGTTCTATCCTGCAAGCTCTAAATACAGTCCATATACCTTGATGCCCTGATAGAGTTTCTTAGTATGTTTGATAATGTGTTTACTGTACTCTGGAAGAGCACAACATTTAAGCAGCACTGGGTTACTGTGTTAAAATCTCTGCATTTTATTCATTTTACTGCATTTGTAGCTCTCTACAAAACAAGTGTTTCATTTCTCTGTAGTGCCAATCCAGATGCCAGTGCATCCCTAGAAGCAATGCCTTGAAAAACATGACATAGCTTATTTTGATCTGACTATTTGATCAGTTTTTATTTTGAACAATTCAAAGTACTCATAATGTAATGCTGTTTAGCAGAGACTGCCTGAACGTTCCTCATCAGCCAGTCTTTATCTTTCTGTCAGTGTCAGTGTTGTATGGTGTACTATTTTTCGTCCCCATGAAGGATTACTCTGAACACTATCCCTCACTATCCTGACGAACCTCAACATTCAAACAGAATTAAGAAAATTTTACCTGTGAGGACTTTGTCAAATTTATGTCACTTTAACACAGAGATACATCTCATGGGACAATGCAAATCTCCTGCTACAAGCAGGTAAAGACTCAGTGGCATCTTCACAAACAATAAACAGCCTATGCTTTGGCAAACTATAATAGCTTGCATAAGTACAAACTTGATCCTGAACATCATAACTGACAGTGATCAGACACACACCATCATGATGATAATTAAAGTTTAGTACTAATCACTTTTGACTTTTAATCAATTTTGGCACCGCATAGAAAAGTATCTATAAACCCAGTCCTAAAAAAGAACACATGACAGCTACAGCAGGAGCGTGCTTCCTCCCACGTTCAAGCTCTCACTCGGCCTGGCTGGCACTTTTACTCAGCAGCATCTGCCAAAAAAGTTGCAGTGCTATGTCCAGTTCGGCTCGTCCCCCCGCACCCCACTGTGCCTCAGATACTAAAGCAGGGCGGATCGCTTGGCGGCCAGCACACTGGATAAAGATTTACATTATAATGCACTCTGCTTTTCTGTGAACACGCTGCTCATCATTCACAGGTCAGCGCCAGAGAGCAAGAGGAACAAAAGCTCCCGTATAATGGACTTTGATGTAGGTGGTGGAGATAACACATTGACATTGAATTAAAACAAAGAAATTAAACAGAACGTGATAACCTTCCGAAAAGTCAGAAGAGAGAGAAGCCTAAGAGATACCTAAAACGGCCAGGGTTAAATCTCTATAAAGTCCAAGCCCTGGACTGGTTTAAAGGTCTTTTGTGAAATATTATATTTGCTGCATTTTGGACAACATTGTATTAAAAAAAATCATCCATCCCCTCTAACTAACACTGGTATAACCAGAGAGGACGAGGTCTCTAAAAGACTGGTTCATATTTTATATCAGTTGTTGTTTTGCATCTTTTCCTTGTGTGAAATTGCTTTAATTGTTTCCTATTGTTGTGGGTACATCTGTACTACATATATCTAGTAATTGTTACAGTAGCAACAGTTTCAATGGAAGTTCTCTCAAAAAAACTGAAAAAAATATTTTTAATTATGACACATTCATTCTAAAAATTGGTGCTAAAAATGTCCACTTAGAGCCCCCACAAACATCACTATCAATCCCCACAACACATTTCTGAATCCCCTGTTGAACTTTCTCTAAGTTTCCATGCTGTTGTTTGCTGTGTATGTGTTAGGGCACCCATGCAGGGTACAGGTATGGTGTGGATGCCACAGGCAGAGCTGCTGAGGCTGGATGTGCTGCTGGAGCCGCTGCATCCTGCACTCAGTTTGGCTGTCAGGAGGAATCAGAGCCAGTATTGTGACGGACCGTTTCAATATTGATTTCATAAATAAACAGAGCTAACCATCGATCCTAATGTTATTTTGCATTTCAATTACTGCTCAGAAACATAACCTTCAAACGACTGGGCGTTCAATACCAATAACATTCTCTGATAAACGCTCGCATAGCCACCCAACGCACGTCGTGCTTTACTTTTTTTTCTCCTCCTCTCTCTCCAAAGTGTAAATTAGTGGACTTAGCATTTTCCCTCCATAAACATTTAATTAGGGAGCGAATCAGAAAGCAGGGTGTGGATCGTTTCCCAGGTGTCTGTGGGACTGACACTGTCACGGATGCAAACAGAGATGGAGTGGTGTGGACAGCACCACCCTGCTGCAGCGAAACTCATATTTCCATTAAAGTGCATGTACAGCACCCACACTCTGACATCTGTCACACTCTATAGAGGGGCAACTTTATACTGGCTTACATCTCTGACTTGTAGAGCTTTTCTTTCACACAAAATCCTGAATTCAACAAAGAAATTAAATGAAGGTTAATCAGTACAAATGAAGCATCCTGAAATGTATATTTACAAACTCATTAACATTTTTGGGTAAGCAAAGTGTTCAAATACAGTTGTCTATACAAATAGTTCTGTAGCTTTGTCCCTGAAGTCTCAAGTGTGCACATGCGAGTGCCCTTTTGGTGTCGGAGCAACAGGAAGATGTGCTGAGGCAGGATGCGAAGGCCCCAGCCCTGTCTCAGCCAGGCATTATCCCCAGTGCACTAATGGACCCCCGCTTTATTTTTAAACACGCTGTCACAGTGCAGCTAGGATGCCAAGGTTACCTTAGTGAGAATAGGCGGGACAAGCGGGTGATGTGGCCTGCTTCGGACGCTGCCGCAGGGTGTGAGAGTGAGACTGCAGCACTCCACTGAGAGAAGAACAACACCTGCAGCCGTAGTCCTCTAGAACTAGTGAACGTACTTCAAATAATAGAGAACTACAGTAATAGAGAGACAAAAGGCTGCCCGCACTCTGCCCTCAAGAAAAACTATTAACAAAAAAAAATTTAAGCCATAGTTTAAATGTCCCATTTTTCAAAATGCAGTTGTAAGGAAGCATGATAATATCAGAATCATATCAGTATTGGCAGATAATTGCTTTAAAAGAACATTATTGGGACAGATGTTTAGATTTGACCGATATTTCAATTTGATACTTGATGTAAATGTTGCGCTCCGGAGGAGCAGAATATTTCGGTGACACTGGTTTACTGCGCAGGTATAACGGAATTTAATTCACTAGTGCATTTATAACCATCTACAAACAAATGTTACATTTCACTTTAATGCAAATATATAATATCCAAATGACTACATTTTCATGTATTGCCATAGGCAGATATATTCATGAAAAAAGGATGTCGGCATCGGCCCACAGTTTCCACATTGGCACATCCCTAATTTTTGCAACACCCTCTTCAGAGTTGAGTATAAGTAATGGAAATCACATAGGGCAGGTCTGCTTCTGCTGGTCTGCTGTCATAATCCAGATAATAGAAATTAAACTATAAAACAGATTGATTTTGATTCTGAAGTAGAATTACATCATTGACATGTAGATCAGCAAGCTACATCCTTTGCCATTGCTATGCTATAATCATTTTCACGGTTCTAGCTACAAAACACAAAAGAAACTGCAACATGATGTGTACAAACACAATACAGACAGACTCACTGCACACAGTAGCTACTCCTTCCATATCATCCTGCTGAAATGAGCAGTAGCAGCTATAGAGGAAATGTTTAACATGAGTAGAATTTATGTGTGAATCGTCAGTGAGAGAGTGACATAGAAAAACTCTCATCGAAACATGTGCATGCTGCCTGTAAACACAAACACGCATCACAAAAAAAGCAGCGGTGGGACGGTCAATACAGAGCGCATCCCAAATCACCCCGGGGAAGGCTCAGCTCCCCTGTGGGCCGCACGGCTGCACGGCCACTAAGTGAATTCATTTACAGTGCAAAGAATGAGAGTGCTGTGCAGGGCTTACCAGAAGTGAGAGGGCTCCAGAGTGGCCAGTGGACTGAGTAATCGGCCTAATGAATGGGACAAGGAGGCCCTGTTGGTACAAGGAGATGCATTTAGAAATGGGGTGACAGAAATGAAATTAAAAAAAAAAAAAAAAAAAACAGCTGTTTGTCTGTTTGTTTGAAAAAAGGCATCTAGCTGTCCCGTCATAAGGGCAGCGGACAAATGGATACAAGGTGAGACAGATATCATTTGTGATTAGATAGGTGCTCAATCTGGCCAAGGGTCAGCAGCCCGGCAGTGGTCACAGGCTGGGCTCTTGTGGACGGAGCGGGCTGAAGCCTCTCAGTTTAGGGGAAAAAGGTGGGTCGAGCGCAGCCACAGACAGGCCTCTGTGGGTAATGTATTCTGAAACCAAATTACCGTAAGCCGATCCCATCTGGATAGTGTCGGAGTGGGGGCTGCTTTGGTTACCCACGATAGCATCTCCACGCAGACAGCAAAAATCTGATTAACCCAATAGCACTGAAACACTTGGTCAAAGAGCAAGGAGCTTTTAACTTAAGATACACTAATGCAATTCCCTCGCCTTGTTTTCTCTACAGCTAATATAATAAAATGGAGGAGAGGAGGGGAGGGGGGGGGGGAGGAAAACAACGGAAGAGATGTGCATTTTAAGTGCTCAATGCGCCAACTCGGGAATGAAGTCAAACAAATTTAAATGTAATTCATCACTGAGTGTGTATAGAGGTTCACCACAGAAATACATAATCCAACTGTCATTCCACTAAAGAGAAAAAGAAGGTAGGAGGGGTATGTGAGTGAGGAAAACAGGGGGATATGCTTGTCGGTAAGTGAGGAAAAGAGGAAAAGTCTTGTCTCTTTTCATTCTCACGCATTGTGAATGTGCCAACAAGCTAAGAAAAACTGAAAGTGACAAGTCACAATATTGCCAGATTTTTGAATGGCAAGGAAACACCACAAAAACTCAAGCGGTGCAATAAAGCGAGCCATTTCCCTCCAGCTGCTGCCCGAACCCTGGCAACCAAACTTAAAAAAGAAGATGCAAAAAAAGACAAAAGGAACTGCCACATGTGGCAAACGCAATCCACACGATTTACTAGAAAGCTTTTACTCTTTCTGCATTATTAACTCTTTGGTGTCACCTCTCTGGAAGTGCCCGACGTAAACAGCGCTGGCTTGTCTACATCTGATACTGGTAAGCATATAGTGGTCACATTTTCAGTGCTAATTCAGGACAGTGGAGCATGTTGAGGTCAATCCATACAGATGCATGCATATATTGAATTCACCAACACCAGACTAATGGACTGGCCAGCACAGTCCACTCAACAAACCAGTGATAGCAGATTTTTCTCTCTTTCTCTTTCTATCTAATTCTCACCCCACAGAGCACCAATTCAGAGCGATTCTTTGAAGATGTGTCAAAATGACCAGCATTCAGAAACTAAAAATGAAATACACCTAAAGTTTCTTTTTACTAGTTTTACTAACTAGTGCTTTTAGTAATGCATGACTAAAAATAAATAAATAGTAATAATAGAGAACTGTATCTAAAATATGTATATTACTTTTTAAATTTGATATAGCAATAATTAAGTAATTAGCATATATATGTATATATATATATATATATATATATATATATATATATATATATATATATATATATATATATATATATAGGAAACCTGAAATTTCTAAAACAGCAAACGATTTTTGGCGCTCTTCTACTGTTCAGCACACACACACACACACACACACACACACACACACACACACACACACACACACACACACACACACATACACATAAATCTCACTGCTGATGTTAAATGATATTAAATGATATAAACGTTTGTTTAGAGGCCAAACATTTGCTCTCTCATTGTCATATTACAGCACATGCTGTTGCATGTTAGTGTTCCATGTCTGTGCGAGTCATACATACGGCACACTGCACACCATTTAAACACTGTTGGGTGGTGTCCTGAGAAAAGAGTTGGTCTAGCCTTACACTGCAGCATAATAGACACGTCATTTCAAGTAACGTGTTTTCCATTAAAAGTAAATGTTTAGTCTTTTAAAGTAGTGTCAGTGTATTAATCTGAAGTCTGTATACACATGTGTGTGCACAATTCTCACCACGGTGTAAATATGCCAACTGTTTTTCTGTGGCATAAATACATTTATACACAACAACTAAAATATTGTTTATTTCTCAGACTTGTGGAAGTAGTACGAAAACAATGCACTGATTAAAATCTGAATAAAAATATTAGCATAAATTAATAAAATATTTTTAAAGAAATCAAATTAACAGCATGAGATGGTAATATCAGTTAGGATATTGAATAGGGATAGGGTCTTATTTAAAAACATGAATTTCTCTCTTAACAACAGTGTAAACTCAGCCCCTCATTATTCTTAATGCTAAGATATAGAATTGCTGTAAAATGTAGGCAGCAAAAGTTTAAATCATATTTAAACAAAATAAATACAGCAAGATCTAAAATGCATATTTACTTTTTATTTAATATAATAATTTGTTTATTAAGCTTTGTTAATGCAAATGTATTCTCTATGTTCTGCAATTATGTGGCAGATAATAAATATCCCAGCAGAGCTGTCAAAAAAACACACATCACAGAAGAACTAACAGACCCATTTTTCAGTATGTTAAACTCAAAATGCAGCAGTGTTTAAAGCAAATGTAAAAAGTTTGTAAATGTAGCAGTTTGGGCAGAGGCTGTCCAGTAGTGTACCTAGAAAAGCTGAGCCGTATTGAACCGTTGTAATCCTGCTTAGTGTTAACTACAAAGCAGATTAAAATATGCGTGGCTAAGGAGTTAACGAGCTCTGCAGTGCACAGCGTGGTCAGCGGCAGGCCAGACACACTTCCCCAAAAACCCACAGACACACAGTCCCCGGACTGCAGCAGGAACTGATGTCATTTTAGCCCATTTCATTCCGTCCCCTCAGTGCGTCTGTAGGCTCGGAGTGCCGGTGTAATCCTACACGCCGTCCACAGGGAAAAAATCCATACAGCTGAGCTACTTCACATTATTCTTTTCAAGCATATCAATCTTTCAGCCCGCCACGCTGGAGATCTTTTTATGATAATCCAGCCACAATAACGCACACATTTGGCTGATTGGATTTTTAGCGTGAAAAGAGTTATTGTTGTAAATTAAGAGTGCTCTGAGTATGGTTTATGATCAACATGATATATATCAGTACATCAGTACATGCAGAGATTACATGCCGGGCGCAGGGAAAAAAAACTTCTGATGGCTATAAATTTCTAGAAATAACTGAGAAATATGGCGCGAGGAGAAGTGAAAAGAAATGACAACTAGATATCACTTATAAAAGCCTAATAAAAAAATATGCTGAGGTTTTAAACAAGTAGATCTGATGTAAAGACAATTCATTTTTGAAAATGAGACATAACTGAAATGCAGAAGGAAAATAATTCTAACTCACATTTAAAGCTGGTATGGACAGAGTTTGAGAATTGTCAAGTTTAAAAAGGCGCTCTGGCTCTGTTCTGAGGCCAGTCAGCTGTAGCCGTAGCAGCACAGTACAGGGGTGAGAGAGAGCGCGTCCTGAGCGGCGAATCCTCCTCTGGATCTCTCTTCTCTATAACAAATATTCCCACCATGTAATTCAGCCTATCCGATCCCCATGAGATCTCTTTAATCTTGTCTCTTTCCATTTAGCCCCATGCATTTAAGAGCAGGCGCTGATCTAAGCGCGACTTCCCCTTTATTCACTGCTTTTGTCCCGCTTGAACAAGTACCTTAAGATTTGTTTTGGGTTTTTTTTCCCCCTTTCATTCTTTTTGAAATGCACATGCACATACTTACGCGTTCACATACAAATGAAGGGAAATCGCACTTAAGGAGCACCTAATTGATTGGCCACGCACTTAATGCAATGTGCAAAGAGTTGCCACACACAGCTAACAAGCGGCTTTCAGGCAAGGCTTTCTCCCCCTGTCCCATACAGAACAAGCACCTGCTCCGCTGCTATACTTAATAATCTGTTCAAGCCTCGTTACACTCGAAACAGACAGAGAGAATGTGTCTACGCATATGTGGAGTGCCAACACAGCTGACGAAAGTACAAAGCCTCTTAAAAATAACAGCAAAAAGCTGCTTAGGACAGCCCAACCAGATACTCAGAAAAGCAAGAAAAAGAAAGAGCAAAAGCAGAAACATGCTATTTCCAGAGAGAGAGAGAGGGAGAGAGATTAAGAGAGAGAGAGGTTAAAATAGAGCAGAGAAGAGAAAGATGCACCTACTGGTTATGATAGCTGAGAGGATCAGGGATGCAAAGTTCGGAAATGTCCATCAGTCCAGTTTTAGCATTCCAGGAAGCAGAGGAGGAAAGAGGAAATGAGTGACCCCCTATTTCTCCCCCCAAAAACCGAGAGACGGACGAGCACCTTCAAAGAATAATGTTAAACCAAAAAAAAAAAAAAAAAAAAGAGCACCCTCCTGCACAGCACCCCCCCCCCAGTCTGCACAGGTACAAGAGTGTTTGCGTGTGTGTGTATAAGTTAGCTAGTATGTGTGTGTGTATGGATGTGCATGAGAGTGGGGGGGCAAGAGGTAAAGTGGGAGGGGGGGGTGAGAAGGAGTGAGCGAGGCAGAGAGAGGAAGCGGTGGAGAGAGAGAGAGTGAGCGGGTGAGCGAGCAAGCGCTAAGATGGAGTGGCCGTGCGAGAGCGAGCGAGAGAAATGACTCTTTCCATGCTCAGGATAGGGCTCTTTAAGACTGAAGGGCTTGATGAATATGGAACAGCTGCTGTTGGCTGGCTCCGGGGGGCCGGACTTAAAGCGACAGAGAGAGAGAGAGAGAGAGAGAGAGAGAGAGAGAGAGGGAGAGGGAGAGAGGCTGGTGGAACACAGGGGAGGGGGTGGGGAGAAAGTGTGGGGGGGGGTGGTCTTAAATGCCCACACAGAAAATCACACACCCTGATATACACAAACACACAATTTACTATAGAGCTCCATGTGAGGTCTTTCACTGACTCCAGGGAGAGAATATAACACTAACCCTAAACACAGCCCTGATTCTAACTTTAACCATTTAGAGGAAGAACACACTTGGAAAATGAATAGAAAAGGCACAATAAATATACACAATAAATCTATACAATAAATGCACGTACACTTATTACGACCGGCAAAAAGACTCACTACTTCAAAGTGGGCATGCATAATAATATTAGAATCATATCAATGTCAGAAAATTGTTGCTTAAAAAAAGATCTGATATTTGACAGATACTTCAGACTGAAATTTGATGTTTTTATTACTTTTATTACTGAAAGAGCAGAATGTTTAGGTGATACATGGTTACTGCACTAAAATCTTCAAAGTGTTCTAAAGAATTTATTTGTTTTTACAATAATGCTATATAAGGCAGACACATTTCCAAATGTACAAAAGTTTATGTATCAGAACCATCAGATATAGATGAAATTTATCAGATATCAGCATCGGCCCACAATAGGCACCATATCGGTGCATCCCTACATGTGAGCACCTTTGGTCCTCATTAGTATAGCAATACAAAAACATCCACAGATTCAAAACAGACACATACTTTAAGAAAACCTCCCGAATCACCAGGCTCGACAAAAAGCCTTTTTTCTTATGTCTTATACATCTCTTGACTTCTAATAATAAGCATGTGTTTAAACATAGGTAATATAGTTCAGTACAGATATTTTGCCGTTGTCAGAGCACAGTTGTTTATTTTTTAAGCTCACTATTACATTTAATTCTACTGTCAACTATTTCTCTTTTAACGCATTCATCTTAAATGATGTGTTTCCAGGATTTAGATGTACTGAGATTAAATTGGTGTCCTGAGATGTACTGAAATCAGATAAAACAGATATAATGTATTTTGTATTTTATGAAGTTATTTATTTATGTCAATATTTCTTAAATGAACATTAATAACTTAATGTTTAAGTTAAAACAAGCACATGCATTTGCAAACTAGTTAACTTTCATGATTTTTTTAAGACTGGCAAGTCTACAGAAATAAATCAGCAGAGTCACATCAGTTTTTTTTTTTCTTCTTTTACACCATCACACAGCAACCATCCTGTGAAAGTTTCAGCACAAGTGTGAGAAATGTTTCGAGCCATAACTCAAACTGGACACCCATCAGCTTCTAAAGCGGCGGAAAATCCTTGCCTGTCTTCAGTGTCCCGAGGTTTTAAAAACGCCTGTGTCTCACTGTTGATCAAGCCGTAGAAGAATGCAGGGAATGCAGATACCATTTCACAGTTGATGAGGGTCTCCATGTTACTGTATCCCATTTTATAAAGCAACGGCACACCATATCAACCAAAGGGAGCGCTGACAAAGCCATGGATGACCAATGGGCGATTTGAACAGATGTAACTTACAGCGTCTCACAAAACCAAACTCTATAAAACACACAAAGCCTTCGCAGCAACTCTGCAGAGAAACAGCAGACAAAACATCGGGGCCGAGTTCAGAGACTTTTACAAATATGTTATGATCAACAACAGAGAGCGTGACTGATGGGCTGCACTTGTTTCATTGCTTGATTTCTGTAGGAACATACTAGAAGGAGGTGGGCTCGTTACTGGGCGGCTCCAGCCTGCTGTTAAGAGAATCCAGCACTCTCCTATTCATCGGCTCACGTTTCCATAATCAATACTAAAACATCATGCAATCCCTATTGATCATCACAGGCCCCCATTGATGCTCTACCGCAGGCCTTCAGGTTTGGTTTGCATAAAAAAAAAAAAAAACCCACTTATTCAGCTGGACATCACAGCTAGTTTGAAGTGCACGACAACCAGGAATCAAAGTAAATTAATAATGACAAATTCTTTAAAGTAATTTCAGAAACATGAACAGCTCCCAAACTATTGTAATAATATGAACATGTATCCAAATCAATAATACAGACTGCATTTACTTTCCCCTTTAATTACACCTAACACTCTCAATCCAGCCATACAGATGCAGTTCAGTCCTTCAAAACACCCCTTTCAATCTACCCGAATATACGAGCTATAAGTACAAACTCTAAAAAAAGCATCAAAGGCTCTTCTGATCCAACATGCATGTAAAAGGCTCATAAGAGCCCCAGCATGTGCTAAGCTATTTTTAAGTACATCAACATTGTGGTTCATATCGAGTGGATGATTGATGTCTCAGAAATTCAGGAACATACTGTAATTTAATTGCAAAACACAGGATTAAAGGTCATTCATCCGAGATTCTAATCCACCTGATTTGGTTTAAGGGGAGGGCTGAGATCCCTTTGGAATTCATATTAAGTGGCAGGCAACTGGCTCTACAAAGTCCTGCACAAAAAGCTGCCTCATTCATCCTTTTATGCCTTGCCTTACACTTGCACACGACGTAAATCACTGATATGGTGAATAATAATAGTGAGAATGCTTTAAATTGAATCTGATGTAAGCAGCAGTACAGATGCTGCTTTTTCACAACCTGAGAGAAATGAAAAGGTATTGTAATGAGAGTGTTAAGATGTACCATTAAAAACAAAAACATGCCCAACATGTTAACTTGCTGCAAATTACAAAAGTGGCAGAAAATTTAATGCTGATTTTTAAGAGATTAAAGTCATTTTAAGTGTATCTCAGTCAATTATTTGCTAAGCTTTGGTGTAATTTGTTTCATTACAAAAATACAGATATAGATAAAACAGACATAGCAGACATAGATAAAAACATAGAAAAATACAGACACTAGATCATATATATTGAGAACTGAACAAAGCAGTATAAAATATTGGAAAATTAATGGGACAACTACATTGATTTTACACTCAGCAAAAAACAGACTAGAGTAAATGTGGCTTAAAATTTAAATGATAACTCAGATCAAAATAAAGTAAGGCCACTGCTGTACCTGTGGATTATAAATATGGAAAAAATAGGCTCTAAAATAAAACACACAGGCTTTATTAGGCAGAGCTGTGTAGAGGTGCAGATAAATATCAGTGTAACGTTCCCTTTTCCCTGGTGGCCTTAAAAGCTCTCTGAAGTCCACTGCACAACTAGTTAATAGTAAGGTAGGCTACTACTGACGCGGTAGAGAGAGAGAGAGAGAGAGAGAGAGAGAGAGAGATCATTGCCCGGCTTCTTGGCAGCATGTGACACGACACTGATCATTAACGCGCCTCATTTTATTTTAATGTTTGCCGTTTAAGATAGTTTAAGGTGGGACTTGAGACGCTGCTATCGTTAACGTTCGACACGTACGTCTTCTATACCGTAACGTCACTGCAAATGTTTACATTTTTGCCCACGTGGTGAAACATTTGAACAGCTTAACATCGCGATACCGGAGCAGCAGCGGCGCTCAGGCGGAAAGGAAAGTCCACAGACACGAAAGCCTCAGAATGTCAGTGTCACTCAAGTTCTAATCAACTTTGTAAGAGTTCCACAGCTTGAGTAGCAGATAAACTCAGACAAAACTCTGAGGGAAAAGGGCACGTCTGAATAAGCCAGCAGACGAAACGAGACAGCATTAGTAGCCTACGTCGCAGAGAAAAAGGAGAGAGAGGAGGAGAGAACTACTCTACCTTCTCACACACACAGGTCATTTCGAGCTCCCTCAGGTGCGCCGGTGTAAGAGAGAGACGTCCTCGGCTTCCTCTGACTGCGTTTACCTTAAACTGACTGCTGCTTCCTTGCCGTTGGTCGACAGGTCTGTCCACCCCTCCTCCTCCTCCTTCACCTCCGGCTCTGCCTCATTCACTCCATCCCTCCGAGCCTCCACACGCTGTGCTTTCTGAGCCCTGACCGCTCCAACTTTTTTTTAAGCTACGAGTAAACGAATGAGTGAAAGAAGTTCAGTCGTGTAGCTCAGCCGTCTTCCACAACGTCCCCCTCCGTCTGCCTTTAACAGGCACGCTAGCACACATGCTAGGTCGTAGTACGCAAGTCTTCACATGAAAACACGCAGCTCGCGCGCCGGAACACGAACCGTAAGTTCTGGAAAGAAAAAAGAAAGAAAGGTCGTTTTGAGTCCGCCGTTGATGAATAAATTAGAAGACAACAGTCTGAGGCGACGTGAGCTGAGAGTTGGGAGACGGTGTCATGTAGTCATTGGGCTGAAGTTAGGGCTTCAGTCCAGCCTGTGGAAAGTCTGAAAGTGTGAAGCTCGGTGTTTAACTGAATGTGTATCCGTTTGTTCATTTACCTCAGATAGTTGATTTATTTTAGTTACTTCAGTATTTAGTGACCTGCTATCTATGATAAATGTAAAGGGGAAATCCACCCATTTTTTTTATTTCTGAATAATTCAGTTCTTGAGATAAGTCATTCAGACTGGTTTGATGTGAAAAGGTATATTGTATAGAAAATGACACTGATTTCTTTACAGTGGTGTTTATAGGAATGCCAGCAACACAAATATAGACATTTTATTTACTACACAAAACTACAAGTGAACCTACGTCTCTTCTATGTGTCTCTTCTATATGTAACGTTGACAATGGTAACGTAGAAACAGAAATATAGAATAGAAATATTAGAAAAGTTTTCTTTTGGGGCTGTTTTGCATGTAGCCTTCCACCACGAAATGATCAAAATAAATGGATTCCAATACATTTTAAGCCAAAACCTTATAACAAAACTATCACAAAGCAATGTCTCAGACAGCATATGTCTAACCATTTAATGTGTTATCTTTCTCTGAGGGAGCTTTTATATATGGACATCTGGCTCCTATCACCACCACTGTGAACTTTTCTGACTCTGCACGTTTCTCTACAATGGAGCATTTCACACCAAACCACACTGACCTGTTTATATCTTGGCCATTGAACTGTATTGAAAAGTTGCTGGAGTTCTCCTTTAAGGTCTTTAACCCCTTAAAGTGACCTGAATGTAGGCCCATATTTGAATTTCTCACAGCTACGTAACTTGCATATTAGTTTTATAGTAGTTACTGAATAGTTAAAAGTAGTTGAATAATAAATCTAAAGGTTAATAACTAAACAAACGTGCATGATAAAGAGGTTAATTATCATAAATTAGCATATGACAATAGATATATGATTCTCCAGCTGTTCAGTTGGTGTAGGCTATTTATTCATTCAGTCAGTATTATTTAGATTTTTGTTTCTGTGTAACTAACAGTTTTATTCACTATATTCTCCAATAACAAACAAATTACACTCTTTCTATCCACAGACAAAAAAAAATACTTCAAAACAAAAGAAAAATTACTTCAAAACCTTTCCTGACTAAAGGCCTCAGTGTGGAAAAAGCTAGTAGTAAGCTGATTAAAGCATCCTGCAGTCATTTAGGAGGGTTTCACCAATCCACATGACTCCACTAGAGGGAGCTCTGTTTCACAAGAACTGAGAACAGTTGAAGAGGCCTGTTTATTTATTAATGCAGGTTCTTATATTCGTATAGTTGTTTGTCTTCTTTCCACAGGGAATATATCACAAATGCAAACTTGACAAGAAAGCATGTTTGTGTTTCAATAAGAATACTGTGAGTGTACAGAGAGTCACTTCCAATGCCCATGCAGCACTTTCCTACAGTGTCACTTATGTAGAGAAGGCTTGAGCTGCTTGTACACAGTTAACTGCAGCTGAGTATCAGTTATTTTAAATTGCATTGCTGTTTTACATTGAATGTAATGATTAGCTTAAAGCTTTTACAAGTGTGTGTATACTCAGTGGTGTCTAAAGCCTGCGAGGGGTTTTATGTCTGCTTATCTTTGAATTAGTATTTGCTTATATGCAATCACATCTAATCAGTAGTTTATTTCAATGCTGATTAAATCTATGATGAGAGCCTTAGAAACTGATTTTACATATTGATGATATAGTCAGTGGTTTCCCACATTTCAGTGTTTTATGTGAAATTCTAAGATAAATTTACTACACCACAACAGATTTGTCACTTATATTGCAGTAATTAAACAACAAGTGAGTTATCTAACCCTTTATCTCAGTGACTTTGAATATGAAATAATTTGCTAAGTCATATTTCACAGACCCAATATATAGTTAATGTAACATTTGATACACACAGTTTGGATTAGTTTTGATTGATTTGTATGGGTCTTGTTTATAGTGGCTTGCTTTAAAAAGCAGTATACCTAATTATTTTTTGCCCTCCGCTTGTACGCTGCTCCCTAAATGAATTATGACATAATGGCAAACTGAGTTAAAGTCACTCACATTTTGAGTGGATGGACAGTGGAGGAGCCCTGGTAAAATATGTTCTCGGATCAAAAAGAATCAAGCATTAATCTAAACGTGCCCCTTTGAACATTGCATAATTCAAAACACAAACATTTTTCTTCCCAGCGCTCAAACTGAATCAGACACCAGGCTCTCCTCTAAACTCATTCCTCTGTCCACTCCTCTCAATCCTCTCCAGCCCCAAATTTCATTTGGGAGATGCTCGCGCTCACCCAGCTTGCTCCAAGTTGGTATCTTGCTTCACTTCACCTCATCCAGTAGAGTTACTCAGTTAAGCAAAATGGACAGGAGACTCTAAGTGGTTTTTGAAATCTTTGAATGAACTTTGGAGTGGATGTGCAGTGCCACTACTGAACATAACCTCCTCCTCCTCCACCTTTATCCATCCCTGATGCCCTATCTCACTCCCTCTCTCCCTTTTTCTCTGCCTGAAATGGGGCTGTATCAGGCATGATATGTGAGAGGTGGGGTCCAGAGGCGAGATGAGGATGTCTCCTTCATGGGATCTGACAGCAAATCCATACACTGCAATGTTTATCATTGAGCCATTACCACGAAGCCAAATGAAAGGACAATAATCCAATAATTTAAGCCAGATTTACCTGGAGAACATTCACAGTGAAGTGGCAAATAATGCACTGAAGAAAACAGCACCTGTTACTTCATTCCAGAAGACTGTGGTGGCTGCCAGAACCTAGAGTGAGAAAGCACAAGAACAGCTCAAATTAACATCATAATAGATTTAGCCTTATTGACTTGACTGCAATTAAATACCAGCGTAAGGTGGACATGGAGATGGTTGGTGTAAAAGTAGAGGAGGCAGTGGATAGGGCAAGATGGAGGCAGATGATCTGCTGTGGCAACCCCTAAAGGGAGCAGCCGAAAGAAGAAGAAGTGGAGTCCCCTGTTTGCAAATGTACACCCAGTTTCTGAACAGTGACAGAATGACTAAAACAGCAACTACTGGAGTAGCATTCATCAGCAGCAGTGGGATTTACATTATTTTTTTCTCTAATGCATTATAGTGACAGTTTAACAAAAATAAATAATCTGCTGCATTTTTTGGAATATTTCTCCAAAGTACAGTAAAATGAAGTGTATGAAGCTTTACTCTCTATCTTAGATGATGTTGTAGTGCAAGTGTTCTTCTTTTTTCTCTATTTTTTTCTCAGTAACAGCTTCTTGTCAGCTACACATCCTGTCAGACTCATAGTATTGAGTTGTCTTCTCACAGTGGAAGGATGACCAGAAACACCTGTAGATTTTTTCTCAGACCTGAAGCAGATAAAATACTGATATATATGAGTTCTTTGTAAGATATATTTTCATCAAATTTCTGTTAAGTATATCAGTTTATACATATGCTGGTTTATTAGTATTAGCAGCCACCCTAAAGCCTGAATTTTGCTCATACTTTCCTTGTTTATAGGCCATGTCCATGTTTATAGACACCTGAATCTTTTTCTTTCAGAATCTTTATTATTTATAAGAAAGTCTATCAGAGATTACTTAACAACTCTGTGTGGTTTGAGGTGAGTTGATTTAAGCATGCTTATGTAATTTTACATCACCTGTTGGGTACATAAGCCTCGTAATTCTAAAGAAGCAGACTTCGAAAATCAAATGTCTTGGATGACTGACTGTGGAAAGGGGAATATGGTGTAAAGTTGAGTATATAAGTGTGTTAAAGTATGTTGTGGCACAAAGGCCTCCTTGAACAACACAAATATGAAGTGGATGGTATAAATGTTCTTGAACTAATGGAGTAAAATTCTAGGGGTCTTATAATTACAGCTCTTCCCTACTGTCTGGATACAGTTAAAATTCACTGCAGAACTTAGTTGTGTTCACCTGCACAACGGGAGAAGGTGTGACTTGCAGCATCTCACTTTGTCACATCATTAAGTTATTTGTTTTGCTGTTGAAGATGCTGATTGACTTTATTATACTCTGAAAAATAAAGTTGCCAGAAACATTCTTTGAAGACCACTTTTTGTCTAAAGAACATTTCAATCCATCATTCTATGAAGAGCCTTTTGTTGTAGATGAGATGCAAGAGTGTAAAGAACCTTTTTAAAGTTTAAAGAACCTTCACATGATGAGATATTTCCTAGAACTGTACATCCAAGCCAATAAACATTTAGGAACTTTTATTTTTAAGAATGTAAAGTTCTTGGTGATGCTGTGATATTCAGACATTCACTCCAGAAAAGCTTTAATCAAGAATGCATTTAGTTATATTGATGTTTCACTTGAAAGATGGACTAAAAGCCATTAATAGCCTTCTAGACGCAATATAAGAGTATATAAGAAGCACCCAGTGCTAAAACCATTTGTTCAGCACTAACAAGCTACTCATTAGAAAATCTTTCATGGACAGTAAGCATGGCAGTCTCTTTGTGTGCAGAGGAGGGGCAAAAAAAAGAAGGTTTATCTTATTTGGGAAAGTGAAGGGGGGCTGGCCTTATCTGTCAATAAACAGTAATTAGATTTTGTGGCCGATAGCGTCGATTGGTTTCTAATCTAGCTGTCGGCTGGGATGTGTATAATTAAAATCCTGATTGATAAAGCGGCTTGAGACCGCCTACATCACCACGTACTGCCCCCCCCTCTCCACCACCACCACTCCTCAGCACTCTAACGGACGTGCATAGCCTGACCCGACCCCCTACGGATGGAAGAAAGAGTGGAGATATGAAAGAGGGCCAAGGCCAGGGAGAAAAAGTGGGAAAGTGCAGCTCTTATTGATCAGAGCTATCTGCTTTCCTATCTGTGGCCTTTTCTTACAACAGGCAGTCCCCAACAAAGGGTTCATTTGCAGCTGTAGCTTGAGGGGACCTTCATCCACTCCCTGCTGGAGAGAGAATTGCAGGTGATTCAGTTCCGCATAATAGCGATGCTAAATCAAATTCTTCCAGCTCCTTTTGACTGTGATTTCGATTATTGCCTGGTCTGTCGATAGTTGATAGTTCTTTTATTGCAGATATGATCATGGGAGGTAAAACTATGTCTCTATAAAGCACATTTATAGTATTGATTAAATTGTAAATCTCACTCTGTGAGAGAAGAGAGAGAGGAAGAGAGAGAGAGAGAGACTGAGAGGTCCTCAGATCAACTCTCAAACAGGGATAAAACACTGGCACGACTAATTAGGGGACGTTTCAGTGGGTTTCATGCAGGCGGTGAGAAGACAGCCCTGAGGGCATCGAGAGGAGGGATGAAAACGGAGTGACACACCTTCATCTGCTCCAGCCACACACACACCTTTATCTGCTCTATTCGCAGTGCCTGAATCACCGCTGAAAGCCCAAAACGCGTGTGCTTAAGTGCCAGACGTCACACACATAGGAGAATACAAGAAAACTTACATTCTTATTAGTGGTGTCAAAGTTAATGACTTGCTAACACATTAATAACACATGTACATGATAAATTATTAACACAAGTAACTCAGCAGACTATGCTAGATAGTACTTGTTAAATAGATAGTATGATGAATAGAACTATGACTAAATCAAAGTCTTTTAAAAATATAAATTGGGCCATTAAGTCCCCGAGGTTGCAATTTTATTTAATCCACCAATGCCCTTTTTGAGTGTCTTTTTTATCTGCTGTAGTTTGAAATACAGTGTCACATGTCACAGATGCATGGATAATGTATCAGAACAGCTGGTAGATCAAAAATACTTTAACTTATTTATTTAAATTTAAATAGTCATTTTATTGTAAATAAACTATAAATTACATATATTGTCACCAGTAATGTCTTTGGATGTGAAGCGCCTCATGGATGTAGCTTGTTACTCACTCACTTGTTCTGTCACTCATTTCTGTCAGAAGGGAAATGGTAAGTCGATTGCAATAGCAATCCTCAGACAGGTGTAGCCCGGGAGTGACCCAGGGCCGCAATGTGCACTCAAAGTGTCGATGATCAATGTGTCCTGCAATTCACATTAGTTCTCTCAGTTGGCTGTGTTCTTCATCAATGCATGAGCCGAGTGATCCATACACTTGTATAGTAACAGTTGAAACAAGACGTATCTCTGAAGTAGCAACTTAATGTTGGAATAAAAACAAAAATTCTTAACTTTAATAAATATTAAGTAAGTCTGGACCATTTGTTGGTCCATTTATCATGAAATGTTAACACAATGCAAAGGGATGTCCAAAAGTATCCAGCTAGCTCGCATCCGTTGCTGAAACAAGCTTTCAGTTGTGCACACGCAGCTCAAAATCTCCATAGAAAACCGCTGCCTTTAAAATGGGATATTCTGGAGTAGCCACACATGATTCTAAGGTCATCATGCCCAAAGCCATGTCAACTGGAGGAGTATAAAGCCTTGCCCAGCACTGGGGTATGGAGCATCATTGAATACCTTGGGGCTGAGTTGGATTGGCATTTAAGATTCAGAACTAATCATCCGACATTACCTCACCAATGCTCTTGTGGCCGAATACAATCAGATCCTCACAGCAATGTTCCAACATCTATTATAAAGCCTTTCCAGAAAAGCAGAGGCTATTTCAGAAGGTCTCTATAAACTTTTGGATATGTAGTGGACTTAAGGTGACTTCAAGGCTAAAAGTGTATAGAACACCATGTATGAATATAATTCTGCCTCTTCCATTCATGTGATGATCTACACTTGCACATTTACCTGAATGAAAGCTATGAATCACTACCATATTGTCCTGCTAGGCAAATATCTAAAACTGATCTGAGGAGAGAAATATGATTGTAAGAGAGATGGATGGAGCAGAGTACAGAGCGTAGTGTCTGCTGGACTGTGACCTTTACTGTCTCACTCTGGTCACCAAACCTGTCACATGCAGAGCTGAGCTGACCCATCAACATGAAAGATGGCTATACAGTTTTTCACTGGTTTTAAACGCTCTCATTCTGTCTTTTAAAAGAGGAACACATGTAAATACACAGAAGCATGTTTATATGAATAATGCATGTTCTCACGCACCCACATAGACAGCTCCATGCACAGGTTTGGAATACAATTATTAGTAATATGTATTGATTATGCAGAAATGAAGTATCTGTATTTAGTCCAAGTTACATTTTGTAAAGACATTATTCATAATACAGTAGCCTTTTACATTTTTACGAAATGCTAGTTTATCAACTGTTTTAAAATAAGCAGACAGTATGTGACGATATACTCTAAAAAAGAATGTTACTTAAACAAATATAAATAGTGCAGGTCATGCTTATTTTTAAAGTGAACAGCTTAAATGGTCTTGTCAAACTATAAATGTAAAGTTAACCTTAATTTTTTTTTTTTTTGCAGCTTAAAAAAAATAGTCAGGAGCATGTTGTTGGTCTTGTAGGTTAGTCTTGTTTTCTCAGGTTTTCCTATATAGTTGGAAGCCTTTTGTCCTCAAAAGATATGAAAACAAAAAAGAAACACACACACACACGCAGTACAGCAGAAAAAAGTACCCTATCCTCATCATGCCAATCCTTCCTGCTCTTACTGGAACTTAATAAATCACAAATTAAGCATGTGTTTGTGAGTGAGTGACTGTGTGTGTGTGTGTGTGTGTGTGTGTACATGTGAGGAGGTCTGGGAAGGGGGGTTAATAGGAGCTGGAGCAGTGGTCCAGTACTTAATTTGCTTCTTAATGGAAGGCAAAGTTTCCAAAGGAAAACTTCCATTGGGCACAAAATGTCTTTCTTTAGTTTTTAATTTGTGTGGCTATGAGAGCGATTGAGATTGATACATGCTGGTAGAAGTCCCTCAAGCATGCCTTCCTTTAGAATTTAACTGATTTGCATCATTTCCCCACCAAACAACATCATCTGTTAGACTTAATCTGACATGAGAAGCTGAATTTGCACTAAATCTACATTTGTCTACATTTTTATATTGTAATGTTTGATTATGGTAAAGTTGGTGATACTGCCTAATTGGGCTGTTGCAAATTCATCAAATTTGGCTGTCTATTGGATGTATTAGAAGATGTCATACTGATCTATGTAATGTTTCTAGGGTATATGTATTCGTATCAACCTTTTGGAGTATTTTGCACTTATATCCATCTGAAAGATTTGAGCTGCTTGGGACTGAATGACTGAAAAGAAAGCAATAGTAGAAACAGTTAAACTTTGATCTAACTCTGAAAACACAGGGATGAGGCAGGTGCTGGCTACTGTTTGGGAAGAGTCATATTCTGAACTCTCTTAACTAATTAACAGTTTTGAATTGGAGCTTTGAGGCTAGCATGTTTGAAATATAATCGATGTTCACATGCAATGTCAGAAACACCTACCTCAAGAACTGTTAAGTAATCTTGACTTATTCATGTGGCATGTGCTACAGTACAGAACACTAATGTCTATAGTGAACAAAAAAACAAACCTCAGTTGCTAAAAGGTTGCGACAGTATATGAAATGTCTAATAAAAACAGAAAGCAGTGATTAGTAAATTCTGTTTGACCTATATTAACCCCTTACAAGGCCTGGGCTGACAGGCCCAAAGTTTTATTACACACTTCTATAACCTAAGAATAGCTCAACAAGAGTTACTGAATAAAGCCTTAGTATACAATATTTGATGTTTTCATGCACATTCCAAATTTGATGCCTGGAGCACATTCCAGGAAAATTGAGACAGAAGCATGTTTACCACTGTCTTACATCACCTTTCCTTTTAACTTATTATTTGTTTAAGGACTCAAGACACTAATTGATCTAGTTTGAAAGCATTGTTTGAGCTCTATCACTCCATGAGGCATTCATTGTGAGATATTGCACTCCACAAGGTGCCAGACATTGGAAGACAATTCTGGACTGCAGACAGGTCAGTCTACCACCTGCAGTCTCTGATTAAGCTGCCATGCTGTTGTAACACTGCAGAATGTTTCTTGGAGTTTTCATGGTGAAATAAGCATAAGCATGAACATCCCTGAAAAAGACATTGTCTTTACATTTACATTTACATTTACGGCATTTGGCAGACGCTCTTATCCAGAGCGACTTACAATTTGATCATTTTTACGCAGGTAGGCCAAGGTGGTGTTAGGAGTCTTGCCCAAGGACCCTTATTGGTTTAGTTCCTTGAACAAGCTGAAAGGTTGACTTGCCAGACCACAATGCACATTTCCACTGTGCATCATTTCATTTCAGAAGTGTTTGTGCCCATAGAAGCCTGCATAATAGTGTCTTAAATTAACTGTGGATGCAGCAATGAACATTTTTGATTGACAACAGTTTAAGTATTCCTGAGCCCATATGATAATAACCATCACAGAAGCATGCAGGTTTTTTGGATCATGTGCATTTGGTTGTTGTTTTTCAGCTTTGCCCATTATGCACAAATTTTACACACTGTAGAATATCTTATATTCAAGCAATCGCTCATGAAAGAGCACTGTTCTTAAACTGTTGAGTTATTCGCTGATACAGTTTTGGGAAATTGGTGAGGCTTGATCCATCCTTGCTCAAAATGGACCAATGAAGTAGGCCTTCCCTGGCTGCTCCTTTATGCTATAGCGTGATTGCATCCCTTGTTTTTTTTTAACATTTCACAATGTTCCTTCTGTCTGTCTGCCCTGCGATGGACTGGCGACCTGTCCAGGGTGTATCCTGCCTCCTGCCCGCTGGGATAGGCTCCGGCACTCCCCCCGTGACTCAGAGGGAGAAGCAGCGTAGAAAATGGATGGATGGATGGACAATGTTCCTCATCTTAAAAGTGCCCCTGTGCCAACTTTTTTGGCATCAATTTCAAAATAAGGCATCAATTTTAGAATGAACATAATGTCCCAGCTTTTTAAGCTTATATTAGTTTATACATAGTTTATATGT
Source organism: Pygocentrus nattereri (assembly GCF_015220715.1). Taxonomy (NCBI): domain Eukaryota; kingdom Metazoa; phylum Chordata; class Actinopteri; order Characiformes; family Serrasalmidae; genus Pygocentrus; species Pygocentrus nattereri. The sequence continues at coordinate 32,456,193 of NC_051220.1, read as the reverse complement.
TGAATACAGTATATAGCCAACTTAAAGCCTGAATTTTGTCTGTACTTGTCTTCTTTTATTGATAACAGTATTCCATACAGTGTCAGAAGCCACATAAGTCCATTTGAGGCTACTTGAAATGTTTTGTGCCAAATGCGATGATTTAAGCATTCAGTTTTCTTTTAGCTACGTTAGCCTTGTAGCTCCTGAGGCAAGCTAAAGAAGTACACTTTTGACTCCTAATCTGTTGTCTGATCAATGACCTTTGGTGTAAAACCGTCTAAACTTTATTCTATTCCTTTCAGGTGCCCTATTCTAAAACACTGCAAAAAAATTACAAAAGATGGCCACCTTCATTTCACCATATAGTGACCTATTCATCTAGACAATGACATTAAATCTGACTAAGCTTTTGGAATCAGCCCTGGTCTGCTTCACAGATCTTCCAGAACATACTCTTTGTGTAAAAGCAGGTACAGCTAGCAGGATCAGCATGCTCATCCTTGAGGTATTCAGGAGCATCAGCGGAAGACTCAAAGGAGTGTTAAACACACGGAACTAAATCTCCCCGCTGATTAAAAATGGATGGTACCATGCAGAGCCTCTGGTGTGGGACTCGGCGGTAAAGGAACTCGTTAATATTCCCCCCCATGTCTTGCTAATGTCTTAAAGTGATAAATAGCGGGGGGTAGGGGGCTGTTTGATTGTTCTTCACAGGCAGCCATAGAGCAAGGAGCGATTGGAGGTGGAGGGATATTCTCTGAGCGCTCAGGCACCGTCCATGTAACGTTAATAGGGTCATTGTATATGGACATGCTGAAGCGAAGTGTCACTCGGTGGAGTGTCAGTCACTGCAGTGGACAAGAGCTGTACAGATGTACCTGCTGTTTCCGCTCAAAATGTTCTGAGTGATCAGATACACTATAATTACAATGCTATTCATCATGGTGTCACGTCTGTGTCAAAATATCTATTGTTAGCAACAAGATGAGCAGCGACTGACCTACAGTCACCAAGCTGTAGTCCCTGAGCATAAGCTCTTCATGCATATGCAAATCCAGACACGTATTCATACATAATATGCAAATCCTGACAGTGATATGCAGTGCTGGATGTAAACTTGGATGTAAAACCATGAGGTGAATTGAGTCATTTGGCTGGTACAGAATGGTTTCAACCCTGTCCATAATTCTAGATCATATAAGTCATTCGTCAGCAGCATTATGTGTGCCGGTTTACAGTAATATCCTGCTGCCATCTTGTTATTGTTGCTTTTATAAAAGAAAACTTATCTATGATCCCCAATCTGTGGTACTGTATGTAACATAGTCATATTTATTTATGAATATCTTTACATATTTATACATTAAAGGGATTAGCATACATCTTTTTTGTACTTTTTTCAGCCATTTGTGAGGTTTTATGCATCAAAAAAGGCTGCTCTTGTAACTGTGCCTTTAAGATGTACATAATTTATGTAAATGTATGTAAATGGTCTCTGTTCTGATTGCTTGCCCTCATTCTAAAAGCAGTCTTGACTCCTTATAACATGAGTATAGTGAATGCTATGTAGCATGGAAGTAAATGCTTTTTCTTATATAAACAAAAAAGGATTGAATAGTACGTCGATTTTGTTCCGTTTCAATAATGTTCATTCCCCAGTCTGTACAGCACCTGTATAGAACCAAGGTGAAAAACAGCCTGTTTTGAATTCACTGTTTTTATGATGTCATCAAAACATACCATTTACATATATATATATCCAGCTATTCAGCATAAAGCAGTTCAGCCCTGGCCATTCACAGTGAAGTTATAAGGAGTGATTCAACCCAGATGAACACAATACACGGCAGCCAAACAGAACAGAGCACATTTGGACAAATGGATTATGAAAAATGAATTATGACTGTTTTCGTATTTCAAGCCATACAAAACTCAGACTTTAATAAAATTAAAGAAAAATTATATGGGTTCTGTAAAAAAAAATTAAAAATGTGGTTTTCCATGAAATGGGCCCTTTAATATTTTTGCATTTTTTAGGCAGGTTTATGATATATTTGGATTTCCATGATACTGACAGTGTCTTTATATAGCACTCACATTGCCTACAGTCCAGCTCAGATTCCTTTGTTAAGTTCTATACAGGACAAGGTGAGCACAGCCTTCAAAACTTCCTCTGGTCCTGACATTAGAGGATGGAAACTCTGCGCTTTGTTCATTCAGTGTCAAACGTGTGATATGTTTTGTGTTTGTAACCATTAATAGGTATATATATGTCATGGTGTATGGCGAAGCCCTTTTGTCAGTGTTGCTATTGGCCTAGTTCACTTGTCGCTTAGTCTTGCCCGACTTTCTTGGACTGATGTGCCTCTCACCTTCAAAGGCTGCAAAGACAAAACATCCAGCAGTGAGGGCCTAACACAGACACGGACAGCAGGCCTAACTTTAACAGAGCATTTTATAAAGTGCCCTTTGTAATGACATTGTGAGAAGCATTGTACAAATAGAATTGAGTTCAATTGAATTGAGTTGAGCCCATCAGAAGGCTGTGGTGGAGTCCATACGGACTCATTCCAGTCACAGCGTACAAGTTACTACCATGATAAAGCACATACGGTACACCAGGGAGATTTAACCAGCTTGTGACATGGGAACGGAGGCTGAAACTTAGACGACTCATGCACACACACACACACGCATATATATACACAGACAAATGCTTTATGCTTAGTTATAGGATTTTGTCTGCTTATGTCTATAGAGGGCTATTATACAGTGGCATCATTTAATACCACCAGAGTTGCTTTGCTAATTCATTTTTCCACTCCAGCCTGTCTTGCTGTCTCTGTCTCTCTCTGGCTATTTAACACTTTATTTAGGTGATCCAAAACAAATGCTTTGTAGATGCTCACCTTGTCTTTAACTTACAAAAGAACATAGATCTGACAACATTAAGAACATAAACCAAATAACAATAATGTCATGCATTGCACAGTCACTTAATATAAGGTATTGTTATAAAATACATTTTTTAAAAGTCTATTTGAGACCCATCTGCCTTCTTTCTTTGTATATAGTTTTGTTTTTTGTCAACAAACATTGCATCAACCACCACCCCCCCACCCCCACAAAAAAAAAAAGTCTGAACACTCCTGCTCTAATGCTAACAATGACCTCAATCGCACCTAAAACTCAACCTAGCCCTGGTCCTAACTCTAACCCTAGTCACAATCAGAACCAGATTCTTTTTTATTCAGCAAGTGCAGGAGGACACTTTGACAAGATTTTCTCATGGTGCAGATATTGATATAAATTCCATTCAAAAAAATTCAAAAGATATATATTGTCGAATATACATAAAATAAGACATAAAATAATCAACAATTTCAAAAACTATTTAACTGTATATACTGTTTATATATTTTACCTAACTGTGCTTTATTATATGCACTTTAGGTGCCATAATGTGGAACTGACTACTGATACTGAGAATGATCAATGACCAGATAGTCTGTTAATAATTTGGGCATCTGTCAATAATCTATATTGGACTACATAAAGTGGACCCGAGGCTTCTACCTGGCACCTAAACAGTCTGAGCTGAAGAAGCACTAGCAGTCTCCAGTGACAGTGCAGTCCCTCCGCTTCCTGCCACAGCTCCCTCTTTCTTTCCTGCCATCTTATCTCACACTTCTCTGCTTTCTCTTCCTTTTTCTCTGTGTGTGCTTCTGTTTCACTCTTCCATTGTGGTTGCTGTGTTATGGCTGAAGTAAAGGGCTGCCCGCAGTGGGAGAGATCCTAATTAACAGCCTTTTTCATTGGAGTGTGGCTTTTCTGCTGCCGCTCTTTTTGCGAGCGCTTGTTTTATGGCTGCGCTGGGGAGCCCCGTCCGGGGATTTAGAGAGGGATAATTGCCTTTGCCGCAGGCTGCAGTAATCTGCTGGGCTAATTCATTATTTTAATAAGTTAGCTTCTCCTAGGGGGCGAGCGGCTGGGCGTCGCGCCTCACAGCCCTGACAGTGGGCCCTCGTTACCACGGCGCACTCTGCACGGCGACGCCCGCGCGGGGTTAATAACAGTTATTAGCCCCTCTCCTCGGCCCCTAATTTCTCCTTTAACTGGGAGCATTCAGACCGCAGCCTCCGTTCAGCGACTCATCATCAGCCCTGCCAACTCAACCTGGAGAAAATCCTCTTCCTGGAGCTCCAGGAGGAGGGGAGAGAGAGGGGGAATACACCCCCAATCCACCTTCCCGTGCCCATCATCCACCTTCACATCCCCTCTCACCGTTACCCCCCCACCACCACTTGTCCTCTGTGTTGTTTGTTTTACTGTTTTTGTTTTTTTCCTCCATGCGTTTAAATTTCATTTTGGGTAAAATATTCGTCCACAGTGGCAGGCAGATCAATCCGATTTATCCAAACAAGCGCTTACTCCATGGGCTTTGCGTAACTAATGGCTTCATTTTAGAGACAATCTTCTGTCTGGCCTGCTAATGGACTGCTCAGCGCGTGTGTCCAGGTTTGATGAGCGCAATTCATATGGACATTTTACACAGCTCCTGATTAAAAGGCATGTCATTTAACCAGGGAGGGAATGCAGACGAGGACCTGATGCATAAAAGTATTGGAAAAATCCAATAGTGGAGATGATGGTCACTGCTGGGCATTTGATAGGCTCTGCAGTTAAAATCCAATTAGAGACACAGCTCCAAAGTGGTTAAACGGCTTTCAGTGTAGCCTCGGATACATTATTCCGACTCTGAGGAGCAAAAATGCCCAAATGAAACGGCTGATGGGCATTGATTGTGCAGTATAATGTGCACTCAAATTGTGCAACCAAGTAACAACAGCGATTGCGCCCTGATCAGTCTCCTGGGGGAAAAAACAAGTTTCATCGCATTTCCAACCACAATTTCTTTATGTGAAAGAACACGGAGGGACATAATACACATGTACAGACAGAACATCCAGCAGCCCTACTTATAGCAGTGAATATGCTCTCTAAATATAGGCACAAACATGGGTTCAGTGGGTGTCTCAGTAAATACGGGATCTGAGCATGAAGAACCCTTTTAAAGTTTAAAGAACTTTAAAAGGGAACTTTAAAGGATTCTTACCAATGGAAGGGTTCTCTTAGAACAATACGGCTAAGCTAAGAACCATGTATAGTACCGCACAGAAGTCCGAGATCACCCTTCATGCATTTATTTTGTCAAAACAACCATTAAGGGAAATTCCACTGATTTTTCAAAATTTCTGCATAGTTAATTTGTTGAGATGGAAACAAAGTAATTTGGCCTGGTTTGATGTGAAATGGTTTTTCCAGCAGTTGTTATAGGAACCAATGTCTGATAAAGCCACAATACAAATATAGCTATTTTATTTGCTATTTAAAATGACCAGATAACCTACATGTATCATCTGAGTTTTTAAATGAATGTTGATATGGTGAAATAGTTGAAAATCAGAACAAATAATATTCTTTGGGGACTATCTTGCACATTCTGCATGTACCCTTCTGCCATAAATGAATTAAATAATATATGTTTGAAGCCGGCGGCACGGTGGCGTGGTGGGTAGCGCTGTCGCCTCACAGCAAGGAGGGAGGGCCTGGGTTCGATTCCCCAGCCGGGTGACCGGGATCCTCTCTGTGTGGAGTTTGCATGTTCTCCCCGTGTCTGGGTGTGTTTCCTCCGGGTTCTCCGGTTTCCTCCCACAGTCCAAAAGACATGCAGTCAGGCCAATTGGACATGCTAAATTGCCCCTAGGTGTGAGTGACTGTCTGTGTCTGTCTGTCTGCCCTGTGATGGACTGGCGACCTGTCCAGGGTGTATCCTGCCTTCTGCCCAAAGACTGCTGGGATAGGCTCCAGCACCCCCCCGCGACCCTGACGGAGAAGCGGCTTAGAAAATGGATGGATGGATGGATGGATGGATGTTTGAAGCCAAAATCTTCTCAAAACTATTATAAAACAATGTTTTAATGTCAGTCAGTCAGTGTATTCATAACCATTTAATGTGATAACTTCATGTAAGTGAGCTTTTAGAAGCATTAAACTCATCAGATGCATGGATTTCTTGATTACTCTGGATAAAGATTCTGACACTGTATGTTTCTTTTAAATGGGGCATTTCACATCGAACCACACCCAATAACTTTCTTTATATTGTAATGAGTTATGAAAAATTTGGAATTCCCCTTTGAGTACAATTTTTTCATTTTTCAAGAGAGATTTCTGAAAGGACTAGATATAAGACAGCCCACTTACTTCCCCACTTAAGCAAGGGGAAAGTCAAAGGAAAACAAATGGAAAAAATTGTTTGTGAAACTGTAGATCAAAAGATATAAAGAACATGGGACTCCTAACAACCTAAAGACCTGGTAGACCACCAAAACTGTCACAGTCAGATAAACAGTACATAAAGGTAGGAGGAAATCAAGCTTCACTTTTGCTTCAGATCTTAAAAATCTACCCCTCCACTGTGAGAAGAAACTCAGCAATATGGGTCTGAAAGGATGTGCAATGGACAAAAAAACTAATCAAGCAATGTTCTCAGAACAATAGACTGACCACACTACTGTTCTGACCTCAACATCACTGAATGTGTTTGGGATTCCGTGGATTGTGAGAAGCAGAAAATCTGATCAACTTCTAAGACTGAACTTTGAAGGTATAAAAACATCCCTGCAGATTTCTTTGGAAAAAAAACTGAAAGTAAGTCTCCTTAAAAGCTGACGTTGTGATAAAAGCAAAGAATGCATATACTAAAAACTTACAAAAACTGATACTTTAGTTGTTGAGGTTTCTGTGTCATTTTCTATGAAATATATGATTCTGCTTTTTCCTGGTGCTGAAAAGTGAATAACTGATGAAGGGTTGTCTCTCACTGTTGAAATCTTTATTTTTAAGAGTGTGCATTAAAGCGTCTGTGCCATAAATGCACATCAGTCATAATTTTCATATTATCTTCTTACACAACTAAATATAATCACTGTGAAGTCCATGATGAACGATGAATGGTTTTAAATCCTGTTCTTGAATGCTCTCTCTATACAGCGGCTATTACTCAGTGAAGCGGTGGGCTGGCAGTGTACAGAGTGCTGAATGGACCGTGGCACTCAGAGTGCTCCTTGCCCAGGGCTTGGGGTCATGTTCTCCTCAGTAGGCTCAATGGCCTCACTGTCATCATCCAGAACTCTGCCAGCTTGCGTATTAGACACAGAGCTGCTGGATATTAAAGCTGCTCTATCTTTCTATCTGACTTCAACTCTGACGGACATAGTCTGAGCTGGGCCTTCAGTCTGTGATTAAAGAACCTCAGCTAGAATGAAATGATGAAAGGATACAGTCAGAGAGCATACAGTTAACCCAGTGCTGTCAACCAACCTACTATATATACATAAGACTATTATTCTCTTATATATTCTCTACATGTCTTAGAGTGTACAAAACATACATCCACCCTACATGCATCCTAAATTCATTTTGTTTATTTGGGGTTATGAAAAAGGAATAAAAGCTCTAGTTATAAATGAATTGCTAACTTTAAATACTTTTGTACACTTAAAAACATAAAAAGCAAAAACATTTTTCTGCTAAACACTTTCTGTTTATAAAAACAGCGAGGACAGTGATAATATGTTTTAATGTATTCATGAGGCATGTCATACTTTATAGGTCCTAAAAGGAAGATTTGTCATTTGTCCAGTCTGGGAGTAGCACAGCATTGCCGGCAGCACAGCACTGCCTGAGGCAGTTGGGGGTTGAAATGCCTTGCCCAAGGGCACAGCCATGAATATCCTGGCAGTCCTGGGAAGTCTTTTTTTCAACTTGCACCCACAAACCCCAAGAACGTTGCTGGATCACCTCTCCTACAACTAAGCTGCCGAAAAAGAATTGTGAAATTTTTCATTAAAACACAAATCCTTAATGTCCCTCGTAAAATTCTCATTTTCAAAGTTTGGGTCACCACGTGGCTATGAGGGCCCGGGATGCAGTCTCACTTCCTGCTCTAAAACACAAGAGTGTAGCTAAAATAAGGCTTCTTATTCTTATAAGGCATCTATGGGCTAAAACTGTAGTAGTGACATGAACACAGAGAAATTTAAAGCTCAAAAGGGTTTGGGACCGATGCCCCATCGCAGAAAGCACCAAATAAATTAAGATTTTTGTATACATTTAGCTTATTGCTATCCCAGTGGAATGCCTTGGATTCAAATACCTCCTAAAATAATAATTGTAAATCTTCTTTTGTTTTTTTGTTTACTGTAGGACCTCAGTTTGACCTAATTCATAGAGTGGTCCACAGACATTTTAATGTATGTAATTAGCATGTATGTAGTATGTAATTTAATGTAATAGCCAAATTAAATAATAGGTATTGGTTATTATTGACAAGTAAAGTATATATTATAACCATATTGTTAGAATGTATTTGTTGTGTTCACAAGCTCTAAGTAAAGAGAAGTATATTTTAGACTGCAACAATGTTTATTAAAATCACAGCAAATGCAGTGATCCAAAGCAAACTAGTGTTGAAAACATTTGTTTTATGCAGGCTGGAACTGAGTGTCTTTGGCACTGACAGTATCATGTCTTATAAATACTACTACTATAATGCATTATGTTAACAATTCATAATGCATAGTTAACATAGTAATAGTAGAATATTATGAGTATGTTCAGAGTCACCAAAAACATGTATGATTAATTACTGAAGGCATCAAGTCAGTCCTTTATTATTCCTAAATTTAGAACTTATAGAAAGTTCATCTGCTTAAAATATTTCCAATAAGTCACAAAGGTAAGTGCTACCTGGAAAATACAATAAATAAATTAACATATACAGTTTTTTTAAAAAGCTTTTCATAACCACTTTTCATTATTCAGTGACTGCAGTGAAACATGAAAAATATGTATGTAGTGTATTTATGAGAGAAAGGAACTGAAGAAGGCCTACATATAGACCATTGTCGTTATATTGGGGAGGGGGGGGTAAACAACTTTCAAGTGCACAACACATATTCAAGTGTTGAATTAACATTTGCAGTGTTCATTAAAATCCACCTGGTCACAAATGAACACTTTTAAACCAAAAGAGTGAAGTCAGCACAGAGGAGCCTGCAGTGCAGTGAATAGAACAGATTTCTCAACATGTAATAAAAAACATAACTCTTTTAAATCTATTTATAACATGTTCGAAGAAGCAATGTTAGGACCTTGCCTCTATCAGTGATCTGAACACAAAGGCCTCAGGGTTCACCCGCTGTATAAAGTTAAATAAATAACCTGTGAGCACATGATATTTGAGAAAGGAATAAATGCTACACCAGTGCTAATGTGGAAAGTTTGTTTCCAAATGAAGTCATACAGCCTGGCGTATTCTCATGACTGATTACTCAATGTTTGTTCAAGCCTTAAAACATCTATGAATGAGTTTACGCTGGCATAGATGTGAATCTAGAAGTTCAGTCATTGGCTCTAAAACGGTGGATGTGGTCCATAAAACCCCACGCGTGATATCAATAAGCTAGTACACCATTAACCAGTTAATGTCTGCAGTGGGCAGCCACATGTGGAGAGGGGGTAGTGCACAGGCCTGTGGGATAGCCTGGGGCATGTTAGAGGCCATCGTTTTTCAAATCCACACAATGCCATCTGCTATTACTGCTGCTTGTTGATCCGGTTGCTATTGGCTGGAACTGTCTCACTACCAAGTAGTCAAATGGCTGCTCTGGTTCATGCATATGCATTTGAGAAGGTCTACAGTACAGGTCAGCTGATATAATGGAAACTAATGCTTTGAGATATATAAGGTGTATTGACACATCAGTATAGCATAGTTAACTGCACTAAATCTAATGTGCTGGGTGCTTCGGGTTTTAAAACAATAGCTGAAGGGTTTCATTCTAAAATGTCATGCATCCATTTGTAACAATTTTGGATGTGACAAGTTTTGGAAAGAATAACAGTTTATGTACAATGTAAAACACATGTATTTCTCTCTGTGTATGTATTAACCATACTTGATAGTTCTTGTATGTGTAACACTTACAGCCAACAACATACATCATAAAAAATTCTTAAAAGTCATCTATAATGCTTTCTGGACAAAATCCTTTACAAAATATGTAAAAAAAATTCATGGCAATCTGCTCTTTAAGTGACCACCATGTACAATACTGTGTAAAATATCCTATAGTGTCATTTTAGGGGAAGCAGAAGAAAAAAAATCAAGATGTTAGGTTTGTAATAGTCTTTTAGCATAAGAGTAGCAGTGCCCAGTAAGGTCATTAACTTTTTTTTAACCAATTTAATCCCTTAAAATCTCAACTTCAGTATATCCTCAGGCTTATTATACTATAGCTACATGCAAAACAATGCAAACTTGCTGAACTCTCATATTATAAGAGTAAGGAAACCTGGACCCACTGGTTGCCTTTTAAGTGTTAATCCCACCGGCCACAGCTGTGACTGAAATTTTGTGCATCTGAAGTAATGTGTACTTTACTGAAAGGCAAATTCTAAATTAAAGGTTATCCTGACTTTCCACACAACCTGAGACTTTTATGTCAAATATGCACCCAAGAATGGTGAAGCTCTACAAAAGGAACTAAGAAAAAGAAAAATGTTATAAAACAGATACCACTGGCACAGCCCGTTATTTCAGGTGTATTTTAATTAAGATTATGCTACCACATTTATATCATGCTTACAGGAGATGTAAACATGTCACATTTGGGACCAGTGGGATAATCCATTGGCTCACATTTGCAGTTGATATTCCTATCAATTGCTTGGTTCATTTTGCTTGACTCTAGAACATGATAACCCAAACTTTGTTTCCCATAATTTACAGTTATGTCTCCATTTTTGACATTTAGTTTTTTTACATTAATTAGAAAAAAAAGCTGTTTGCACTGTGTCAGAATTTTACGATGAACATTTCCAAATGACTTAAAATAATATATTGTCACATTAACTTAGACTGAAAGTTATGAATGTTTTTTCTTCTTCTTCTGCAAAGACTCCAAGGCTTACTTAGAGACATGAGGTCTTGTTCTGACAGCGATAATTTGGAAAATAATCATGATAATAAATTCATTAATATCGTTTTGCTGTAATAGAAACTATTTTACAGAATTACACAAGACATTTTCAGTTGCCTAAGATCAATTGTTGTAACTTATAATCGATTAAAGTTAAACTACTACTAGTACTATTACTACTATTACTACTACTATTAATAAGAAGTTATAATTTTTAAAATAGCTGTGCACATTACCATTAAGATCACATTTGTTTGGGTAAAGGAATCACTAAAAAGGTAGAGAACTGTAAAAGCTGTTCTTTGCATTATCACCAAGAGGGGCAAACAGGCTGCCAGAGTGGTGAGTTTGCATGGTGCACTGACCCATGGATGGCCTTTTAGAGGGGTGTAAGCCCACAACACGCCATTCCACACACATTAACCACACCCCCCTTGCCTTAATCCATTTTCATTAAGGAAAATCATTATGTAGAGCACAAACTTTTAGCCAAATATTCATCACTGTCAGCCACAAGGCACAGTGGGAGGACAAATATATTGAAAAGATTTGAAGCAAATTTGAAGCAAAAGTTTTCATCCAAAAGCAGTCAATTATTAGCTCTTGACATACTAAGAATGTTATAGTTATCACAAGTCACAAGTCAGTAAATCAGACAGTAAAGTAAGCAGACTACATTGCGTATTCAGAAAGTACTTGCGATTCACTGTGCCTCACGCTTGATGAGATGCATGTAAGAGTGTCCTATATATAGTAATGGCTGACTGCAAGTAGTACCTGCTTTGCTGGCTAATATATAGAGAATATAAAGAACTATAGTCGTGTCTATATTCGCAGAGCCAGGGCAAAAGGAGCTGTTATTTTGGCTTGGGTGGTTTAGAGGTCATGTGATAAAGCAGCCATTTTGTTTCAGAGCCAATATCATTGAGCTTATCTACGTCATATTGCATAATGCACTCAAAGGCAACGAATTCCCCCCGCTACCAAAATAGCTTGTGGTGCATCATTCTCATCCAGGCCAAAGGATCAATACCTTCATTCCCATTTCAGCCTGACCACCCTTTCCCAGAATAGTACAGCTTGCAAAACCCACACGCCGTGTCAGCTAATCACAGACCCTTTGCTTTGGAAAGGCATCTGTGCCATGCAGTCCAACTCTAACAGACTTGCCGACAAGCAAACTACAGAGGAGATCACCCAGAGGTCACCAGGCTCTGAAATCTATTCATCTTACCATCTTGATGTAAAAGAAGTCCATTACTTTTGCATTTGATTAAAAAGATGCCAAAGTGTAAAAGTTGGTGAAATGAAATCCCAGAGCTTAACAGCTGCTATAGAACACATCACAGTCATAACAAAACCTCATACCTCCAACATGGAAACTTCATACGAAAAGTTAAAAAAAACATTTTTAGACAGAAATTGTCTGCATAATTGACATGTAAACAAAGTCAATCAGAGAGGTTTGGTGTGAACTTGTACATTGTAGATAAATTTTCCAACTCAGATTGGTTTACAGTGGTGGTGATAGGAAGCAGATGAGTACAGCACAAATACATCGTTTTCCTTAGTCTACAAAATGACCAGTAAACCTACATGTGTATTCTGAATCTGTCAATGTAATGTTGATCATGGAAAAAGGATGAGAGAAAAAGTGACCTAATTTAAGTGAATGTTAATACAACAAATTAAGTGTATATTGTGGTCAATAAATTAATTCATTAAATGCTCATATGATGTACAAAAAAGCAGTTGATGTTGTCAAATGTTGTATAAAAATAGAACTCTACAATTCTCTCTTAATTTCTTAATCAGTAATTAATATTTACTGTCTTCTGTGCTTTTATATGTAATGTTTGTAGTGGTAAAATATAAGAAAATCTGAAAAAAAAAATTCTTTGGGGCTATGTGGCCTTACAACACCCTATGTGTTCCTCTCTACCATAGAAAAGATGAAAGAAAAAAACAATCACTGAGCACTTTATTAGGTACATCTGTCTATATTTGTTGCCCATTTTGTCAACTCTACTTACCATATCTGCGATGGACTGGCGACCTGTCCAGGGTGTATCCTGCCTTCCGCCCGATGACCGCTGGGAGAGGCTCCAGCACCCCCTCGCGACCCTGATGGAGAAGCGGCTTAGAAAATGGATGGATGGATGGATGGATACTTACCATATAGGTGCACATTGTAGTTCTACAATTACAGACTGTAGTCCATCTGTTTCTCAGCATGCTTTGTTAGCCCCCTTTCACCCTGTTTTTCAATGGTCAGGACCCCCACAGGACCACCACAGAGTACATATTATTTGGGTGGTAGATCATTCTCAGCAGTGCAGTAACACTGATGTAGTGGTGGTGTGTTAGCATGACTGGATCAGACGCAGCAGTGCTGCTGGAATTTTTAAACTGTATCTACTCACTGTCCACTCTATTAGACACTCATACTTTGTTGGTCTATCTTGTAGATGTAAAGATACAGAAAGTAGCTCATTTGTTGCTTCACAGTTTGTTTCGGGCCTCCTCTATTCCTTCATCAGTGCTCAGAGGCTATTGGCTGGATATTTTGCTTGATGGACTATTCACAGTCCAGCAGTGACTTCAGTAACACTGCTGTGTCTGATCTACCCACACCAGCACAACACACACTAACAAACCACCACCACATCAGTCTTACTGCACTGCTGAGAATGATCCACCACCCAAATAGACCGTTGAAGAACAGGGTGAAGGGGTGGCTAAAGTATGCAGAGAAGCAGATGGACTACAGTCTGTAATTATAGAATGACAAATTGTAATGTGTAAATAAACACTTCACAATTAGCCTCTTCAAACTCCATGTGCATGTGTTAGCAGTCTGACAGACAACAGTGTATCCTGCAACATGTCAGCATTGAGCTTTTTCCAGAGGATGATTAAGACCATAAGTAATGCTTGTCTAAATAGACTCTTCTAAGCTTTTCTATAAAGTAACTGTTTAACAGAACTATTGCAACATAAGCAGTGTAAACGGCTCTTTCAAGATCTCTGGAAACAACGGCTCTCCTTTCATTTAATGGAAAACTATCATGTCAAACAATGGAATTTATGAGTAAAGACAAAACAATTCCAGGAATCTCTGAACAGGTCATATGATCGTGTACCAAAAACGCAATGGCATTCTTGACCCTCCGGCAAACCATATTCATACATTACATTTGCGTGTGATTCTCCAGCAGGGAGCACAGCCAAACAATGTTTACCAGTGCAGGGTGGTTGTGTTTGCATGCATGCATGGACAGACAGACTGCAGTGCATTGTCTCTGAGGCGATGCATGAGTGGAATTGACAAGTAACACAAGCATGATGAGTTGCACTCGAAGCAAAGAAAGATAAACATGCTGGGACAAACATACACACCCGCACCCACATGCAGTTTGGGCCAGGAGACATAGCGGGCAGCATATGATGGCCCGAGGCTATAGAACAGTGGAGTAGGCATCAGTGAGTGCCCTGAAGGCTGCCACACACATAATACAAACACAAGGTGAACTCCTACTGCGAGGAGAAGCCACAGCACACTGCGTTTATTCCGGTAACAGCACAGCAGTTCTCCTTTTAACTGGAAGTGTAGATGTAGCTTAGTTCCTTGGGAAAAAATGTAGTATTTCTTATAAAAATAAGTGCTAAATGTTTAAATAAGTTTTATCATTTTCATTACTAAATAGCAGCAGTTGAAATGTTACTGTGGCTCCATCACATACAGTATTTCTAACTGAGCCACACATATAAACCTCAGTCCCAAACAAGGTGGGACAGGGCAATGTAAGACTAAGGACACTTAGCAATTGTTCAAAAAGCTTCTTAAATGGGTGATGCAATTATACTTAGGTTTACAAGAAGCATTCAGAGCAAGCCTAGTCCTTGATGGGCCGAGCCAAAAAATGTATCAGCAAAAAGTCCAACTGTTTAAGAGCATTCATCAGTGAGCTTTTGCTAAGGCTTATGTATCTACTAAACTGCATAACATCATAAAAAGATTCAGGGAGAAATCTCTGTGACCTTCGATCCCTCAGACAGCACGCATTAACAAAAAACACATTAAAAACCTACATGCTTCTGTGATGGACAGGACGCATTAACAAAAACAAACACACAATGAATACTACAAAAAACAACAAAAATAAGCAATAAAGTTCAAAGGTAAAATATTAATGGTAAAGTTTGATGTAGTAAAACATCAAAAATGTAACCCTTTAGACTGCAAGGGTCAATTGGGGGCCCATGGCTGATTCATAAGACTATGTTGACAGGTAAAGATTAAACAGAATTTAGGTTTGTATCTTCTTAGCTCATGTTAGGTTAGGCCATCTCTAACAACACTGGCAAAAATGTTGTTTACATAATGAGAAATTAAGCACCATTTAGAGGCATTTTATGAAAAATTCCTGTTTCTTTGTTGGACTATGTTGATGGTGCTATTCAAAACTAGGTAGATTCATTCATAATTTAATAATTAATAAATAATTCTTAACACTTTATACAGATTTTGACCAAAAATGAGTTGTGTGCTATAGTTTCTCATCAGGTTAAAACTTTTGCTTTCCATGAAAACATTTCAATGAAAGGTTGTTTAGAGAACCATTTTTGTAAAGTAAATGTGTGAGTGTGAGAATGTCTTCAAAGTTTAAGAACATAATGTAAAAGTTCTAGGAAGCAGTGTTTTTACAATTCCACTCTCCAAAAAAAAAGTATGCATATTTTTATCAGTTTCTATTTTCTAAATGTTTTGCATATGGCAGATATACGTTGACATTGTGTGGACATTTCTTGATGAAAGAATCAATAGAAGTTCTCTAAAAGTACTCTTTACATTACCTTACATCCAAAGTTAAGAATGTTTTTGCGATCTCCTGTAAAAGTACTGTTTTGGAGATAATTTGTTTTTCTTTGTATAGAGACACTATGTTACGTTTGGTTGTATTTAGCCTCCATGCAAATCTCCACCATGAATGGACTAAAAATATTGTTTAGGCCTTATCTCAAAACTACCTTAAAACAATATTTCAGACATCAGAAAACATATTCACAACTGTTTTTTGAACTAACATTCTGTAAGGAAGCTTTTAGATGCATTAAACGCTTCAGATGCCTAATATTTATTGGTTCAATTCTGGATCAGTAGATTTCTCTAGAATGTGCCATTTCACATCAAACCCCACGCAATGACTTTGTTTTATGTATGCAGAAATAACTTTTAAAAATCCCCTTGAAAGCGTAAGTTCTTCCTACTGTCCCAGTCTATATAATGCACCTAAACCCATTCCTAGGGAGGAGAGACAGGGCATCCCAATGGGAGCTGGACCTCTATGGATGTCTGACCAGCCTCCATCACACAGTCCAACTTGTCATAACATGGCCTGTAGTGGTACCATTATCATTTATGTAGGCCACACTCGGGCCAGAGTGCCTGTCTATCTTTCTGCTGATCAAACCAGCCAGGTCCCTCTCTCCCTACCTGATTCATAGATCCACAGAAGACCCCCAGGGAGGGGTGATTAAACTGGAGCAAGCATGAGTCACTTTGGCACTGAAGTGCTACAGCAGCCCGTCTCTACCCACTCTGTGTAAAAATACAGTGAGGAGCAGAGTCAGAGGGAAGACTGGAAATGGAAAGGAGTGAAGCTTGGCATACGTGAACCACACAGTGAAATGTTTAGTTCAAAGGCCAAAACATAAATAAACGTACTCGGCTGAAGTAGATAATACTCAAGTAATACCTGAGGTAGTGGATGAAATTGTGCTTCTATGCAAACAAAATAATATGTTTGTTGAACTTAATTCCTGCTTTCATGTCATCAGCGGTATTTTCAAAATGTTGTGTTTAAAATTCTGCTAACAACACACTAAATCCAGATAGATTTAACTTCAGCACATTGCAACATAAACCAACACAGAAAGATTCATGCAAAATATTTTCTTAAAACACTTTACTTGAACCCTGCTACATAACACTAACATAACTATGCCATAAACATGTTATGTTGGATATTCTGTGTTGTCCTGAGTTGTAATGTCAGATGTCAAGGTTTGATATTATGTCAAATGCTAATTATTGCTGTGCATTCTAATTAACAATCATCAACAATCAACAATCTACAACAATCAAACATTGTGATAGCTGTCATGACAGTTAATAATAATTAACTTTAATTAATAATCAACAATGGTAACATGACAGTGTTATCTTACTAGACATAATATATTATTATATGTTTATGGCATAATTTTAGTCCCCCCCCCATGGATCAGCTCAAACCTTGGCCCCAGGTTTTGCCATGATATGGATTACTCTCCATGCTAATGCTAGGCCTCCGTTTCTGAACTGGCTGGTAATTAATGAATCTCTGAGTTGTACATCAATGCCTTGGTCTTATCTATCTCCTTCATCAAGATATCATCTGACAGTCGACACACAATTATGATGATGATCCAGCTGAAATGATTTGCATCTTAAGCTTTACATTAGACATGTTTTTTTGAGCTGATACAAATTCATTAACACCTTTTAAATCTGCACTGATAACGACTACATAGCAACAGCGAGAGCGCGGGAGAGAATTACTGCCCCTCTCAGTAAAATCCTGCTTTAATTCAACCTGTTCCCTGCCTCAGTTTTTTACCCCAGGCCCCCCCACGGGGACTTTAACTCTTTCTGCTGTATAATTTTAATCGGATGCTTTTTTGTTAAATGTTTAACTTAAATTGGAGCCCTCATAAATATTCCAAATCACTCGCGCACTGTTTGATGAGGAAATGAGCCTCCTACCCGCCGAGATTCCCCAGGCTACGAGATGAAAAAGAGAAAAATTCCTACAACTTAACACTTAGAAGTAGCCCTGCGAGCCACGCTGGCTGAGCACATTCTGATGCAGGGAGCAGACTCAACACAGTGAGGGATGGCCGAGCACACAAATGGTGATTAAATATCTTTTCTGTATCACCAGCTTGCGATGTAGACATTGCCCAATTGAGTCATCACTTTGAGCTTTGCAAAGAGAAGGATAGCTAGAAATGTTTTATAAGCAGCTAATTGAGTGGCCATTAAATGATCTGAACTCAATAGTGTTGCTTGTGATTTCATCATGTTTAAGATCTATATGAGGACAAAATCATTAGAAAACTGCACTTGTGTTAATTATGAGATTTCTTGCTAAAACCTTACTGAGGGGCAGTGTTCATAAAGATATGTGAAAGTCCGAAATGTGTTTTCAACCCTGAATCGGTTGAAAGTCAGGGTTGAAAACACATTTCGGACTTTAGACTAAAATCCTTTTGCTTTGCATTACCCTGTACTTTAATTTTGTTAGTCTTATTAAAACAATTGATTGGGCATTCAATTTAGAGACATTCAGCATTGGACATTCAACACTAACAAAACAATCTCAGCGCTAACAGAACTTTACCAAATGTTTTAATTTAGAGCTCAAAAAACCTAGTCAGTATAAGACTAAAGCAACCATAGCGTTTGTGAGCAGCTGTAAAACGTTTGTGAACAGTTACATTTTGTAATTAAAAGACAGAATGTTTCAGAAGGCTTAATTAATGCAGGGATACAGTCTCACTTCCAGCTCTAAAATGCAGGGGTGTGGCTACAATAAAGCTCTGCCTATGGACTAAAACTCTTTGTGTATCAGTAGTGACAGGAAAATGTGGGATAGACTTTTTAAGCAAAAATATCTTTAAGAAAAATGAAAGGTCTTAAAAAAATGAAAAGAATACAAAAATATTAAATATTATTCTTACAAGTGGAAAATTAGGAACAGTCCTCATAGGCATTTGCGAAGGAGTCATAAGAGTCAGTTGTCAACACTTTCTAAGGTGAAGCCACATTATTGTTTTTGCAGATGAGCGTTCAACCAGTGTTGCAGTCAGGAATTTTCCGAACTAATTCTCAATTAAGCTACATTAACTAAAGATTTGTGAACAATTGGATTTACATTAGAATTGTCGTGCACTTCGTCATGCCATGTTTCTTCCTCTATCTTACTCTCTTTCCTTGTTTTTCTCTCTGCCAAACAGCTTCATCAGCAGTGAGTGAAAATAGATAAACCAACTGTTTTTCATTTCCCCTCCCCTTCTCCCTCTATTTCTCTCCCGCTCTCTCTCCATGACTCCTCTCTGCCGGCAGGCAGACAGGGCCGTGAGTCTGTGCCATGTTCTGGGGTCGCGACCTCACTGTGGCAACCACACCAGGAAGTCTCAGTTACACGCTGCAGGAAGCCTTCAGTCAGCGAGCCGGGACATCTCGCCACCTCACACAACACGCACCATTTACATATGCAACGTTTCAGCAGCATCTCTCAGCCTCGACAGCCGTGTGGCCAATCAGAATACAAATGTCACTCAGGGCACAGAGAGGGCAAAGAGAAACATGTGCACAAACTCTTAATTTGGTCCCTTGGTGGGCAGAGACGACTAACAATGCAAGGAGTTTCCATCAGTGCCCCGAGTGCGCCACATGAACAGCAGTGAGAGTTTTCATATGAAATACCTGCATGTCTAAAACTAACACACTGCAGCTGAATTATTAGCTGTAAAGCTAGAGTTTCAACAGAAGAGGCATTGTTAAGGAATCAGTATCAAAGTCATTACTGTAAATTTTACAGTATACAGAAGGCAGCAGAGTTCCCAGACCTTTACTGTAATTGACAGGAACATTACTGTAACTCCTATTTACAGAATAAAGAAACATATTTACATACAGTAGTCTGATACATAACACGACAAGTCTGTTGCTTGTAACTTAACAGTACGGTTCTTTAAAAAGTTACAAGGAAAAGCACATTTCAGCTATTTTTAGCTTCTCAAATCACTGCAACAGTACGACCATATTATTAGTAATTACAACAAAATTTAACTGTTTAACATCCTTAATACCCAATGCATTAGTAGTGATTGCATACAGTTTTGTTTGTCTTTAAGATGGCACAGCTGGGCAGTAATCTAACATCTGCTGTAATGTGAATCTACAAGATGAGATAGTTAACTCACAGATAAAATACCATCATGTTAGGAATAATAAACATGTAAAATGTGTTTAACCATATCTTTGGAGTAGGAATAATCTTAAACCAATGTAAACTGAACTGTAGATAAAAAGGTAAAACTAATTAACAGAAATGAACAAAATTGAAAGGGACACTGGACTTTCACTTACCCAATATACTTTTCAAATAACAGTTATTTACTGTAAAATTCATTGACAAGAAGCCTGACTTGTATCTTCCAGAAAGCATTTTTTACAGACTTGTGCTGTATTTAAGGAATTCAGTGGAGTCCTACAGGATTTCTGTTGTAAATTTACAGCATTTTTTTTACAGTGTATTCTTTTGCAGTCTTGGAAAGCTGGACAAGCTTGGCAAAAAACTTGTAAAATTCTCTGTAAAGCTTATCCAACCTAGCAACAGTTACTACAACATAAAGCATTTGTGGTTGCATTAGTAGGTAAATTGTTCAAACTGAAAAAGTTAAAAATATGGATATATAACTTAATGTACTTCATGTAAGTTGTCGATAATCGCTTTGGACTATTTCTATTGGTCTATTCATTATGATATGCTCACACAATGTAAAGGGCAGCTAGCATTATCAAAAGATGAATAAAAATAAATAAAAAAATATTTATAATTTTTATATATTATATATATATATAATAATAAAACTCAGTATTTTCTTAAAACCCAGATTTCATCACAAACTGAATAAGGAAAACGAATTTAGTTTTTTAAAATCTACATTCCTTTGTTCATTCCACAGGAAGAACAGAAGAGACATGTTAGTCGCCTTTTAGTCCACTTTGCTCAGGGTCTAAAGATGAAATGCTGAGTTTCAACCCCTCTCTCTCTCTCTCTCTCTCACTGAGGTCACCCCCGCTGGTATCGCAAGCACAGCAGTCACATTGTGGCACAATGCAGACAGATTGCTTATAATAACCGTTAGAGACCTTTCATTTTTCATTGTCAGCAATTTGCAGGATAATTTTGGCACCCTTTAAGGATACAACTCCACTAATAAGAGGATAAAAATAAACAAGCGAGTTGTGAAAGCTCTATATTGGGACAGTCTAATCCTGTTTACAAGTCTGAACGCATCTCTTGCAATGATATTGAACGACACCAACATGCTTAGATGTGACAATTTTCACTATTTTTAAAAGCGAGGTGCACTTGACCCGAAAGCTTTTTGGTGCCAGCGAGGATAAGAGGATCAAACGTCACGATTCAAATTTCATTATAAAAGACTGTCTAAGAAGAACCAATTCACCTAATAGTGAAATAGAGCCATCTCTATTTACAGTAGACTATAACCACTATTCTTTTTTTGTTTTGGCTATTATTGATCAGTAGTGTCAGGTAATTCAATGAAATGCCTTTACTCCCTCAACCCACAGCACTTTACAACATTATTCCCGAAAGGGAAGTGCAGTGTAGTAAAGATTTTAAAAGAGCATCAGAATTGCAACAGCAAGAAACTTAAAAGAAGCAATGGAATGATACCAACACGCCCGAGTGTCAAACATTTGACTGCATGGAAGATTTCATCACACTGGTCTGGATGTCTGGAATACTGTATGTTTTATAGTATGCTATACAGAGATATTTCTATTCAGAGATGACCCTTGCTTTATTGAATTTCCTGCCAAAACAGACAATAAGTGCAAGTTCACCATATTATAGGAAATATTCCTAAAGAGATTCTACATAAGATAATCCACTTGCATAAGGAAAAGTGGAAAAACAGGAGGTTCCAGAACTAGAGTTAAAAAAACTCAGAGCATGAGACAAAGAGCAAGACCTGGTAGACCACCAAAACAGTCCCTGTCAGACAGTAAAGCTTCCATCTTTTAACCATGGGAGAAAATCAAGCTCTGCTTCAGTTCTAATAATAATAATCATCATCATCATCATCATTTTTATTTACATAGCACTTTTCATTGCAGAGGCAGCTCAAAGTTCTTTACAGACGGGTGATAAAGTTAAACAGTAATACAAGAAATCATAAGTATTCATGTAGAATCATAAGGAAATGACAAAGCTCTAATTAAGTAAAAAACATAAATACTACATATGAAGAGTTTTAATTAAATGCTAAGTTAAAGAGAGATATTTTTAGATGCTTCTTAAAAGTGAGCACTGAGATTGATTGTCTAATAAAATGTAGGATTGAATTCCACAGTTTAGAAGCATAAGAACTCAACGAGACCTCTCCATGTTTTCTATATTTTACAGAGGGTATTTGCAGAAGGTCAGTATCTGCAGATCTAAGATCATGCTGGAACATAAACAGATTTTGTACAAGTTGTAAAGGATGTATTGTTTTCTTAGGAAGTCCAGTAAGAAGAGCATCACAGTGATCAACTCTGATTGAAACAAATGCCTGACAAGTTTCTCTGTGTCACTCTGAGAGAGAAAAGGCTGAACTTTCTACAATATTTCTCAAATGACAGAAAGCTATTTTAGTGACTGTGTTTACATGCAGGATAAAACAGAGCTCAGAGCCTAAAAATCCATCCATTCACTGTGAGAAGACAATGCTATGAGTCTGAAAGGATGGGCAGCTGTCAAGAAGCCCTTGAGAAAAGGAAATTTGAAAAGCATTATTGATTCTGAAGAGCAATATGATTTCCACAGTGTCCAGCTGTATAACAGACTTTTGTACAGTTATACAGTATTGTACAAAAGTCAGTGACCAGCCTTCATTTATTAAATTAGTCAAAAATTGGCCAATGAGTAAAGCTTATTTGTCACGATTGGCCCTCCCAGTCCTGTCCATGTGCTTGTGTTTACCTTCCAGTCCTGTACTTTTGTTTTCATTGAGTTCTTCCCGGTCCTGCCCCCTTGTTTCTTGATTCCACCCTTGATTGTTCTCACCTGTGTTGTCCACCTGTATATTGTTAACCCTCGTTGTTTCCCTGCATTTAAGCCTTGTTTTCCTCTGTGAGTTTGCTGGTCTTTGTATTGTTTGAATTGTTCGATCCTGTAGTGTACGTACTGTTTGGTCTATGTTTGATATTGTTTCTTCCGGCCTATATTGTTTGTTTATCCTGTGTTTCTTTTGTCATGTCTGTTCCCCATTCAATCTGTGTTGGCTCTCTGACCATGGACCGTTTTGACCCTGAATCTAGATTTTTTATTTTGACCCTGAATCTGGATTTTTTCTGATTTGTTATTAACAAAAAAGTAGAGATATATGGACACTAACAATATGGAAAAAGACGACAATTTGCAAATTAAACAAAGAAGTTGCTAGTGTCCTCGAATAATGGACTGACCACCCCAGAGTCCAGACCTCAACATGATTAAATGTTTGGAATCACTTGGACAAAAAACCCACTTGAACTGAACTTCAGACTGAACTTCAGTAAATACCCCTGTGGATTTCTTCAAGATCCTAAAAGCAAGACTCTTCCAAAGAACAGAGCCTGTAATAAAGGAAAAGGGTGGTTTAGTGTTTAATTGTTGAAGATTTTGTGTAATTTCTTGTAAATATATGTCTTTAGTTTTTTCCTGACATTTAATGGTTTCACTTAATGGCCATTTTAACTGGAAATTAAATGAATGATGGGTGTTTTGTAAATTTTCCACAGTGCTGTATATTTTGCTGCAGTATGTCTGAATAGAAATAAGTCTAATGAATATCTCTCTTCACTAGACCAATAAACTGTGGTTCTTATTACTCTGCTATTAAAACTGCTGAAGAGTTTTCTTTTACTCCTCCATCATACTTGTATCCCAAAATCTGCTGTTCTCTGCCCTCAGTCACAGCTATTTTTTCGAATAAGTGAATAAAAACTACATTCTGCTTATAGCAACACACTCCTGTTGCTAGACACAACTTAACTGGACAGAAATGAAATAAAAAGGAACAACGCTCATTTTTATGTGTTTTATACTTCCTTTCCTGTGCTCTCTTTATGTATCTAATATTTCTAATTTACCACCGGCCAGGAAAAGTGACACAAGAAGCCATAAATTCCCTTCTAATTCCAAATAATTCCGATTACATGGACGAGTAGTTTTCAATCAGAAAGATAATCTTGGTGATAGATGGTGGGATAATTGGCTGTCTCGGCGACGTAAATATTGTGTCGTTCTATTAATCTTGCCGAATGAGGTGTCAACCTGTCACTCATTCGTCAAACTGAATTAGGAAATATAACGAATAAATAAATGCATGCAAGTCAGGCTTCTGCTGGAAGAGCCTGTGTGTGTGTTTGTGTATGTGTGTATGAGAGGGAGTCAGATAGAGAGAGGAAGCTGGTGTACAGAGTACTGAATGGCTGTAGCATGCTACTGTGACAATCTGCGGAACACATTATGGGCAATCTTGTAAAAAGGCACAGAGACGCTCCCGCCGTTTGAAAAGTGTGACGGTGTGCACGCACAAATTTTCACACCTCAAATTCAAGCAGCAAATTTTTTTGAAAAGTGTTATTGATACTGAAGAGCAAAATGATTTCCACAGAGTCCAGCTGTATAATAGACTTTTGTACAGTTTTTATACAGTGTTGTACAGAAGTCAGTGACCAGCCTTTATTCATTTAATTAGATCAAAAAGAGGACAATGAGTGAAGCTTAGTCATCTTTCAGGAGATATTTCTGAGGTCTTTACATGTGAAGTAATTTACTTGAATAAAGAAAAGGAAAACCCAAAAGAAAAGAAGTGAATAATATGAGGTTCTAAGCGGTTACTGAGAAAAGAAAATACACAAAAAAGTATTCAAGTCTTCAGAAACATTATTAAGAAAAAAGTTAAGAAAATGGGATTTTAACAATGTGAAAGAAGAAAAAAGAAGCCCAGAGTCCAGACCTCAACATCACTGAATGTGTTTGCGATTACTGGATCATGAGAAGCAGAAAATGTAACCATCTTCTAAGACTGAACTTTGGAAGTGTGGAAAAATATCCCTGCAGATTTCTTTGAAAAACTGAAAGCAAGTTTCCTAAAAAGAATAGAAGTGTGGACAATAAATACTGGAAAAATTGTATTAGCTGTTGAGACTTCTCTGTAATTTGCTTTTAGATAAGTTTTCAGCTTTTTTCTGATGTTAAAAAATGTATAACTTGTACTTGACTTTTGCACAGGACTGAAAGTGAAGCACTTAATAAACTCACTTATCAGTGTATGTCCCCCCCGCACGGGGCTGTATACCTCTGCTCATCCACTAACCTGTAAGTGAGAGAGGAAAAATGAACCAAGCACTGACATCTTCTTAATTTAATATATAAAGATCGTAATTAATGACCTCTGGGCAGAAGAGCACCCCATTTTAACGTGGCAACTAAAAAGGCCCCCGCTATAAGAATAAGAATGAAGTTTTCATTGAATTCAGAATGAAATCTCAAATATCAGTAATTTAAAGGAAAAGGTCAGCCCTAATAGAGTTCCTCCCTGCTTTTTAATGGCCCATAATTCTCTTTAAGGAGCTCTCCTGGCACGGCTGTGCTCACAGCTAATTGTGGGCGATTAATGAATGCAGCATCAGGTGTTGGTAAAGGCAAACAAAGGCTGTGGAGAAGGCGAGCAGCGCCCGTGCCCTTCGACATCATCATTAGCCACCATCAGGTGAGCGAGCGCGGGGCTGACGCGTGACAGATTACATTTTCTCGGACGACAGGCCGCAGATTTATCTGCGTTATAAAGTAAGAGCAGCCCATGGCTTTCAATCACCGGAAAGGGAAATTAGATTAACGAGCTAATGATCAAAACAAGACACAGAGAGAAACCAATATGATGGCCATTATGTGCTGCTGCGTGGCATTGCTGAGCTGATATTCAGCAACTGAAGTCCTGGTGTCCATTTGAATTTCCATTTTAAAGGGTCTGCATCATGGAAAAAAAAACATTTTCCTAGATTTGTTTTTAAATAAAAGAGTTTGATATTGTATGTAAACACCATGAAACTTTCAAAACAGTCCATACACTCTATACATGGAAGCTAAGCAGCAAAGCAACAAGATTGAATGAAGTGACCTTGTGATGTCACAAAAACTAGCACATTTAAACAGGCCTATTCAGGCTAAAGCAGCTCAGATTTACCAGATTACACTGAAATTACACAGAAGTCATTTACATATCATCACTGTCCTATTTTAAACAAAACGATACGTTTACAGGTGAAGGCAAAGATGTTTTTATGTTTAATGTGTTTATGTTTAATGTTTAATGTGTAAAGATTTTATAGTAATTTTGGACTTTTTTTGTTGGTCTATTTTTCATGAAATGTTTACATAGAGTTCAAATGATGTAGAGAAATAATAATTGGAATACGGGAGGTGATTTTGATTGTAAAGCGGAGCGAGGTAGCGGATGCATGTGCAGAAATAAGCGGCTTTTATTGAGGGCAAATCCAGGGTAATGGTCAGAACAGTCCAAGGTCATATAGCCAACATGGAGAGATTCAGATGCAGACATGACAAGAAACAAACAACCAAACAGTTCTAACAACAAAGATAAACATAAACACTACAGTAAACATAAACCAATAAAACAAACAGGGCAAGGACAAAAACCAGCAAAGACGAACTGCAAACACAGGGCTTAAGTAACAAAGGGAAAACGAGGGACAGGTGAAAACAATCAGGGGTGGAGTCACGAAACGAGGGGGCAGGACTAGAAAAACCAAAACAAATACACATGGGCTAAACCAAAACACGAACACATGGACAGGACTGGGACGGGACTTCGTGACATTGCTGCTCATCAGAAGCTCATTAATGTACAAACAGCCTCTAAGGGATAAAGACAACGGTCATGTAAAAATAAATTATGACTGGTGCAAATATGCTTGCATTTATCCTAAGTGGAAAGAAAATACAAGAAAAAATGTAGGATATGAACCCTTTAAATGTGAAGACACCCTCCCCCAGTGAGAAGTGAACAATTCATTTTAGAGTATAAAGGTGGGGCATGTCAGCTCTCAGTCAAATGAATCTTGTGGTTTTAGTGGCAGAACCCAATCCTACATTCATTCAGTCTGCGTATGTTATGGCCCCTCTCCTCTCCTTATTAAATCTCTAAAGCACAAAGCCCATTTGTAGGCTCACGCTGCCATTCCATCAGGCCCATGCCACAGCCCCAAATTTACAGGAAGTGTCAGGGGCTTGCGTGCAGCAGCCCCCCCTCCAACAGCTATGCCTCAGCACCCCCAAACGCGGGTCATGCCCTTCTGCGCGCGCTCACACACACACACACACACACACGTCAGCAGCGCATGCAGGCTGTGTGGCCCAGGCCTCGTAAAGCTGACATCTTCACTAAACTATGCTAACAAGGCTGGGTGATTTGTATATGCACAGCCAGGTGGCACGGCTGTGCTGGAAGCATGCGGAGCCACGGGACGGCTCACATGCTGTGGAGGGGATTAGGGAGAGAATCCTCTACGCAGGGGGGCAGCGCTGATCAAAGCACTGTGCCCCTGCATGCTAACCCGTCCTGCAGCACGGGGCAGGCTGAACGACCCCGCGGGAACCAGCATCTGTAGAATGGAACATTCCAGCAGTGTTTTAATACAGTGAATAGGATTTATGGTGCACCTTGCCTTAGTGGTGAGTGCAGGTGGAAAAGCAGGCAGCTACTCTCTTCAGTAGCTTCTCTAAGGCTTATTTTTGGACAGACACACTGATCCTCCAGGATGAAGATGATAAATAAATGGCCTTTTGATTTGCAGATTATTTTGACTATATATTTAAATGAAGAATTTGAATGAATTTTTAAGGTTGGAATCCACACATTTGACACACAATCTGCCAAATACATTTAACATTATTCCTTGTACAAAATTGGTTGACAAAACCTTATTTAGCCAATTTACCCTTAAAAATGACTTCAGGTGGTGCCCTTGTTTATTTGGTTTTATTCTACTTAAATAAAAAAATGGAAACACAAACAAAATGCAACATCAAATTATACTGAAGAAAAGCTCTGGGGATTGAACTGGCGACCTTCCGGTAACCTCCAGCCCATGACTGCCCCACCTTAATCTTAGCTTTCAGGTTTTCAAAGAAATTTGCAGTTTTCAATTCCAAATAATCCCAAACACATTTAATAATGTAGAGGTCTGGACTCGTAGGCCACATCTCATATATCTAGAGTTCCAGTGTAAATCTTTTCTTTAGTGTAAATTCTTTTTCCTTTTCTCAGTAACAGCTTCTTAACAGCTACACATCCTTTCAGGCTCATAGTGTTGAGTTGTCTTCTCACAGTGAAAGGATGGACTGATCACTTGTAGATCTCTCAAAGATGGAAGCTTTAAGCACTCTTTGTCTGAGTGGGACAGTTTTGGGTGACTACTGGGTCTTCTTGTTAGGAGTCTGATGTCCTCAGTAGCTTTCAAGCATTTTTTTACCTCCGGTTTTGGAATCTCACTTATTTTCCTTCAACTTTCTCCTTAGCTTTTTCTGTAAGATATTCACTGATATCTTTTCCCATGCCTTGTCTTGAGGTGCAGGAAGAAAAACTGCAAATAACATAATGAGGGATGTGTTTTGGCCTATATGTGCACTGAACTAAACTGAGCCTAAACAGAACCAAACTAAACTGAATTCAAACAAAGATCAACTGAACTGTGCCAAATACTGTTATTTCACTGATGCATTCTGAATAAACATGACATGATACTTCAGTAAGTGTACAGTCACATCATCAACAGCACTTCCAGTTGTTGATAATCCTACACACTTGTTCCTGTTCCCATCCTCAACCAACCATTAGTACCTCTTTCTCTCTAGCACTCTTTTACATCATCGTTACACTTGGAGACATCGAACATGACCTTATTATCTTATTTCTTCCTTCTCACCTATATTATTATCTTTGTTGCACTGATGCACTGAAGCCACAGGCATTGATTCAGTGGATCGTGGAGGCTGCAGGGCCTGCGTTGTGCTCTGCTCAGTGTGCTGTCAGCAGCTCTGGAGCGAAGCCGTCCCGCGCTGCTGTCAGAGGGTGTCACGTTTCCAGGCCTGACACTGTCCTCCTCTGTGCTGCCCGCGGCTCTGCCTGAATGGAGCTTTTGATGGGGCAGCCCTGGGCCTTTCATCACCTCCCGCCTGCCCCGGAGCACAGGGGTGTGGGTCACAGCCCACAACACCTGGCAGGTACACTCCACCACGTGCCATGAGCCAAAACAAAGGCCACTCTGTATGGGACGTTTATTGCAAATTAATTTCCTCTCTCGCTCACCGTCCTCTCATCTTTTTTTTCTGCATTCATAAAAAAGCAGCGGGGGTGGAGATCACTCAAAATGAATCAGAACAGGATTAACTATGACAGGAAGCTGCAGTTATGAGGAGGTGAGCGTGGCTTAAAGTTGTGGTCTAGGCTAACCATGGGGAAAAAAAGAATAATATGCTACACGGGTGGTTAAGCTATACCCTCATTTGAGGTGCGGCTATAGCATTCTGACCAAAATTGAATAGCAAACAGCACAATAGCAAACCCACTCATTATGGTCAGCACCTATTGATTATCATACATGAAAGCACGTCTATCTGCCATGTCAGCTTCCTTTCCATCTCTCTCTGTGCACACATGGACACACAAAGGGGCATTTCTGGGCTCATCCTCTAACATGCTTATCTGCAGTTCAAAGGCTGATGAGTGAATTATCTCTGGCTGGAGTTGGGGAGGAAGCGGATGTGGGCCTCCTCTCAGCATGGTGGCCGGCCCAGCGCTCCCTCCGCTCCTGCTTAACCTAGCCTCAACCACTAATCCACACGAAGAGAGATCGCTGCAGAGAGAAAGGGATGAGCGCAGGCTACCGGTGATCACAGAAGAGTTCTACTTTCTCTTTCTTCTCCATGTTTCTCTCCGTCTTCCAATTTCAGTGTCCCTTTCTCGCTCTCACTTTCCATCCCTCCGAACCTGAATGTTTGAAAAACGTGCCTGCTGTGAGTGGATGGTGGGATTGAAAGCTTCATTTCTTCTTTGAACAGACAAGTTTGAGGTGCTGAAAGATGGAAGATTATCATAATCTGAGCACCTGCTCCAGAAGAGTTCTACTATACGGGGCTATTCTGAACTCTAGGCTAGTAGGCCAAACAGATAAGACATTAAACCATCTGCCAAAGCTTTTAAGTTTACACAATTGTCTCTTTACCCCCAAATTTAGTGCAGTAAGACGCCACATAAGCAAGCCTATTAGAGATAGCAACATGACACCTACTTTGGCTTGTCATAACAAATGACATTAACCTTTACAAACATTTATACAGGCTTTTTCTTCTTTTTCTTTTTCAAGTTTAGATAACATCTATGTCATGTGATATTGATTTTCTCTGACATTGTGTTGTGTTATGACACATTTTTGGGTGAAATGACAGCACATTATTACAACTGACTGTAGCTTAGTGCTTTTCACAGCGATATAATGCTGATCTAAACACAACCAATCAGTAACCCATTCCTTTCAAACTCACAAGCAGAAACGATCTATCTAACCAGGAATACAGAGCTAGCCACAGCTGTTAACCTCTTACATGGCCAGGGCCTGCTGGTGCCCCCTAAAGTTTTATTACATACTTCTACAACCTAAGAATTGCTCAGCCAGTTTGCTCTGAAGAAACTATAATTACTAAATAACAAGGCTTAGTAGGTAATAAGCCTAGGATTTTATGGGCATTAATGAAGCAGACTATTTATATTCGATATTACAGAGTCTAACAATGTGTTTGCATATGCAACAATGGTAACGGTAGAATATGAGACATTGGATATAGAAACAACCATAAAACCAATCAAAAGTTCCCTAAGGTGACAGAAGAGAGGTGATGGAAGATATAATTCAACTAATGTGCTAGGCTACAGCACAGGGTGCAAGTACATGTCCATGAGATTGGCTTATGAATTAAAAAAACATGGTAATGTTATGAAACATTTCTAATGGCAAAGCATGTTTGTTGTCAATGCTAATTCAGTTATCAACAGTTACAGACAGCCTACTTCAGTTTCCCATTTTTTAGTGAATTTTCACATAGCAGTGTGTGATTCTTGCACATTCTTCAACAGCACAAGTCAGTGTACAGACTGATTCAGAGGAAATATGTTTAATAATTTTACAAAAAAACATAGTTATTTACAAAGCGATGCTACATGCAGTCTAAATCAGAGTTATCTGACAGACGTTATGTCAACTTGACATCAAAGTTGGCATATGTAAAGAGTTTATGTATGTTTATGGCAGTGTTACATAGCTTTATGACTGTCCTACAGTAAAGTGTTACCAAGACGACCAACTACGTAATAATTTAGGTTATTGATGAAGTAAAAGCTTCCATTATGTGTTTACAATGTTAGTCTGTAAATAGATATACTTTTATCCATCCATCCATCCATCCATCCATTTTCTAAGCCGCTTCTCCGTCAGGGTCGCGGGGGGGAGCTGGAGCCTATCCCAGCAGTCTTCGGGCGGAAGGCAGGATACACCCTGGACAGGTCAGATATACTTTTATATTTTATTTTATTTCTCTTGCACTTTAATTTAGATTTAATCTAATTTATTAAATCTAGATTTAATAAATCTAGATTTATTTCTATTATGTATTTTTCTGCATAGTTTATGTAAGCTTATGTGTAATTATATGTCTTGCTACTGAAACACTGCAATTTCCCTCTGGGATCAATAAAGTTCTATCTATCTATCTAGTCTGGTAGCTCAAGTGCAAAACTCAAGAACCCAATTTTGGACACCAAACCTGTCTTGGCTGCTCAACTACATTTGTAAAGCACAAACTGTGTCAATTAGATTTTTGGCTAAAACATCCCTAAAACCTTTTTGATTCCTTGTTTCAGACACTTTTACTACCAGGTAGCAGATTCTCCCCATACACCTTTTATTCTATTGTATCAACATAACTACTCCAGACCAGAGCTTCTCTGCCCTGACCACTCACAAATCTCCATCAGGCATTAGCATCACCTCTGACACGCAAGGTCACCTGCCAACGAGTCTCCACTCTCCAATTAACGGCCCTGATGGACACTGCTAATTAGGAGGATTTATGGCTCTCTTTTATTGGGCTTTATGAGGAAGGCAAGTGGAGGGCATTAGCATTTATGGGCCCCAGGGCCCACGTTGAGAGCATGGTGCTGTACGCCAATCTCCAACCTGCTGAAGATCAGGAACATTACTTACTGAGAGAGAGGAGCCAACACTATAGTACTGAATAGCTGACTTGCAAAAGAAGAGAGAAATAAGAAGAGAAGATTAGAGAAAAAGGAGAAGAGAAGAGAAGAGAAGAGAAGAGAAGAGAAGAGAAGAGAAGAGAAGAGAAGAGAAGAGAAGAGAAGAGAAGAGAAAGTAAATGAGAAAAGAACAGAAAAAGAATTTTAAAAAATAAGAAAAAGTGAAGAGAAGTAAATACATGATGAGAGAATGATAGAGAAGAGAAGAGAAGGAGAAGAGACAAATGTGGAGGGGAGAATGAGTGAAAAAAGAGTATGAGTAAAGGACAAAGAGAGAGAGAGAGAGACAGAGAGAGAGAGACAGAGAGAAGGGGTCATGTAATGAGAGTGTGGTTATTGATTGTATTGTCAGCAGGGCCATGCAGGGTCTTGAGTGCTGTGGAGTCCAGTCCATCTGTGGACAATACAGTCAGTTACAGCTCACTGCTCCGTCTAATAAAGCACAGGCAGATTCATATCACACTGCTGCGTGTGTGCTCACTGGAATACTGCGCAGCACAACTGCAGGATGGGGAAGAGAGCAAAGGTTAGCGATTTCATTTCTAAAACGTCACTGGCCTGTGTTTTAAAACTTCTAGCTATAGTCTTATTGAAAATGGTATCCATGATGGCTATAAAATCTGATTAAAAATAATACAATTATTTTACAGCACACATTGTAAGGATACAGAGGAACAGAATGGGCTGATTGATAAAGTGATTTATGCAGCAAATGATGGAATATTCCAAGCAACTTTGTTGCCTGTGTGTACAGCTATTTCCTTTTAATCTTAGCCAATGGCCCTCATATATAGCAATACTAACACAGTGAGCACAACTAAAGTAAAGTGAAAGGGTGCCTGTTCATGCAGCATGATGGAAAGAAGAGGCCATAATTGGTCATTCAAGCAGAGAGCAAAGTTGCTAGTCTCTAATGCAGCATAAAAACAGCTCCTTCCTGTTTACTACAGTGAAACTCAAAGCCTGAGCTCCTCACTCTATAGATTTACTGATAACATTTTACTTGAAGCATACTACATAAAACTGACCATAAACACATCATGGCAGATGTAATATGCTGTGATGAGTTGCCATAACAGATTTTGGCAACATTACGCCATCTGTCATTACAATTAACAGTAATCATAACATGATAGTGTTATATAACTTGACATAATCTGTCATGACAACGCAGCAAATTACATGTTTATAGCATTTATGGTCAAGTAAAGTGTTACTGATTTAACAAAATATGGACGGCTCCTCCAATATGAAAATGTCCTCAAACAGTTTAACCAGTTCCAACAGGCTATTGTAACCTCTCTTCCTCAAACCTTGTGCGTTCGATACAACCAATAAGGAAAACCTGGAAGATTAGGGATGTAGCAATTACAGATTTGGTGATGACTGCACTTTAGTCCCAGAAACGGTGTCGCAGAAACATCTCCTATGTCAGCTTGGACGTGGTTCTGGGCGGCAGCGCCAGCATGAGTGACTGCCCAGGAGCAGCCAGCCAAAACAGAAAAATCAATAAACAATCTCAACGTTTCTGAGGTTCCCACATCTGACCTAATAAATGTCTCCATTCACTGTTATGACTTCATTTCGCCTTAACGTCTTCTTCATGTGCATCTCACACCGATCAATTAGAGAATGGGCTGCCCTCACGACACCTTACGTGCCCTCTCTCACTCATGTACACACCTACTTTTTCCACTTCCATGGATGGACTGGCTCTCCGTGGACTTTTCTCTCTGCTAAAACATCAAGCACAGCCACACGCGTTCAGCCACAGAGAACAGACGTTATCCAACCTGCATCTGACATATCTCGACATGAAAAAGCAAACACTTGCAACAAGCCACTCTCTAAAAGTGCTCATGCACCGATAGATATGTTGTCTCCAGGAGTGTCAGAGAAAAAAAAAATCTAATATACTACATTCTAAACGGGACAAAAAGATCCATTAAAAATCTAAAATAAATAAATAATAGAAATACTGAGCCCCTAAAGGCAATAAATGCTGAATATTTACAAATTGGACCAAATAATGAAAAGGATAACAATCTTTAAATAATTCATGGAGGGATGTTTGCCAACAGTTTAATCAATGTTCTCAGGCACACACAAATGCTTCAGGGTTTCATTTTTCTGAAATTTGCAGTAACAGTAACAGTAAATTTAGACCTTTCACTTTAGGTCACAAGTGTCAAAAATGAAGTCAATCTATTCTACAATAATGCTAATTTCTGCTCAAACCCCCATAGAACTTTAGTAGTTTGTTAGCACTACACTAACGGCAATTTAGATGAACACTTTTTGGCTGTTTTACATTAAACACAGATATTTAAAGGTTATAAAGACATTCCATACCATTCCCATTATTTGAGGCTTGTAACTAGGCCTGTACCTGGTGATAAAACACATCATGGTAACAGCCCCCAGTTATGGGAAACAATCATTTAACATCCATAAAAAAAAAGTTGACTATGGTTTTCTGCCATGTTCACTTTAGTGCGGGACCATCAGAGCATTAGAGGATGAAAAGGTAAAGCAATGGGGAAAACAATACCCCTCATCCTAACATCACCATTTACTGTGGCTGTTTTCCACACAGTTACCCAAATAAGAGGACTCTGTTAACTGGCACAGGCCTACTTCTAACAGATATATTTATCTTGTGCATAGCAGCACAGTGAATCCTTTAGTAAACAGCTCTGGCATAGAGATGCCTCTATTTTCAGTTTTCTCACATCTGACTGAAACGCACTGGACAGAATACCACTCATGCTTGTGATCAGTCATGTACCTAGAACTTCCAGAAGGCCTAGAGTGACATTTTGTCTAACAGAACTGGTGATTTCTAAACACACTGGAAGCACTTTAAGGGATCAGGAAAATTACATGTAGCTTTTTTCATTCATTTGAAGTGTTTAGAAACATCAAACATGTACATGTTCTCCACGGTCACAGTTGTGTTGGACTCAGTGAGCACCACAACGCTTAGCCATCACTTGCACTGCCTCAGAAAGAAATTAGAGCGGCCAGGAGAGTGACAGACACATAAGAGGCTTCTCCTGCTGCTCCTGTGCCACACTCAGAGCCACTGCACACTCTTAGTCACTGTTCAGCTGGAGACAACAACACACGCACACACGTTCCCCCTCACTTGTCTCCCATTGATCCTGCCACTACCCATTACTGTCAATCAAGCGTGCAGCGACTGAGCGGAAAGATGCAGGCATGCAGGAGAGCAGTGCGGTGCAGAGGAGTCAAGGCCACTGTACCTCCACACCCCTCCCAAACACAACATCGCACCTCCACACCCCTCTCAAACACAACACTGCACCTCCACGCCTCTCAAACACAACACCACACCTCCACAAAACTCTCAAACACAACACTGCACCTCCATGCCTCTCAAACACAACACTGCACCTCCATGCCTCTCAAACACAACACTGCACCTCCACGCCTCTCAAACACAACACCGCACCTCCACACACCTCTCAAACACAACACTGCACCTCCACGCCTCTCAAACATAAAACTGCACCTCCACGCCTCTCAAACATAACACTGCACCTCCACGCCTCTCAAACACAACACCACACCTCCACACACCTCTCAAACACAACACTGCACCTCCACGCCTCTCAAACATAACACTGCACCTCCACGCCTCTCAAACATAACACTGCACCTCCACGCCTCTCAAACACAACACCGCACCTCCACACACCTCTCAAACACAACACTGCACCTCCACGCCTCTCAAACATAACACTGCACCTCCACGCCTCTCAAACATAACACTGCACCTCCACGCCTCTCAAACACAACACCATACCTCCACACAACTCTCAAACACAACACTGCACCTCCACACCTCTCAAACACAACACTGCACCTCCACGCCTCTCAAACACAACCCCGCACCTCCACACACCTCTCAAACACAACACTGCACCTCCACGCCTCTCAAACACAACACTGCACCTCCACACCTCTCAAACACAACACCGCACCTCCACACCTCTCAAACACAACACCGCACCTCCACGCCTCTCAAACATAACACTGCACCTCCACGCCTCTCAAACATAACACTGCACCTCCACGCCTCTCAAACACAACACTGCACCTCCACACCTCTCAAACACAACACTGCACCTCCACGCCTCTCAAACACAACACTGCACCTCCACGCCTCTCAAACACAACACTGCACCTCCACACCTCTCAAACACAACACTGCACCTCCACACCTCTCAAACACAACACCGCACCTCCACGCCTCTCAAACATAACACTGCACCTCCACGCCTCTCAAACATAACACTGCACCTCCACGCCTCTCAAACACAACACTGCACCTCCACACCTCTCAAACACAACACTGCACCTCCACGCCTCTCAAACATAACACTGCACCTCCACGCCTCTCAAACATAACACTGCACCTCCACGCCTCTCAAACACAACACCATACCTCCACACAACTCTCAAACACAACACTGCACCTCCACACCTCTCAAACACAACACTGCACCTCCACACCTCTCAAACACAACACTGCACCTCCACGCCTCTCAAACACAACCCCGCATCTCCACACACCTCTCAAACACAACACTGCACCTCCACGCCTCTCAAACACAACACTGCACCTCCACACCTCTCAAACACAACACTGCACCTCCACGCCTCTCAAACACAACCCCGCACCTCCACACACCTCTCAAACACAACACTGCACCTCCACACCTCTCAAACACAACACTGCACCTCCACACCTCTCAAACACAACACTGCACCTCCACACCTCTCAAACACAACACCGCACCTCCACACACCTCTCAAACACAACATTGCACCTCCACGCCTCTCAAACACAACACCGCACCTCCACACACCTCTCAAACACAACACCGCACCTCCACACACCTCTCAAACACAACACTGCACCTCCACGCCTCTCAAACACAACACCACACCTCCACACAACTCTCAAACACAACACTGCACCTCCATGCCTCTCAAACACAACACTGCACCTCCACACCTCTCGAACACAACACTGCACCTCCACACCTCTCAAACACAACACCGCACCTCCACACACCTCTCAAACACAACACTGCACCTCCACGCCTCTCAAACCCAACACCACACCTCCACACACCTCTCAAACACAACATTGCACCTCCACACCTCTCAAACATAACACTGCACCTCCACGCCTCTCAAACATAACACTGCACCTCCACCCCTCCCAAACACATCACTGCACCTCCACGCCTCTCAAACACAACACCCCACCTCCATGCCTCTCAAACACAACACCACACCTCCACATACCTCTCAAATAAAACACTGCACCTCCACCCCTCCCAAACACAACACCGCACCTCCACCCCTCCCAAACACAACACTGCACCTCCACATACCTCTCAAATAAAACACTGCACCTCCACCCCTCCCAAACACAACACTGCACCTCCACGCCTCTCAAACACAACACCCCACCTCCATGCCTCTCAAACACAACACCACACCTCCACATACCTCTCAAATAAAACACTGCACCTCCACCCCTCCCAAACACAACACCGCACCTCCACCCCTCCCAAACACAACACTGCACCTCCACATACCTCTCAAATAAAACACTGCACCTCCACCCCTCCCAAACACAACACTGCACCTCCATGCCTCTCAAACACAACACCGCACCTCCACACACCTTTCAAACACAACACCACACCTCCACATACCTCTCAAATAAAACACTGCACCTCCACCCCTCCCAAACACAACACTGCACCTCCATGCCTCTCAAACACAACACCGCACCTCCACACACCTCTCAAATACAACACTGCACCTCCACACACCTCTCAAATAAAACACTGCACCTCCACCCCTCCCAAACACAACACTGCACCTCCATGCCTCTCAAACAAAACACCGCACCTCCACACACCTCTCAAACACAACACCACACCTCCACATACCTCTCAAATAAAACACTGCACCTCCATCCCTCCCAAACACAACACTGCACCTCCATGCCTCTCAAACACAACACCGCACCTCCACACACCTCTCAAACACAACACCACACCTCCACATACCTCTCAAATAAAACACTGCACCTCCACCCCTCCCAAACACATCACTGCACCTCCACCCCTCCCAAACACAACACTGCACCTCCATGCCACTCAAACACAACACCGCACCTCCACACACCTCTCAAATACAACACTGCATCTCCACACACCCCTCAAATAAAACACTGCACCTCCACCCCTCCCAAACACAACACTGCACCTCCACACCTCTCAAACACAACACCACACCTCCACACACCTCTCAAATACAACATTGCACCTCCACACACCTCTCAAATACAACATTGCACCTCCACACACCCCTAAATTACCACACTGCACCTCCACCCACCTCTAAAATACAACACTGCACCTCCAAACACCTCTAAAATACAACACTGCACCTCCACACCTCTCAAATAAAACATTGCACCTCCACACACCTCTGAAACACATCACTGCACCTCCACGCCTCTCAAACAACACTGCACCTTCACACACCTCTCAAACACAACACATTTTCATTTCATTGTCCTATTTTGATTACTATGCCTTTAAAACTAATATAGTGGATATAATATGTTATTGTTATCTGAGATGTTTAATATACATGTCACAACAAAACTTCACATCTCCAAAATGGCAAACTTACCGGAGAAACATTTTTTACAGGTGGTTTTGGACCATTTTGATAGATTCTTTCATCATGAAATTTAACAAAAGGCAAAGGGTAAGTGGAGTTTTCAAATTATGGGAAAAAATAAATAAATAAATGACAAACATTTAGCTATATGGATTTTGCATGACAGTGACAACATGAAAATGATCTCTGTTCTGATTTGGCAGCCCCGAACTGTGCCCTAATCAGAAAGCAGTCTGACACTTCACCCACACACTGCCGTAGTAACACAAAAACAATGAATTCTGAATGGGCCATTTTTGCCATTTAATTTTTCACATAAAGACTGTATGGAATGGGGAGTGAAGGGTACAGTTAGCAACTTTAGTTTACACACCACATCAAACTCTTTTATTTAAAAAAGAGAAAGAAGTGAGAAAGATTTGGATTAAAATGCTATGGACCCTATCAAATGTAAAATTTTAGATTTAGACATGGTCAGAATTTCAAATCTCGCCTACACACTCATGTCCCTGCTGTGTCCCCTGGCTGTATGTGTGTGTGGCTGGTGTGCTGCAGTTCTGCTCGGCCGACAGCCATGTGTAGCGGCCATAAGCACGAGAGATTGATGGACGTGCAGCTCTCCCTCCCCACGCTGTAAAAGATTATCCGCTTGCCCGCTGGAAACAAAGCTGTGATGGAAATTCGTCGCGCATCATCAGCAACAAAATATCTACACGCCAAGACAGGAGTCTCTCATTTTTCATGGGCTATATATTAAATAAAAAAGGGTATTAAAGGGAGAAGGGAGAGAGAGGGAAATGACAGAACAAGGAAGGGGGCTGAGT
Source organism: Pygocentrus nattereri (assembly GCF_015220715.1). Taxonomy (NCBI): domain Eukaryota; kingdom Metazoa; phylum Chordata; class Actinopteri; order Characiformes; family Serrasalmidae; genus Pygocentrus; species Pygocentrus nattereri. The sequence goes on along the minus strand of NC_051220.1, from coordinate 32,416,376 downwards.
GATAGCACTAGTTAGTGTTTTTTAAAATGAGGCCACTTGAATCGAGGAGATTATTGGGTTTTTATTGGCTGTCAGGAAACACAACTTCCTGCGTACTTCATGCGCTCAAGCTCGCAGAGGCCTGATTAGAATGCCAGAAAGAATGAAAAGGAATGGAAGTGATACTGGGGGGGGGTGGGTTGGGGGGGGGTTGGGGGGTTGAAGAGAGGTGGAAAAGGGGACATGCTGTGAGAAAAGGGTGAGGAGGCATGAAGCAAACAAGAACACGCACAAGCGACAGAGTGAGCAAGTGAGTGAGGAGATGAATAAAACGTTGGGATAAACAGCATTTGCAGAGAACAATCAGCTAAGCTACATAAAAAAGGTAGAGATTCGCTCTGGTAATTCACTAAAACACAGAAGAATCTATAGGTACTTACACTGAATGATAAGTACAAATCACCAGTTGACCATTTCATCAAAATGTGCTGAGAAAGAACCCTGTACACTGCTTGAGCATTATGTTTTATTCAATTATCCATTATTACTTATTATTCATTAACTATGAAACTACTATATAAGATATGTAGTAATAAGAGGGAGGTGAGTTGAAGTTTGAGCTGCTGGTTTGAAAACAAGTAATGCCAGAGGACCCAAACTGCCCTCTTTACTACCCACTGACAATATATTGTGGCAACTCTGCCCATTCACATTAAAACAGAAATATCTAATCTAAGAGCCGATATAAATATAATATGCTGAAAACACACTTTAATATATTTCATTTATATTATTTAATACATTGACAACATCCAAAATAACCTCTCAGTCTACAGTACCAGTCAAATTTTGGACACCTAAATGAACATGCATTCTCATAATGATAAAGATACACTATATGGACAAAAGTATAGGGACACCACATTACACCTACAGAAGCTTTTATGACATCCTATATGGATATTGTCTCCCCTTTGCAGTTTAAAGTCACTGAGCTCATCAGCACAACTCATTGTACTGCCAGTGTTTGTCTATTGAGACTGCAAGACTATGTGCTTAATTTGTTCCACCTGTCAGCAGTAAGTGTGGCTGAAACACCTGAACTCAGTATTTAGGACGTGTTTCTCAATAATATTGTCCATACAGTGTAATTTGATTTAAATATAATTCCAATTAATGAATATTATATATATATATATATATATATATAGAACAACCCATTCTTTTACAAATGTTTGTAGAAGCAGTCTGCATGCGTAGGTGCTTGGTTTTTATATACACCTATGGCCATGGAAGTGACTGGGTGATTCGAACACCTGAATTTAATGATTTGGATGGGTGAGTGAATACTTTTGGAAATCTAGTGAGTGAGTGAGTGAGTGAGTGAGTGTGTGTGTGTGTGTGTGTGTGTGTGTGTGTGTGTATATATATATATATATATATATATATATATATATATATATATGAGAGAGAGAGAGAGAGAGAGAGAGAGAGAGAGCGCGCGCGAGAGAGAGAGAGCGCGCGCGAGAGAGAGAGGACGTGTTAAATCGTTTTCAATTAGAAAATCAACAAAACATGTAATTCACAAATTCTGTGCAAAAGTAAGCAAACGGTTTAAGTAATTTATCACAGCACTAGGAAAAATATTAATAATCATAAATACAGTAAAAAGTAGAACTTACTTGTTTTCAAAATAGATATTGGGAGCGAGTTAAAAGATTGGTTTGGTTCCAGATTTCTCCTTGATGTCCCTAGTTTAAATTTCATCACCAGCACTTGTGATTTAAGTTAATGGAGTACTGATTAACCAAAGTAGACATTGGATAATAATAATTAATACTGGGTTTCCTTGAAGAGAGGTCTGGAAATATATACAGACACACAGACACACATAAAATGATTACTTACTCTATGCATTTAAAATAGATACAAATCAGATCACCCAAACCACTTCAGGAAGTGGTCTGAGATCCATCTGAGCCACATCTTCAAGACACATTCAACAACCTCCTCCTTATGCATGCAATAAAGATAATCACACCAGATTAAATGAGATGCTTAACAGCAATATGATCACACACTACTGTGCAAAACAAACTGCAGATGAAGTGGCTGAGCGGATAAACAATTGGTAACGGGTTGCTGTGTAATGTGTGGATTTGCATATTCCATCCTACACAGCAATCAGACTTCAGTCTGACTAACCGGACTATCAAGTACGGCTAAAATCTTATCAGGATACAATCCAGATACCACTTACATGAAGTGACCAGGCGTAAATGGGGTCTCAGGTGACTCCTCATGCAGCTGCTTGAGAAAATAATTTCTAAAATAATCTAAAACAGAAAATATAAGAGGTCTGCAAAATTCCATGTGTTATTTCATAGTTTTCATGTCTTCACTATTATTTTAAACACACACAACACTAAAAATAAGGAAAAATGGTAAGAAGTGTGTTTAAACATTTGACTGCTAATATGAGGCCTGAGAGTGTATGAGTATCAGTCAGAGAGAAAGAGGAAGGAAGGAAGGAAGAGAGAGAGAGAGAGAGAGAGATCCAGAGATTAGAGTAAATCAAAGCGGGCCACTCTGTCAAGTCTGTTTCTCCATGCCACTTTCGCTCAGCTGGGCAAAAGGCGACGGCAGTGGAGATCCAGGAAAAAGCCGTGCCTGCACATCAGCTACTCTTAAACATGACAAAGCTTGTTCGCTGCTGCTGCAGGAAAGCATTGATTTTTCCTCCATCTCTCCATCAATCTTCCGGAGGAGAGAGAGAGAAGCGAGCAGAGTGGCAGACGGACATCTGAAGATGTGATTTGTAACTCTGGCCCAATGGTAAGCACAGAATTGCCCAGCTTTTGACGTAAGAGGAAAGGAGCAGTGTACATCTTTAGTGCTTGTCCAGACCAGGAGATTAACCAAGGGCCACCTAATGATTGAGTTTAGGCCACAGGCCTGGAGTCATTTGTCTGTCTGAGCAATTTAAAAGGCACAGGAAATGTACTCTTACCTCATAACAGAAGGGTGCACTGTAGAGCCCAGAGTGGTCTAACAGCACATGGAGAGGGTCTGAATTTGACTTATGGCCCAGTTTGTACTGCAGGACCTACAGTTCAAAAGCTCTGACCTAAGAGTTCAAATGGCCTGCAAGGCAGAAATATGCTAGAACTCTCTCAGAAATCTGACATGACAGTGAATGGATTTATAACAGTCAGTTGTGGTAATATACAGAAGCTCTATATTTCAAAGGTTCTTTTCATGGTGCTGGATGATGGATAGAAAAAAACACTTTTGGTTCCCTAAAGAACCTTTCAAGAGATGGTTCTTCAGAAAACAATTTTTATAAATGAGATATGTGAGTGTGAAAAACTCCAAATAATGCAAATGTATGAAGATTCCTTACATTGGTTCAGAGCCTTTATATAATGGGAAAGAATGTTCTTCAGTATATTAAAATGCTAATAATATTCACAAATCTCTTTTTCATACCTGATTCTTTACAGCAGTGGTTCTCAAAGTGGTGCTCACGAAACTCCATACGGTGCAGAATTTTTGCTCCAGCCTAACTTACAGCACATAAGAATAGAGCAAAAGAGGACTGTCTTCCCTAAGGAACAGTTTGACAACCACTGCTAAAAGGAGCATTAACCCTAACCCTAAAAAGCATTTCTTATAGGGCATCACTGAAAGAACCATTTATAGCACCTTGTTTGTGCCAAGAATAAGAAGAAAAACACAGTTTCAATTATGTAAAGCACCGCTTACATGAAGCACCAAAAGCTGCTATTGTTGCATCCTTGTGGAGAATTCTCTGCCTGCTAAATATGAATCAGTGATTTACAAGCAGTGTTATTAGAGGTTTTAGAATTTTCATTAGTTTTTATTTTTTTTATTTTGTTTTTTTGCAAGTAAAGTTTCAGTTAAGGTTTAGTTTCTAAGTAACTAAGTAAATAAGTTTCAGTTTAGTTTCAGTTGGTCTTATGGGCGCATAAATAGTTTAGCTTTGTTTTCAGTATTATGATGAACACTGTGATAGTAGATATTTAATAAAAGTAGAATTAAATTAAATTTCCTTGAAGACAACCAAACACAGAAGAGTTCCACTTCTAAACTCTCATTTACACCCTGAAAAAACAAAAACTAAAGTTTTTTTTCTCTATATTATAGTTTTGATTTAGTTTTTGGGGTTTTGAAAACTGTGCCTTTTATTTTTATTGTAGTTAACAAGCACATTTTGTTTCACTGCTAGTTTTCCATAAGCCAGTTCCGTAAGGTGTTGCATGACTAAAGCTAAGAAATCAAAAGAAAGAGTACTGGAACAAACATATTAATATAGAGTATATGACATTTTCTAAAACAAAACATGTAAAACAAAACAAGGCTACATATTATCTGTCAATAATATTTTTATTCTTCAGTAATTCACATCCTTTACATTATTGGCCAAAAATGAAAAGCAGAATGGGCATACAAATACTGACCACTGCAGCAAGGTCTTTCCCAAACTGAAAGTGTTCAACATCTTGACTGATGATGGCATGTTCCACATTTTGTGCAATAACATTGTCTGGTAAAGTCATTTTCTGAACATGTCAATTATGGTATTAGTTACTATGTATATATCACAGATTTTGCATATTTAATTCAAGCTCAACACGACAAAACTGTGTTCTAAATCTACTAACTTACTGATATGACTTGACAAGTACTCTGAATATGCATGCTTTCACAGCCATTACTACACATATACTGTACTAACATGTTATGATATATTGTTGTTGTAGTTCCATATTCAATACCTTAATAAATAGCTGCCCAAAGATAACACCAACATGTTTTGATCAGTGCAATACACAATGTTCCACTTAATAAATGAAACCAATTCTTCTATGATTATATTCAATGTTCACTGCATAATACATGCCCAATGTATGGTTATTTTCTCATATCTACAATAACGTCTGTCAAACACCAGCATAAAGCATTTGATGTGTAATAAATAGAAGCAAAAAAGTGTAGGTCTGGACATTAATACTGAGGATGGAGTGGAGAAATACAAAATACATATAGTTGCCACTGTATAGAGACACGCCTATTTTGATAGATGGACCCACATGAACACTTAGTGGCCAGTATTAATACCGGTTTTAAGGGGCTAAAAATTATTTTTTAGAACTACATTTTGGATTTTATATTCCAATAGCTTTAGTTAAACAGTACTCTATAGACAGATATGATTGTCAGTTTTCAATTGTCACTTTTCTTAAATGCCAATAAACAGCAGAAATAAACGGTCTTAAATAATATAAAAATTGTGACACCAGGGACGGAGCTACCCAGAATTCTTTGCATGTTTCTGTTAATTATCTCTTATTTTTCATATTTTACATTAGTTCTTGTCACAAAAAAGTTTTTGTGTGTGTTATAACATATGCCCATGCTAAAGGTTAGGTCTGAATGAATGTTGCATTTTTTAAATTATAGGCATTATAGGCGATACCTGCTTGATACCACAGGTCTTCAATATCAGTCAATCAGCAAATACCATCAGCCAACACCAATCAATCTATCGGTTGGGCTTTAGAAGGTGCATAAATTATCTCTAGTTATCTTTTAACTACAAGATCACTGTAGGCTGGACACTTCTGGTCAGTAGGCCACTCTCAAACTAGCAGTGACAATAAAATGTGTAAGATGGGCCTGATATACTCATAACATGTCAGTGTCACTGCTGTGTTGAGAATGGTCCATCACTCAAATACTATCTGGTCAGCAACTGTCCTTTGGTGGTCCTTTTCGACTGATGGACTGAATAGAGGACGACTAAAACAAATTGTTCAGTGGCTACTTAGACATTGTAAGCCATAAAGTGCACCTATATCTTAGGTGAAATAGATAAAATGGCCAATGAGTAGCAACAAGGTAGGTGCACCCAAAGAACTCACAGTTCAGTGTGTATACACAAGAGTTACTACAGTATACAGTACTGCATTCATTCACATGGTTATTTTCTCAACATTCAAAAAATAAACAATATATCAAGCTGCCAAGAAATTTAAGCACAAAGCTCTCATGTACAACACCACTGAGGTTTTTAATCCATAATGTTCTCCGTGCTGCAGACATGGTTTTGTGTTAGGCATGGCAATATTTTAATGATTCACTTGGATTGAATCATGAAATGAGTAAGATCTACATCTATTATGTCATTTTTACCAATATAATAAGAGAGATGTGTCCTTATAACCCCACCCTAACCCTAGTCAACTGCCTTCAGCATACTGTTTTCTCTTAGATGCTGCAGTTATCACTGATGAAAACAAAAGTTTAGTGTTCGATGTTAATTATGTATTACTGAAACAAGCAGGGAACTTCTGTTGAAGGTGTGTGCCTTAAAATTTCTTTCAGTACTACAACTGTGTTTGAGGAGATACTGCATTATGGTTTGAATTTGATGAAACGTTATTGTTGTGTATACTACTGCTTTGCTAAGGGAAAATTATCCCTTATATTTTGGCCATATTCTTACTGTTACTGTTGGACAGAAGCACAAACCTGTTGATACAGAATGTAAATTGAAGGTAAGTGTAATTTATTGTATAACTCACAATGTAATTAAATGTGCAACTTAAATGTGTAAATAACACAACAAAAGTAAAAACTCTAGATTTCTCAGGATTAACTCTTTGAAACAAGACCCCAACAGATACGTAGGACAACTGCACACTAGTGAGCAATTTTACCATCGTCTGATCTGAGTAAGAAATAAAGTCCAAACCAAAGGTCCTCAATGATGACTAGAACCTGTATGTTGTTCCTGACATGATGTGCAAGTTCACGTAGAGTTTATGATGGCATTATCTTCCAGTGTGAGTGGTCACTGGAAGCCCCCAATCCGCCACACTGGGGTGGAGATGTGAACGGGCATCACTCATTCCTGCACTCCTAGGTGCCTTTGTCAGGTGATTGCTGGCAGAAAAAAAGGAAAACAGATCAATACATCTCCTCTGGGGCTGACAGGTAATCTTTACCAAGGATGAAACATGAGCAGCATCAACCCACTGGATTCCTTAACTGTAGCTGAGGCGATTGACTGGGTGCACGTGTCGTCCCCCCGCTCTCACTTCCTGCCCCGCCAACAAAACTCATTTCAGGCCATGCAGGCTAAGGGAGGATCGGCTCATCGAGTGATGTTGTCATGGTAACGACTAATTACAGCCGGAGGCAGGTGAGGCAATCGCTTTGACGATTGACAAAACGTGATAAGAAAATATACCAACCTATCTGTCAATTCCCCCACATCACAAAGGCAGCTGGTCATGAAGATGGAAAGAGCCATGGAAAAGGGGCACAACGCTTACTACAGCTGTCTACATGTCCACACTGGTCCATTTATAAACGTCAATACAAGCAAAAAGCAGCCCATGCCTGATTAAATATACTGTAGTCTGCTGTATATTTGTAAAACATTAACACTTCCTGCTTTAAGTGATACAGCTTCAACTAAGCAACTGGTTTGGAGTAACCAATGCAGACAGCAAAGGATTAAGCACAAAAAGGCTTCTCAGACTGACCGGAACACATTTACAACAACTCCATGCTCACAATGAAAATATAAAAACTCATGCTAACTAACACGCGTGGGTGGGCAATATGGCAAAATATAGCACAATACCTTGATATTTTCATGATACACAATATCCATCACAATATTTCTGTTTTCTGAGAATTGATAAGTTGGAGTAGCAACATGTTTAGAAATTATTACCAAAAACTATGAACACAATGGTTTTTGTTGATTTTTTTTTTTACATACAGCACTGCACTAAATTCCATTAAACAAGACTAATTATTTTCTCTTAGTAATGAAACATGCAGCTGGTAGGCATTTTTTAACCAATACCCAATGCAAATTTTGGAGATCTTTCTGGTGGAAAGGTGCAACAGCGCACAATGTACAGTAGAACATTTTATAACATTAGTTGTACTTCAGACCCAAAGACAGCTCAACCAAAACTCAGAGTCTTCTAAGGATGTGAGTGAACTATCTACTGTTGTCATCATATCTGCATCAGTTTAATGTTGGTTTTGCATTTGACAACTAAACATAGAGCTGGAGCTCCTTTTTGAGCTTGTGCATGTGACATTAATATGTAAAGATGACGTGGGCTGAAAAACTCTTGTGAAATCCTACTTTTTTTCAGGGTGCATGCGGTGACTCACAGCAGCGCAGATGCCATACTGTAGTATCTTTTTTCTCCTTACTCATTAATGTTACTTCTTTCAGTTTTAACAGAAAATATTAGAGTGCAGCATTAAGAACATTAAGAATAATGATAAATATCATCATATTGCCCACCCTTACTAAAACAACTAAAAACATTAAACAACAGACTAGCTTTCAGCTAAACAATAAGACTTGCCCACCATTGGAGTTAGACACTCCAATCGACTCACTACTTTACAATTAAAATGCACATTTGAACAAGCACTGGGCTGCACAAAACTTTCATGTGTGAACATTTGAATCTGGAGGGAGAAGCAGGGGGTGGGGGGTGGGCGGAGACCCCGGAGGGTGCAGAAACACACACTCACTCTGTTGTGCTAATGAGTGTTTTTAGAGCACTCTAGTGTTTCATATCCATGCTAATAGGGGGCCTGTGTTTTTGAGCTGCATTTTCGGTGGGTGCTCTTCTGAACTTTGTCCCAGTGTGAGGTAGCAGAGCATTGTGATGAGCTACTATAGACTTATTTCTCTAATATACAGAAAAAAAGAAAGAAAAAAAATCATTATTTCTAATGCCAGCATGGTGAAGGCGGGCTCACTTTGAATGAATATAGTTGCTGGATCAGTTAGCAGGTGGGCTGATGACTCAAGGGTTAAAGACAGGAGCTGCCTTGGGCTTACATCTTGACCCACAAATGGGGACAGCTCTTAAACAAGCCCTCCTCCTTGAGAAAATGGCCAAAAGTGATTAAGAGGCATGATTGCATTAGCATTTTTTCCTGTAAAATGGTGGCTTTTTTGGAAAGACTAAATTCACAATGGGGATTCACACAGGAGGTTCATGTCCCAAAATTTTTTCTTGTACACTAGTGGCACTGACTCAAATATTACTCTCGGATAGTACTCTAGCGTAGGTTTTCCACCCTGAGTAGCTGAGCCCAAAAAAGGGCAGCCAGTGCTAGTGTCTCCGTCAGTCATCTTCATGCTCCCCGTGGCTGCTGAATGAAGTCCCTGGTTTGATGAAGCAATGTGTCCGTGATGTAGAGGGTAGGGGAACAGGACAATCTCCTCCAGTGGAGGAGGCTTTTATGAAGCCTTGGTCAGCCTCTTCTCGCTTGGCCTCCTTGCGAAAGGGGAGGTATGCTGTGGAAAGGAAAGCAATGTAAGTGGCAGTAGCCTTCTGGCCCTATGAAAATAAAATATGTAGTTAGATGTTTTCAGTTCAGTACTATGCAAAGACACCACTCTTTCATCCATTTTATTTCCAGTTAAAATGCCCATTATAAGATTAAAGATTAAGTGACCCTTATTACTCCCACAATGGGGAAATTTTACCTCTGCAATCTTGCCCATTCAGGCAGTGAAACACCACATACACACTGGCGAAGACACTAGGCATACACACTAGGTGGCAGTGATCACACTTGCCGAGCGGTGGGCAGCCCTATCTGCAGCGCCCGGGGAGCAGCTGGGGGTTAGGTGCATTGCTCACGGGCATCTCAGTCATGTACTGTCAGCTCAGGGGATCGAACTGGCGACTTTCGGCTGAAAGGCTGTTTCCCTAACCTCAAGCAGAAGGCATATTTTAATAGGAAATACACTGAAGCCTCAAAAACTGAATATATTGTCAAATTTTCAAAATAAGTGGCCACGCTTTGCTTTATTAAAACTTCTATTCTCTTCAGTTTCTTGCTTTCAGTTCTTCCAGGAAATCTGTAGGGATATTTTTCCACAGCTCCAAAGTTCAGTCTTGGAAGTTGATTGCATTTTCTGTTTCTCAAGTCTTGCAAGTTTGTTTTGAGTTTACTGAACTCCAGTTTGAACATTTTTCCCCTTATTTTTACTCTGACTTACCCCTTTCCTTATGCAAGTGGATACTTTTACATGTACAACCCCAATTCCAAAGAAGTTGGGACATTGTGTAAAGCATAAATAAAAACAGAATATGAAGATTTGCAAATCCTTTTCAACTTATATTCAATTGAATACACTACAAAGACAAGATATTTAATCTTCAAACAGACAAACTTTGTTTTTTGCAAATATTCACTCATTTTGTATTTGATGCCTTTGGAAGTTGGGACAGGGGCATGTTTACCACTGTACATCACTTTTCCTTTTAACATCACTCAATAAGTGTTTGGGAACTGAGGACACTAATTGTTGAAGCTTTGTAGGTGGAATTCTTTCCTATTCTTGCTTGATGTACAACTTCAGTTGCTCAACAGTCCGGGGTCTCCATTGTCGTATTTTGCGCTTCATAATGTGCCACACATTTTCAATGGGAGACAGGTCTGGACTGCAGGCAGGCCAGTCTAGTACCCGCACCCTTTTACTATGAAGCCACACTGTCTTGCTGAAATAAGCAGGGACGTTCCTGAAAAAGACGTTGCTTGGATGGCAGCATATGTTACTCCAAAACCTGTATGTACCTTTCAGCATTAATGGTGCCTTCACAGATGTGCAAGTTACCCATGCCATGGGCATTAACACATCCCCACACCATCAGAGAAGCTGGCTTTTGAACTTTGCACTGATAACAATCCAGACAGTCCTTTTCCTCTTTGGCCCGGAGGACACGACGTCCATGATTTCCAAAAACAATTTGAAATGTGGACTCGTCAGACCACAGGACACTTTTCCACTTTGCGTCAGTCCATCTCAGATGAGCTTGGGCCCAGAGAAGCCGGCGGCGTTTCTGGGTGCTGTTGATATCTGGCTTTCGCTTTGCATGGCAGAGTTTTAACTTGCACTTGTTGATGGAGTGACAAACTGTGTTCACTGACAATGGTTTTCTGAAGTGTTCCTGAGCCCATGTGGTAATATCCATTACAGGATGATGTCGGTTTTTAATGCAGTGCCGCCTGAGGGATCGAAGGTCACGGGCATTCAATGTTGGTTTTCTGCCTTGCCGCTTACTTGCAGAGATTTCTCCAGATTCTCTGAATCTTTGGATGATATTATGGACTGTAGATGATGAAATCCCTAAATTCCTTGCAATTGCAGGTTGAGAAAACGTTGTTCTTAAACTGTTGGACTATTTGCTCACGCACTTGTTCACAAAGTGGTGAACCTCGCCCCATCCTTGCTTGTGAATGACTGAGCCTTTCAGGGATGCTTCCTTTATACCCAATCATGACACTCACCTGTTTCCAATTAACCTGTTCATCTGTGGAATGTTCCAAACAGGTGTTTTTTGAGCATTCCTCAACTTTCCCAGTCTTTTGTTGCCCCTGTCCCAACTTCTTTGGAATGTGTTGCAGGCAACAAATTCAAAATGAGTGAATATTTGCAAAAAGCTTCAATGGAATTGTGGTTGTATATGAGGAAGAAATTTGCAAGGCAGCTAAGGTGTGTAAAAAGGCAGCTAAGGTGTGCTTGGGTACTTGCTTGTGTGAAAGTGTCTCTAGACAGAACAAAACATCAGTGACTCCTTTGGGAACAGTTGCAACTGGCTGATTTTAAAAATGAAAGAAAGCAAGAGTTGAAGTGGCAGTAGATGCACAAAAGAATGGACAAATTTAATACTGAAAGATTTGACATTTTACATAGTGTTGGAGGTATCTGAGTAATTTTTTGAGGAAATTAAACACATTAAAGGGTGGTCTTTGAGTTTTGTATAGTACTGTACAATACATACAGAATACATTACAATATATTTTCAATATATTACTTTTTACATGTCAGCCCAACAAACCATAATAAGAAACCTTCATTATTGAACATAAACTGGCTACATTTTTAGATGTTTACTTAACAAGGGAAATGGACAGTTGATTATCTTTCCGAGAATTCAACTGCTGCCCCTGCATACAACATTCATCATACCACAATGACCAAAATGCCTGACCTAAAAGCTTATCAGAGATGCTGGAGGCTGCACGTTCAAATAAAAACATAATTTAGAGTGCGCTGTCTTTGTTGGTCGCTTCAGAAGTTTGTTCAGGTTACACAGCCATTTTGAGATGAGGTCCTGGGTTAGAAGACTCAGAAGGGAACTAAAACTGACATTGTGGCTCTGGCCTGTCTCACAGGATTAGGCAATACAGCCGTCACTGGCATGTGCTTTTGCTAGTTCCCATTATATCTGCTTGTGCCTCTTTCCAGATGACTTCCCTTCCAAACTGATCCGGCACAGGGAGGAAGGCAGGATCATTGATTAATATTTCTGGAGGGAATGATGGCTAACTGTGAGCTGTGCTTAACTCAAACAAAACCAAACACTTAAGCTATCAGAGGTTAAATACAGAGGTTTGGGTTTACACATTCAGAAACGACTGAGCACATGACCATGTGAAACATCCGACCTTCAAACATTTAAGAAAAGGTCAAAAATCTGTGGTGGAAACTCAACACAATCTGTGCGTAGTTTTAAAACATTACTGTGTAGATAGAAACACATTTGTTAAAAGAAACAACATTTTTGGCATTTTGCGAACATTAGTTAATTGCATACTGTTGTTTTTTTTTTCCACAGCTTTGTTACCATTTACACATCAACAGAAGGTACACAAGCACCAGATCTGTAAAATAATGATCTAGCTTGAATGAAAGGATTTGAATATCTTAATGGCCCCTTGTGTTCAGGCTCTCAAAAAACAATTATCAAGCACTTCCTGCAGTCCTGGCCTTCCCCTGTTTATTAATCAGCTAATTACACATTGACAGTAATGAGGCTTCTGATTCATGCACTTAAATGAATAGGACAGAATGGCTATTTAATGATTAGCCCTTTGTGTGGCCTACTGTATATAGCCAGGCAGCATGCACTTGAGAGGGAGGAGGAGGACAGCCATGGAAAACCACTTGATGCTGCTCACTGGAGCAACAAAAGTTTAAATCTCTTGGCTACATGTTCACATAAATGTTTATAAAATTACAATTTTAATCAACTAAATAATATAAACTACTGACTTCTTCATTTATATTGCTGGAAAAAGTTAATGATTCAACTAGAATCTTCAGTACACAACATGCAATCCACTACAAAGCTCTGTCTATAACAAACTTCATAGGTAGGTAAGCTGAGGCAAATAAATGACTTAGAAATAAGCTTTAATAAATGCTTACAATACCATAAGATATCCCACCATACAGTGTGACTACCGTTTTCAATATAAAAGCATGATGGTCATGATTGAGTGGCTCTCACAAATCCTTTCACAGGTGCTAATGCCGGTATTTATCACTAGACCTGCTCAATGTGTATCAGACATTACAGGTCTTATCATGCTATGCAGTATTCATAATGGCTTTATGAATGATTGCGTGCCAACATGCAAGCAAAGCACTCTCATGGTTTCCACTGGACAAAAGAGGTAGAAGAGGAGAGGAGAGGAGAAAAAAATGAAAGGTGGGAAGAGGAGAGGAGAGGAAAAGAAAGGAGGAAAGGAGAAAAGGAGAGAAGATTAGCAAAGTGGAGAGCAGAGCAGAGGAGAGCAGGGAAGAGTAGATGAGCGAAGGGGAGAGGAAAGCAGAGCAGAAGAGAGAAGAGGTGGGGAAAGAAGAGGAGAGGAAAGAAGGGGAGAGGCTCTAAGCGTCTCAGTGGTGGGCTTTTGAAGGACGCAGGAGGAGAGGGGAGCGTGCAGAGTGGAGCAGGCGAGGGCGAAATAGTGCGGTGGGCTGCATTTCTGTCAGCAGAAGTGATGGCTGAGCGCTGGCGTTATTTGTCTTGCGCTGCCATATGGCCCTCGCGCCGGCGTGGGCATTAATGAGAGGGGGCCGGACCGCCGGGCAAGAACACCAGGGCCTCAGACACAGGTGATCTGTCACCATGGGGGAAAAAGAGAGAGAGGGGCAAAAAGATGGGGAGAAAAAGAGAGAGAGATAGAGATGAAGGAATGAGAAGAAGGGTAAAAGAAGACCGGCAGAGAAAAGATAGAGGAGGACAGTACGGAGGGTAAAGAAAGAGAGACCACTTTAATGAAAACCCAAAAATAGAATAAGGTGGTATACTTTGCATGCCAGCTCAAAGGTAGGCCCTTGCTGGTGGGTTGATAAGATTGTGTGTTTTGAGGGTACCAACATCATGCTCTAGTGACATGCGAAACTGTGAAAAGTGACAAATTTACAGATTTTATATATAAGATTTTATATTTTAATTTTATAATACACTATATTGCCAAAAATATTCACTCACCCATCAAAATCATTGAATTCAGATGTTCCAATCACTTCCATGGCCACAGGTGTATTAAGCCAAGCCCCTAGGTCTGCAGACTGCTTTTACAAACATTTGTGAAAGAATGGGTCACTCTCAGGAGCTCAGTGAATTCCAGCGTGGTACCCTGATAGGATGCCACCTTGCAAATTTCCTCACAACTAAATATTCCGCAGCCAACTGTCAGTGGTATTATAACAAAGTGGAATAACTGGAAAAAAACAGCAACTCAGCCACACAGTGTTAGGCCACGTAAAATGACAGAGCAGGGTCAGTGGATGCTGAGGCACATAGTGCGCAGAGGTTGCCAAATTTCTGCAGAGTCAATCGCTATAGACCTCCAAACTTCATGTGGCCTTCAGATTAGCTCAAAAACAGTGCATAGAGAGCTTCATGGGATGGGTTTCCATGGCCAAACTGCTGCATCCAAGCACAAGGCAAAACGTGGACTAGAGTAGTGGAGACGTGTTCGTTGGAATGACGAATCACGCTTCTCAGTCTGGAAATCCAATGGGTGAGTCTGGGTTTGGCGGTTGCCAGGAGAACGATACTTGTCTGATTGCAAAGTGCCAAGTGTAAAGTTTGGTGGAGGGGGGATTATGGTGCAGACTGTTTTTCAGGAGTTGGGCTCGGCCCCTTGGTTCCAGTAAAAGGAACTCTATGCTTAAGCAGACCAAGAGATTTTGGACAATTTCACGCTCCCAAATTTGTGAGAACAGTTTGGGGATGGCCTCTTCCTGTTCCAACAAGACTGTGCACCAGTGCACAAAGCAAGGTCCATAAAGACATGGATGAGCGAGTTTGGTGTGGAAGAACTTGACTGGCCTGACTGAGTCCTGATGAATTAGAGTGGAGACTGCGACCCAGGCCTTCTCGTCCAACATCAGTGTCCAACCTCACAAATGCACAGAAGAATGGTAAAAAATTCCCATAAACACAGTCTTAACCCTTGTGGAAAGCCTTCTCAGGAGAATTGAAGCTGTTATAGCTGCAGAGGGTGGGCTGACATCATATTAAACCCTATGGATTAAGAATGGGTTGTCACTCAAATTCATAAGCGTGTGAAGGCAGACAGGCGAATACTTTTGGCAATATAGTGTATGTGCAAATAAATAGAACTTGTGCACTAAGATTTGCAGGAAAGTTGCATATTTAAGTTTGTTCTCTGGAGATCTGTGTTAGCATACTGTTAATTCAGTCAGCAAAATATATCATTTAAAGTTCAAACCTTTCCAACGACTATATATCAGCTGTACATATTTTCCAAAGTTGTTAGCTTTCACAATCCTGTGTTTACATCACAACAAACAGAAAGTGAATTGGGTGAGTTTCAGAAAGGGGTCGGTTAAGAAAGGGGTCCGCAGCACATAGCTCTTTTACTGCCCTGTTGTGGCTCCATGGCAGAATTAGATATTTAGGTAAAAATAAAATAATCCTTCTTTGCAGTAAAATAAAGCAATGCTGACCATTCTAATACAGTTTCAACAATAAATGGTCTTAAACGCTTGAGTTAATGTGGCCCTTAACTGCTTATTCACCCTTCAACCCTGCAGTTTGGCATGCAGACTGCTGGTCAACATAGATAACAATCTCACCTAGCCGGTAGCTAACAAAAAGGCAAAGAGAAAGATTAAAGATGAGCATCAATAATTTGAATATTTGAATTTCTAAGCGCTTATAAGCATTTATAACACACTGGTTTCCTGATACGCTTAATCTGCAACAGGAAATTTAAAATATTCACAAAGTAAGTCTGCGTTTTCATTTATATTTTTTTAGCCTATACTAGTACATTGGCACAGACTGAGACATACAGTATCTACAGCCAAAATAGTAAAATGTTACTTCAATAAAATGAGCATAAAATGTTGTGGCTCCCAAGGTGGTTTGACTTTTGCCGAAATGGTTCTGCAACATATGGGCTGCCGACCCCTTGATTAAGGCAAACACATGCAAATAAAAGTATACATGCAAAATAAAAGTCCTACAAAAACAACAAAAGTTCAAACTTGTGACTCTGCTATAAAACTTCAGAGGGCAGCATTATGTAATGTTTGTTTATTTAAGTTGTGTCTGTCATTAGTTGATAGTGAATGAGCATCAACAGCTGGAAGAATGACACTTAACCAGCCAATTTGACTCCATTAGGCTTATACTTTAACAGTTGTATGTCTTGAACAAAAAGCCAGCTGTTAATCACAACTGCTTGTATGGTAACTACACATCAGCCAAGAGGTTTATAACCATGATAGACCTAATTGTGATAATTTACATTTTGAATCATTCAATTCCAACAATGAATAAACAGAATTACCAGTGTGATTAAATAATTATTGCATCTTTTGATTATTCCACAAACTAAAACCAAAATATTCTTAAAATTATATAATCCTTGCACTAGATCGAGTAAAAGAGTAGTATTCTCACAATATAATTCAATTATAGTTCAATATAGTTCAATATAATTATATACGCCGTTCTAATCATACTGTGTATTTTAATCTGAATTAAATATTGCTTTAAATAAGCCCTGTTGTGTAGCAGAATAAACAACAATACACCTCAGGTGTGCTGCTCTTTGTGTAGAACTTTTGGAGAGCAGTGTATTTGTATTGTTAGGTTAGTGAGAGTGAGATGTGTTCTTGGCAGCCAATTTGAACCTGTAAAGTGGAGTGCTCATCCAATCCAAACAGTTTGATGAGTTCTCTCACAGCTAGCTTCAACACAATGTCTGCTAAGTGCTAAAGAGGTAAAGAGAGAGGCCTGAGCAACAGCTGGGTACAACCAGCACAATACCCACAGGAACTCTGGTAGACACCTCATCCTGTCACCCGGCAACACTGCTTAGTACGGACTTGAAAATCACACTGTCACACGCTGGAAACTGTCTCTGTGGCACTCGCCTGATTACATCTCTCTCCGGGATCCCGCGAATAGCATGGCTTCCGTGCACAAACACAAATTAAAAGCAGAAAAGTAATTACCATTTGAACAATCAAACAGACAATATCTTTCCAAGCCTTGACTCTAATATAACCGGAGAGAGCGCTGGCCCTGTGAGACGCCAAAGTAAAGATTTATACAGAGCAGATGCAGCCACAGAAACTGACATTGGATGACACCCACTGCATGATAAATCACAACAGACGCACTCCACACTCCACACTCAGGAAATAAACATAGACTGCAGAGCAAGGGCGCATTTAAAGAGAAGGAGAGAAAAACATAACACCTGCTGAAGATGGTTCGGGTTTCTAAATGTGATATTAGCTTATTATTTTGTCAAGTATCTTAAATGATAAATACTTAAAGACTTTAACTGACAGCAGTAAAGCAACAGAAGACTTTTAAAGGTTTCTACAACTACACATCACAAAGTACTTTTTGCTCATTTGTCAGTTACATTCTGTTTTAAGAGAAGAGAAAAACAGATGATACCTTTTTATTTAAAGTGTCTTTGAATTAGAACTGACCATTTTAAAACCTGTAACACATTTTTTTTGGAACAGCCCAATATATCTACAGGTTTTAGGAAAGAAGCATAGAGGGAAAACCAGTTCCTACCCGCCTGCTCACACAAGGAGGTTGAGGGGGCAAGGGTGAGTTTTTTTTTTTTAGACTTTATGGGAAGCAACGTAGTAGTGTGGGGAGGTGAAGGACAGAGTGGCCGGCCGTTCCATCACTCAGAGCAATAAATGGATGCAATCTGTATCCCTGTACAGCATCGGCTGTTTTTAAATTCCACCTCTTTTATCCAAATGAATGATGGACTCTGGTACAGTGCACTGTGCGGCAATATTAATATACATCAGAGACCAGCGCCCCTCACTAAATCAGAAAACTGGGGGTATTTGTTATTTAAATGACAAACAGCGCACCAGGGAAGAGGCACAGGCAGAGGAGACTTTGGAAAAGAGGTGGACAAACCAATTCAGATTTCAATCCTGCAGCGCTGTACACGAGGTACCCAGGAACCATCAGTCTAATGAAAAAAGGCAGGCAGGCCAGCCCAAACGGACGAGGGGCTGATGCCTGGCACCACTTCCAATTCCAGCTCCTTCTCATCATCTTCCTGGGACTGGCCACCACAAGTAAGGCTTATCAGATCACATCTGTAATGGGGTTCCCTTTATAAAATATACTGAAAAGTACATTGAGAGAATTACTTAAACATGTAATGGTGGAATTGATATCACCCAAACTTCAAACACTTCAATTTTCATGCTTGCAAGTAACTTTTACAGCATGCATATTATGCAATCACCATTATTAGATTAAAATGATAAATAAATAAAAACATAGGTGCAGTAAAAACTGCATGGATAGAGTTGGGTCTACTGAAACTTTCTCCAATTCTGATGTAAAGTAGATGAAAGTTTTTTTTTTTTTTTTTTTTTTTACAGTTGCCTTTCATACTGTGCGAACATTTTATGATGATGGATAAATGGGAATTATCCAAAATTACTTCAACATACCTTAAACATTAAAAATGTTCTGGCTTCTTCTATAAATGTACAATTTTTGGAGCTACAACAATTTGTTTATGACAGCACAGCAATGATTACAAAAAGTATCAAAGTATCAAACTATCAAGGAATTCAAACACATGGATGCATTCTGTTTATATTTAACTCAAAGTCATAACGCACATGCCTACTCTGCAGTATAGAACCTGAAGAATGTCACACACATCATTTAACATCAGTTTAGGGTTCAGTCAGGAGTCAAAAAGAATTCTGCAGATTATAAATGGCCTGTTTCACAGTAGAAGTAAAGGAGCAGAGGTTAGAGCACAATCTTTCATTCCATGTCTAACACTTTCAGCATAAACATTTAAAATAAATAATAAAGGTCCCAATACAAAGCCTTGTGGCACACCCTTTAGCAATGATCAACAATTGATCCTTCATGCGATTTGCACCTATATGTTCAGTTATTCCTTTATATATACTTTTTACTAACAATGAATTGTTAATAAAATACTTTTCTGTAATACACACACAATCAAGCATTAATGTTCTCACCTAAATACATTTTTGAATATCAAAATTGCGAGTTTACCTCAGGATATGAAGAATTTAGCTAAACAAGAAAATGTTTTAACCAGGCTGTAACTGTTCAAGTTACATGTAGTACCACCCTTGTGTACTAAGAGTAAATGGGCAGTTTTCCTGCCCAAAACTTCAGTTTAATTCCACATCTATTGATGAATAGGAAACATGAGCCAAAGGTTTTGCAACAAGTAGCGCTGCCAACCACACAAGACAGACATCTGAGCAACAGAAAGAACCAATTAAATCATCAATTGAGGTAAATGAGTTAGAGTGTGTTTTTTCTTTTGTATCAAATAATTCTTTGAGGAAGAATTTGAGGAAATCTTAACAGTAAGAGATTCATTACTGTTCAAGACATTTCTTGATTACATCACCTGCACCAACATGGCATCTTTGTCACATATGCTAAAATTTCACTGAGGATCTATATCATTTTAACTATGTTTCTGCTGGGTTGGACTGTATTTACTATCTTTAACAGTTTAAAATAACTACATTGTGCAGTTCTAGTCATTACTGAATATTTGTTTTCTTTTCATTTTCATAGAAGAAATACATGAAGCATTTCTGTCTGGAATATCTGCAGAATTTCTTTGTAAGACATACTCTAAATCAAAAGCTGACAGCAGAGGTTTTAGGTGAGGTATGACGCTTAGAAGACAAGGAAACTTAACTGATTCGAATTTTCACAAAATGTTCTAGCAAATGAGGTATTTTCTGATAAAAGCAAAAAAAAAAAAAAAAAAAGATCTCTAATACAACCCAAATACCACGTTTGTCAGAAATTCAAAGACAAATTTTAAAAGACTTGTCCATGTGTTTTACAATTGCAAAAATATATCATTATTCAAATTCACATAGCACAGTTTTAACACTTTTTTTAACACAGTTTTAGTTGACTGGTACAATACTTCACTATGGAGATATAAAGTAGAAATATTAGGTAAAAATTCTCCACTTTTTAAATACTTGGCTCCTCATGATTAGTACTGTTAGCTTCTATTATTGTTAAAGTATCATTTACTAATGTAATCTAAGTTTTATGGATTGTAATTTAATTAGTTTTAATAATCTGGACATGACAGTGGGCAGTACCTGAAGCAGTGGTGGGAACAGCTGTGGTTTTCCTCCTCCTCTTGATGTCTCCTGCACACAGCAATCCCATTTGCATATTAGGCTGTCTACTGGAGAAGAAAAAGATACACAACCATCAGGAATCTTTTACAGGTTTTCTAAACTGTATGTTTTTAACATAATGGATTAATTGCAATTAACTGTCCAGAGTCCCAAAAAAGAAAATACGCAACATGTAGAAATAACTGAAGATCATGTCCTCTAAGAACTGCCAGGACTGAGTAATTATCCACTCAGAAGCTAGTAAAACTGAAAGAAAAACAGCGCTGGGGCTATGGATAACCCAGAGAAAT
Source organism: Pygocentrus nattereri (assembly GCF_015220715.1). NCBI lineage: Eukaryota > Metazoa > Chordata > Actinopteri > Characiformes > Serrasalmidae > Pygocentrus > Pygocentrus nattereri. Next base: position 32,395,529 of record NC_051220.1, on the reverse strand, counting down.
GCAGCAGTTAAAGGCAAAAAGCAGTAAGATGTAGTGTAGGAGTTTTAACAGAAATATCAGTGGAGGAAAAGGAGGTGTGTGGGCTGTGTGTCTCTGTCGCTACTGGGTACAGATAAACAAATTACCCTGGCTGCAGACCTCCCTGTGTCATATGTCAGAAGCCCCTCGCACAGGGAACCCTGATTACTGGGATGTAAAGTTAAAGTCAAGGTCCTCTGCTCTGTGGAGGGGGAAGGGGCTGACGCTTTAGGAGCTGATGGGCGTATATGTGTGAGTGTACACATCATATGATTCAGTAAGAGGAAAGAAATAGACACACCCATACGAAATACTGTAGACTGCTGAATTCTCACAGATTTTTATACCTCTTTTTTACACAATGACCACTTGAAAATGTGAGCTTAGAGAGCTTAGACCAATAGATCAATGGTCTTAAATTACTTGTAATAGTGTGAAATATTTTACATCATAACAATATGAAAAGCAATAAATATATATTTTTTTCTTTTTGCTGTGAAAACAGAAATATAACCTCTTCTTTAAGTAAATAATAGAAATACAAAAATAAAAATTCCCTACTCTGCAAACACCACTACTCTGCAAAATAAAAATACTGAAATATTTAAAGCTACTTAAATCACAAACGCAAGTACGTTTTGAACTGTAAGTCTAACAGTCTAGGCTCCTAAGAACTACAAAAAAATAAATAAATATATTTCCTTAAAAAGCTCCTTATGATGATGCAGGTTTGTTGTAACAGATGACATTACTGCTTCACACATTCTAGACACAACTCTAGGAGTGAGAATGAAGTTATGAACAATTTTTATAGGCTTGTAGTTCAGGATAGAGCAGATTTTGAGCTGTGTGTATATATATATATATATATATATATATATATATATATATATATATATATATATATACAGTAACTGGACTATCACTACATCCCTCACAATCTAATTATGTCACTCTGGTGCTGTCCATGTGAAATAATTTTGTCTGTTCTGACATCACAAAATTGTTTATATATGTTTTATATATATATATATATATATACGTATATAACATATAAATATGTTATATTCAGAAATTCATATTGCAATAATAACAAAAATACAATATATCATGTTAAAGTACATTACATTAACACACATTAAAGTTAAAAGCACTTTTCTTCTGTAGTCATTCCAGAGACTTTGTTGTGACCGCGATGATATACACATGAGAGCTCATTTTTGAGTCACTTGACTAACATGTCAAACAACAGCAGCAGAAACTTGATATCTACCAAAGTGTAGGTCATTTCTAGCAGCTATATGAACCCCACATCTCACATGTGTGTGGATAGGGCCCCGTCACAGCTACCTTTTAACTGCCTGTGTATTCCCTGACCTCAAAAGCCATAAATCACATGATACTGGTGCACTACCTGGGGAGGGGGGGCTTGAGCGAAGTCTCTATGTTGTATAATCAATAGGTATAAAAATAAATGGCTTGACCGGTATTCTCCGCCTGCTACCCCTCTCTAATAAAATCCCCGTAATGCATATTTCATTTACTTTTATACTTATTGATTAGCTGTAGCCCAGTTAGTAAATCACGCGTCTATCGATCCCTCAATCGTAGCTCTGTCGGACAGCGTATAACCAGCCATTTGCTGCACTGATAAAGAGCTCAGCCATTGAACTCCCCACAGTAAATCTTTGCAAACTAACTTTTTAATTCCAAAATCAATGGCCGCTTAAACACCACATTATTTCACTCACTGCTGCCTGGACCGGTATTAAAAGTAATACCCAGATGCGCTTGTGTTTAATGCACAGAGCTATGGCCCTCTGTCTCTCCCGCTTTCCCAAGCACCCCCTGTCTCGTTCTCTCTGGCAGACTGTTAGAGACGGCTCAGCTCAGGAGACACTCTTCTGTCTACAGGTTCTTTCTGCGCTGCTTAAAATTCTGTATCTGTATTCTCAACCTCTAAGACAAAAGGATAACGTACGTATTTATTTGAAATAGACTGAGATATTCTTAATAACAGACCTAAAAAATATACATGTCTAAAAAGCTACAGTACTTTGCATTTTGATTATATAATTTCTAATCAAAACAGCTATTAAGTTATTTCTTTCTCATTTGCAGGAGAAAGAGAGAGAAGTCAAAGGAAAATAAGTGTTATATATCGTGTAAAATACAGGAGTTTCTAAAACTGGAGTTCAAATATTGATTAAATGTTATAGAGAAGATGTGACTCCTAATGAGAGATAAGAGAAAATCAAGCTCCACTCTTGCTTTAGATCTTAAAAAATCCACAGGTGTTTCTGCCCATTGTTTCACTGTGAGAAGACAACTTAGCGCTGTGGGTCTGAAAGGATGTGTAGCTGTTAAGATACTGTTACTGAGAAGAGGAAACAGACAAAAAAGTAACAAAAAGGAAACAATCAAACAAATCAACTCAGTATCATTAAAGGTATGTTGGATTACTTGGATCATAAGAAGCAGAAAATGCAATCAACCACAAGACTAACCTGTGGAAAAATATCCCTGCAGATTTCTTTGAAAAACTGAAAAAGAATAAAAGCTGTAATAAAAGCAAAATGTTCACACATTAAATGTTTCCTGCTTTTTTGTCCTAAAGCTGAAAAAATAATAAAGTGTACTTAATGGTAATTTTTTTGACCATTTTTGGAAATTACATGATTGACAGTTGGTCTTTGACTTTTGCACAGTACTGTACAATACATAGTGAAGCTAATTTCCAACTACTGACACTAGGGATGCATCAGTACCTTTTTTTCCTCAGACCTAGTACAAAGTTTTTTCTGTCTCAGTTTTTTTATGTGTCTCCACCCATATTGAGGAAATTGTTGTGATGTGTGTGTTTAAAATGGGCTAAAATCTAACAGTGTAGGTCTGGCAGGAACATACCAAGGCAGAACGAAGAATGAAGGTGGCCAGTGACTTTGTGTCCAACTGTCCCAGAGTCAGTAAACCTTCTCTGTGTGTGCAGAGCCTCCTTTACTGCGTTTGTTCATTTGCACAGCAGCTACACTCACCTTACGTCACACAGTAATCAGCAAGTTGGTTTTGGTGAACTTTTTAGGAGTATGAGTAAATGAGCACAGTATTACCCGATAACTGATACCAGTATTTGTAATCTATGCATCCCTATTACTATAACACTATAACAGTTTACAGTTACTTTTCAAGCTGGTTTCAATAAAGTATTTTATGTAAAAAAAAACCTGTATAATTTTATAACAAAGTGGATGGATTCTGTGTTAACCAAGTCTGGCTGATAAAGGTGTCTCACAGAATCAACTGTCCTTATTAAAAGCTTTTAGTGTGAGAAAGAAAGCTTTTATTGATGGAGTGAAAATATCTGGAGGACAGGATTCATTAAATGATGTATTAAACATTTTTGCTGTGCATTTCTCAAACACAGACAAATGGCTCAATATTTAGGAGAACAAAGCTTTGACTGACAGCCAAAGACAAGGGGGCAAACCAAAGAAAAGTATGTTTAAAAGGTCAATGGAGTCATCCAAAGACACTTCTAACATTTTTAGCACTCACTGGTCCCTTAGGCACTGAGTAAAAAACACACTGACACGAGGGTCAATCGTCATTCGCGTGACCACACCTCCAAAGCAGATATATCAATTAAAAATAATAAATCAAAAAGGCACGAGAGCTGCGGCTAGCTGCCGGACCGCCATCTATTTTCATTAGGCTCCAGGGCACTCCAGGTGTGAGGAGGATCTTAAGATGAATAGAGGTATTCAAATGAATCAAAAAGGATTAGGGTCCCCTGGGATTGCAATCAATGCTAGCAAATCAATAATCAATAGGCCACTCACACCAATATACTAACTGCTGACATCGAGATCTCACAATTAAAATGAAAAGCAGGCAAGAGGAGTGCTGGAGGACTATGATTTATCTGGAGCTGGCGAATGTCATTTAGAAATAAATAAAGTCGATCGAGAAAACTTGCGTGCAGCAGAAGCCGGTGGGACGCGGTTATGCATTTTAACATGGCAGCGGAGTGTGAGGTATTAGAGGGCAATCTGTCACTGCCTGATGCCTGTTCCCACAGGATCACAACCATAAAAAACAAGCTGTGGAGAGCTAATAACACTCACTCTACTGTATATGATATAAGCACACTGATTGGGAAAAATAGAGAAAAATATCCAGATGCTTTTTTGATCAAGAACACAAAATACATTTTTCAGAAAGGACTGATTTTTATCGGTTTCTACTCAGGGGCCATCGATGAGGTTAAGAATAAAGAATAAAAATGTTTATACTCAAAATTTATAACATTTTCGAAGTCATAAAAAGCTACTTTTGTTTAAATTCTTTGACTGTTTTTTTGGACATACTATAAAGCTGCATTTTGACGAATAAAAGGTGCTATAAATATTATTATTTCTGCTACTAAAAGTTTTGTGAGACTAAGTTATAGTTTTAAATTCTGGAGGACCACTTTACTGTTTGAATGCTCACCCTAAAAAGCCAAAAGAAGATATTTTGGACATCTGAAAAGTCACCAGCCAAGTGAGAACCAACAGACAACCTAACACTTTTCAATTCAACAAGTTGAAGTAGAACTTGCTTTTAGTCATTTTCACACTTTACCATGACATCATCTGCAAATCTCACAGCAATCGGATGCATACTTCCCAAAATCCACCATAAGAATGTTTTCGTACCATCAGCGTAACCTTTTTTTTTAATATATAAGTCTGTTTTGATTAGTGAAATGTGTCATAGAATTCCCTCCTTTATTATTGTAATCACCCTCTTGGTGACTGCAATAACATTAATTAAATGTATATAACCACTTTACAGTGAGAGCTAGCCAAGCTAAAGTACAGCCTCCACATGGTGGGGTTAGCTTAAACACTGACGTCCTTATCCCTCCCATATCAAAACAGTTCATTTTGACTAAAGGATTAATGAAAAATAGATTTGACTAAGATTTTTCACTTATCATTTATGTTTACATTTGTATGCAAAAATAATAGTGAATACCCCACAACCTTCACACAGGCCAATTTTTTACCCCAATGTTTCAGTAAAAATTGATTTGGCATCAAAATGTGCAGATTGTGTTTGCTGTTAAAGATGTGCACTTATTTTGACTTTATTTGACCAAAATAGGTGCCCTGACTTTTGCATTTGACCATATATGTAGATATTTTTATTAGGTTGGAAAGCCTTTCTACTTTAAATAATGCAGAATTGTAATAAATAAACTGTCCATCAACCTACCAGACCTTTCTAGAGACTGTTGCAACTTACTCAGTCTTTTACAATTAACCCCAAGCTGTTACACTCACACCACTTTCACCTGAACTGTGTACAAATGGTAGGAGCCCAACATGAAATTTACATTTTCATTTGTAGCAGAGATGTATGGGTTGCTTGCAAGGAAAATGATTAATCTTTCTCAAATTTTTATTATAAACAAAAACTGTGTTAGGCCATTAGACTCTCCCTCCCAAAAACTGTCTCATAATGGAATATAAGTCTAAATGAGCAAAACCCTCGAAATTTAGTAAGAATAGACTATATCTGTGACAAAAAAAGTTTCTCCTGTAGTTGCAGGACGAGGGAGACAGTTACTACACAGTATTATATGCATTGCACATATGTATATGTTGAGTGTCTCATTGTTGCAGCTGGGAGCTTTGCTGGAGGCCCAGGTCAGGAGGACAGACATGTCTTCCCCCCAGAGGCCGGATTTGAGCAGCTTTGGGAGCTCAACCCGGCTGCCACTAAGCGACGGGACACATCAGAGGCACCACGCGCGAATCCCCTCTCTCCCTCGTTCATTTGGGAGTATGATTTATACTTTTTGAAGTAAAAGGGGTCTTGAATTCTTCTATAAAGGAATTAAGAGGGCTCCCCTGAGTACAGCATTCAAATGAGAGTATGGCAATGATACCAGGGCCTTTTAATAGATAGAAATTAGTATTCAACATGCTTCAAACTCCAATCTGAAGAAACCTTTCAGGTGGAGAAGAAAGGCAATGAGTATGAAAGAGAGCGCTAAGAAGTGCGGCTGCTTCATTGGCGTCGTGTTTCTGCCCCTCATCAAGGAAAGAGGGAGAGCTTTTTAGAGTGGCCCAGGAGAGTGAGAGACAGAGGGGGAGAGTGAGGGAGAGAATTAAGAATGCACTGTAAATAGGCACCAAACGTACAATGCAGTGAAGTCGAACATTCTTGGGGCAATTAAACTCTTGATAAGTAAGCGCATCCCTGAGAGCGGCTATTTGCCTCTAAGCTTGCCTTTGACATAGCATGACATACAGTCTAAATAAATATATAAATAAATACAGGAGAACTTTTTTACTTTTATGAAGCAGTAACATGATCTTAAACATTTAAGGTAGATTAACAAACAAGACTCAAACTGAATACTTCCAAAGTGCTTCCAAATACAATGTATCAACTGGATCTTATCCAATGGATGTGACTCTTATCTTTACTTAAACGTATGGTGACCATAAGAAAACATTCAGTACATTGTCACATCAGACACTTCTTCATGCATATCAAGCCCGATAGATCAGAAGGTCACGGTTTGAGCTGCAGTCCTGAGGGAGATGTCCACTTCAGTGTTTCTATACACATCAAAAACACACTGACCCTGATGGAAACTTTCATGCAGGTCAAATCGGTTAACTCTCCTAGCCCCCACACCCCCACATGTTCTATACACGGTTCATTTGGAGGAGTTAACTAAAAAAATGCTCCATCAATATATTGAGTTTTGACAGCAAATCTGTTCAGTGCTGGTTTCCACGCACCCAGGAGACACAAAAATCTTTTTGATACGTTCTATAACCAGCTCAATCCCACCTACAGTGAGGGGAGGTTTTTCTGAAGTGACTGGCATAAATACAATAGCTTTTCACCTTGCCACTCGCCTCAATGATAATTTAGAAGAGTTTTTAGTGGATATAAACAGAGAGACAGAAAGCAAAGCTTAGTTATTTTGCTGTGACAGGACAAAAGCGCTAATAAAAGTCAACACAAAGTTCTAGTAATAACAAAAATAATTCTTCCAGCAAAACATGACTTATTTTGAAACTTTTCACAGTTTAGGAAATTGCTAATGGGATTATTTTTTTTTCATTTTGAGATGTATTTTATGGCTACATGCAAGCACTTACCTGCTTTTGCACATGGGAGAAGAGCACCGGGGAAGGGAGCTCTCTGGATCAATGCCAATAGGATACATGGGCAATGAACACAGAGGCTTCAGCTGCAAACAAATTTAGTATGCAAATGTTATAGGCCAAAAAAAAAACAAATAAAAAGGACAGGCTGATGCAATTGATAAAATAAGTCATACCTGACTTCTATCCCGTTTTCCAAAGGAAGGCAACCAAAACCTGAAATGATTTATTTTGTCATTTATTCATTTAATTAATTAATTAATTTATGACTGAAATGAATATTCTCATCTGATTAACTGTAATGTAAGGTGAAAAGAAAGAATGAAACCTTACTCTTTCTGATAGGAATCATGTGGGTAGCTTCTCATTTTGTCCACAAAAACAGCCATATTGTTATCCTGTGATACAAATATAAAATCAGTGCTCTGTATGACAGGCCAGAGAGGTAAAGAGCATTCTAATCTAACAGAGAAAAGTCAGGATTCTTCAGTGCAGTGTAAAAGCAGCTTGTGCTACAGGTCCTATAACATGTTTATAATATGACAGTCAGGCCTCACCCTGCCAGGCAACCTCCTCCTGCCTCTCCTTATGCAGCAGGCAGCCACACCTGGCAAACGGTTCAGACGGGCATGATAACCTGCAACACACATGTTTATGTTGCTCAGAGAGAAAGAGAGAAAACAGAAGATGCTGTTGTTGACTGCAAGTATTCTTTGTACCCTACATAACGTTATCTTTATATTAATATGATTATATTAATATCTTTATATTAATATCGTTTTCATTTCAGCATCATTTCGATAGCCATCTCTGATGTCATGTGCCATTATTTTATGCCTGATACATCTATCTGATGAAAAGCATGTTTATATAACATCACATTTATATAACAACATCCATTAACATGGACTATGTTGTTTTTATTATTGTTTATTAATGATATATTTACTATATGCTTAGTAATACAATGGTCCTGAAAAGTACTTGAACATTTATGTCACTTAAAAATGTATTAATTTCATTGTGTTGGGAACAAAATGTCAAAATAAGGTGACATTTATTCTAAACAGACCCTATGAAAACCATGATTTTTTATTAGTATTTATTTATTTAAATTGCTTTGGCAAAGGCAGTTGGTGTGTTGAGATCCCATCAGTAAACACAAGCTCACTGTTTTTTTAAGAAAAACAGGCTCATACATGATTTTCAGTACATTCTTGTTGGAACTCTTCTTCAGGCTTTCTCAACACAAAGACTCTAATAACATTTTGATGTTGCCTTAGAGTCGTTTCAAATAATATCTTTATACATTTTACGAAGAAATCTAAAGAATTTTATTAAGTTTAGCAACAATTTAATGGTTTTAGTGTCCAAATACTTTTTGGGGCCACTGTATCTCCTTACAAATTATTTTGACAGTAATTTTTCATCACAGTCTTGTCAGAGAGGCTGGCGCTACCTCTCTGATTAGGGCGGGCAGGCTGGAGGAAAGTAGCTGAGTGACTCTTCTCTCTCCTAACATCCAGCCCGGCAGGCCTGGGGGCAGTTTCTGACTCTCTGCTGGACCGCATGCCCTGAATGCTCATGCCTGACACACACTCGCCTTCAAAGAACCAGTCACTCTGTTCATCATCACCTGCATGGAGAAGATCACACTGGAGCAATCTGTGCAAACTCTTAATGTCGTGTTAGCTAAAAACAAACTGGGAGGATTTTAAAAAAGAAAAGAAACAAAACACATATACCTTCATATTTTATAGAGTATTTATTTTGGCTGTTGTAAATGTCCCAAAAAATATACATATGTTAGAAAAGAAAGTAGTGTGGAAAACAATACAAACTCTTAATATAAATTGATCACAGACATTTCTATTGTTTTACTGTTTCCATTATTCAGTGTAGCTGCATCAGTAAACATGATTTTCTGACCAACAAATAATTTCAAAGATTATACTGGCATAACTGGCAATTGTTTATATTGTTACTAATGCCATCAGCATACTTAATACAAAGGCTCCATGATCATAATCAGCTGTGATCAGCCAAGAAGTTAGAGCCAAGATTTTTGCACGCAAGGGTTTTTTTTTTTTTAGTAAAGTGTCTTGCAGTTTCATGACATTAGTAACATACTTTTATATACATAGAAAACTATTTACTAGTCTTGGGATGATAAGTGTTATTATCGAATACTACAATAATTTAAATAAAAAGCAATATTATGCAAAATAGTATTCTTTCAACATAACCAACTAATCAGTTACACACATACACTATATTGCCAAAAGTATTCACGCACCCATCCAAATAATTGAATTCAGGTGTTCCAATCACTTCCTTGGCCACATGGTGTATGCATGGCACCTAGGCATGCAGATTGCTTCTACAAACATTTGTGAAAGAATGGGTCGCTCTTAGGAGCCCAATGACTTCCAGCCTGGTACCGTGATAGGATGCCACCTGTGCAACAAGTCCAGTCGTGAAATTTCGTCACTAATAAATATTCCACAGTCATCTGGCAGTGGTATTATCACAAAGAGGAAAAAATGACAGCAACTCAGCCACAAAGTGGTAGGCCACGTAAAATGACAGAGCAGGGTCAGCAGATGCTGAGGTGCATAGTGCACAGAGGTCACCAACTTTCTGCAGAGTCAATCGCTACAGACCTCCAGATTAGCTCTAGAATGGTTCATAGAGAGCTTTATGGAATGGGTTTCCATGGCCAGGCAGTTGCATCCAAGCCTTACATCACCAAATGCAAAGCAAAGCATGGAATGCAGTGGTGTAAAGCGCTACCACTGGACTCTAGAGCAGTGGAGACGTGTTCTCTGGGAGTGACGAATCACATTCTCCATCTGGCAATCCCATGAACAAGTCTGGGTTTGGCGGTTGTCAGGAGAGTGGTACTTATCTGACTGCATGGTGTAAAGTTTGACGGAGGGGGGATTATGGTGTGGGGTTGTTTTTCATGAGTTGGGCTCGGCCCCTTAGTTCCAGTGAAAGGAACTCTTGCTTTAGCAGACCAAGATATTATACCAGCAAAGGGTGAGCCGACATCATATCCATGGATTAAGAAAAGGATGTCAGTCAAGTTCATATGTGTGTGAAGGCAGACGAGTGAATACTTTTGGAAATATAGTGTACATACTTTGAATGGCACATGTAAATATTCTAAAAAGGACAAGCTTGTCCAGATGAATGAGCCAGTTTGATAGTATTTTGGTTTCCAACCAAGTGAACACAGAGAACCGCTGGATATCAACAGTGTTGCATTTTGCCTGTGCAAGTAATATTAAGTAATATTAAAAGATAGCCCAATTGGTAATTATATGGTAACTATATTACCATACATAAACATATATATATATTTTTTTTTTTGGGGGGGTGCGGGAAAAAATCGACTGTTAGATGTATTGCAACGCGGACATGAACGATTCTGGTTCGATTCACAAACATCAAAAATCAAAAATTTTCAAAATATTTAATTTATAACGTAATATTGAGGGAATGCAATAAGCGCAACCTGGAGTCACAGCACAAATGTTAATAAGAGCCATTTTGTCCTTTCAACAAAAATCAAACCACCTTGGTAGCCACAACATTTATGTCCAGTATGTCTCAGTGTCTGATAATGTCCTAGTATAAGTTAGGTTAAAAATGTAAACGAAAACACAGACTTAATTTGCTCTGCTCTAAGCTTTAGCTCAACTATAGCCGCTGTCTTCCTGTCTCCGCCAGAAAACTTTTCCTCAGAAGTAGAGCAGTTTCTTGTAAAATGTCTCTCAACGTTCGACTGTCGCCGAAGGCTGAAGTCGCTTCTTGAAGTCGCTCCAGCTTCTTGTTCGAATTTAAATTCTGACTGAGGTGCTGAATGTAAATATGGCACCATTTAAGGTGCAATGGGAAAATTTGAAAGAGAAGCCAACTTCATCGTCGCAACTTTTTAGTGTTTGACAGTCTCTCATTGCAGATTTAACATGCCAGGAAACTGCGCCGCTTATGAACACGAATAACGCATCGTTGCTAGGTGACTTGCAGTCAGAGTATCAGTGGTTGCAAAACAGGGTTTTCGCACTGTGTTGCGCACATCCCGTTTCGAAGATATATTACTGACACAGCGTTCCCCCCCACTCTCTACAACAAGACCAAAACCTAAGCTATAAAACCACCAAAGAAAACGGGCAGGACGGCTGTAATGTGCTGCGTGCACATCCACCGCCATTGGGTCTTATTTCACCGTAACTGTGCAGATTAGTGGCAGCAGTGTCTCATGTGCTCCAAGAATAGCCTTCTAGTTGACTCGCCACATCATTTCCATTTCATTTATTAATAAATGATATTGGACGTAAATTCATTATGGATCATTACAAATACTTTGCTTTAAAAGTATCAAGTCCTGAGACAGTAGGAAAACAGAAATCCTGTATAGGAAAAAAAAGATACATCAAGATGCATCGATACTCGTTTTATATTTGCATCGCAGCCGTCTGAGTCATAATCGAATCGTGAGGTGCCAAGAGATTACCACCCCTAATCTATATATTTATATTTATACACACACACACACACGGTCAACAATTCAGCCATCAGATTCAGAATTGGGCATAATAAATCATGATTGGTGCACTTAGTGTTGATGATTAATATTGTGTTCACTATCTGTTAATTAATATTGCCTCATTGTTCCACCACAGTTATGTCTCCACAGCACAGACATAAATTAGTTCAAGATACAACAGGATCATAACTGGCAACATACTAACATTTCAATTACTCATTTCACGTGCCCTCAAAATGGTGTCAAATGGTGTTAAGTGAAGTGCAATCTCAGTACGGCTTCTAGGTCAACTGAGAACACTCAAAACAGCAAGAGAGGACCTCACCTCACACACACACACCACTCTCAGACGCAGTACTCTCCATGGACCCGTCAGTCATCCACACGGCAAGGCCATGCCTCTCACAGTCAAGGTGTAGTGACAACTGTTAAATCAGAGGATGCCTAGTGCCACCACAGCTAATGAGATTAGCAAAGCCTTCAGCGCTCATTAGCGCTACATGACAACCTCTCATTAGAGCCGCATGGGCACCCGGCAACTGCCACCCACAGCAACCAACCCTACTCTGCGACATTATCCCATGTGCTTTTTCCTGTTACTTTACAGAACATTTTCTGGTATGACTGATTCGGTTAGGCTGGAGGTATTTCATGATCCATGTAATGCATAAAGCAGAATGAACTGTTACAGTATTAGAAATAGTTACAGCATTCAAAGAATCAAATGCTCACTGTACAATTTACCCATATCTCAATACACACAAAATACACTTTAAGAAACATCTTTAAATATAGTTTTCTTTTTTCTGACAACACTATTTGTATTCATTTCTTCTAAGAAATAAACAGAAATAAGAAGCAGGGAAATTTGTTCTGTGGTGTGATTACATTTTGTTAATTTGCATTTTTTGCATTTACTTTCACAGATCACTTGGTTTTCAAATTTGACTGCGTATTGCATGTTATTCATTTTCATTTTCCCCTTTCAAAGACAGCTCATTTCCTTGTAATGTAATCCAGCAAACACAATATTATTAATGTCATAAATACAAATAAAACTGTTTCAGCTAATCATTTCCTAACACTGCAGTACATGCTATGGCTCTCATAAAATGAAGAGAAAAAAAACTGCAACATCTCCTGCATTTCAGTATTGTGCATATGAAGTGCATGTAGTTTTATGTCTTCAAATTTTAAAAAGGAATGGTAGTGTAAACAATAAAGAAACATTTGTTGTTTTCTTAATACTCATATTTAAAAAAATATTATGTATTTGAATGGCACAAATATAACTTGTGTTCAATATCCTACCTTGTCTTCCTTCATCATTGGTGAAAAGACCTGGGTCACTGCTGCACACACTGCTTGTTTCACTAGAATAAAACAGAGAAGGTTGCATTTTATCAGCTGAACTTAATGAACTAATTGTGCAATTCCAGCATTACAATATTTTCAATTTAATAAAAGTTGCAAACTGATAACTGTTTTTTTCTTTTAAAAAAAGTATTACTATCATTGGGAAAACATCCATTATACAAATATACTGAACCATACATGGAGAACAAAACATCTTCTGACTTTTGACATTACATATTTATAAGAATTATGAAAATATGCAGAGACGGAGGTCAAGTAAAATCAGACCAAAGTAAACACGCAAGGTCCTTCACCGCTCACGTCTGCTTTCCATATTACAAACACAAAGATGTTGGCGGGGGGGCAGGTACAGATGTGGATCGAAGCTCATGAGTGACATGCCAAATCTAATTGAATATCCCCCATCCTGTCAGCTCCAATCTCATCTGCTCAGCCTTTTCTGAGGATGACAGGAATGCACCAGATTTCTCCCTCCCGCTCTTCCCGTCTGCTCGTTCAGCAGATTGAGAATGGACCTCGGGCTTCAACTTCAACAACTGGACAGCATCTGCTCTAAAGGCTGCTGTGGCCTGGAGCTCACATCACTGATCCCCATCCCCACCCACAGTTCCCCACTTCATAAAACAGATTCAGTCCCACCTCAGGCTTCATGTGCTGAGCACTGGTGTGGCATAACCAGGCTATGGCAAGCCACAATAGGTCGATTACTGCTGTGAGTGTACAATGTATATTTACAGTTAACTCTAGAATTGATGGGGATAACTTCATGGATCTACAGTAGTCTGAGCTGGGGGTGGCCAATCCTGGTCCTGCAGAGGTGTGCTCAAACTCTAATCTAACACACCTGATCCAGGTAATAAAGTTCTTCAGTGGCATCTTCCCAGGGTGGTGGATCTCCAGGATCAGGACTATGCACCCCTGGGATCCCCAAGGGATTGTCTATTTTAAATGCATTAAGAACAAAACAAATAGAAACAGTGCTTCAAAGATTACCTTACGTGCAGAAGGCAAGAGAAATACATGTGCTAGTTTTAAAACATGAGTTTGGGACACACATGCACATTGTACATTGTACATGTATCCACCATACTTATTTTTTAAACATTTGTTAATTTGGTTATCTGCAATGTCTCAGTATTAGATAACATGCATAAAGCGGCTCAATGACAAGTTAAATTAACAAACAAATGTATTTTAGCTCCACCAGGCTGGTCACAGAGCTGTAAACTTGTCTTGCGGGTCATTAAACTTTTGATGCTGATCTGCTAACACATGTGTACACCTCTTCTAAAACCTGCTTGGAAATCCCTCTAGTCTGTGCTCTTTTAATACCTAGAGCAATCCGTAACACAAACAAAACAAGCTAGCTATAAATGTTAAAATGAAACAGTGCAACAAATTGGACAGGGCTTTAGAACAATGGCAACACTTTAACTGGGCAAAGTGAGGCTTTGATTAATCAATTAATCAAATAAATGCGAATGGATGAATCGATCATGAAACAAACACACAATCTGATTAGTTTACAACTGTTCTACTTTTGCCATTATACCTTATCATAGCATGCTTTTTCCACCAAACCTTTATCATTCAACTGACCACTGGTTGCTAAGAAACAGCAATCATGGCAACACTCCAGCAAAAACAATCTGGGGAGTCTTGGCTATACTTTTTTCATTATTTTGTAAAACTTATATCTGTTATATACTGTTATATAACTCTCCATTTTGTGTTCTATTGCCCGACAATCAAAAACATTAAACATAAACTGAGTAATTAAGTAGAATTAAGTGAGTGCAATGTACCTTAACAGTTAACTCATTAAAATCTAGCTGATCTTAAATGATGTGCGTTAACTAGCTATGTTACCTTGGATTGAGTGGCGTTGCTGTGGAGAAGAACAGGTTTTGTTCTGTCAAAAAAAGTGCCTCAGTGCCGTAAAGTCTGTTTCATTGTTTTGACAAAACCTATGAGAATATTAATACACTCACAACTTATGAAAATGCTCAGTCTGTTTGACATACTACATGAATTGCAGCCCCTACAGACAGCTTTATGAACAATTATCAGTGAAGCTGCTTCATTCAAAACAAGGACTGAGCTACAGCAGTTTTGCTAACTTGTGCCATGCTTTGCACTGAAACTAAAACCAAGTGGTTACATGCACTGATGGGAGAATGCAGTCTCTCCATTTTACAAAAACATTTAAAACAAAAAAAAAGTTTATAGTTCGCAATTCTATTCAGTCTGAGTTGTTGCGAGTCTACATGTTTCCAATCATTTTGGGGAAGTGAATGTGATTGCTTCAAATAAAGCTGTTACATTCAAAATAACACGCTGTGCACTGAATACTGAGTAAAGAAAAACTGAGTAGCGCTGCTAACACGGAGCACTGAGACTAAAAGAGGCTGTGATGTACACAGTAGGACAATAAAGTGTCTCTACAGCACGTGTCAGACTCCAGTCCTCGCGGGACAAAACACTGCAGACTTTGGCACAATGCCTCATTAAACACACCTGATTCAGCTCATCAGCTAATGAGCAAGGCCTTCATGAACTGAATCAAGAGTGTTAGATGGGGTAAACATTAATCTCTGCAGCACTTTGGTCTGGAAGGTCTCCAGTTTGACATGCCTGCTCTACAGCCTGTTTTTAAAAAAATCTCAGTGAAAAAAAAGTCACATATATGAACTTTGGTAGCAATTTTACTAGTCTATGTGTCTCCAACTGTATTAGGGAAGTGGCTGTGATTGTGGGTTTAAAATGAGCCAAAAATAACAGTGTGTGTTTGGCAGAAATATGCCAAGGCAAAACGTTTAAAGGGACCTACGACTGCCACAGCGTCAGTGACACTTTGCTCACTGCACGGCAGTGTCCACTAGGCTTACGTAACATGGTATCAGGTGGTATCAGTACATTTTTATGAGTACGAGAACATGTAAATGAGCACCGTATTGCGCTGATACTTGATACCAGCATGTGTATCGATGCATCCCTAATAAAAACTCATGCCAAAAAGCGCTTCACATTGCACATCATCTGATCATGGAGATGCAGTGCAGCAGTAGGCATTTCCCTAGTGTGCGGCAGTGGGGACTGACAGTCCTGTCTGCTCTGCAGTTTGCCTTGTGGTGATCAGAGTTGACCTTGACCATGTGGAGAGAGGTTGGTGGGGTCAGACACTCGCTGATGCAGGACTTCGCCATATTGGGCGTCGCACAGCCCGGTCTGCAGCCCCACCATGCATCACTCTAAGCAGATGGCCTTTGTGCTGCCGCACCCTCACACACCCTGGAAGCAGATGCAGGAGGGGGGTCATGGTCTCAAGGGAATGAGGCGGGCTTAGCCCAGCACTCCAGCATAAATACACACATATGCACGGCCACAGACACACACTCCTCAGCTGTCTGCTGGCCTCTGGAAGTGAGTTTGCGCATCTGGAGTATTACAGGGGCCCTTATGTGTCAGCAGAAGGAAGACGGCTACTGCTCCTCCTGGCAATGTACAATTCATAATGAGCGTTAATCGCTCTGTAAAAACAGCAGCGCGGACGACCACAGCTCCCTGCACTACATCTGGCAGCAACCGTGCTGGTGTGGTTACACCCAGAAACACCTAAGAAATTACAGAGATCTAATAATAATGGTGCATTTATAGCTCCTCATGGTTAAATGATGAGATGTTGGTTCTGTGTCAAAGGACTCACAAGAAAAACCTTTAATTGGTATAGAACTACTTACATTATGTGTAAAGTTAAGTGTCACTTTCTATGAATACCATGCCTATAAGAAACAATAAACATATTCATGACACATTATAATGCATTCATAAAACCTTATAAGCATGGGTATAATTGTTTATAAAACAAACATTTTACAGCCATATTACACCCCATTATTTGTTAACATAATGCTTTTTAAGCAGTATAAGTATTACAATGTATTGTAATACATTGACTAACCTGCCTAGTCATAATGACATGCTAAGACATTTACCTCCCAGTCTTCACCCTCTGTATGGAAAATGGAACTGGAAATGCTGCAGTTTTAAGAAATTTTCCTTTAGTCTAAAATATCAGTTTATTTAGAGCTCACAAATACAAGATAAAAGTTCTTGACATATGCTATTTATCTATCAACAATAATATATACCCATAATGGCAAGTATAAGAAGTATGTCACTTTAATTTAAGACAGTTTTGAATATTAAAATGAGTCAGAACCACATATCTGGTTCATTGGTCATAATGCCCTTTACAAGCTGGGACTGAATTTCTTTAGTACTGGCAATATAACGCTGACACTACTTACAAAGCATGTTAATTCATAATGCATAATAAACATGACTATAAAATATAATGCATTATTATTCATGTTTAAAGCCATGCTTATAATGCCTAATGAATGCACTATAAAAGTATTATAAATGTGGCATTTACAGAAAGTGTTACTTTAACAAGGTTCTTCAAACTTGCACATCTCACTTAAAAAATGGTCTCTATATACAAACACCTACTGAAAGGTTCTTTAAGGAATCAAAACGGTTATTGTATCACTCTAAAGAACCTTCTCTGGCACTTTTACTTTTAAAGGTGCATTATTCTTGAACTGCCTGCATGTCAAAGATAACTGAATCTGTAAAGTATGTATTGCCTGACAGTTAACTGCCTTAATATTTAAGCTTTTCAACTACATAAGATGTGCCAAAGCCTAATTAAAAGCTCTTTTGTGTATGTGCATGTTCCAGAACTGAACAATAAACAATGAAATCAAACTATGTCAGATACAAGCACACTTAAGTGACAACAGTATCTTGAGAAATCCAAGTGAAACTGAATCTCCGTTGATGTGCTTGAATGTCAAGGGAGAAGAGGAGCTGTGTTAAATTTGAAGAAGAATGATAGGTGCAATATAAACAATTAATTAGGACTGCACATTAAGTATTAAACAATATTAAAGGTGTAACGTGATGTTGCCTTGAGAGGCTTGCTGCCAATATGAAACTGTTTCCATTAAGTAGTACCTAATTAATGCCATGCATTATTGACACTAACATTTTTCTTTCGGCTCGTAGGAGTCTCCCTTCCCCCTCTAACATGACCTTCAGTGGGAGAACTTTCAAGCAAGTTTATCTGTCTCTGTCTTGCCTTGTGTTAAGTAAAGCCCTGTGCTGAGATATGCAAAGATGAATAATAAATGTTAAAACACATTCACACTGGCATTCAGTTCTTTGTAAACAACCATGGCTAAGCAAATCCAAATTCCTGCACACAGCCCAAGACCTCCCGAAAGACATCCCCCTCAGCAGCTCGCTTTGGATGAGCTAATATCTTTCTCTTCTTGCCCCATTGTCTACATACATTCTGGGGAAGTGAGCCCAAAACACACTTCCAAGACAGGGTCTAATCATTAGGATATAATCCCATCCTCCTGAGACTAGTAGGCCTAGTAGGCCAGTTTGGGGTGAGATTACTGAGCAATGGAGAGTCAATGAGAGCTGTCTTATTCCACACTCCAGAACAAAGAAGGCTGACAAAAAACCAGGGGAGTGTCTAGCTGATAACAAGGAGACCCATTCCAAGACCATGCCCTCTTCCATAAGCGTCTGATTAAAAGGGTCTTCCAGTCTCCCTCAGCTTGGGTAATTGGATTAGTCTCAGGGATTTATGGAAACGAACTTGGGCAAGTCAGGATACAATCCCAAACTCCTCGACTACTTTGCCAAATCAAAATTACCGAAGTAATCACAAGTGGAAGCAGCTCTGAAGAATAGCAACCAGGACGGCAAGCTACTCATGCCACCACTAACACCTCTACTTATTATGTAGACAAAAATGGATTATTCTAACTTGGAAGTTTCAAACCTATGACCCTTTACCGAAGTTCAAGAGGCTTCATGCACCCTCCAAAAAATAAAGAACTAAATGATATTTTCATATTGATCAATACTTAATAATAGTGTAAAAATACACAATGTTATCCAAAAGTATTTTGGACATTTTAACGTTTTTAAGCATTTGAATACATTTCTTTGGGTTATTCATAACATGTTGGACAAAATCATATTTGATTCAGAGAAAAACAGCTGATAGAAGACTCTCTGCGCAGAGAAAGTCTGGAGAAGTCATCCAACCAGACTGCACCAAGGGTTCTGTAAAGCACTGAGGTGGAAAATCCAGAGCTGTTTTTCTTATAATCCTCAGTGAGCTTTTAACATTTATTTACGAGATCATGAGCTACGCAGAGTAGATAGGCATTTTGGATACAAACATCCATAAGTCTGCAAAGAAACTGCTCAAAAAATAAAAAATAAATAATCTGAGATGCACCAGCCCCCTTTTGGAAGAATACCTTGCAAAAAAGTAAATAAAAGTCTTCCACTGGTCTGTTTAAAATAAATGTTAATTTGTTTGTCATTTTGTATCCTAACACCATTAACGTACTACTTCTGCAAGTATGGCACAAATATTTGTCCAAATCCTTCTGGAGGCCACTATTTACTTTTCTATTAGCTTTGTTTTAACTCAACAATTTGAACCAGCAAACCTGGCAGGGTAACTAAAAAGATAATAAACCGCATTCCAGTTTAAATGGACAGAACAGTTTGCATTTGCTAATGAAACTGTTTTAACTATCATGTTTCATTAAAAACAATAAAATCTAAAGCAGAGAGATATTTTAAAAATGGTTCATGTTTTTTGTTGCAAATGCCATTTTTTGGAGTCCAACACTGCGGCTGCATGCTTAATTGTGGCTCTTGAGACACATATTGAGACAGTGATTCAGAGTGACTTGATGTGAAATGCACAATTCTGGCATTCTAGTGGTGCCAGGAACCAGAAATCTGTAATGTTCACTGCCTCTAAAAGCTACTTCACATCAAGTTATTACATGAAATAGTTATAAATATACTGCCTGATGCCTGAGGCATTGTTTCATGATAGATTTGATGTTAGCCTAAAACATATTTAAAATACATTCATGTCACAGAGGTACTTACAGTGTTGTAAGGCAAAATAGCCCCTGCTATTTAACCATAACGAACATTAACTATAAAACTCATAAGACACAAGAAGGTTCACTTGTCATTTTGAATAGTAACTAAAATGGCTGCATTTGCAC
This sequence comes from Pygocentrus nattereri, assembly GCF_015220715.1. Taxonomy (NCBI): domain Eukaryota; kingdom Metazoa; phylum Chordata; class Actinopteri; order Characiformes; family Serrasalmidae; genus Pygocentrus; species Pygocentrus nattereri. The sequence goes on along the minus strand of NC_051220.1, from coordinate 32,375,286 downwards.
TATAGACATTGCGACCCCTGGTTCCTATCACCACTACTGTATCTTTGTTTACATCTCAACCACTGAATTATGCAGAAGTTTTGGTTAATGATAACAATTCACCATAAACCCATTCAATTTGCAGTGGACCATGTCTGAGTGTTTCACTGATCTGCTCAAACTATCTGAACATGATGAAGGAAGTTGAATAAAGTGGAGTTTATGGTAGGGCTCGGCACATTTAAGTGTTTTTATATTGAAACAGCAATGTAAGCTATTTTCATATCAAAAGAGCTGCAATTTTAATTACAGTCCACAACTTTAACAACATTGTCTAATCCAATTTAAGGAGGGAATTTAATCTCACAACACAGAGCTTGTTAACTACATGTAGATGAACCAAGACCCATGTACTTTGCCTAACCCAACTCAACCCAACAGACTGGCAGTGTGGTGCGCTACATTCAGCGTTCGGGTCTGAAGTTAGGCAAAGTAGATGTGCTTGTCTTGGCCAGCATAACAGGCCTGGAAAAAAATAGTCCCAATATTGATCAGAAAAATCACAATTAGATATTTCCTCAATTTCTCAAATTGTTCAGCCCTAGTTCATGGAAAGCTGATTTGCGGTCAGCTGGTTATTCTAGAGAGGGCCAAGGTTGTTCATGGCCTGAGCCCCAGCCCTGGTGGGTGTGCTTACACACAGGTGAGGCCTCCCAGCCAGGCCAGACTGAGCACCAGGTGGTGTGCCATCCATCAGGCCCAGTGCAGGCCTAATCAAGGATGGGCAGCCCAGCTGGAGCTGCCAACAGCTGCTTTACGCACACTTGGATTGGCTTAAGGAAAGTCTGGACACTGTCTGTGCGCGAGGGCTGAGAGGGGAGATGGGGTGTACCTCACATGCCGCATGCTTAAAATTAACATCTGGCCTCGCAGTGTGCGCGTGTGTGTAGCATGACCCTAAGGGGAAAGCTGTTATGAGCATTTCAGAATGCACTGACTATCCTGCTTAACCTCAATCCTATGACTTTCAAAACATACAGTCTTGTCCTCTTCTAATTCAGATTTGGAGTTGGGTACTGGGGTCTTGAGCCCCTTTTTTTTTACCACAATTAAACTTTAAATGCTAACCTCTCCCAACGGCTCAGCTACTCTCTGAATCACTCCTATCCAATCCCAGCACACAGCCATCAGGCACGAGGGGCACAAGTGTAAGTGAGAAATGATTGACAGGGCGACACAGTGTTCCCATTTATTTCTTCTCTGGAGCTGTTTTCCGTCAGGAGGGGTATTGATTTTTCCATAAAATAAGAAAACAAGCACCGTCGAGAGGCCATGCGGGGTCAGCACAAATTAAAGCAGAAGATGTAAAGCCGGCTGTCGCCCCATTATTGGTTGCCATCGCCGATGCCTCACTCTCTCCTTTAAACCAACCCACAGATAATTAGATCATCATGGAGCTGAGGAAGGGCTGAGGAAGGGCTGAGGAAGGGGTGGGGATGGGGGGGCTGGGGTATGGCATAGCAGGTGGAAGAAGGACAGAATAGCTGACTAGATAAACAGCTTAATGCTGTTGCAAACAGAGTAAATAACAATAAACTGTTAAACTTACCCTAGAATTGTGCCTTAAATGCCACACTTGCATGTATTAAATAAATTATCTGAAACCTAGAATTCATATTCAGCACTACTCCTTGAATGACAGACTGCATAATATCCATCTCTGAAAATTGTAATAGTGCGAGAGAAGTAAATTGCAGGCCTCCATTGACACAGAAGTAATTCACTGAGCCGGTGTCACTTTTCAGACATTTGTATGATACACATCGGTGGCAGAGAGAGTGCTGCCACACCGCTGCTGGGAGGCAGGAGACTGAGCTAATTTTAATTAACTGGAATTCTATTGAACTTCATTTCCCAGAGATCAATACAGCTCCAAACTTCTTATTTGTAATTCTGGAAAAGAGACATCATAACCTAATTGTAGCCTAGAGGAAACAAGCAACACTGACTCCTATCTGCTGATTACCATTGCAACTCAAAGGACTATACTGCCTTATAGCATTCATTTTTAATACCAATTCAATAGATGAATTAGTGCCTATATGAATCATAGTACAATGAAACCGCATCGACTACTGCCAAAGAGATTAAGGTCGGCTAGTGGATCGTTTTAAATGTCTTCACTTTTATGGCCTCTGTGAGGTTTATATTATCACCTTAGCCACTAAAAGGAACAAGGAACAAAGTTAATTCTGATGTGCAAAAAGAAGCTATTTTGTGACTTGTAAAAATAACACATAACAAAAAGATAAAGCGTTTTTTTTTTTTTAACAATTTTCAAAAAACAACGTTCATCATGGATGCTTTGCAGATTCTTAACTTGTCATGAAGTTACATTGAACTATCTATAAGACTATCCTTAACTATTCCCCACCCCTAATTGGAACACTCAGTTGGACGTGAAGCTTAAACTAAACCCAGAAGTAAAACATTCAAAACTAGTGGTAAAAATTTTATTACCAAAAGATATAGTATCTAGTTACTCAATATAATTTATTTGATTTCCATTAAATCATTTGATTAAATTTGTCAATGCTGAAAAAAGAAGTGTGTTTGAGTGCTTTAATGTTGATCTGCTGCTGCTCAAACTATTTGAATGGATGGATAAAGTTAAATAAATTGGAATCAAATGTCCAGCATATGTGCACTTTATATTTTCAGGGATTCAAGTTGTTTAAGAAGCAAAGCAGAAATACCATTCAGACATATTCTCATCTGATGCCTCCCTCTGCTCCTTGGCCTGGCGCAGGATCTTGTCCTTCCAGCAATCTGCAGACAGGCCTCCTACTCCGGCCACCACAGAGCCCCCGTCCTGCATTGGCCAAGTCCCAGGGCGCTTCTTCAATCGGCCCATCCTCTGCTTCTTATACGACCTCTGATGATGATGATGATGATAATGATGATGGGTTTGTTCACGACGTTCAAACCCAGACACTCTGAGTTTCTGTTGCAGGTTTACAGTCACATCTGAAGTCATTCGTTTGACCTTGCGGCGCCTGCGCAGAGGCCTGCCGGGTGTATTCTCAGTAAAGGAGTCTGACTCTGGCCAGGAATGCTGCCTTGCCCTGAAAGACACTGATGCTGATGGCCAGCGCTTTGCTATCACCGTATCATCTGAATCACTATAGTTAGCAGGAACCACAGCCGCTGTTGCTATGGCCACAGCTGCTGTAGCGCCCTGCCTGTGGTTCCTGGCGAAAGCCTCATCCAGGCTGGATTCAGATGCCTCGCTGAGGCAGCGGCTGTGCTCTGGGCCATGTAGGGAGAAATCACAGCGCCGTTTACGCCCCCTACGTCTGCGGACCTGCCGCCGATGCTGCAGCGGGCTGAGCACCATCTCCTCCCACAGTTCATCCAGCTTGTCCTGCTCCGATGTCTGCTCCAGCGCAGACACCAGGTCCTGCACCAACTCCTCCATATCAGCAACTCTACCAAACAAAGCACATCAGTAAAGTCTAAACACATAATTGACACTTCTAAAGTAAAAGAAACATATGCTGTTGCATGTGAAAAAACTGCACAAAGCTAGATATAGTTTCATATTCACTAGGGTTTCCATCAGGTTTAGATTATCTGCTTAATCACTAAAAAGAACAACTAACAAAGTAATTACCATAACGTGATTTAACTGAGATTACAAAGGTTAGGGAATCAACTTTGAATGTAATAGACCAAGCTCTTAACTGGCAGATGTTTGCTCCAAATACACAATCAACCAATTTCATATTTTTATCTGGGCCAATCTGTGTTGCAATTTTTGTGACAAAATTAGCCAGCCAAGTAAGTCTACTGTATTTGAATGCTGCTGCTACACCTTTACCAAAACATGATTATGCATGACTCATTCGGATAAATAGCTGGTTGTGCTACTTTTGGCATAGTGCTTTTTTTGATTCATGTTATTTAGAAAGGCAACTGATGTTTTAGTTAAGAATCTAATGCCAAATAAATGTTATTTATGTTGTAACTTTGACTGATAGAATGTACTATCTGATTTATTTGGCCCACATTATGTAAACTTCAGGTAAAAAAGGCAAATAAAAAAATAACTGGTCCAAGGTCAATTTGACTACAGAGAAATGGGAATCAGACATGAAAATTCATGACCAGAGCATCCCTAACACTGCCACATTTGAGCACTGATGTGACATGAAAAATTGTCCCGCACTATTTGGGCAAAAATGGCTATATTTGTTGGATAATGTGATTGTCTTGATTCATCAAAACACCAAAAAAACCCAATCTCAAACGTATGGTGCTGCACAGGATGCTCACAAGACACAATACAATGAACTATAAATTTGTTAAAGAGCTTGTTTGCATATTGCAGCCTGTGATATGAGGAAAGCAAAGGCCAATTCTGTCATAGCAGAAAACGTTGCTAAGCAGTGCAGGACAACCTGCTAGGAACCAAGTTCCAGTCTCAAATCTGCCATACAAATTTACTTGTAGCGAATATAAGAAACAATAGAGAATGCTAACGTTTGGGATTGTATTTGGTTTTCTACGTTTCATAGATCTTCACTATCTAAAGGTCCTCTCCACTGATAAGAGTCTGCACAGCTCTAGTCACGCACTGGTACTGACGTGTGACGCATGACGTCACGGCTCCTCAATGAAAGATCAAAACAATACGAGCACACAGGAGGATTACATAACACTGATGCCCTTCAAGAGAAATTACTTCCACATATGATTTTACACATCCAATACCACTCAGTACATTTACCTCTGAATTAACAACAAGCTCGACAAGAGAAGAGCTGTGACGAGGCTGAAGTCAGCTTCCCATTCTTGTTCGAAGTTTTCCGTTCCACCTTAAACGGTGTGAACGATGCAGCAGTTGCATTCTGCCGTCTCAGGCGCCAGAACGTTACTGCGGCACCATTTAAGGTGGAACGAGAAAATTCGAACATGAAGCTGGCGAATAGGAAGCTCATTTCAAACTCGTCAAAGCCTCACGTTATCAGACTACAATATGAGACTGTGCCTCCGAAATGGGCACAGTTAAAATATTAAAAACGTCCTCATCGCACATAATCCTCATATCAGAAATACTGAGCAGCGACCAAGTCTCCATCATATCGTTCATAAAACCGGCCAATAAACACAGTACTGCACTGAAATATGTTTTAAAAGCGTAAACACGTCCTAATGGTTGCAAAACGTCTTTTAAAGGTACGTGGGCTGTTAAAGCTGTTAAAGCTCTCTGTCACTCACCAGCTGCACAACCTGCTGTTTTGTTTTCACAGCTGAAAACATGGGATGGACTTCCGCCCCGCGCGGGTGACGTCACGTCCGTCCATCTCCACGTCAAAACAGCTGCGTCTGATTTCGTTCGAGTTTATAAATTATGGACATGAATTTTAAAAATGATTTTTAATTACATTTAATTACATTGTAATCCAATTAGTTTATTGCCAAAGTAGTACATACACAAATGTAAGCAGTAAAAAGAGTGGACCTTTATTTTGTTGCTTTGTCAAAGATGTGGAGTCTTATTTGAGATCTTTATCTGCCTCCTGCAATAAGTGCTCTAATTTTGGTGTTTTGTGTAAATATTCTGTTTTATAATGTCGTGCCTAGATCCTTTTTTCTTGATATTTGTCTTTATCTGTTTATTTAATTATTTCTGTTTACTTTTCTTCTATCATCTATCTATCTATCTATCTATCTATCTATCTATCTATCTATCTATCTATCTATCTATCTATCATTTTTCTCTCCTCCAGTTGTATTTTGTTTAGAATTACATAATATATGCTTTGATCCAAACTGATAGCAGAGTTATGTGATGACGAATGTCTCCACTGTTGTTTCTCTATTGTTGTTATAAATGCAAATATTTAATAAGCAAAGAGCTGCATCTGCTAATCTGAATTTGTTTTTCATAAATAATACCATTCGAGATGTTACTAAGATGATAGCTGTGAAGTAGAAGTAAAAATGTTATTAATTTATTCATTTCAAATGTAAACAACTGAATTCATGTATAATTTCAGTTCTTACTATTAAAGACTGGTTGCTTTTTCTCAGTCATTTTTATGAATCTTAGAAAGTAGAATTATTCTTACATGTAAAAATTTACTTTGGATAGTGGAAGTTCATGCTACCAAATTCTTTTTCAAGTAACAATCCCACCGTCACAGTTCATTTTAATATATTTTTAGAATTTCACAATATCACAAATTATTATTATTATTATTATTAGTAGTAGTATTGTTAAAGGGTGATTTTTCAGCATTTTGCATAATTAAAGCCTTAAGACATGAACAAAGTCATTTAGAGTGATTTGATGTGAACTGTGCTTATCTAGAGAAATATAGATTTGTTGTCAGTGGTGATGATCTGACCTAGACATTTAAAATATTTACCACCTCCCTCACAGAACGCTCTTACTTGAAATAACTACAACTAAAATCTCATTTTTGGCCTAAACATATCTCTTTAAACACACTAATAGGGAAGGTACATGCAGGGTTTTGTAAAGTAAAATAGTACCAATAATTTTTGTTTGTTTGTTTGTTTGTTTTTGATTAACCTCTAAGATTCACCTTTTGCCATTTCCCACTTTACATATAAAAACTCATAATAATCACCAAAAAAATCACGTTATACAATGGCTCTATATTACGCTGTAGACATTGCAGTGGTTCCCATCACCACCTCTGTAACGAAGATCTGAGCTCTTAAGTTTTTCTACAGTACAGCATTTCTCATCAAAACCCATCAAATTGACAGAAAGGTAATTCATACAAAAAGTTTCCTCTCATTTCCTCTCATGAATTGAAAAGCTACAAATTCTTACTAAAGCAAAACTGTGCATGCTAAAATATTTCCTAACAATGAAGTAAAATGTTCATGTCATTTTAATGAATTTAATTTCATTTGATCTACTAGCACTAAAAGCAGAACATACTTGTTCATTTTGCTTTTCTAAAATAAAATATAGTAAAAAAAGTATATTGAAAGTTCAGTGGAAATCTGTTTATTTTTTTTAAATAGTGAAGTGAGATTTTTTATGCCAATTGCAACAATTTTTAACATGATTTTTACATTTCAGTTGCAGCTAAAAGAGCTAGGCTACACAAAGGTACACCAAAAAACACTTAACAACCCCTGTAATGTAAAGGAATAATCAAGGTATAAAATGGAAATAGAATAATGCATTTATGAATAAATTACAGTAGAAAAGCAGTCAAATCATGCCTGTTTCATATTCAGAAAACATAAAAGGAAAATTATCCAACAGAGAAGTGAAGAAAACTAGAAATTATGCTATAGGTACTGTGATGCACCTATGACTTTAGCTGCATGTGTCTATAAAAAAGTGGCTAAAAAGTCATTTCTGCTTGAGTAGTAATAACTACTTTCACCAAAACTCCCTCTCACAAAAGAGCACCAAAAAGGAGAAGAGGAAAACTAAAAAAAAAAAAAGAAAAAGGAAACTCAGTGAACAAGAGCACAAAGACCATTTAATCTCTCTCATCTTCCTCTTAATAACTGCAAATTTCCCCCTGGGCTCCTGGGAGAGGGCCTCAGTGAGCAGCTAAGCCCTTATCTGTCCCTTCCACATTTTGTGCTGCAGAGCGGCTCCCTCTGTACCCAGCCCCCAGGCCTCCGCTCACCCAGGCCTCCGGGACACTCAAGCTCAGGGGCCCTCATTGTTTCGACGAGCCAGAGCATCCAGGGAGAAGACTGAGTAAAAACACGGGGGGACTCCACCACTGCGCTATTCAGCATCTGCCTTTTCAGTGGCAAACATATCAGCATCAGATCCCTTTTAGGTCTAATAATTAGCAATTTAGAAACCTTGCCCCCTCAGGATACGCCATTTCAATTTAGCCTGTCAGGTCAGTGCATGCTTCACACAGCATTTAATATTCATTGTTTCTTCCACTTTGCTAATTTCTCATTAGTACATTGTTTGGACAGAGACAGGTGATAGTTTTTTAATTCATCTACGTTGTAATTCCACTGTTCATTAAGGTCCAGACAAGAGATGTTTTTGTACTAGGTGTTCCCTGAGTATCTTTTATGACTCTAAGGAATTTATCTGGAAAGGCTTTCATTATTTTACTTTCAGATTGATTCCAAACGGAAAACCTTTAGGTCCAGTTCAGAGTGTGGTGTCAGAACACAATGAAAATCTCATCATTTGCTAAGAGAATGATACATTTGAATTTTTGAAAAAAAAAAAGACCTGGGAGGTTCTGCAGCATAGCTATAGAACACATGAATCATTTGGAAGATGCTCTTTGTCGTCTAAAAGGCTAAGACTTCAGCTGAAAATGTTGCATGCAATAAAGGTGTCCACAACATTTGAGTTATAGATATAAGCACTGTTTCAAATTCAAGAAGGGGGGGACACATTTCTTCAGATAATGAAATTATGCAAGATAAATTTGGATGTTCAGGGATGGTTGTCATCAAGAGAAGTACATATATATATATATATATATATATATATATATATATGTGTGTGTGTGTCTGTGTGTGTGTGTGTGTGTGTGTGTGTGTGTGTGTGTGTGTGTTTGTACAGATGGAGATACAAGGCAATGAAAGAAAGTTTAATTTATATATATATATATATATATATATATATATCTTATACCTAAACCATCTTTAGGGTTTACAGCGAATGGTCTGGAAAAGAGGAAATATCCAGTGAGGGGGCAGTTGTGTGGACAAAAATGTCTTGTTGATGTGAGAGGTCAGAGGAGAATGGGCAGACTGGTTCCAGATGATAGAAAGACAACAGAAACTCAAATAACCAACCAAAATCTCTGAGGAATGTTTCCAACACTTTGTTGAAAGTATGCCATGAAGAATTGAGGCAGTTCTGAAGGCAAAATAGGGTCCAACCTTTTAGTAGCGAGGTGTAAATTTAAGTGACAATTTTTAATGCCACAAACAGGGAAATTTCACCTCTGCATTTAACCCATCCATGAAGTGAAACATCACATACACACTAGTGAGCACACACTAGGGGGCAGTGAGCACACTTGCCCAGAGCGGTGGGCAGCCCTATCCTCGGCACCTGGGGAGCAATTGGGGGTTAGGCGTCTTGCTCAAGGACACTTCAGTCACGGACTGTCGGCACTGGGGATCAAACCAGCAACCTTCTGGTCACAGGGCCAGTACCTTAACCTCCAGCCCACGACTTCCCCCTAATGAAGTCGCCGGTGAGTGTATATATCGCTGCTGTCAGAAGAAAAAAATTGTTAGCCCCATTTTACCCTGTTCTTCAGCGGTCAGGATCCCCATGGACCCTCACAGAGCAGGTACTATTTGGGTGATGGATCATTCTCAGCACTGCAGTAACAACACTGATGTGGTGGTGGTGTGTTAGTGTATGTTGTGCTGGTCTGAGTGGAGCAGACACAAACAAAGTAAGCAGAGAAACAGATGGACTACAATCTGTAATTGTAGAGCTACAAAGTGCACTTATATAGTAAATGGAAGTGGTAAAATGAACAATGAGCATAGAAAAACGTTTCACAACGTTATGCCTGATCAGTGTATATTGTGCAGTAAAATTTGTTGCAAACTTTAAGATATTTTTAAGATTGTTTAAGATTGTTCCTTGTAGAGGATGTTTTCATTTATTTTCATTTAGTAAATCAACAAAATGTGTAATCTGACCAGCAGTGCTCAAACCTTTCCATATGACTTTAGCTTAGTTTCAAAAGAGCTGTCAGATATCAACAATTACTTTGATTAAACCCAACACTTTTCAACAATTCTTTATTATACTACTGTTTGTTGACTTTTGCAGTTATTAATAGTCCTTTCTTTTTTTCATAAATATCATCATATGCATAATTATCGGAGCATTTCCTGAAATATTTATAGCAACACAAACTAAGAATTTTTGTGTGACACAATGGAAAGGACAAGAATGCCATTGTAATCTCAATACTAAATATGTGTGATATTATTTCTTCTCTTAATAATAATATTTTGTATTTTTAATATTGAAATATAAAGCATGAGATGAGATCAATATGTTATCAATGTAATATGCAGTGTAACTGTAGGCATACTTTACATTTTAATTGTTTTATGCATGACCTGGGATGCCCAAAATTTTGCAGTCAGTTGTATATAAAGAAAAGAATTCTGAATATAGTGCAAGCTAGTCATCTGATGACTGTTAACAAAGTTATTGCGTGGAAAGTGTTTAAAAATCCACGCCACACATCTTACCTCCAGGGGCAAGAAAAACATTTAACGAGGATAACCAAGACTCCATTGTTTCAAAAAGCACAACTCAACTCATTCATTTGCACTCAATTATGTATCACGAAAAATAATTGATTTTCACTCGACTCTCTTACATAAAAAAGCCAGTGATAATGCACATTGGTCTGCAAACCCAAATTTAGAGATTCTCATCAAAGTGAGGAAAATACGCCTCAGCTTAGAACAAAAGGGGAACGTTTAGAAGAGCTGAAAAGGCTAGGGTTGGAATAATGAATGAAGTCCGAGTAAGCTATCTTCCCCGGGCAGGGAGTCACTGGGGATGCCAACGCAGAGCCGGTGAAATGAACTACCTATCTGCACAGAGAGTGACTGCTCCATCCTATTTGATTTGGCTCTCCTATCATCTCTTAAGAAGATGTCAGCCTTGCTCCATCTATTGCTCCAAGCCTTTATCAAGGCTAAGACGTTCTCCAGCAAGAAAGGGGGGAGCTGCATTTCAATCCCTTTCAAGGCACAACACTGAAGAATAACTGTTATGCGATAAAAAGCTGGTTGTTAAATAGATCTGTCTATTTGTATGGTAATAATGATTGTTTTAAGAGCCACTGTGTCACGACTTGTGAAACAAGGGAGCATATTTGTATGCAGGTATTGTGTAGCAACGTGACTCTTTGAACGACCTTGCAAAAGTTTTATACTGTAAAAAATGAAGCAACGGCTTCTCATTTGTTCCATTTTTTTTGTTTCCATTCCTCCATACCACTCCACCACCTCTTTTCTCTCAGTTTGTACACAATACATAGCACTTTAAGATGCATTCTTTAAAAAGCTCCAAGTTGAACTTCACTGACTTCCTCAGGTTGTCCTTTTTTAGGGGTAGGTACAGGTGAAATACTTTAACTTGCATTAAATGTCATCTAAAGGCCATTAAAGGCTTAAAGAGAACTTATAAGTTATTGTTTCTAATAGTTGACCCTTAGTAATTTACTTAAATGCAGCAATATGAATGTTAGAACCTGCAGGTCTCTAACAATTAAAGGTCATCTAAATGCCATTAAAGGCTTCTCTAAATCCTGATCTATGAGTAAGAACTTTTATATATGATGCCTTTTCATACTTAATACTTTATTTACGTATAGCAGTAAGAGCAGTATTCTCCTTGGTATTTTTTGGGGGGGGTCCTGTGTTAGCTGGCTGTTACCTTACTTGCCTTAGTGGTGCTGATGTTTCAATGTCACTAAGTTATTTGGTTCAAAAATTCCTCTTCTGGAATTCTAGTTTGGTTCAGTCTTCCATACATTCATTAAGGTGCATTACATCAAAACGTTTCATCTTTATTTTGAGAAATGAGTCATAATTCATTCTTTCCACCAGTCTCTTGAGAGGTTGGGGGAGTTTTCAGGTTCACAGACATGCAGCTGCATATTATAACATTGGTCAGAAGTATCATGGGTATAGTTACAGTTGCTAGACTATGAAGGACCAACAGGGTGAACTAATTTGCTAAATCCATAAGTTTATTTTCAGGGACCCCTGAAAATTTTGATCTTGAGACATTTAGGTTGTTCAAGAGACTGATTAGGGGGTTCTGGACTCTGCAGTATCCTCAGTATTTTGTACCTTGAATAAGTGTATTGACATCTCAGGTTCTCTAACAACTGGCTGGTTCTCATCATCATAAAAAAATCACTGATCACCCAAAAAAGATCTGTGATCATCTGGTTATGCACATTTATTGTGCATAAAGAAGGGCATAAAATGGTATGAAATAAGACCATGAACCTTTTCATTTGTGTCATATAATGATGAAGATGACTCAACCACACAGAAGACCTTATTTTGTGCATAGTTTTTGCCAATGTGTTCATTCCTGCTAGTATATTGCTAATTTCTCCTAGCACCTTTATGGAATTCACCATAATATGTTAGCATCAAGCTAACTGTGCTGTTTGTTCACATTCTCATAAAAGGGATTTATACTTATTATGACAGCTGTAGACTGGCATTTGAAGCTTGTTAGACTTGCATGTCATAACATTTTACTTGACATTTTACAGTTTTTCAGTAATTCATTCAGTTATTAAAGCTAAAAGCCTAATTTTACCATTAATGAACAACTGAACAAACTGGAAACAAACCGAAAACAATTGGGAAAACAAGATGACTGTCAAATACTTTAACAAAATCACATTACATTCAAGTAAATCTGGCAAGTACTAAAATATTTAAAAAGCTGAGCTGAACCTGATATTGCTATATTTTATGGCTCAATCTGTAAATGGATGCTACCTTTTGTGGTGCAAGGAATTTCCGATAGTAAAACACAGCTGGTCTTCATTGCTTTACTTTCTATTTATTTTAAGATAATATAAAGATATTTATTATATTTCTGTGTTAAAAATAGGGGTTAATATTGAAAACCCCTGACACTCTAAAACATTTAGAAAAATAGTAAGGTCAATAGTATATACAGAATTCTGGGCCTGTCTACTGTGGAACTGGCACACCTCCGTAAAGTGGCAGGTTCAGAAATACCAAAGAAAAAACATGCATTACAATGCTGTTTGAAGTTATCCACTTGATAATGTTGAAAACATTCTTTAAGCTGAACCATATCAGATATTAACTAGATAATGCTGAAAGAGCACTTTAGCAGACGAAAATGATCATAGAACAGTGAGAGAAAAGAGTAAAAAGGGCATTGTAGTTTGGTTTCTCATTCAAGATTCCACACACCATGTTCAGCAACTCCCCGTGGACATCAGCTGCCATCAGAAACACTATCAGCAAACAAGACTGGTCCACTTAAGGGGGCATTGTTTTTGTTGGTTGATGTTGTTGCAGTGATATTACTCTGATACATCTGTTGTTCCTTACAACCTGGAGATAGTATGGAAACGAAAGGGAGAAAGCTCATTATGACAGATTATGACTGATATAAATCATTAGTGAATTAACTTGAACTTGATGTTGAAAGACATCACTTCAGATTTCTTTAGTGAAAGTGAACAAAAGTCTGAAAGAATGAAAGCTGTGGTGAAAGCAAAGTCAGGACAAAAATTCATGCTTATATTGAATGGTTTACATTATATGTAGTTGTTGTATATGTACAGAACTGTGAAAAGTTGTTCAGCACCTCCACAGCCGTAGGTTTTTGTCATGAACATTTTTACAGTACAATAACAATTTGATGTTTGTGAATCAATTACCACACTAAAATCTGGAAGCGCTAAGCTTTTTGAGAGCCACTTCACTCCTGTGTTATATAAATATGGTGCTCAGAGGAAGCTCAGAAAGACCTGATGGGACATGTCATTCTTCTTCAACTCCATGTGTGAGCACTCACCGTGGCCATGATGGCCCCTGCCTTCGCCCTGTCCTGTGCTTGGCTGTGGCCTCCACCCAGGCTGCTCACCGCTTTCTATTTATCTGCCCGTATAACTATAAAACTCGGTCAGGGGACTCTCTCTCGCCTCAGCATGGCCCCAGCCTGGCAGATTGAGAGCGGCCCGTAATGCACAAGTCTGTTTTTATTATTCTTGCTGGGGGAACACTATTTCATCAAGCGCATGATTCCTCGTGGAGAGAGGGAAGAGGAGATAGGGCCAGCAGCCTGGGCTATATTTCTTCCAATCAAACATTCCGTAGGGGAAAAATGAGTTGGCGCCATCAAAGCCAAGAATAATGCTGCCAGCTTTTATGTAAAAGGAAGGACTGATGGACAAATACAGGAAGGCACGACAAGTTTAATGACGTGTGTTGAGGGGGCCCGAGATTGGAAAAGTGACAGAGAGAAGCGGCCTCCTTGGTGGAATATAAATTGTGGGGGGCCCGCTGTAAAAAGGCTTTTATCTGGAGTGAATATGGGACGTAATGTGCGGGTCAGGGTTAAGTCATTTTCTCCGGCAAGTTAAGCGAATAATGAAAGCGAGTCAGCGCAGAGAAAGGAGCAGTTGCCAGCGCCAGTTTGTCTTCATTTATTATGCCAAATCTCATGATTTTGGCGTGGCGGCACCGAGAGCTGTGGCGCGCACCGGTGGACGACATATCGCTTAATTTACACAAGGTAATGAAAGCAGGGATTGGGAGGACAAAACAATTTACCTGCTGACATGGGAAGAAGTGATTTGCGAACATGGGGGTGAGCGGAAGAGCAGGCACAGGGCCAGGGGTGGGAGAGAGAGATGGATAGAGAGAGGGAGAGAGAGAGAAAGAGAGAGAGAGAGAGAGAGAGAGAGAGAGAGAGAGGTGGGAGTAGAACAGAAAAGGGGGGGAAGAGAAAGAAAGATAGAAGGGGAGGAAAAAGAGAGGAGGGTAGGGGCAGATAGAAAGATAGAGAGAGAGAGAGAGAGAGAGAGAGAGAGAGAGAGAGATGTAGAGGGTGGCAAAGGACTATTCTCACTGCACCCTGTCTGTGATCACAGCTTCAGTAGCTCAGGAGTGGAATAATCTCTTTCTCTCTCTCTCTCTCTCTCTCTCTCTCTTGTTTCTCTGAAACACTGAAACACACACACACACACACACACACACACACACACACAGGACTATTTTTATATCTACATATGCCAATATCTAAGTGTATACATGTAATAATCATTTATCCTATATGAATTTTGTATTTATGTGTAGAATAATGATGCATCCTGTATGTATTATATTTAAGTGTGTTCATGTAATAATAACAATTTATCCCTTATGTATTTTATAGATAAGTGTATATATGTAATGATCATGTGTCCAATACTGTGGGACTGTGCAAAAGTGATCACATTTCATTTATTCAATTTCCAGTCAAAACGGCCATCAAGTTCATTTTTCAGCATCATGAAAAAAAAAACAACAAAAAATGTATTTAACAGAAAATTACACAGAAACATCAAAAACTACATATAATATCAGCCTTTTCAGTATTTCATGCATCCACTCCTTGTCTTTATTACAGCTTCAATTCTTTTCTGGAGACTTGCTTTCAGTTTTTCAAAGAGATCTTCAAGGGATTTTTACCTCCAAAGTTCAGCTGGTTTTATTTTCTACGTTAAAAGCATTTCTATGTTAAAAGCAGGTTCGTTGTTTGGTTTGTAGTTTTTGTTCTGTTTTTGTCAGTATTTGTTTTCTCAATAAGGGCTTCTTGACAGCTACACATCCTTTTAGACTCACAGTGTTGAGTTGTCTTCTCACAGTGGCAGGATGAACAGAAACACCTGTGGATTTTTCAGATCTGAGGCAAATTGATTTTCTCCTCTTTCTCACAGATGAAAGTTTTGGTGGCACTGCACTGTTATTAGGAATCCCATTTCTCTTTTAATCATTTTTTGAAATTGTTCACTTATGTTCCTTTGACTTTCTCCTTCCTTATACATTGCAATTATCTTAGATTTGAGCACCTTAGAATACACATATATATCTCCTAATGGCTGTTTGGACTGACAATTAACACACCTGGTAGGGTAGACTCTGGCTTTTCCAAAGTTCTGTATGTATATTTATAGAACAAAATGGTCCATATATATTGTGAAAAAAGTAATTATATTGTCCCATATGTATTAGACAAGTACCTACATTATTGTGCAAAAGTTTTAGACACCTGAGAAAAATTGGAATTACAAAGTAATTTATCTGATCAGTAAGTGTGTATATGCTCAAATAAACACTAATAATAGACAAAATACAAAATTAAATAATTAATACAATAATTACTGATTTTATGTATGTCAGTGTGTTCGCTTAACCATTTACAAACCTCCCCTTAAGGAACCCAAATATTACTTGTGGTTATCAGCCAGTACCTGGTTTGGCCACTCAATATTACAATATGTTAAAGTGTGCTGGTGATTTAATTTAACAAATCTATGTGAGGAGCTTTCAGAGACCATCTGGAACTAAACTTTGTTCTTTGAAGAAGCTCACATTATTGACTTTTTTTACAAGTACAAAATTCTTGTTATGTTTTACTGTATTTATGTTTATTTGCATCTATTTTAATGAACCACACTTACTGCCAAGATAAATGGTTTTAATCTGTACTATTAATGTGACTTTTCCTCGCCACTAAGGACTCTTTACGGGCTAGCTAGCTGAGTGACTCTGTACTGTGGTCACCAAAATTTCTTTTGCTGGGAACTGTGGAGTGTGTGTGTGTTCTGTATTGTTGATTATGCATTGATTGTAAAGCGTCCTTGAGCAAGGGAAAGGCGCTATATAAATAAAAGTGACGATGCTGATGAATATGTTGCTTACTGTCAAAAAAATCTGGATCGAACGTTTTAGGCATCTAAGCACATTTTTAAACAATTTACCTCAGCAGTGATCACAATATACATTAGAATAAAGTCATATTCATAATTCAAATAAACATAAAAACAGTAAAAAGTAACAAGAATTTCTTGGGTCCATATTTTTCCTTGACACCTTCACAGCTACCAGAGAGATTTGTTAATATCAATTACATCATGAGCACAATTTATGATGAAAATGAAGCACTAACTGGTCAAACCAGGCCAAACTACATATAATGCTGGGCTTCCTTGAGGAGAGGTTTGAAAATGGTTAAACAAACACACTAACATAATATATGTGTGTGTGTGTGTGTGTGTGTATGTAAGTATGTATGTATGTATGTGTGTATATATATATATATATATATATATATATATATATATATATATATATATATATATATATATGATCATTATTAAGTAATGTTCTATACATTTTGTTTATTCAAATATTAACACTTTTCTCAGCAAATAAATACTACATACTACACAAATAAATAGATTTTGTCTTGGGTGCCTAAGGCTTTTGCACAGTACTGTACATAATGGAAACTTTAAAGGAGAAGGCAAAATGTCCTTAACTTGTAACGTAAGTTAATGCAAAAAAGTTTTATTACATGCTATTTTGAAGCTTTTCTACTGGTATGTTCATCATGAAATTTTTACATAATATAAAAGACAGGAATTGATATATGTGGTGGTGTTGTTTTCTGTAAAAAGATTTTTTTAGTTTTCCTACATAGTCAGGGCATTTTTACTGACAAAATAAACAGAAAATAAACACACACACACAAACACAGATAAAGGTAAACATACACAGAGCCACTTACTTCAAAACAAAGCCACACAGTGTACACAATCACACCCACATATTGTAGATCCAGAAAAAGAACAGTTCACACACTGACCACTGACACATATCCACCCACCCCTTCTCTCTATTTCCCTCTGCCTCACTAGCACAGAGAAAGAGCAAGAGAGAGAGAGAGAGAGAGAGAGAGAGAGAGAGAGAGAGAGAGGGAAACTGAGAGATAGAGGGACAGGGAGGAAGAGAGAAACTTGAAAGGCCAATCAAGACTTAATTGACATCAGTGCTTAAGGAGCTGAAGCCCTTGTCTCTGTGTTTCTGTCCCTCCAATCGCAATCACACACAGAAAAGCCCTTCATGAGAGCGACCTACAGGAGACCACAGTTATTATCATCATCCTACTGCGACTAGCAACAGGTATTTTTAGCCATGGACCTACTGGGGTTTACAGCTATCTCTAGACATGAACTGAAAATAGGGATAAACCTCAAATCTGAACATTTCAGCATTTAAACAGAAAATCATGCTGTAATTTATTGCATGAAGAAATTGTAAAATTAATTTTTAAAGAGGACTTCTACTCTCATTTCTCATTCTGTATGTTTTCCAGTGGTGTAATGACCACAAACCCTCTCAAGTGATTAAAGACAATCACTGCACTGTTCCTGTGTCCTTAAGATTACAGCAGAGTCTCTGTCAACACTCCTCAGCTTCAACAGACAGCGCTCAACAAGTGACACAGAGAGAGCCTCACAAAAACCCCTGTCATTTTCCAATCACTGACCGTTAGTTCTGGAACACTTGTTCGTTCAGGCAGTTAGATCGGATAAGCTTGGGGTGATTTCGTCTGTAAGAGGTAAAGAGAGCATTTCCAAAAATAGATTTAGGCAAAGTTTTAAGAGATTTAGTACCACTGTGATGGAAATATTGAAGTAGAGCATCAGCATAGCAGACAAACACACAAATACAGCTCATATGTCAGACAGACGTATATATGTGCATACATACATGTTTTTTTTTGTTTGTTTGTATTTTTCCCTCAAAAAACTGCTGGAATGAGCATAGTCTAACCAAAGCCAACCAAAAGTCCAATGGGTAACATCCTGTGGCCACTAATAAAGGACTACAGGATGACCACCACAAACTGTGCAGTAACAGATGAGCAATTGTCTCTGACTTTAAATATACAAGGTGGACCAACACATGAGTGGACAGCACATTTGTCTGATTTGGTTGTACCAGCACAATGCACACTAACAGTCTCTGTGTCTGTGATTGATCCACCACCACTAATTATATATATATATATATATATATATATATATACATATATATATATATATGTGTGTGTGTGTGTGTGTGTGTGTGTGTGTGTGTGTGTGTGTGTTAGGGCTGTCAAACAATTAAAATTTTTAATCACGATTAATCTCAGAATTTCACATAGTTAATCACAATTAATCACATTTTTTTAATCTGTGTAAATGTTATAGAAAATAAGGATTTTTAAGTGAAATGTTACAGTTAAAATGGTGAACACATTTTATGCTAAATGTACTTATGTTAAAAACTACTGGGACAAGAGAAAACTGTAAGGGAGTTTTATTCACTCACATACTAGGCAGTAATACTGAACCTACAAAACACAAAATTGGATTTGTGACAGATTAGGGAGCTGTAGTCTCAATATAAGACATGTAGTCACGTACTATTGTGTCTCAGTTCAGATATGTGTAACAAAAGAAAATAAAAACGAAATAAAACTTCAACTGTGCTGAAGTTGTATTCAGTCACAGCCTATAGAACTTCACAGTACTGCACAAACAAAAATAAATTACACAAAGTTGGACTTCATTAAAGATATGTAGTGTCATACCACAGTGCTATAGCATTGTAAACACCATGTAAACGTGGCTACTCACTAGCCACGTTTACATGCAGCCTAATAATCCATTAGTAATCCGAATAATAGCTCGATCGGAATAGAATACGTCCATGTAAACCCCTTAATCAGAATAGTCTAGTCCGATTGAGGCCATTCGGAAAACAGTTTCTATCAGATTGAACGAGATGGGTAAACCTCTATATAATCCGTCAAACAGAAGAATAATATCCGTGTAAACGCCTGAATCCGAATTACACTCCAATCGGAACGTGTAAGTACGTTCTGCGCATGCGCGGCGCGTCACAGCGAAAGGTTTATACCGTTCAACATGGCGCAGCTGAAGCTGGTCTGCAGAGGAGGCGAAGTTTATGCTCTGAGCTTTAAAAGACGGCGGTCGGACGGACGGCCAGCTTATGTGTCTCAGAGCACGACGTCTTCCTCTCGCCGCTTCCTTTATAAGTACATGTGAAGGACGTTTTTCTGAGACATCAGTTTAAAGCCATTAAAAACACAAGCGCGCCAACTGGACCTCACGTGATGTTCGCTGTCATGGTAACGCTGCTGCACGCATGTGCGTCATTTTGCATAGGATTACTTGTAGTGAACATGTAAACGAAGATTTTCATCAAACTGTTTAACAGAGTGAGAATAAACACCTCAGTCTGAATCTGTAATCCGATTGTTTTCAGCGTTAATTTGTTAATTGTTTTCAGTTAATGCGTTATTATCAAGTTAACTTCGACAGCCCCTAATATATATATATATATATATATATATTATTGATTGCTGTTGTCAGAATAAAGGAAAAGGAAAATGTTTTGTATATATCGACAGCAGCGATATATACATCACGCACACACATACATACATATATATATATATATATATATATATATGTGTATGTGTGTGTGTGTGTGTGTGTGTGTGTATCACGCAGTGTCACACACACAGAAAGGCAAATGCAAGTGGTGTGTGTTCCTGTGGTGTGCGTGGTGGGCAAGGTTGGTCGTGGTGAACAGTGGGGTGTTTTCTGCTTTTGCTGGCACAGCTTCACCAATGAGTCTGAGACAACAGAGGAAGTATCACTCTCCACAGGCATGCTGGGTAAAGGCTGGAAGCTCCCGCGTCCTGCTGCTTTAGTGCTTACAACAAATCAAACCACACAGCACCCCGGCCAAGCAGCCCTTCACACCGCACGGCCCTCTAACACACTGCTGAGGGTCTGGACACTAACTGGACACATGTGCCGTTCATCTCTACATAACTACCAGCACCTGCTCTGCTCAAAAAGGGAAGTGAGGGGATACTTCACATACCAATCAGTCATTGCATTTCCATTACATCAAAGATTATCATGTAAGAAATTAAAAGATAGTAAAAACCTTATACATATGCTATACACACTTCTCCACCTTCTTTTCTTTTCTCCCTTCAGCTCCCTAGTTCTCCTCTCTTTTTCTTCTCCTTGCCTCTCTGATCCAGCCCACCAGCTTCTCCTCTTGTCTTCTAATCTCCTCTGTTTTCCTGCTCACCTCCTCTGACTTATTTACTTCCTGAATGAGAGGTGGCAGTGAGCAGGGAATGTCCTCAGTGCGAATCACCGGCAGTCATGGTTTATGGCTCCCCGCACACACACACACACACACACACACTCATGTCATGAAAGGGCCAGAGGGGAAACACAGGCAGGGGGAACGAAGTGTGTGTGTATGTCAAGCCCACTTCACCCCCAACTCTATTACAGCTTAACCAGGGACAAATTGAGTGCCACCAGCAAGCACAGGCTCAGCAGAGTGAAGCTGGAACTCCACACAAGCAAAAACACCACATAGAACCAATATTTCCTTTTCTTTCTAGGTGATTGACAACTTCAGTTTGATAGAAATAAAACATAATACACGCAAATTCTAAAGACAACACAAATTATGTGATTGTAAGTTTTTATTGCGATTGTAAGTTTTTATTGCAAAACAATGAAAGGTTTCTGAACTGGGGTTTCTAGGTTAGTGACAAGTGTAGTATAAATTAGGCACAGTTTAAAAAACAAATTTCAGATTTTGTAGTATTTTTATAGTATATTTTAGTATATTTTATTTTAATATATCTGCATAAAAATGACCAAAGATTCAGACAAATTGTAAGGACAGATGAAATCAAAAGTATTTAAATATTTAATTTGAAATATCTAAACTAATGCTTGAAAATATAAAAGATGCTTTTAGGTATGAAACATCTTTAGTGTTGCATATATTTTGAATATCTGCACCAGTATTTTTCAGGTGAGTGACAACTTGAGTGAAACATGAGTGAAAGCATGATAGAATTTAGGCACATTAATTCCAAGATGATAATGAGAAAGAAGAATGAGATTTTTCTATTTGAAAATATCCCCACTGATGCTTAAGAATCTTACTTAAAAATATATTAAAATTTAAATATATATAAAAGAAAGCGAGCGAGAGAGAGATGTATTATTGAAATATCCACACTATCTGAGCTGTGTTTTTAGGAGAGTGATAAAATGAGCTTGCTATAAATGAAAATTAAGCTATAAATTAAGCAAAGAAAAAAAAAATGTTTTTGTGTATATCAACATCAATGTCTAAAATATTGTTTTTAAAACATTTGCACTACAGTTTGTGAATCTAATATGAATTTTCCACAAGAGTGGCAACTTAATAAAACTGAGCAGTATACCAAAAATAAGAAAAAAAATTAAAGATTGTAAATATAAAAGAATATGAATATGAGAAAAATATAGAATATGAACTGGACAGCTGAAGGGGGAGTTGGTGGAAGTGACAGGAATGTGGATGAGGTTAATCGAAACACGTAATAACTTGTGTTGTTGGGGCATGTACTTCTCTTCCTGAGTAATTATATCATTTGAGTGGCCAGGCTGAGAGAGCTAGGATGACCGCTGCTGCTCCCCTTCCACTGTGGTGGCGTAATTATGACTAATACCACCTGAACTCTGCAAGCTGGGCAAAGTCAGTTCGCCATAAAGTTTAATGATCACTCTGAAGAAAGGCCTGCACTGTTTCCCAGCATTAGCGGGTGAATATGGAAGACATTGGCTGTCCACTGACCAGAATCATGGCCAAGTTGGGGGTGGGGGAGGATGAGAGAGAAAGGAGTGAGAAGGCATGAGGAAGGGATGGAAGTGGCGTGAGAGGGAGAGAGAAGACAGGGGAGGGGAAGAAGAAAGTAGAGAGCCTGGGAGAAACAGATGAGGAAGGAGTGAAGGGAAGAGGGAGGAGAGAGGACAGAGGAGGTGAATGAGAACGATGAGGAGGAGAGAATGGAGAGTTGGGTGGAGAGAGAGAGAGAGAGAGAGAGAGAAAAATGACCAGGAGTAAGAAGAGATGGGGTGAGGCTGGGAGAATGACAGAAAGAGAGCGAGAAAATGAGAGAAAGGAGGAATGGAAAGCGGCAGAATAATGCAGGAGGATAGAGGTAGAGGCTCAGTTAGTAGAGACATGCTCACACTCCTGCAGCGGTCAGATTCCACTTGTCAAGACCACTGCTCCTGCGTGTGTGGGAGCATGAAGGTTCATATGCTTGCAAAAGATGAATGTTTGATTTCATCAAGTTGTAAACATTTTTAACAAACAAACAAAAGTACCAAAACAAACAAAGAAATTTCTTTGAACGTGCAGAGTTTAACCTTTTAATACATACTGCATAAGTGTTGTAAAAAGATTTTTTTGCAATTCAGTTCAATTCAAATTGATTGAGGAAAAACTCTGTGAGAGTGAGACAAATAAACCTTGACAAGAATCAAAACTCAAAAGGGGAACTTGTCCTCCTCTGGTTGATACCAAATAACAAAATAATAACACAACAAGAGCAATAAGAGCTACAACAACCTGAATAAACAAATTACATTAGCCAGTCAGTGGACAGAAGACAGGAATTTACTGATTAATGTTAAAACTCTAAAAATAAAGATAATGCAAATAAAATCTGGTGGACTAACAACTGAGGCCAGTATGTTGGTAGGGACCTCAGCACACTTAAATGCAGGTCTATAATGGACAGATTAGGAGTCTGTGCAGGGGTCAGTAGTGAACCCAATCGCAGACCACAACAGAGGTTCATGGGGTAGTGACCATTGACTTACTAATGGCTGGCTGTGTTTGTGGAAGTAAAACACATGCTTAAAGGGACACTCCAGTGAGACTAGGAGAACCACTCTCTGATAATGTATCTAAACGTGGGAGGATGTTTTGAAAAACTACCGCTGACAGCTGCTTTAGGCAAATTTTGTGTTTTTATTGTTTTATATATATATATATATATATATATATATATATATATATAACAATATTATTATTATTTATAACAAAATTATATATATATATATATATATATATATATATATATATATTACAATAAAGTCTAATAGTTAATAGTACAAGAACAATGTTAGTATATATATTTTAGCCACTCCTCAAAAAAATCCTCAAAAAAAATTTCAAAACTTTCTTCCATCTGTTGATACATAACCAGAAGATGATTTTCTTAGTCTGGCTGGCATGTTATTTCATTTTTTAACACTTTTTGGCACAGAAAAGATTGTCAAAATTGCAGATTTTAATCTGTTGATAATGAATGTAAATGTAATTCATTATATAATGCTCCATTATGCAATGACATTTAAATAGAACTGCAAAATCCATCCATCCATCCATCCATCCATTTTCTAAGCCGCTTCTCCGTCAGGGTCGTGGGGGGAGCTGGAGCCTATCCCAGCAGTCTTCAGGCGAAAGGCAGGATACACCCTGGACAGGTCGCCAGGAACTGCAAAATCATAATAATAATTCCAGACTGCTAAAGGTTAAATAAAATAAATCACAGAATCCAAACCTCACCACAACAAAGTTGCATTTTCATTTACATCCACATCCTTGGTATCCTTAAAGCTGAAACATGCATTGACTAGAAGACAGTAGTTAGCTTTTTAGAGTCAAATAAAAGCAACAGGCCATTATGGCGGCCATAATGAAGATGTTTTATTTTACACCATGATAGGGCTATGGTCTGAGTGGTGGCCCTATCACCTGGACATTGTGAATACCATATCTTGACACCGCAGCCAGTCCTCCTGCTAGCTGACACAGTCATCTGTTTGCTGATGTAACAGAATTGGCAGTACATTCTCTTCCAAGTGTGTTCAGCTGTACAATGATGTCTAAAATGATGAGGTGCAATTCACGTGTCTCAGAGGAAGCACATGGTAGCCTTCACCCTCCCAGCTTTTCCACATTGTGTGATAGGGATTGAAGTAGCTAGCAGGTGTAAAAACATTTTATTCTATTTATATCAGATTTAACACTTCAGTATCAGATAAAAAAAACTGTTAACTGTGGAGGCTTAAGAACATCAGTATGTAGATAATACCTACACTTGCGAATACTCAGCCGAGCTCTACAAACATTTAAAATGTGATGTTAGACAAAAACAGTTGATTGCAGGCTAATAAAGGCGAAGTCTATAAACAGTTAAAAAGTCCATTGTCCATTGGGCAAGCACAAAGTTGAGGCTGAGGTTATCTTCTGGACCATTGGTGTAGACTATGAGATCATCTATGTTTTTGGCACATAGCACTCTAAACAACAGAGCTGGGGCTTGTTAGAACGCTCTAGTCACTACAGTTCAAGCCCAGAGCTGGTGTGTTTCACTGGATCTGCGTCAGTGCATATGGCCAAAATGTAACAGGAGTGTTGAGGCCAGTGTCAGGCCTGTCAGAAAGGTAAACATTGGCCCGGCAACTAGAGCTGCAGTGGCCTGCACGGAAAGGACACAGCTGATATCTAATGCTCTGAGCAATTCTGGTGACCTCATTTAGAGTTTGTGTGTCTGTGTGTAGAGAGAGAGAGAAAGAGAAAGAGAGAGGTAGAGAGAGACGTTTTAAGTTCTAAAGAAATCAAACAGAGTGCTTTGATATGTTTAATTGGCGTATGTATCATATTTGTGTGTGCGTGTGTGTGTAATTGTGTGTGCGGGTGTGCACTCTTATTAAAGAACACTAGCCAGCTGAACTTTCTTTCAAAGAGAGGAAAAGGACATTTGAATTTATGATCATGATGGCACTAAAATTAATTGGAATAATTGAAAAGGACGAATTAATTTTCATAGCCATAAAATGGATCAAAACAGGTTTTCAAAACAATAAAACGTGTTGTGACTGCATATAAGTTGAGGTAATCTTAAAAATACTACTATTATTTATTTATTTTTTCATTTATTTATTTATTTGTTCACAGTGCTGTGCACAGATCACCCTCCATTCCTTTAATTTCCTTAAGGAAGAGAAAAGTCAAAGGAAAGTAAGTGAAAAAACAGGAGTTTCCAAAACTGAGATTTACAATGTGGGACTGGATATAGAAAATGGAACTCCTAACAACCATGCAAGACCTGGTAGACCACCAAAACTGTCACCATCACATGAACAGTACCATCAAATAAACAGAGGGGAGATAATCAAGCTCCACCCTCTCTTCAGATCTAATAAATCCACAGGTGTTTCTGTCCATCCTTCCACAGTGAGAAGTAATCTCAGCGCTATGGGTCTGAAAGGATGTGCAGCTGTCAAGAAGTTTTTGACAGCTTTTGGTGTTGGTGGATTGACCATCTCAGAGTCCAGACCTCAACATCACAGAATATGTTTGGCTACTAAAACTAAACTCTGGAAGTGTGAAAAAACATCCCTGCAGATTTCTATAAAAATTTTAAATGTCCTGAAATAACTTTATACTATAATGAAAGCAAAGGGTGGACACACTAAATGATAGTTTTAAGATTATTTTTACAGAGCTGCTTGAAAGTTTGTGAAGTCTTTACTGTGGATTTATCAGATCTGAAGCAAGAGTGGAGCTTGATTTTGTCTTCTCTGTTCATCTGATGGTGACAATTTTGGTGGTGTACCAGGTCTTGCATGGTTCTTAGGAGTTCCATTTTCTATATTCAGTCCCATATTCTAAACTCCTAGAATAGTTTTGGAAACTCCTGTTTTTCACTTCATTTTCTTTGACTTTCACTTCCTTATGCAAGTGGATTCTCTTCTAATCTCCTCAGAAATCTCTCCTGAAAAATAAATACCTTGTCATCATTTGGCTGTTTTGACTGCAATTTAAATGAATGGAGGACCAAAAACATGATCAGATCTTCATTTAACTTATAACAATAGATATAGAGAACCCAATTGAACAAATTACACAAAACGTATGCAGTTTTTCATTCATGTTTTGAAAACTACTCTAACATTAAATGTCTTTGTTGGCAAAAGTATATGAACCTCTACTATCAGGAACTGGTGTGACTCCCTTAAGTCACAATGACTTCAACCAAAATGTTCCTATAACTGTTGATCAGCCCTGCACATTGATTTAGCTTAATCTTGACCCATTTCTCCTTATAGAATTGCTTCAACTCTGTTATGTTGGTGGGTGTTCATGCAGTAATGCCTCACCTTAGGTTCTGGCTCAATGTTCCTGTTGGATTAAGGTCTGGGCTTAGCCATACCAAAATGCAACACTTCAACCATTCTTTGTAGACTAACTTGTGTTTTTAGGTTGTTGGCATGAACCAACTTCTGTTCAATTTCAGTTTACAGATACCCTAACATTCTCCTAGAATTTTAGAATTTTATGATGCAACCAGAATTCATGGCTCCATCAAATGATGGCAAGTTGTCCTGGTCAAAACAACAGCAAAGTATCGAAAAACATGATACTGCCACCACCATGTTGATATTAAGTTCTCAAGTTGTAATGCAGTATTTGGTTTTGCCAAACATAACATCTCATTTAAGCCATAAAAATCTCTTTTATTTCCTTTTCTGTACACATAACATTATTTTGATACACTTCTGGCTCATCCAGGTGGTCTCTATAAAACTTAAAACAGACAGAAATATTTTTCTTGGAAAGTAGTGGCTTTCTCCATGTTTTCATTCCACCCATACTATTCTTGTTCAGTGTTTGCCTGATAGTGGACTCTTGAACTCTGACATTATCCAGTGTAAGGGGGGCCTGCAGATCCTCAGCTGTTACCCTGGTTTTCTTTGTGATCTCCCAGAATATTCTACACCTTAGTCTTAAAGTCATTTTTGCTGCATGACCACTCCATAAAGAATAACTGCAAAGAATAAATCTAATATGAATGGAATAGTGGTGTTGAATCTCCTTCATTTGTACACTGTCTGCCTGAGAGTGGATCAGTGAAGTCCAAACTCTTCAGAAAGAGCTAGGACCTCTTCCAGCCTAATGATTACTGGCAAATGATTTTCTGAGGTCCTCAGAAATCTCATTTGATTAAGACATGGGATGCACTAATAAATGTGTGTAGTAAAGACCGGACTTTAAAGGTGAATCCTCAGGTTCATGTTTTATAAATAAGCTAGGGCCAGCCATGCTCACAACTGATTGTCATCCAGTTGACTGAACCTTATGACTTTCTTTATCACCTATACCTAACTGATAATTCTAGAGGTTCACATATTTTTGCCAACAAAGACATTTAATGTTGGATTACTTTGTTCAATAAATGATTGTTTGTGTTATTTGTTTTATTGGGTTGTATTGTTGTGACATAAATGAAGACTTGATCATATTTTAGGTCATATTTATGTAGAAATTTACAAAATGATAAAGGGGGTCACAAACATTTGTATAATTTCCTGTTAAATATATGCTTTCTGGTTTTTTTTCTTGTTTTTGAAAAATTATTAATGTCAAGAAAAGGTTATAATTTGAATCCCACAATGAACTGACCTATAAAATCTTTGTAGTCAGATATCAGATAATAGGCTACAAAACTGACAACACAACTAATACACACTTCTATGCACGTAAAATGAAATCTCCTCCTGGAAAATCAGCCGCTGCGGTTTAAGTGAATAAAAATATGAG
Organism: Pygocentrus nattereri; assembly: GCF_015220715.1. Taxonomy (NCBI): domain Eukaryota; kingdom Metazoa; phylum Chordata; class Actinopteri; order Characiformes; family Serrasalmidae; genus Pygocentrus; species Pygocentrus nattereri. The sequence continues at coordinate 32,347,161 of NC_051220.1, read as the reverse complement.
TGATGTGCAAAATTAAATCAAGCAATTTAGACAGATGTGATGAGCTTTGAGGATTCATTCTGTGTGCCATCATTTTCTTGGTTATATATCTATTAGGAGCTTGTGGAGTTTAACCTGAGTGTTGACACGTTGGCCTATCACAATTAAAACTTCACATGCCAACCACATGACAAACTGCAAGGTAGAGTTTCCTCAAACGTAAGTCCGCTTGGCTTAAGTCCTCATCAAACTGACTGGCAACAATGGGATCTCCCTGATATCCCTCTCTTAATATTGATGTGTGTTTGCTGGCTATCTTCTTTCAGGGGAAGCTTACCTTCACCACACCTGGATTAAGTATCACACGCTCACTGTTAGGAAAGCACCAGCAGCTTCACTGAAGATTCATACACAGCTTCATTCTACATACCTGCTTCTACATACCTGCTTCTTCTTCTTCTTCAGAATCAGAATCATTTTATTTCACCAGTATGTTACACAGACAAGACAAGCAAATAGACTGTTAACAGATATTTAGCTAAAGGAAAAATAACATAAAAAATACAATTAATAAAATAAAATATAATGAACAAGCAAAGCCATGGGGAGGTTATGTGTTAATATCTGTACATATGCAGATAAGAATTTCCACACACATTGAATTGCAGACATTTAACTTCTGTACAGTTGTGCAAATAGCATTATGTTACAGAGGAGTTACTGTAAGGAGGTTGGATGGTTTAGTTTGTTTAATTCGTTTAGAGGTGTCCACTATGGTTAATGAGTGCCACAGCTCTGGGGAAGAAGCTGTTAGCATGTCTGGCCGCGCTGGTTTTGATGGCTCTGAATCTTCTACCAGAGTGAAGTGGCTGGCAGAGCTATTATTTTGCACTTCATGACCTTGCTGTTGTAGATGTCCTGAAGCCTTGGCAGGCTACATCCAAAGATCCTCTCTGGTCTACTGATCATGCCCTGGAGCTTGGCTCATTCTTGTGAGGTGAAGGAACCAGACCAGATATTTATGGACGATGTGTGGATGGACTCCATGATTGTTGTGTGGAACTGGATCATCAGATTCTGCAGCAGGCTGAATTCAGCTGTCTCAGGAAGAACATTCTCTGCTGTGCTCTCTTGGCTATGGAGACCGTGTTCCTCTCCCATTTGAGTTGCCCAGGAATTTGATTGACTCCACAGTGAGGGGTCAAGGAAGGTTGTGCCTGACGTTCACCACCATCTCTACAGTCTTTTGTGTGTTCAGCAGCAAGTGGCTGCTACTACACCAGGAGACAAGTTGCTTGACTTCCTTTCTCTAGGTGGACTCATCACCACTGGCTTTGAGGCCCACCATAGCAGTGTCATCTCCAAACTTCAGGATCTTCACAGATGGTTCTTTAGAGACACAGTTATTGGTATAGAGGCTGAAGAGAAGAAAGCTTCCATCTTCCATCTTCGTCTACCACTGCTTATTCTATTACAACTATTACTTCTAGTAGTATGTTAGAGCTAATCTAAACTTTTTGTATCACAATTTCTAAAAGCTTAGAAGGCCCAAAGGTTTCCTCACTGATTTGTTCTTCTTCTTTTTCTTTTCCTCCTCCTTATTCATGCTCTTCTCCTATTCCTCCTCACTATTCTTCTTCTTCACAAATTGAACAAAAAACATCCTGTTTTAAAGATGATTCTGCAAAGGAGCTTGTGTTGATAGTATTTTTGATTCAATTTATATATAAATAAAATAATTCACACTCTGTTTGCCAAGTGTTGAGATGACAATCTTCAAGAATATTTGTGGTCACAAAAAGAAGACATGCAATCTAGTGGTCAAGTTTATGAGAGTACCATCTGAGGTTCAATCACACCAGTTCTCTGTCACCTCACAACCATTTCACACGATTGTATTGGGCTACTTTGAAAGGAAGAACAAACAATAAAAGCCTAGAAAATAAATCCTCACTTTTCAATCCCACTTTACCCAAACTTAAATGAGATTGAAAGTTTCAACCACACTTCCTCAAGGTCATCAAATGAGCTGCCAATCATGTGTCAGCACTACGTGATTTTCATCTGGACTAATACATCAGAGCACTCTCTCTCTTTCTCTCTCTCTCTCTCTCGCTGTCTCTTCTTTGCAGTATCTTCTCCTTCTTTCTCCCTTCACCATTCACATTAAGCTTGTTGTGACTGATATCATCACAGCTTACGTTTATAGACAGACCATTTACACAAACATTCTTTGAAATTTAAGACACTATAATAGATTGATTCACAGGATAGCTTATTAATTTGAGAGATCTCATATTTGCAGTACAGATATTTGGATATGGGTTGTCAGGGTAATGGCCACTTGGCAAATGGACAACTATCCATTCCAATAACAACATCTATAATCCAATTCATGTGGCTTGTTTGGCATCATCGTGATTCATTTGTCTTTTTGGTTCATTGATAAACTCTCTGTGGACCTCAGTCTGTCAACGATTTTTACAGGAGGCACTTTGTTGAAAGTGCCTAGCACTTTAGCAAACACTTTTACAGTAGGCTACAGTCCAGTAAAGTGCTCATGTTGGAGGATCTGGATGAAGCATAAGTGGAAAAAAACAAGAGTGGGTTAGCTAAAAGAAGCATGTTCTTATCTCTTTCTTTGCTGTTTTTTTTACTGGAAACAACTCACTCAGACAACAGCTACAGTACTCTTCTGTGGCTATGAGCTAGCGTACTAACACAGACTGTGTCATGTCTCAATTTCAGGCTGCATTTTCAATTTACAGGCAATGTGTGCTGTTTCACTCTCTCCTTGTATAAATGTAGAGCGAGTGGATGTCACTCAGTGACAGTGATTTATATATCAGCTGTACTCTCCATTGCTACAGCGTTCAGCAGAGTGGGATGTGATGTAATCTGGACAGGCAGTGAGACGTGCGCTCAATCCACCGCTGGTGTCACACACTCACTATGCCAAGATAGCAGACTGACTCTCACACACTTACACTTACTTGTTCCTTTACTGTTCTTCAGTCCACATTACTGCCTCTTTATAAGGCTCTTCACATGTCCGTGAAGGCCAGAATCATAATAATGCCCATTCTAAACATTCCATTACTTTTTACAATAGATCTTTGGAAGATATGATTACCACCTTGCAGTACAACCATCTCTAAGTGTTCCTTCTTCCATCAAGAGAAGAAAAACGTCAGACAAAACTCTTTATAAACCAATAGTAACAGGGTTATAAACCTATACTAACAGCGTTTCCATTCAAACATTTTGCAAATGTAAACTGCATTTCCAAAAAGTTGATCAAAGAAAATGTGAATGCTGAAGTCTATGTTCCACCCAAACCCCTGTGAATGTCAGTCCAGGTGTAACGTTGATGACTATGTATATCACACATTGTTTAAAAGGGGTGGCCAAGGTGGCCAGGGCCTTCCCTGAAATCTGATTGGCAACCCCAGAAGCAACCCCAAAATCTTTGCCATGTCACTTGTTTCCACCTCTTTGTGAAGTGCATGTTTGCACCTTTATTATTTGACTTTCATTTGCCACTATGCCTTATTATTATCAGATGAAGTGGCAACACATGACTTTCTTTTCTGCTCTGTTATCACTTATTCAAAAATCTCCATTCAGTTTCCATCACTGTTTTCTGCATTTCTCCTTTATCAATGAACCATTTCTGGTGATATTTAAGCATATTTTCTCATTTTTGTCTTTTCCATCCAGGTCCTTTTATACACATGCATAAAAGAGGGTGATGGAAAACCATCGAATGAAACTAGTGCATTAAATCAATAAGAATTGTTCAGCTAATAGTGGTACTGATGCTGTTGGTAAACTATGCATAATGTACATTTAATTGAACTTCACAACTTATAACATATTAAATTATGGTAAACTTCGTAATTGTGCACATGGGCATTATAATTCAAAATATTGAAATAACATACATTGCAGATTTAATACTATAAGATTTTCAGATGTTTCATTTAATTTTTTAAGTTTTCTGGGGAACATTAAGGCCTTATTAAGTGTTAATTAAACTGCTGTAATTATTTATATATAGTAATGCCTTGATAAGTTGATCTGCCTCAAGATTTAATCGACATGCTTCAAATATGAGTCATTCTGGATATAAATTTTAGTATAACTTCATTCTCAATATTGTAGAACTTTCTCAGTTAGTTTAGAATGATTTATGTTATTTGTTTATTCATTTATTTGGCAGCAAGTCTACTAAGAAGCTCTCTTCAGTCCACATTACTGCCTCTTTATAAGCCTCTACTTATTCCTTGTCTCTAAACTTTTTTTAACTTTTACAAATTCTCTCTCAAGTTCTCTCTCTCAAGTTCTCTGTCAGTCTCTCTCTCTCTCTTTCTCTCTCTCTCCTCCCCCCTCTCTGACAGGCTCGGTGTGTATAGAGGAGGAATAATAATAATGTTTCTAATCTTGTTACATGGCACACAGAATTGTGTTCAATGTTAATGATGAGCAGGCCCCCTCCCGCCCCAGCCGAGATGCTTACTTTCAATTTGTGTGCTGTCATCTCCCTGCGCCGCCGCTGAAATTGATGCGCCCTCTTCCCTTTAATTAAATCAAAACGGGCAGGGGGCCGCGCTCCATGGGTGGGTGTGAGGGAGGGGCCCGGGCTGATCCTGTGCCCGGAACAGCCGTCACAGAAAACTGTGAACCCGTCTCCAAACAAACCGAACACTGAGCTCTGCCTGAGACTCTGAGGGTGGGGGTCACTGCAATGATCTGATCAGTTTGTATTTTATATTGCATTTTACTAGGACTGTGTGTATTTTAAAGAGCATTTTATTGCTCTAGGATATTTAAAACAAACTATTACTTTTGTTTGTTATTAAAGAAATGATAATAAAACATTTTTAGCTGAGGTAAATATGGATGAATGGCTGGATGGCTGGACGGACAGACAGACAGACAGACAGACAGACAGACAGACAGACAGACAGACAGACAGACAGACAGATAGATAGATAGATAGATAGATAGATAGATAGATAGATAGATAGATAGATAGATAGAATAACGAGTTTAGTGCTTTCATGCAGTGTGTGAGCACACTTCCGGTGGATGGAGCCTTTTGACCTTATGAAGGCAGAGGAAGTGGATGGGCCGCTGCACTGTAAATGAGATTAGAGGCCTTATGCAGGATTATTTTATTTCTAATCCAGTTTAAGACTGAACTCGGTCTGAAAGCTCCCAGTGAAGCAGATGCGTTTAGGACACAGAGCAAACGAGTGCTGTGTAGAACCAATCTCACATATAACACTGATCAAAATCATTACAGCAACCTGAGCTAAATTAGACTTTAACAGTCTATAATGCAGGATACATTATAGAATATAGTCTATTCTACAGGATACAGCTTTGCTTCATAACACAAAGAGCATTGAAATGTCTTTTTTATTTGTACTTCAAAACCATTTCTTGTATGAATCATTGATAGTAAATATTTAGATATTTACTAAAACCACATTTTAATGCAAACTTGACTAGTACTAAATGCTTATTAAACTTAAATGCTAATGAATATTCATTTTAAATGTTTTTCTGTTTTACTACAGTTGTCTGTATTTATCCCTTGTAAAAACAGATTCATTTTTATCTGCTTCCTTGTGATAAAAGAACTCCTTTTGTTGATTTTTTTTCAGTGTGTACACACAGTATTTACTGTAAACACTCTAGAAAATCACTCAAATAACATGAACTATAACCTGGTTTCTTTGTGACAGTGACAGTATATATGTACACACTGTCATTTTAATACACCATTAGTTTTTTGCTGAAAGCAACATATGGGAAAAATACATTTTTGACCTGTACAAAAGTTAAGGCACATTTATTGAGTTTTTTTTTTTTTTTGGAAAATAATCAGAAATTGTGCTGTAAAATTTTTAAAAATGCCACATTTAAATGTTTCTTATAGATGACGTGCTATTTTCAACTTAGAAATCAACAAAACATGTAATTTGATGTGTTTTAAAACTTTGTTATATGCCTGTGTACAAATATATACTTGGATATATCATTAGATGAAAGTCAGCAAAATTACATGCAAACTTAAAGAGTAAAGCAATATAAAGCATACTGATGCCTTTTTTGATCCACAGCTTTATTGTATTAAGACTCTAATAAAAAACACTGTTATTGGATGTAATCAAGGAGATTAGCTATAAAATGGGCCATACTAAACTATGTGTTGTAGAAATGTAACAGTGTACTGTATGTGACAGAAGCAAGAAAACCAACAACCCTCACACCAAATCCAGCCGGGGACGGAGCAGCTCATGCACTGCAGCAGCACAGCTAAACACCTCCCCCTAGTGAAGAAAACTCCACCAATGGCCACTATTCCTCAGCCACAGCCAAAGTCCTCTGAACAGGACACAGTGCAAAAGTTACATGCATTATTTGAATTTTTTTAAAAAAGTTACGGTTATTTATGTTTAGTGTTACTTGATCTGTGTGGTCACAGTTCTCATGGCTGAAGTCCAGTGATAGGCCAACTGACCATCCCAGCATAATGCTACTGCATCTGAAACAGGCTGCAGCACCAGCATCTGGACCCTACATTCATCAGCTTTCATGCAGATTCTAAATAATTACTTTCATTGCACATAAAATAAAATTTCTCTAATTTTACAATTTTCATAGATTACAATGATAAAAGGCTGAGATAGAAAATTAACAGATTTTTTCCATTTGCATTGAAAACCACATATTTTATTAGGGATTCACAAATTTTCATTTACACAACACTGTCTCTTACACACACATACACATGCACACACACATACACATGTTCAGACCCAAGCTCGGCCCGCCATTACTCCCTCCTCAACCCCAGCCACGCAGTTTTAATTTCAGCGCTCTGATTAGCTGATGATTGCCTGACAGACGCCGCCCAGCTCCACTGTTCTCCCCACTCCCAGCCTGCAACTCAATCACAGCCAATTAAGCAGTCCCCAAACACTCTCTCCTATTAGAGCACTCATAATCGACTCATTGTGTCCTGATTTGGCAAATAAATCACTCCAGAGGCTGCTCGTTTTATTCTCCCCCACTCCCTCTCTCCCTCTCTCCCTCTCGCTCTGTCGGCCATCCTTTCTTCCCTCACATTTTCTCTTCATTCTTTTTATTTCTCTCTGTCTTTTTGTCTTTACTTTCTTATTCTTCGCCATGCACCCTGTGAGTCAGCCATCCTTTTCTTTCTGTCTTTCTTTTTTCCCCTACATGCCCTCTCACTTACCCATCATTTTTCCTCTCTTCTTTCTTTTCTTTCTCTTTTTTCTTTCATTCTTTCTGCCACACACCCTGTCAGTCAGCCAACCGTTTCCGTCAGATTTACTTTCTTTCTTTCTTTATGTTTTTTTCCTCAAATTTTCTTTCTTTCTTTCTTTCTTTCTTTCTTTCTTTCTTTTTTCTTTCTTTCTTTCTGCCACACACCCTGTCAGTCAGCCAACCTTTTCTGTCAGATTTTCTTTCTTTCTTTCTTTAAGTTTTTTCCTCAAATTTTCTTTCTTTCTTTCTTTTCATTCCTCTCATCTTTCTTTCATTCTTTCTTTCTTTCTGCCACACACCCTGTCAGTCAGCCAACCTTTTCTGTCAGATTTTCTTTCTTTCTTTCTTTTCATTCCTCTCATCTTTCTTTCTTTCTTTCTTTCTTTATTTCTTTCTTTCTTTCTTTCTTTCTTTCTTTCAGTTGTCCATACCTTTCATTAAACATTCGTTCTTTCTTTCCTTTTCTTTCTTACTCTCCTCCACTCTTTTTCCTTTATTTCTCTGTGTGTTTCCTCAACACACTGTGTTTCATTTGGCCATCGTCTTTTTCCTTTCTTTCTTATTTTTTCTCCTCCACTCTCTCTCACCTGGTCTCTCTCCTCCACACTTTCTCTCTCTTTCTCTTTCTCTCCTTCTTTCTTTCTTTCTTTTTTATTCAAATTTTCTTTTATTCTGCTACACACCCTGTCAGTCAGCCATCCTTTTCCCTCAGATTTTCTTTGTTGTTCTTACTTTCTTTTCCTTTCTTTTTCTTTCTTTCTTATTCTCCTCCAATGTTTTTTTCTTTATTTCTCAGTTTATTTCCTCAACACACTCATTTGGACCCATCGTCTTTTTCCTTACATTTTTCATTTTTCATTTCTTTCTTTCTTTCTGTCTCCTGCAAACTCTCTCTCACCTGGTATTTCTCTTAGACACTTTCTCTTTCGCTCTCCTTTTATCTGCCATAATTATTCTTCATGTTTTCGTCCTCTCTTTTTTCTTTCTTTCTTTGTTCTTAGAGTGTTTCCTCAACAGACTCCCACTTAGTCATCATCTTTTTCCTCACATTTTTCTTTCTTTCTTCTCTTTTTTCTTTCTTTCTTTGTTGTCTCTCCCTTTCTCTTTCATTCTTCTTCTCCTCCATACTTTCTTTGACTCTCTTTTTCTTGTCACTTGTTTCTTTCTTGTTTAATACTTTATCTCAATTTCATATCCAGAGGTTCAGTGATAACTTAGTAAGGTTAGCTTTTTTCATTGAAGCAGACAGTTCAGGATTCTTCTGCTAAAGTCACTTTTTCAAACACCCCCCCTTTACTTGTACCCCCCCCAGCCCTTCCCCACCTCCCCTCTCTCCCAAACACTCTCCAGAAGAATGAAGAATAATTTAGCGGCCGAAGCTAGGCAGGCGGCACATGGGTGTCCTTGTCTTACAAGGTTAAGAATCCATTCTGTCCAAGCCAAAGAAAGGGGTGAATTAAAATAAATGATGGCTAGATATTTATTGCGAGTTTGTAGATGAAGCCCGGTCACTGTGGCAGGTCGACTGGACCGTCCAGCGTCTCGCAGTGTCCCAGCCCTGTATGACCTGAGCTTTCACTGTATCTCGGCGTCCAATGTCAGCTCAACCGTCTCCATCACTTTTACTCTCCTTCATTTTGGTATTGATACAAAAACATAAGCTCTGGGGACATTTTGTAGGTGGGTGTGTGTCTGGGTGAGACCAAAAGACATTTGAAATTATCCGACGTGCAGGAAGCAAAAAATACAAGTAATTAGATCAGATAAGCAGAAGGCCTGAGAAACGTGATGTCGTGTCCATGTTGACGGACATGAGAGGAGATCAAAAATGAATGCAAGGTGAATAAGAGACTCTGAGAATTAAAGAAATTTGTCCTTGGAAATGTCAAAAGTAATAAATAAAAAAAGGAGAAATTCAATTCAAATCCTTCAGAAAAGAAAGATGTGCCAATGAAGGTCTATGGTATGTAAATGTTATATTGAGTTCCAAATGAAAAAGAGAAGTGTATAAACATATAAACTCTAACACAATATGCTTTTTGTGGAAATAATCATACGCACAACATGGGTATATAATTCATACTGGATGATGAAACGTTTTTAAGATTGATTGGTTATTTGACTTGAATCACTGGACTGGTCTGGACTAGTTTCCTACACTTCTTTGGCCATTTTTTCACTAAACACTCAAAATCAACAACTGACCCAAGGAGGGAACCAAAGGAACTTACACTTCTAGCTCTAGTTGATTTCCCACCTGCTCGTGAGACAGCTGGGACCATCATAATGACCACAATTAACGATTTAATTGTATTTTTAGGCAACTATACCACTTTAAAGCATCTAACTTGGCTAATTAGCTTTTGCCATGCCAACTAGTAAGCTTAACTTACTGGCTGAAATCAAACAATATGCTGCACTGTTTTGTGTGTACTTATGCAAATGTCTACATTTACAAAGAATTGTACAGAAAGCAAAAATGATATATTTCTTTGTACAGTGTGAAACCATTTTGCAGACATTAGCATTAGCTTCCTAACTAGCTTATGACATGTGTTCACAAATGAACTTTTTACAAATGAATAATTCTAAAAAAAAAAAAAAAATCAACACACGATTCTAGTTTGGGTTCTGCCTTTGTCTTCACCTGCAAAGTAAAGAATTCACTAAATTGCTGTTTGCTTTAGCTGCAGGTGTTACCAGACAGATGAGATTGCCCTTGAGGACTGTGAGGTCCTGTTGGTACCAATCTTGAACAGGTACCAAAAACCATAAAACTGGCCAGATGCCTCAGAATTCCCTTTACTCATATCCCAAAGTAATTTATCTGGGGCCAGCTATTCCTTAGGACTGATGTGACCAGTCATTAGATCACAGCCATGCCCTGGAGAAGCTCAAAAGGGCAGCACAGTCTCCAGAACTGCCTTACCCAGCTTTACCCTGTAGCTCTGACAGCAAGCTCAAATCCACTACATCAGCCAGTGGTGTTTGAACCCAGCAGGAGTCTGCTGAGCCTGACCATGCCCAGGCAGGATCTGTGTCCAGCGGGGCTGTGCGCTATCACAGACCTCCTGCCTGCTATTTCAAAGCTCCTCAGCACTCACTCAGCACTCACTCAGTTTGTGCTCTCAGTCCAAGAGGACATAATTTGTGCACCATTTCAACTCAGATGTCTACCTTCTCACCAAGGGTGAAAGCAAATGTATTCCTTATATGTTTAGTGTGCAAACTTTCCATGCAAGACCCTTAGAAGTCTCATACATGGTGTAATTCAATATTATCTTTTTTTTACTCATATCTCATTGAAACAAACTTTTAAACCACCATTGTGCTTGTAAGTAGAAGAGAAATTTTATATGTAATAAACATAATTGTTGTACATACAGTCTTGTTTTGTGTAAATAAAACATTTTTAGTTTTTGTCATTTCATGATATTGAAACAAATGGAAAAAAAATCAAATGCACATTGAATGTAAATATAACCTGTTACATAATAAACAAAGTAATTAACAATGTAAGTACATAATTACACATTGCAAATCAACTGAAATCAATACGTCTAGGCGTCTAAGGGTTAAAACTTAGGAAGTCCTGCTAAATAAACATTTTTTTCCCTTTAAAGAGAATCAAAACAGAGAATTTGTGACACACACCTTGAGATTAGTTCTCAGAAACTGTTAGACTTGTAAACTCCAGGCTTAGAATCCAGTTATCAACTCAATCCAGTTATCAAATCTTATTATTCAGTAACTGCTTTTAATTATTTGGTAAGTACTGTGAAACCAATTTAAGACAAAATGAGAAAATGCAGTGCGGACCCACATACTTTAACAGTTAGATTTAACAGCTCATTTCATCCAACATTGATAAAAACAGTCTAAAAAAAAAACAGCACTTTTCTCATCTCCATGGTCGTGTTGGATGCCATTCTGTTAGGTCTACAGCAGAAAGGGAAATGATCTGTTGATGGAGAGAGAGATGAAGAGAGGAGGTGCGAGGTGGCCATTACCTCTCTGTCTGTAAGGAAGTGAGCTTGGCCAGCTGGCAGGAGAGTCATGGTGAAGCAGTGAGTGGAGCTGGCCTGCAACTGTGAGGCCCCTGCCGCTGCACCACAAGGGCCCAGGGCCCTCTCAGCACTTCTCAGTAGGACTGCCCAGACCCCCAGCAGCCTCGGACAGATGGAGCCCTCTGCACCGGAAGGCTAGGAGGAGGAGAGGGAGGAAGAGTGGCAGCAGCCACAGATGTCAAAAAAAGGCATGGTTTGGGTCAGGCTGGACTAGAGCAGGTGTAAGTCTGGTGATCTTAGTCTCTCTCTGTCTGCCCCTTGCTTTGTCTTAAATTAACTACTTCTGTACTTCTGTATCAGTGCAAACAGAATGTGTGCACTGGGAAATGCAGCAGGGTGTAGAATACTGTTAATAACCATATCATGTATTAGAACTGCTATGAAGTGTAGAAGATTGAACACCTTGTTTGTACAGGGGACTTTCTCAATCTAATTAAGTTCAGGTCAAGTCTTGAGTCTTTAGTAAAGAATTTTAGTTCTCTACTCTTCTCTACTTTAGTCTCTTTATTATCTGCAGGGACTGCAGTGTACAGAAGTAACCCCCTACAGAAATAATCAAGTTCAGCATAAATAACAGCACAGTAACATTTTCAGTCTGAAGAACAGGACATGTAAATGTAGTGTTTAAAGGAAAGAAGCAAAATAACTTGAAAGAGATGGTTAGTCTTTAGTCTAGTACTTTATATACTAGCTAGTGCAATAGCTAATCCATTTAAAGTTTCAGTGAGTGACTTAACGTGACTGTAGCAAAACTGACTTGGAAGTCACACAAGTAAGTTTGGAAATGAAATGGTTTATCGTTTTACTTCACAAGTCACAAGTCTCAAGTCCAAGTCAATTCATGGTACTTTTAGTTGCAAGTTCAAGTTTCGAGTCACTCAATATCAAAATTGAATGTGAAGTCCTCATCTCTGGTTTGTTAAGGTTGCAGGCTGCTATATGTAACAGAAGCTGTAGTTTGAAATGTTCAAAGTAGCTGACACACCAAGCAAGACTGCTGCTACACAAATCTGAGTTATGTGAGGATATTCAAGGCTGGTTTCTTCTTGCACTCTAGCCCCATGAAAATGTTCAAGCCAGATTTGTTGATTCATGTCATATACACATACAATGTATGTGTTGATGTACCTTTTATGCAGTAAAATTGGATCTCGTCTGGTCACACTGGGGACTGCCGGTAACTTTTACCCGTTGTTCACCAAACCCAGACTCATCTAGCAGACTGCCAGATACAGAAGTGTAAGTCGTCACCCCACAGAATGTTTCCACTGCTCCAGAGTCCAGCGGTTTACACCATCAATTCGACACTTGGCATTGTACTTGGTGAAATAAGGCTTGCATGCAGCTACTTGGCCATGGAAACCCATGCCATTAAGCTCCCGTTGCATAGTTTTTGTGCAGATGTTGATGCCAGAGGAGGTTTGGAACTCTGTAGTTATTGAGTCAGCAGAGCGTTGGTGACTTTTATGCACTATGCACCTCAACACAAACTTTGCATGGCCTCCCACTGCGTGGCTGAGTTGCTGTGGTTCCTAAACACTTCTGCTTTCCAATAAAACCACTCACAGTTGATTGTGGAATATCTAGGAAGGAAGAAATTCAGCAAACTTACTTTTTCCAACAGTGGTGTTCTATTACAGTACCACGGTGGAATCCAGTGAGCTCTTCAGAATGTCCCATTCTTTCATAAAGGTTTGTAAAGGTGGACTGCATGGCTAGGTGCTTGTAGCAATGGGACTGAATGAAACAGTCCCAATACATTTGTAAATATAGTGTATTTTAGTAAAAATATTTTAATTTAGTAAACGGACTCTGGCCAAAGCAAATCCACATATGATCTGGACATAAAACATGTTAAAGGAGCAATATGTAAGATGACATAACCTGTTCAACTCACAACTTCCTTGTTTACTTACCAGTCTACATTCTTACAAAAAAATGGATCTTCAAGGGTTCTTTAGTAGGGAAAATGTCTCTATATAGAAGCACCCAACAAACACCCAGCGAACCTTCTGCATGCTTAAAGCATTCCTTGCATCATGAAAGGGTTCTTCAGATTAGTAGAAAATGTCTTCTAGATAGTTCTATATAGTGCCTCTTTGAAAAACATTCTATTTAACACCAAAAAGGGTTCTTCTATTATTATGATTTCAAGCTTGTAACAGTAGCAGACCTCTTTTTGGTGCTATGCAGAGCTCTTTTCAAAAAGGTACTACAGAACCATCTACAGAATAGTCTTTATCAATCTATCAAACAAAGGGTTCTTTGGGTGTTCATGGTTCTATAAAGAACCATTTTCTTTACTAAAGAACCCTTTAAGAACCATCTTCTTTAAGTGTGTAGAAGAAATGTTGCAAGTTCAGCATCAGGCTTTATCTCTTTACTCGCCAAGAGCTGTCTCCAGAGGTGGAAAGCAATGGCAATGTTAAATCTTGTTTTGCGTCTATTTATGTCACTTCGAATGTGATTTCTTGTTGGGAGCAGGCTGCTACTTCTTTATGCTTTCATGTTGGACTGATGGCAGAATCGATGTTACGGTGACTCACTATCAATTCTTGAGGTACAAAGTGGTATTATGAGACAGGACAGGCTGGGGCTAGGAGGTTAGCATGACAATTTCAGTGGATATCTCTGCAACACAATACATAGACATCTTTGACAACGTCAAAACTATTATTTCTTCATAATCTGTTGATAATTTTGCTTCATTTTTGGAACGTTTAAAATGAACAGATTGCTTGAATGCAGGCCTTGAAAGCTCAGAACCCATTTAGTTCTGGACATTTTTATAGCAGCTGTAATTTTATGAACATTCAGCATGACGACGATTGATTCACACATATACACTGGATGTTTGCAGTTTATACTGCACTTATATAGTCCATCATGCCCTAACTTAGACACAAGGTCTCCCTTCTACTTTCTTATTCTTGCACTACCCTCTTTTTGCCTTTTCATAAGGTCCTTCTATGACTACAGCAGTTAATGATAATACAAACATCTGAAACTTCACAACACCCAACATGCTTTGACACAGCGATACTTTATATTTGATTTAATCTAATTTGTGAAAGAAATGTACATTACATTAATTTAACCTTACGCTTCTGCTCTTCTATCTTTTTGGTAATAATACAAACAGGCTCTCTTGTGTTCAGGGCAGCCTGTTCAGCTGGGGGATAGAGAGGGTTTATGGGGGACAGTATGTTGGAGAGCACCTTGACCTGTCCCACTGCGAGCAGAAACCATGAACTCCGGACCCTCGGCATCACCCCGTCCACTCCTGTACACACACCCCTCCTCCCTCCTCCGCCGCCTCTCCTCAGCCGCTCTGAGTTATTATCATAATTTCCTCCCGAGGTGACTCGGGGCCTCAGGCCGGCATGAGTGGCCCCGTGTTTTACAGAATGTTTTGTGTTTTATTGCCTTTAAGTCAGCGGCAGGGCCAACCATGAGGGTCTGCAATGATAAGAAAAGCAGTCATGTGAAAAATGAAGGGGGCCACATGTCCGGCAAAGAGAAGAGCGAGGGGCAAATAATAAAATACATGACAAATGTGGGGCCTGACTGTATTTCATGTTCCACATCTACACACACGCACTCACACATGCTAGCAAGTACCATACACACACTAAGTATGAGACCCAGCCCACAACAACAACGGAGCTATTTAATGAGGGTGCATGTCTAAAAGTATACAGTATTTCTCACTAAATTATTTTGTACTTGAAACGCACAACAATCGCCCCCCACTGCCTCGCTTACTCGCTGCCCAGCACCTCTGACAACATGACACGGAGAAGATGCCCATGGGCATTCAGCGCGGCCGTCAGCCTGTTCGCTTTATGTCCAAGCCCACCTGGGATGAGGTAAAAAAGAGATAGAGCCTTAACAAGTGAACAAAAAGCTGTCGGAAAAGTTCTGTTTTCCACACTGTGTCCCAGACAAGTTTTGCCCTGGATTCCACACTTCCGTCTTTGTATTAAGCACGAAGAATGGAACACGAAAGCACACATAAGTACTAATTTCAAAGAGGTTAAAGAGGTCAAATGTAACATGAGACCCCTTTTAAATCTCAAAACAGTTTCTTCTGATCACAAATAAAACCAGCAGTGGGACTGGATGGTGCTTTTTTCTCTTTTAAATAAAGCAACTGCCCTTTTCAGAAACCTGTCTAAATGGCCTTGGTCTTTTTAATTATTTTCAAAGCTATTTAAATATTTTAAAGCTTTATAAGCTGGTTTTATCTGCAGGGATCAGTTAACCTCAACTCAAATTAAAAATCAGGGAGGCTATTAATTTACTGTTAACACTGTGCTGTACTGGAGTTTATGGACAAAGCAATCAGCTTTATGCTGTCCATGTTTTGTTCTTAATGGCTTTTTGTTTTGATCCTTGCTGTAGATATTATATGTAGATACTGAGTGAAGAAAACATAAAATAAAGCTATATAACAGCTATACCGAAGTAAATATATCAAATATGTTGAACATGATAACTTTTGATTTAGTCGTCCTATTTGCAGTTTTAAGTAAAGAGATCTATCCTTGTTAGATTTACATCTGATGTCATGTTATTAGATATTAAGCCTGTGCAGGGATTTTTTAAAATAGGAAATAGTAAAAATCACTATGCAATTTAAAGCAAATGTAAGTAAATGATAATTACTTTGTTACAGTTGTATGTAAAAGTTTTAATATCCTTTGTACAATTGTGGTTAGCTGATGTTCTACATGAAAAGAAGTTAAGACAACCTCTACAGGGATCAAAATTAAATATGACATTTTTTGCTCATTTCAATGCAGAATTTCTATGTATTTGAGTTCCATAACTCTTGTACTAGTCACATTTTCTGTTTTATTTTCAATGTGTTTCTTTCAGCAAATAAACAGTAATTGTGCATTAAAATGTGCAGAAGTGTGTTCTCCGTTGAGGATGTTTTCACTTATTTACACTTGAATATCAACAGCATGTGTAATTTCAACAAAGGTGCTGAAACTTTTGCATGCATAAGGGAAATCTAGTGCAGCTCAAGTTCAGCAGACTGAAGAGCACTCCTAGTGGTTTTGCTGGTTTCTGTGATTCAGGTATAATTCTTCCTTTCCCATAAAGGTATTGCTGTGTAAGGTTATTTTCATGCTAAAAGTGTGAATTCAACTTTGAATGTTTTATGATTTTAACCTTGATGGTCTTCTATGTCCAAGCATGACTGAAATAAACAAACAGTCAGTTGTGTAACCTCTGAAAAGCTTCTGACAGGACTGGCATAATTCTCTGCATGGGTGATTCTGGTCATTTTGAAGCCAGCTGTTTGATATTTAATATAGTAATCCATTAATTATTATACGTTACACATTGATACCATGGTACCTGTAGCATCAAGTGCTTCCAGTGATTTACCTTAAATAATCCAGTTGAACTGTTTTGAATATTTAAGAACATGTTACAGTCTTACTTTATTATTATCACGATGCCTGTTTATGATGTACCATTTAGTTAGTGGTACTCAAACATTTAATGCAATTATTTACCAAAAATGTTCTGGGCAAATATGTTCAGTATTAAAAATTGTATATATTCTATATATTTATGTATTTTATATTGTATATACTTCAAGGATTTAATTACATTGACTGAATTGAATGAAAAAATATTCTAAATTATTATTATTTAATATTCCTGCAGGGCAATTGTAAAGGTATATATAACACTTGTGCAGTATCCCATATTTAACAATAGTAATTGTCCAAGTTTATTTTTATATTATTGTAGGAATCCTGTAGAAGTCCCTGCAGAACTACTGTAGATCATTTTCACAAGAAAATACTACAGTAATACAGCACATCACCTTTACGACAGTGTACAGTAAAGTTCACCATAGGCCGCTCAGAGCAGGCATGGCACGGCACGAGGCACAGCAAATAGCAGCATACGTTCATAACATCCCGTGACTTCCACACTTGGTCATGTCTGTCCTCACCACTCACTCTGAATCCAAAGGGGGCCCAATATCAGACAACAGCTATCTCCACATCTTCACATTTTCTTAACACTTTAATTACATGGCTGCATATTGCCTCTAGGCCTTATGGAAAGCAGATATTGAGAGCAGATAAGATGGAGAAACTTCTGTCAGCAGCCCAGCATATTAGAAACGCAACGGAGCCCATTATCTCCTTTCTGACCGACAATTAAGTGTACTGCTGTATCAAAATACATACAGTCAGATGCATGGAGCTTAGAGTTGAAAAAAAAATGTTTTTCAGGCCAGGGAGAACTTTTATTAAAAATGTATTACTTCCCCTCTCATTTGTTGTGCTGGCCACAGGAATGAAAAGTCATTTCCATTAAAAGATCCAATGAAAACACAGATGAAGGGCTCAGGAAAATAGGGCCTGAGAATGAGCAGTGGTCAGCTAGTCTGGCCTGACTTCAAGCCTTTTATTTGTTTACTTATGTCCGAATACCGATAGAGAAAAAAACTGTCCCTTTAGGAAAAAATAAACAAAAAAGAAAACACGTCTGATTCACATGAGAACATTCTGTATGTTCCTTAGTATAGGAGGGAAAAAAGGGAAACGGCGTCGACAGAAAAAGGGAAGGTCTCGGTTCTGTATGAGAAAAGCATTACAGTGTGGAACCATATAAAGTCCTTTCTGAGTACATCACAGTTCTGATAACAGTAAGAGCTTTAAGGGAACCATCAGCTGGGAACACTACATCAATCTCACAGAGACGTTCGGTAGATGATGTATGAAAAAGTGTACAATCTCACAAGAGCATCTTCTTCATCTCAAAAAACAACTTTTAAGAATGTACAAAAAGAAAAGTCATTGTACTGTTTTGATTTTATTGTCACAAACCACCAAAGTATTTCCTGCCCAAAGCTGTTCAAAACCGAGATAGGAGGCTGACAGCAAAGATATCGTAGACAAATATCCATCCAGAACATTGTAGAGATTTTTTTTTCATGGAAACACTTTTTGAAGTTTTCACCTTATATGTCAAGCCTATTCAAATGTTCTATGAAAAACATCTCAAATCATCTGTTATGGTATTTGAGATTCTGTTTTGTGCACAAATTTACAAACAAATAAATCAAATAACCCATAGTTTTTCATAAATCATTTGAGAAAAGCCGATCAACAGTTTTGGCCATGTGCAGCAGCTGAGTAGTGGAAATGGAGCGAAAGAGAGAGAGAAGCAGTTTTTCAAGAAGCAGAGTGGGAGAGGTCACTTTGAGGAACTGGACACAGGCTCATGCCAAGCACTGCTCCCTCTCCCTCTGTCTCTCTCCCTCCCTGTCGCCTAATCCTCCGGCAGACTGGCCGGTGCTGGGGCCAGTTGTCTGGGGCGGGTCAGTTACCCACTATCACAGGGCTTTAATCTGAGCGGCCTACCCGCACGCCGCCTCCCCTAAACACACTGGCGGCCCGGTGCCAGTGGAGGAGTGGCAGGCACTGCCATCCCTGAGAGAGACAGCTAGAGGTTGTCTGTACATGGATGGGCACTTCACAGCTCGGCAGGGGACGGAGGAAGGGGCATCGCGGCAGCTGCTCAGGGCATATGGGCAGAATTCATTAAAGGTGGCTAAATAAGCCAACGTGGAAAGAAAGAGTGAAACAGACTTAGAGAGAGAGGGATTGGGGACGGAGGGCTGGAAAAAAAAAAAAACAAAAGCAGAATGTGTCTGCTTTTATTATATATTTATTTATTTCACACCTGACATGCAGCTTGGACAGAATTAGAGATGGAGTTAAAGATTTTTCACAATTATGCCCAATTACAGTCTCGGAGCATAAGCTTTCTATTTAAAAACTCATAAAGCTTGACATCACTTTGGCCCAGTGCTGCACTCTGAAACACTGCATACTCAGTGTAGTTAAAACAAACTGATCTCTCTCTCTCTCTCTTCTAAATGTCAATGTCCCTTATTCAATTCAACTCAGTTTTATGTACATGTATGAGATTTCATACAACAGGTGTTGTCACAGAAATTTAAAAAATTATGTGTTTAGATTAAACAGTATTTTTACAGTCATTTAAAATTCACCTAAACCCAATGAATGCAGCTTCAAGAAAAGACACTACAAATTAATACTGTAATTTTTTAACAATAAATATCACAACCAGTAATATTATATATCACAATGAATCTTTGCCAGCTAATTACCGTTATTCTTACAAGTACTACATGCACTTCAAAAATACACTTAGCTATGTGGATGAGATTTACTTAAAAGTGCATATATTTGCGTATTTTAAAATAAAAAAAATCATTCTTGGTATCAGATTGTTTTATTGTTTAATCAAGAAAACACTATGTACTTTTACAATAAAATGCTTTTCAGGTAATTTTGTGCTACATAATCTAGCATAAATGTAGCCAGTTATACCCTTCAAAATAGGGTTAGCACTGAACATGGAAAATCTCTTCAATACAGGTAGTCTAGAAACTGAGATCATTTGTTCTGAATGTAAAGACAACCTGATTTTCAGAAAAACTAATGATGGTACTTCAAAAAAGCATTACACTGCCCCATCTAACTGCAGGTCTCAGAAAACATGTAGCATTAGAGGGAATGCTGTCATTATTACAAAAGAAATTGACATATTTTGGATATTCTAGTAGGTTCTACAGGAAACAAGCTTTTTTTAAGCGATGAATGACAAGCATGGGTGGAACTAAATCATTATTAAAGTTAACTAAAGTAGCTGAAATACACAAATAAACAAACATCATAACAAAAATAAGCAAACAATAACCTAACAAAAAAAATCAGTTTTGACACGTTTATAATTACAGTACAAGAGAAGAGAGAAGGGAGGGCAAATCCTTAACATTAAGTTAAGGAAAATAAAATGATTTTATTCCAAGTAATTGAGTATTTCTATTGCTCCATCCATCATGAACTTTGAACACAGTATAAAGAACAGGTACCCTATTCAAATGACGTACAAAAATAAAAATCCAATAAGTAAATAAATAATTTTTTTTTTAAACAGATACAATATAAAAGTAATGATTGACTAATGGACCAACTGGTCATTTCTAACTGTAGTGTCTTGCCTTAATGACACAAGATAGTGGGCTTTGTTATTTTAGGACTACCTATTTTGCCTTTGGGTCCATTTGAGAATTCAGGCACGGCTGGCTGGCCACTGAATTCACAAATGTGAAACATTACAATAATGTGTAAAAATGTCATTATTTAAGTCTTGTGTTAAAAAGAAGCACTAACTTTTTAGATTTTCTTTTGTTTTGTTAGTCTCCATGAATAAACTGTGATTCTAAAAGAAATTAAACATCATCTAATCACTTAACCTTTCATAATTAGAGTGTGATTTTTAGGCCTAATACAAACATTTAATTATGTTAATCCCAATGATGTCAATAGGATCCTAGCTCAATGTGGTTGAGATAATTGTGCAGAAAAAGGAAGCTTTGGAGAAGAGCAGAGAGATAGAGTCGATGGTGCAGTCAATAATGATAAGGTTGTGTTGCTCTGATGGGTAAAGTTCATTTTAAACCAATCAACTTAAACCAATCAGCTTACCTGCTCATTAACCTTGGACTTGATCTCACAAATTCTCTTTAGACAGTATGAATGACACGAAAGGCCTTGTGGTGACTGTGAAAGTTTAGGAAGAAAGTAGTTCAGGGTTTCTGCCTTTTAATGAGAAGGTTGTATCAAAGTTTCAAGACATGCCACAAAAAGGACAATTCATCAAGTAGAAAATTCAATATGAACAATAATAAGAAGAATCCAAATATACAGGTGTAACACAGGCATGCACACAGCTGGGCACGAGAAGAAGCTCACTAGAGTGTAACGAACGACACTGGCCTTTCACTGAAAGTCATCTATCCTCAGGCCACAGGAAGAGGAGACTGCTCTTCTCTCTCTCCTTGATCCCATTCCGTCTGCAGCTCGGACGACACCTCCGTAAATAGATGATCCCAGTCCCAGCCAACATCCTCCTGCAGACAGAGCAAGAGAGGTAAAGAGAAAGCCAGGAGTAATGGTGATGAAATGAATAGGGAAGAATAAGATAAAGAGACAGCAAGGACAAGAGTACAAGAAAGACAAGAAAGGGGGCAGGAGCAAAAAGAACAGATGATCGAAGCACTCGTAAAACAAGACGCAAAATAGAGACAAAAGCAGAGAAAGTGTGAGAGATGGAGAGCTGTAGTGAAGACTTCATAAATCTTACAGTCCTCAGAGACACAGCATTGGCCCCTTTGGTGGCCCAGAAGCAGCTGGTCAGTACTGGAGATAGACTGACCCCGCTGCTACCTCTAAAGCTCCACTCACCTCTCTCACCTCCTGTTCTGGAGCTAAAACCTTGGTGAGAAGCTTCAGGTCAATTTCACCATCCTGAACAAAAACACAAGCCATGCATTATACAAACGATACCCTTACGCTTAGTGACAGCTTTTAGGCCTGCAAGTAGTGGGGAATAAACATGGGTCCTACGCTACTTCAACCAATGTTTCAGTCATAATGCTGCTTCTACAAGTAAGCATGGAATGTATGGATTTATATTATAACTAATGACCTCAGCTGCACTAATAAAAAGCATTGAATGAGTGTGAGCAGCTGACTGGGTCCTCTTGTCTTACCAGAGTTTGGAATGCAGAGTACTTCATAAGATCATTATCCAGGTCCCTGTAGGTCATCACTCTGTTCACCTGGATGCTGAAAGAAAGCAGTTCACATAAAAATAAACAATAAAGGAAAATAATTTCAAGCATTTCAGTTAACCATTCATGACTCGCCAGAAGCTTAACGAATCACAAGCAAGAAACAAAAAATGCTGACACAAAGCCTAGACAGTTTCCAAAATTTCAGCACTAATAATCATACTAGTACAAATAACTAAATCTGGGATTATGAACAAATCATAGCTGCAATATAATGTCTGCACTATGCAACAAATTGCATATCGATGAATAGCCTGAAAAGTATGTCCAAAAACAAATACACCATGAACAATGACTTGATTATGAAGTGCTGGAGCAGACGGAAACAAACGCCAAGTAGAAGTCAGACTCTAAATTGAAAGCCAGCTGCTTATCTGCAATTTGTGAATTAAAATGAGGGGGAGTCTGTAAAAGTAGCCAAGGCCTAGTAGTGCATGCCAGTCCTACTTAAGCCACATTACACGCTACATTGCCCCTGCGATGAGTTCAGTGTGGATATTATCTCCCACACGGCACACAGAGGGAGCCAAAGGGGACAGGGCACCCACATTAACAACCTGGGCCACTAAGATGGACCCCCAACACATGCGACATGGGGCTAACTGCTTCACTTAATCATCACAACTCTTGTTAACATTAGCAACATGCTAGCTTCAGTAAAAGGATGAACTCAGAGTCTCAAATATCTAGAGATCTTTTTCAGATGAGGGGATCATGATTATTAGATTGACTAGTATTACAGATGAAGTGTAATCGTTCCCTGCTTTCTGCGATCTCTTATCTGTGGTGCTGTAGCTCAAACTACAACATGAACAATTCAAAACAGCTTCACTCACTGTCATGACCTGATTGTTTGCATTTTAAAGGCAATTTTTAATATCTTTTTTGTTTTTCAACCTTCTGTGAAGCACTAAAAGGTGCTAGGCAAGTAATGCCTATTATGAAATATAAAGCTGTTTAGATCTTGTCATTTTTTTTCCCTTGCAAAAACTGAAAGGACTAATAATGATAGTTAACTTTATTTATTTTGCACCATTCATACCTTTAAAAGGTTTTTTGAAGTGCTTTTACAGAGCAATGTAATGAAAGTAAAAA
Source organism: Pygocentrus nattereri (assembly GCF_015220715.1). Taxonomy (NCBI): domain Eukaryota; kingdom Metazoa; phylum Chordata; class Actinopteri; order Characiformes; family Serrasalmidae; genus Pygocentrus; species Pygocentrus nattereri. The sequence continues at coordinate 32,324,013 of NC_051220.1, read as the reverse complement.
AGTTATGAAGTAAAAAAATAAAATATTACAACATGCATCAAAGAAAAGCAGTGACAGAAAAAGAAAGGTAGAGCCAGTAAAAGTACAAAAATAATAAAAAGCTAGTGAAATGCTAAAGAAATATGCTTTTAGCTGTTTTTTTTAAAAAAAATATAAATCAGCGTTAGGTGAAGCCTGATGAATGTTTATTGGTAATGAGTTCCAGATCTTTGGTGCTTAAAAACAAAAGGCTGCTTCACTTCTCTTTTTAAGTATCATACATAGAATATTAAGAATTCCAGCATTTTTCATGCATTCAAAGATGTATGAAGGTGCTATTCCAATAAAACTGGTCTGATATGATCGTGCTTTCTAGTACATGTTAGTATTCAAATTGCTGCTGCATTTTCTTGTAGTTCGTAGTTAGTTTCAGGATGTCCTGTAAGCAATGCATTAATAACAGTCAGAGAAAAAAGAAAAGCGTGGATCAATTTCTTGGCATCCAATAATTGGAGGTAGGGTTTCACTGGTACTATATTCCTTAAATGATATAATGCAGTTTTAGCTATTTATTGTGATGTTTATTATTCAAATGTTTTGTTTAATGTGTAATGCCGATACTAATATTTAAATTATTTGAGGTTTGTTTTGTTCTTGTTGTCTTGTTCTAAATTAAACTAGCTGTTAATGCGTAGTTTAAAGGTTGAATCAGTGTCCAGAATTATCACAAGATATTTACAAAAGTTCTACCTTGACAGTATCCCCTTTTTGTGAGCACTCAACTGCTCTCAAACCTTATGCAACTGTTTCACTAACAGTGAAGAACAAATATAAATTTACATATAAAAATTTTAAACAATGCACACTTTCCCCAAACTTTTCATAGCCAGTGTACATAATTTTAAATCTGAGAAACAGCCTAAAGTCATTAATAGTATCAAAGGCAGAATCAAAAACAAATATGTAGAGTGAGCTAAACTACAACTGCATACAAAGGTTTAGGCACCCTGGTCAAATTACGTTTTGTTGATTTTCTAACAGAAAAAGTACATAGTTCCTAATTTTCCAATGCACAATTACTGTTTATTTTCTGAATTTCACATAGTGGAAAATGTTAGGCTATGCAGAAGACATGGTACATTTTATATTGTATGTTTTTGTATGGTTTTCCTGTACATTATACTCAGCAAATAAATGTAAATCGTGAACTACAATTTTTATTAAGAACACCATATTTAAGGATGTTCTCTGCAGACGATGTATTAACTTTTAAAAAAATCAACAAAATATGGAACACCAGGGGTGTTCAAACCTTTTCATACAACTGTATGCTGGGCATGGTAGCCCATTTCAGCAATATTTTTGCCATATCAGAACAAACTGGAAGTCAAAGGTGTTGTATACCTTGGAGGTGCAGCCACTTGCATAGTGAGGTCTTCTTCTTGCACCTCGTCCAGATCAGGAATCACAGGAATGTCTAAAAACAATGTAGAGAGCAACAAAAACACACACTCATTCTGTTGATAATAATTTAAATTACATTTTGGTTAGAGATTTGAATATAAGCACTGGACATCATGTTTGTAACATCCCTGAAATGTAAAAGCAGTTGGCACAGATGACAGTTTGAGTGGGAGAAAAGGGAAAAGGAGGGATGAAGAATTATAAGCATCCTTTTTAACTGACCACAAACACTCAAAACTTTCCAAAAAAAATAAAAAAATACTGAAGCTTTGGGAACATGCAAGGCCATATGCTGCTTGCTACTTCTGGGTGTTAGTGAAAGCTGCAACATATCTCACATCCCTCGAATCAGAAGGCTTCACAGATGCCGTCTGTCTCCTCTGTTAATTTTTGTTTACATTGTGTGTGAATTGGTGCTTGATTCCCACCCTCCCTCTCTTGCTCCTTCTCATCATCATCTCTCTCTCTCGCTCTCTTCTATCCTCTTCCGTGCTGCCCCCTGTCACAGTGACCAGGCGGCCATGAATATTCAGTGAGTGAGGCGGCATCTCTTCCTGCTGCGAGGCAGGGCTCTGGCCAGGGGCTCCCCGGAAAGCACACCCCCCAACCCCTGTGCACCCCCCACCACCCACACACCCCACCTTACCCCCCACTTCCCAAGCATTTGGGCCTTGTCAGCAGAGGCTACCCTAAGGACCCTTCGGGCTGGAAAGGCGACCTCCGTGTCCATTCGGGCTGGGCCGGGCTCCAGGCGTGCAGGCCCATCTGTGTGGGGTCGGAAGTCACGGCGCGCCCTGGCAGGAGCCACAGTGCCATGAGCCGCCTGCCCGCCGCTCAAAACAGTGGGAACCCACTTTAATTGGCAAAACTCAACAGGACAGAGCATGGCGTCACTCCCAAAGAAGGACGGGGCGAACTTTCACAGCCGCCCCCCTCTTTTTTTGGATCGACTTTTGTTGGAGTGAGTGTATGTTGGTGAGTGTGTTTGGAGTCAGTCATATAAACAACAGCGGCAGAGCATACAGTACAGTTAAGATATTAACTGCTGTCGGAATCACTGCTGTCGGAACAAAAACTCGCATTTTGACATAATTTGAAGATGTCTGCTGGCTTTTACATTGTGTGTAAATTTCATGATGAAGGGACCAAAAGAAAAATTCAGATTCCTTTGACTTACCTTACCTTTACCTTTTTTCTTCTCCTGTAAAGTTACCATTTTGGAGATACAAGGTTTTGGTATGACAGCAGCGATAAATAATGCAAATTCAATGTTACATATTTTTTGGGATATTTCACCCTCACAGGGGCATAATATTATTAAAAGATTCATGGAGTTAGAGAAATGTCTGTGAGTAAAAGGTAAGGCTAAAAACACAGCTGAAAATCCATGACCTTCAGCCTCTTCAAAACACTGCATTAAAATCCAGCACACTTCTGTGACCACCAAATGGGTTCTGGAATACTTTGACAAATCGCTGTTAATAAACATATATGTATATATACTTAACTTAACTTGCCTTTGTGAATGCAGCAACGGTGTTTATATATGCCTCATACAGTTGCACATCTGAAGTTTTTGTTTGTGTTTCACATAATGTTCTAACATTGTTGGAACTGAGGTTTGTGGCTATAATAATTCAGACCTTATGAAAACAAAACACATGCACTAAGCTTTAAAGAAACTGTTTCTAATTAAATCACAGCTCTCTCAGATGAAAAACAACTTTGTACTTTCACCTTCATGACACCACACAAGGGAAAATCAATTAATATTGTGATCACCTGTAATCAACACAAATGTAATCAGTTAGACAGGTATTTCTAAATAACTTAAAAAAGCCAAGACATACTCTAAAATACTCTTTTTTTTCACCATAAGGCTCAGGTCACAGCAACATGCCACACAATTCATGTTAAATTCCATCACCCTGACACTGATAACAAGCCCTCTTATCCCTCCATTGATAACTTCTTGCTTTTCTCTTATTTTTAATTAAGTCTAATTAAAAATGCCAGCCTCGTTTAGTCACTGACAAGATTCATCTGCGTTTCTGATATCCAAATAAATGCGGGCGCGCGCCAAGCGCTGCTTCATATTCATGAGGTCCTGGGTGACACTTTGTCCTCTCATTTCCAAAGCAGTGCGTTCAGCAGAATCTGCCCCCCCCGGACCCCCAATCAAATTTAATGGTCTTAGCGCAATGACATCAAAAAGCCTCTATGTCCAGCTCTTTGCAAATAGATTCCAGGCTTTTTTTTCTCCTCCAACCCTCTACTTGTCTTAGCAAATAATGCACTATCAACACAATTCTATGAGAGTTCAATGTGAAACAGAGAGGGCTACGCTTTGTGTATGTAAACGTCATGACTAAGTAGCAAAAGCAAAACAACATCTTTAAATGATGGTTCCAAAGCAGCCTATTATGAGAGGTCAAGAGGGAAGGAAGAGTCACTGAATACAAACTAACATAAGGAATCCATCAAAAAGCAAGGCTACATTTCATGGCAGTATCACAGCATTTAAGATCTGTTAATGCCCTATCCAAAAAGAAATGGAATACAAAATATGTGATTTTTCAAAGCTCAGTAACCCAAAAGCCAGCCTGTGGAACTCACCGCCTACAAGGTAATCATTGTATGAGTTAGATTGCCTGGGTTAGACCCTAAACCACCAGGGTCTCAGTGACCATTTCATAGCATGTAGGCAGTAGAGTGGTATTTGGGGGATGAGGTTATGTGTTGGACTGCCTTGTTAAATTGACTGTTTCAAAACCATGCGAAAAACTATCACCAGAACTCAAAATGTATGTCAACGCAGGCTGCAACATAGTAAAAAATATTTATATAATAAAATGGCCTGTTAAAAGTACCACACCAGCACACACTTTATTGTAGCCTGTTTCCTTCAGTATTCATACTGGCTCAAACTGGAGCCGGGAGGACCCATATCGGAATCAGCAACATTCAGGGCATGCCAGTTTAAAATCACACAGGTGATGTCTAGGGTTGGAATTTTACCCAACCCTGAATAATGCACTCTTCATAAAAATGCCAGTTTTGCAATTAGGACACCAATCAAGAGATCACTGTTATCAACTGGAACATTTAACTGGTAGTGACTACATAATAAACACTACATATGTTAGTAGTATTTAAAATGGTCCAAAAGGTCTAGACAATTTTTCCAAGTAAATGGCTGTTTCTTTCAAATATCCTTACAGTACTATAAGACCACCCTTCATATATTGCATTTCCAGTCAAAATGACAGGAAGAAAGGATCTTCTCTCAAAGATTAAGTAAAAGTAAATAAAGGTATTGTATATCTGATGGTAACAGTTTTGGTGGTCTACCAGTGTATAGTTGTTAAGAGTTGTTAATATAATTTCATATCTTTTTACTCTACTTGATTTGTTTTAAATATATTTACTTATTTTTTTTTACTTTTCTCAACCTTATGCAGGTGGGTTATTCTATATGTAAAATGAATAACTTGTACTTTATGACCATTTTGACTCAAAATTTAATAAATGCAGGGTGTGTGGTCTCTGAGATGCATGGTGTAGATGCATATGATTTTCAACAGATAACATTACGTCACATAATTTCTTGGTAACATATACTTATTTCATACATCCAACTTTGCCAGCACATCATCTGTGTATGTCCTGGATTGTTTCATTACTTATGTTCATTTCTAATTTAAAGCAATTAAATCAAATGCCAGGGCTGATTAAGCAAAGTATGCATGAACAGCAAAAACAGCTGAGAAAACTGTACATTAAAACCATCAAATGAAATAAATCAATGGTGACCAAATTGAGTGATGTTTTGAGTCTTCAATGTATTTAAACCTACTCTGAATGTATTTAAGATTTGCATACTTTACCACTGTTGCCTTCAGAAAATGTGCAACTAGTGGCTTTGCTCTTCACCTCTCCTCTTTACTCTGGCAATTTCAACCCTTATTTCCCCTGCTGCTTGGTAGAAAAATGGAACAATTATTCCAGGCTGTGCTTTGCTGAAAGTCCTGACATATTTGTGCGGTGGAGCTCAGGGCTCCAGGGTGTGTGGGAGCAGCTTTCTCAGTGGAGAAGCACTCCAGGCTGGGACTAGTGTGGTCCAACACACGCAAGAGAGCTGCCACTAACAAAATTACGAAGTGTGGAGGATATGGATATAACTTCACAACTCAAGTAATACATATTAATAAGGCCTGAATGTTAAAAAGGCACCTGCCACAGAAATCAGAAATATCATGTTTACTTTAAATAAGGTGTAGGTGTCACTCATTACCAGATATACTAGCAATTAATCACTCAAAGCTGTCTTGGTGAAGTCAGATGGTTGATGTACATAAATGAAATTCATAGGTCAATTATAGCCAGTTAGCACATTCAGTATAATCTTGGCCTACTGCACATTTCTGCACCTGCAATCAATTTGGCCACCACCCACTGCTCCTAGTTTTCTGTAATTGAGTATCATGCCCAAGCAGTAAGTGATTGTCAAAGTGGAGACTTCTTCAAATCTGTCTCCACTGAGGCAAGCTGAGCAGCCTCACTAGCAAGGCCATGGGGGGTACTCACCGCTCTCATCATCAGAGCCCTCGGGGGTCTGTGGTCTCAGCCGCCGGCTACACACAAACAAGAAGAGAGATGTCTGTTAAAGTCAATGTGATGTAATTGTTTCTTAAAAAGAACCAAAACAAGTCTTGGAAAAGGCCCGTTGCTCAGGAGTAATATAAACCCATACTAATCTCTCCTGCTGTGAATATATTTTGCATGGTTAACAAGAGCAGGTAAAGAGGTGGAGGAATGCAAAAAGCCAGCCATCTTGGCACCCAACCTCAACTAAAGTGATGAGAACTCCACCATGATGTCTTTTAATCAGGCTAAGTGATTGTTCTTGGAACACCAGGATTAGTTGCAACCAAGGACAATTTCCAGCCAGTGGTAATTTCCTCCTTTTAGCAACAAGCATAAACAAACACGTTCCCATTTGTAATAAAATTTCATTTGATTTAATCAGCAATGTGTTATAATAACAATAGAAATAGGATGAAAACAAAGGGAAAGGCATGGAACTTACTCCTCAACCTCCTCAACACCTTGCCTTCTTCCAGATCTTTGGAGGACAAAACAAAGAAAAGGTTAAAATAATCAAGCATACATTTTATGTGCAATAAATGCTTTTTTTCAGCGCTGTTTTGCTAATGATCAATGCCCTTTGGCTCTAACTGGGGATATATTCTGTGTTTGAAGTAAGCCGCACAAATGTATTATTTCCACTATTCTATAATGTTCCGTGATTAATTATTTATCTTTATTTATTAACTTGATTTCTACTTTATTGATTAATTATTTATTTAAATTGTGTTTTAATAAAAAGTTACTGTTAAGAGAACAATTATTGACACCATAGATGCATAGAAGAATAAAAACAAGCAGTGCTTGACTTTGTCCTCTACTCTTCAAAGCAAGTCAGTGTCAGTAATACGGCTACTGTTAGGGCACAACTTGTTGATTAAGCAGATAAATCAGTGCTGTTCTGATTAATCATGTACAATAAAATTCCAAAGGTTTCTCTTAGAATGCAGTGCCCCCTACTGGGCAAAAAACACGATGCCTTTAATACCAAACTGAAAAACAGCATGTCTGTTGACTTTAACACAAAATTATATTTTGTCTTTAGAAAATCCTTACCACTTTCTCACATGTCATTCTGTAGTAAAAGATTTATTTCTTTTTCTTGTTTAAGTGTCTTGAACAGGTTCTCTAGATATATAGTAAACACAAAAAATGGCTGTTTTTGAGATATTAGATAAATCTATTCTGTAAAAACTGCTGTTTGTCAAACATACTACATGCAAATGAAACATCTTTCACGACAGAATTACCTCTAAAGTTGTACAGGATTAAATGCCACACAGAGACTTTAAGCCATGTTCATTACACTACTGCAGTACATTTACATGAATGTACTTATTTGTGCTGTATGTTTTTTATACTATTGACCAAGTTAAGAAAAACATGGCACATTGAGAAAATAGAAAATCGTTATTTTGTTCCTATGATGAAGTGTGGTATTACAGCAAATATTACTAAACAACAGCTGCATGCTGCTAAAGATCTGCCTTCGTAATTTTGCTCTATACTGGATGGTAAGGCAGCAGTAGCTCACCTTGCTGCCCTTCGAGTGTGTCCTGTCCTGCCGGTGCCACATTTAAGACACATTACGGGCCCCTTGATTAAGACTCATGTACGGTAAAGCGATAGACATGGTAAAACTGTCTGGAAAAAGTTGTTAGGGATAAAATATATTGTGACAACCTGGCTTCAAAGGTTCATCAATAAACTGACAGATCAGTTAGTGTCAATTAGGAGTGATAGATCGGCAAATCCTGGGATTTCTGCTGTGGGATTAGCGCGAGCAGGGCGGTGGTGATTGAGCATGAGGGGTGACATTGAGCGGAAAAAAGTCCTTGCCTGCTCTAGAGAGGACCATTAGTTACTTTGTTTCAGAGAGGTGGATCAATGCATTGTGAACCCCTTTAACACCTTGTATCGCAGTCTTTCCCCCCTCTCTCTCTCTCTCTTTCTCTCTCTCTCTCTCTCTCTCTCTCTCTCTACCCCAAACAGAGAAAATCAAGACAGGTTAGGCAGACACACAGAACCGACACCCTGACCTTTCTTGAGACAGATGTATAGAGCTTCTCTCTACTATTTGAACCAGTGACTCAGAAAACCATGCAAATGAATCCAATCGAGTTGGCTTGTTCACTTCAATGTGCCAGTATATGCATCTCCAGCTCTGGAGGAGAGAACCAGCGAAGCAGCAGAGCACAGAATCAACTAGAACAAAAGACTTGTTCATACTGATAAGGCTTGCACTGATATGAGGTGGTGCAGTTTATGCACTAGAGCTTCTTTACAGATGAGTGCTAATATTTTATTGAATTTTTTTTTTATATACTAAGTCACAGTGCATGCTTCTTTGGTCAAAATAAGAGAATTAGTAATTGATGAATTAAACAATTTCATGCTTGCACTTTTTATTTTCCATGAATTTCCTCAGAGAACAGTGCCATCCTGTGGCTTACACTGCCTACTACTTTGCTCTGTGATTCGCTAAGCATAACCATTTTGGTAAATCTCTAACCATCCTTGTAGACTCAATCACTGACCTGAGTTACTGAATATTTTTAACTAACTGAAAAAATATATAGTTCTTTTATATATCCACTCTTTAGTTCCTTGGGCTAAAACCTATCAGAACCACATTTTTTGACATTGCAGTACCTCTTGGATAGTTCCGAAGTCATTGTTGGCTACTTTTTTATTTGCTGGTTAGATCAGATGACTGAAAGTCAGTGAGTCAGCCATTATCTATGTTTAGGCTCATAAGGTTTAGGCAAATAAATGTAAATACAATAACATTGTGAGTACTGTTTAGTTCTTACAATAACTAATACAAGAACAGTAATACATGTCTGATGTAGTACCAAAAATACTGTGTACATTTGCCTTACATATAGAGACACGGCTTAAAAATTAGTAGTATTTTGTTCAGGGGAAATCTAGTTGCTGAAGCCAGCATGTATGCGGTAGAGAAGGGCGGGCGTTTAAATCTCCACACTTGCAGGTTTACAGTGTGTTCTACAAGAAAAACTAAGGTGTAAATGCTAGGTATTACTAATATAGGCTTGCTCCATGATGACAGGCCATTTGTCTTGCATTGTGTTCTTGTGACACATGAAGAATTTGGCATGACATTCGTTTTTTGCAGTCATCCACAGAATACAGAGGTAGAAGCAGTTTGTTTGAACTCACTTGGCAGAACCCGATCCAGTGGTCTCCTCAGCCCAACCTCCCTGTCGGCGAGGTGGCTTTGGTGGGGGTCCCTAACACAAAAGAAGCAGTTAATGTTCAATTCACTGTATTCTAGTACACAAGTTCTACCTGAAATTGTCACATAAAACTGATATTCAAAGTGGCACTTTTTAACAATATAATAATTACCTGCATGATATTCAATTTCCATGCCAGATATAATGTAGTTTTATGCCATTTCATGTTTAAAAATGAATTGGCATTAATTCACCCAGGTCAGAGCTGCTGAATCCTGATCCCAGAGATCTATGATGAGCCACGTTTAGATGCATCAGTTATCTAAGACAGATGTGGACCTACATTAGCTGCATAAGGCATTCTAGACAACAACTGCAGCTACTGCGTATATGGCAACATATAACCAGTAGAGGGCACTGCCCTATGACTCCCTTTTAAAGTCCTCTAAAGCCCCATGGTTAATGTACAGCAAACAGACTAGGACTTCTGCTTTGTTCACTGACTGCAGCTTTTAGACCAGCAGCTGCAGACCAGTCATGAACTACTGACTAATCTGACTAATATTTCTACAATGATCAACATTAAATGACCACAAGGAACAATAAAGTAATTATTTATATACATTTACCATGCTCTCTGTTATTCTATCATGTTCAGAAACAGTCCTGAACATTCCCGATTCAATGTAATTATATGTTTTTAGATCATGTTGTCACATCATGCAGGATGGTGCATTCAGTCTGCAAATGTTGTTTATAACACAAGCTAAACTTTGTTGTTTGACATTTCCACATCATTTAGATAACACATTTTGAAAGCTTATTTAAACAGTATGAGTTCCAGAGTCATATTATAATAATGACTGAGTCCAAAGGAAAGGTTCATCCCCCTCTAGAATTTCTTACCTACAGCATATACAACTGACACGGACCAAGTCCTTCGCTGCTGCAAGTCTGAACATGCTGACTGTTTGTGTTAAAGGAGTGATATAGATTTACAGTGAAAATTCTGAGCTGTATAGACACAGACTAAAAACAGATGTGGATCAAATATATACAGACAGATCAGAACAAAATGTAGACTGTTTTTCTTCATTACGTATAGGGGAATTACACCATTAAAAACTGCATAATTAAATCATTAAGATGCGCACAAAGTTATTCAGAGTGGTTTCATGATGAAATGCATTATTCTACACTCTTAAAAAAGAAATTCAAATATTCTTTACTAAAGCCAGAGGTTCTATTTGAGTTCCATATAGAACCATTTCATGCTTAAATGATTCTTTGTATGGTGAAATGGCTCTTCAGATTGATGGGGAAAGTGTTGTGTATGGTTATACACCAATCAGGCATAACATTATGACCACCTCCTTGTTTCTACACTCATTGTCCTTTTTATCAACTCCACTTACTATATAGGAGCACTTTGTAGTTCTACAATTACAGACTATAGTCCACCTGTTTCTCTGCATACTTTGTTAGCTCTCTTTTACCCTGTTCCTCAGTGGTCAGGCCCCCATAGACCCTCCAAAGCAGGTACTATTTGGGCGGTGGATCATTCTCAGCACTGCAGTAACACCGACGTGGTGGCGGTGTGTTAGTGTGTGTTGCGCTCGTCTGAGTGGATCAGACACAGCAGTGCTGCTGGAGTTTTTAAACACCGAAATGTCACTGCTGGACTGAGAATAGTCCACCAAGCAAAAATATCCAGCCAACAGTGTCCTGTGGGCTGTGACCTATGGGCAGTCTACAAGGTGGACTGACAAGGTAGGAGTGTCTAATATAGTGGACATTGGAGTGTTTAAAAACTCCAGAAGCATTGCTGTGTCTGATACACTTGTACCAGCACAAGACACATCAACATACCACCACCACCTCAGTGTTACTGCTGTGCTGAGAATGATCCACCACCCAAAAGGTTCGTGGGGGTCCTGACCACTGAAGAACAGGGTAAAGGGGGGCTAACAAAGTATGCAAAAAAACAGATCGACTACAGTAATTGTAGAACTACAAGGCGCACCTATAAAGTAAATGGTGCTGATAAAATAGACAATGAGCGTAGAAACAAGGATGTGGTTATAATGTTATGCCTGATCGTTGTATATAGAACCTTTTTGAAAATGGTTCTACATAGCACCAAAAGGGTTCTTCTATCATTGCAAGCTTGACATTTTCCAAAAGGTTCTATATAGAACTATATATAATACATTCTCCATCAAAAACCTGAAGAACAATTTTACCATGCAAAGAACCATTTAACCATGGAAAGATTCTATATGGAACCATTTCCTTTACTATGGAACCCTTAAAGGACCATTTTTTTTAAGTGTGTAGAGAAACGTACCATGTCTGAATTGTTCACACCGTTGACTCTGAAAGCTTCCTCACAGAAAATGATTACATAAAAAGGTAAATATGTTGCCTGATACCGGGACATTGTTTTTCGATAGCCCTGTAATACAATTTTGGCCTAAAATGAATAACTGAATCACCATGAATCCATTCATGGTGGAGAGGCACATGCAAAATGATCTAAGGCAAATTAGTATCCAAAATAAACTTTTTTTCTAGGTTTAACACTATATTACCATTATCAACTTTTCACTTACATAAAAACTCAGAAGATGTATGTTCATTGGTGGTGTTGGATAGCAAATGAAATATTCCTATCACCACCACTGTCAGTAAATTTCTCTACATTGAATCATTTCACATCAAACCACTCTGAATGACTGTTTACATCTCAACCCTAGTATTATGTACTCATGTTGAAAATCAGAGGAATTTCCCATTAAGTCTCTAATGTACCTACGTTATAAAACGTTGAAGACACTGGGAAAACCAGTAATATTTCTTATTGTTAATTACAGTGACAAATGATTCTAAATTTGGAAAAAATTGCAAAGATCCTCTTTGAGTTATGAAGATCCCATTGAGCCTAGATTTTAAATGTAATCATCTCATAAGTAATCCAACTGTGTAAGATTTCACTTTCACTGCAGAAATATAAAAAAACATACTCCTTATCAGCTATACAGATGTTTTTGTCAAAACGTAATATATTTTAGTATTATTTCAGTTTCAGCATTTTCAAGATAATGAACTGTGCACTGTGGAATGACCACATATGGCACTATTCTGATGTAAGCTCCCATTCATCATATGCATTACAGCATGGTGAGAACCACAGTTCACACCATAAAAGTCACCTCTGCTCATTTTCTTACCACTTGCTAATTTTCTGATATACGGAAAAAAGATTAAGGCTACAGTAAGAAAGTGATTTATCAAAACAAGACATTGTAGAATGAATATTACATCAACATAATTTTGATGAAATATTACTCTGACTATGGTGTTTCACTATAAAGATGTCTTCTGTGAGACAGCCTCAAACAGGCAGAAGCACAATACGCACCAGTACAAATAACTGTATTTTGTCAATGTAAGTACAATTAAATCAATGAGCTCATCAGATTAACATAGTTCAAGCAAATACTTGATCTATAAAATTATAAGGTTTTTAAAAAATGTTTACCCTTTTACTCATGGTATAGAGAAAGCTTAAAAAACTAACTGAAGTTTATTGCTCAATTTCTGCTATTGTTTAGCTTTCAAACAGCCACAGACCTAAAAGAGCCATATAATTAGGTTACCTAACCCCCCTTAATTAGCATAGGGTTGCATGACTAACATAATTAGAAACTTTTTTACATGCATCTGATGGGTTTCACTGGCAGCGGACCTGCTGCTGTCTGATAGTTTGGAGGGTGCTGGAGCATGAGCAGCATAAAGAACAGCAGAGTGTGGGAACTGCACAGAGGCCTAGAGGGCTGCTATGGCATGACCCAAAATAGCTCCAGGAAAAAAATAGCCTTTCCTCTCTCATTCTCATTCTTAGATTCTGAAAATAGCCAAGAAAATAGTCAATTGGGTTAAGATGAAGTACGTCAAACAAAAAAAAATAAGAGGACTAACTTCTGAATGATGGAACAGCGCTCAAAGGGAGGGAGGGCAGGCGGACAACCAATTGGTTTGAAAAATGCACAGCATTTCTCATTACCAAATTGGGTCTGCAAATGACACTGAACCCTCAAGGAATTTCTTTACTTCCAACATGAAAGAACAAAAAAAAATCTCCCATTACTGAGGTCCTTCAACACAGCTGTTTGTGAAGTTGGATGTCCACATGTAGACTTAGAAAATGGGGAACAGAACAAAAAAATGCACTTGGGTTGTCCTACTAACATGTGAGGATAAAGATGAACAGGTAATTTCATGGGATATGTGAGAAAACAGATTGTGGAAAGAATGAGACAGGATGAATTAAGGCCACCAATATGCTTATCAGGGTGCCTCAGTTAGACTGTCCTAGATAAATACCCTGCAGTTAGCTTAATTACACAGAGCATAACAGATTTTATTTATTTCTAGCCTCCAAATATTTAATTTTTCCTCCAGTTATGAACAGAAATGTCTGCTATGAGAAAAACTTCTCCAGCATCCAATACTTTTGAATCCACATACAGTATCTACTGGCAGTAACTCAGTGGTTTAGGTTTAGAGTTCTTACATTAACGGTTGCAATATTTAGCAAAAAGTTACTTCAGCCACTCTAATGTGGAGCTACTGTTTCTATTGATTCTTAAAGTAGCATGTTCCTATGACTATATAAATTATTAGACCTATTCTAATTACCACTATCAATTAAGCATGAAAAAAACACACACATGTTCCAGTTAAATTTAATTACACTTTCCAATAAGACACACCCAAGTGGTCTAAAACACCTGAAATAAAACATGTTGAAGGAAAACATCATTACTTACACTCTCTTTAAAACTGCACTTAAAAGGTTGTTTTATAATGTGGGTGGTATTCTTAGATGTGAACTTAGCCCTACTATTGTCTGTCCCACCAAATCCAGCCATTCTTGGCTTCACTGAACATTAAAAATGTGACCTATTTAATGCAGAATGTATTTTTAGAACAGAGCACAATTTAAAACTGACTATCTATAAACTGGTCCAGTCATATAACATTCCAAAAAATGTATTACATGTAGCTTGGAGGTTGCAGAGAGCGCGAGAATTCTGTTTTTTCATCAGGAAACTTCAGCTAATTTAAGAAGTTTACTGGGGAAAAAAAGAAAAAATAACATTGCTAGAATTCCTAGTGGAGAAGATTTGATCCGTGTACAGCTCTCAACAATCTTGGGGACAAACCAAGACCTCCATACTGCAGATGCCAATGTGCTGGTGTAAGGCTGCTGTAAAACCTGAACTATGAAGAAGTTAATGCTACTTGATGCACTTATGAATAGCAATAGCCTGTGCAGACTAACTGACAGCAGGCCTACACTGAGTGCTGCAGCATCCTTATTTCTGACATAAACACTAATAATTAATACTAACTAATAATTCTGCCAATTATGTTTGCATTTACCCGCAACCCTGACAGAGAAGCGCCTTGGAAAATGGATGGATGGATGGACGTTTGCATTTGCAAATTCATCTCTTTAGTAATCATAAAGTAAACTAAAAAATGTGTAGCCACACTGCAAAAAAAATTATGTAGCCCAAAGCACACAGTAACTTTATACCAAGTGACTTTTAAGAGCCATTGTTTTTTGCATCATTAAGATATACATTTGATTGAGCTTTTTTTTATTATTATCTAATTAACTAATAACACAAGGTATAAGATTACAGAGCAATATTCACAACTAAAGCACTCCAAACAAAGCCACGTGTTTACTACTGTACCGTATCGTCCTCCTCCTTTGGTTCATGCAAAGGAATTCAGTCAGATGCAGACACACCAGCATGATTAGGCTTTTCAATGCTCAATGTCATGAAGATGAATTTGAAATGGAAGCTCTGATTAGGTAAATTCAGGACTCAGGTTACCTCTCCAGTCGTGGAGGTCCCGGAGGAGGAAGCTTTGCGGCCAGGCCGCGACTCTTCTGTGCCCATCATGTCGGCTGTCTGGCGAGCTCTTCTGCCAGATTTAGCAGCCTGAAGATAAAGATAGCCAGACTTTTGAATAAAATTAATCCATTAATGCCCACATCTAAATATTCATATCATTTCATGTATTTTCTAAGCTTGCCCGAGTACAAATCTGAGAAAAAATTTTAATTTTCCTAAATATAGGGAAAACTGTTAAACCATGTCTGAAACACTTTTATTACTTAATGTATTATGTTAAATACAGTCTTTTGATCACTTTTTGGGACTACTGACACTGAAATAATACAAAATCCAAATTTGAATTTGAATAAAAGTATGAAAATTAAGTGTAACAAAAAAGTCTAACTGGTACTGTTAGATGTTCATCCAAGGTATAACCACTAGACTAGAGGTGCACTGTCCTGACCCTCTGGGGTATCTGAGTATTAATTAGAGACAGGTGTGCTGGACATGAACATTCCAGGGCGGTAGCTAGATGTCCAGGACCAGAACTGGGTGTCCCTGCTTTAAACTAATCGAAACAACTTCTGTGGCACTTTCCTTGTCATATTTAATGTTATTAAAATAAGCGTGGTTTAAACAAGTATTCTACTCTGTAAAAAAGAAAGAAAACGATAAATAAGTGTTGAGAATCACTGTCACTCGGGCTTTCTTTTGGTGACGGTTTACTGTTGCTAGGGCAACCGTTTGCTGTTGCTAGGGCAACTGACGCTTCTGTTCAAAACTGGCGACGGTAATCAATAAAGAGCTAGATACGCAAAAGCAAGCAAGTTCATCGTTCACATTTAGCTGGCTAGCTAGCTATTGTCACAATTTTGAGCTGGCTAGCTAGCTACTGTCACAATTTTGAGCTAGTTCGCTAGCCTAGTTAGCAGAGATTAAGTCAGTGAGCTGATTATTAACGGCACGTTTCAATATTTTCAATAAACATCATACATCTTACTGAACAACGAGGCTAAAGTTGGCTTCCTGTTCGATAGCTTCTTGTTCGAATTTCTCCGTTCCACCTTAAATGGTGCAGCAGTTATATTCTGGCGCCTTATACAGAACCTGACTTCAGCTTCGTCTGTACAGAAATGATACCGTTGAAGGGTTTAGCCGCCCGTGAATCTAAACGAAAATAGTGTAATCTTCTCCTCAGTTTTGGGCTAAAGTCGGTGACTGCTGTGTTTCACAGTGAAATGAGCCGCTACAGAAGCGGTGTGCTAACAACAGCAGCCTGTGGTATGAAAACACGAAAACAAAGTCATTAAACGTCCCATTTGCATGCATGCAGTCACTCTGCGACGTTTAAGGTGACTATAACCTACATTTTTCGGGAATCCGTTGTCTCCCAGCTGCAACGACTCGTCCATTCCTATTTGTTTGTTTGTAAGAAACTTCCAGCGAAGCTTCCCGTTATTCCGCAGTCTTTACTTCCTGGAGACTAGCAATCGTCACGCAGCAACCGTCGCCATGGTGATGAAAATGGCGCGCTAAATTGGATTGAGATTACAATGGAATTACATGGATATATCCAGTGTATATATACAGTACTGTGCAAAATACTCAGGTGATTCCCGAACTAAATATGGGGAGGATGGGTTTTCATTTGCTGTATAAGTCTCTGAAATGTGTGTAAAACAAGAAAGCCCAAAGACTGTTAACTTTAGCTGACCAAATTTTGTTGATTGACGAAGACCCTCGTTAAGATGCCTTTTTAAATTATTTAATTAATGTATTTATTAACTCATTCATTCGTTCATTTACTTGTTTGTTTCCCTCTTAATTGTTCTTTTACTGGTCTTTGAGTGTTCTGTTTGCAATTCTGCCTTGTGTGTCTGTACACTAGGCTTTAAGCTTTGTTGTGGCACTTATACTTACCATTGTATTTATTCAAGAAGTTATGCCCTTCTAACGTTAGTTATCTTTTGTGATTGTTCAGCCTGTATGTAGGCTCACTACAGTTGTTCTGTAAATAGCCAGGTCTTTCCACATCGTTTTAGTAGACAGGTTTCAAGCATTAAGGAGGACCAATGTAGATAATGCTCAGTCCAATGGCATTATCACACAAACCTATAGGCAACATAAGCAATGCTAATATCTCCAAGTTTTTCAACTTGTGTTGGTTAAGACAATTGTATCCTAGTGTCCAAAAATTCCATCACTTTTCTAGTATATAAAATGTGGCAAAAAGCAGCTTTTTGTTTGAATGTGTGTTTTTAGACTATAATATGCATCACATGCATATTTTCCCCTGCTTCAGTCACACTGTTAGACTGCCTTCCACTGCAAAAAAAGGACAACTGTGCTTGTCAGGAATAGTTATCCTAGCTAATAATTAGGGCTTGGAAATGATAAATTATGAACTGATCATTGCTTTCAAAGAAAATATCATGAGCAATGACATTACATTAAACATGATTAGCCATGAAACATCTATCCAGAAAACTGTGCTACAGATCCACCACACGTGTAAAGGCATTTCATGCCTCTGGGGTCCACATCCTTGTGGTAAAACTATTCAATGAGACCTAATTTAGGTTCATGGCATCCAATGGAAGTACAGAGTTTATTTTTGTTAGTCAATGGATAGTTGGTTGAGTGCCAGCAATCTGGGGTCTTTTATTGTTTACTAGAATATTGCCAGTGGATGTTGATTTAAGGGCCTTGGGCCTCACCATATATAGAAATGTTGATTTGCAGCCTCCTACACCAGTTATGGTGCCAGATAGAACATTAACATTATCATTATCACATATGATGAGTGAACAACTGACTGCTGTACAGGTATCGGGGGAGAAAGACAGTATGAAAGATTGAAATATCAGCTTTGTCTCTGTCAGTTAATGGATGAATAAATCAAATGAGTGAACAAGTGGTGGACAGACATCATGTGTAGACCTACATTCATGGGAACACTATAATCTGCATGTGTTAAAAAACTATCATTTTATCATTTTAACTTAGCATCTCATAATAATCACTATCTCATAATTATGATGTAGTATCTCATGGTGAGAATTGATCTTATAAAAATGACTTAATGTTTCATAATAATGCCCTAATATCTCATAATTACAACATAATTATGACTATGTCATAATTGTGACTTTCAATTTCAAAATGGAAAAAACAACTTACTCTCTCACAATTATTAATTAGCATATCATTATTGTGACTTTTACAGAATTATGACTTAGTATCTTATAATTGTGACTTACCTTCTCATAATTATGACTTTCACACAAGAAAGTTTTCTCTTTATCATGAAATAGTAAATAATTATTATGGGACATTAAATCATAATTTTGAGAAATAATAATAACTTTCTCAGGTTGTTATGAGTCATAATAATAATGAGACAGAATCTCATTATTGTGTGATAGCAAGTCATAAGGGCTTCAAGACGGCTCTGTATGTTAGAAGTGGAGAATACGTTTTGTTTGCATGTTCGTTTAAAGGTCCACTAGGGGGCGCGCATGCATGTAAAAACGCGGTGGCGTGTGTGCATGTATGTGTATGTGTGTGCGTGACTGAGAGAGAGAGAGAGAGAGAGAGAGAGAGAGAGAGAGAGAGAGTTTCTTCTTTACGCGTGGCGTGGACACAGTTCTTTTAACCGATTTCTAGTCACCTCTTTTTGTTCTTAACTAAACCGCTAAAATAATAAGAGTTTTGCTGCCTTTCATCCAGCCTGTGGGTAAGTAGTTGCCTTTCTTTTGCTCCTCCTCCGTCCCGGGACGTCACGGGCCCCGTCCCTATAAAAAGCCGTTAGAGCCCCACAGCTCATCTGCAGCGAGAAGAGGCGCGAGGGGACGAGGGTATAGAGTCCACAACAGCATCTGCTTCGAGGGAATATGCTGGTGGGACAAGAAGGCTTTGAAAAAATAAACTCTTTAGCGTAGCAAAGACTCATGCATTAGCCATGTTATGGAATTCTCCTGGGATGCTTTTTGGAGTGCAGTGCATGGCTGCTGAGCTTAAGTTTACAGGATGGGGAAAACTCTCTCACGACTTGAACTCCAACCAACTGAGAGGATAATCTGGAATTTACTTTCATAGTTTTTTTTTTCTTTTGAAAATATTTTTTTAGAAGTATTTAATTTTTTGCATCAACTACAGCTCACCTTAAGTGAACTGGAACTCTCGTTGGTATTTGAACAAGTGAGGACACACGCACATACACTCACACCCACACACCACCATGCATCTAGGCAGAGCACTTTTGTTTTTCCTCCTCCTCTTGAACAGTGTGACCATGATTTTCTCGCTGTCTACTTGCACCACTGTGGACATTGACCACATCAAGAGGAAGCGAGTGGAGGCCATCCGGGGACAGATCCTGAGCAAACTGCGGCTGACGAGTCCACCGCAAGCTCTGGGTCCCAATCAGGTCCCGTACCAGGTGTTGGCACTCTATAACAGCACCAAAGAGCTGATAGAGGAGTTGGGCAGGGACCGGCAGCAAAGCTGTGGCCAGGATAACACTGAGACTGAGTACTACGCTAAAGAGATACACAAATTCAACATGATCCAAGGACCACCTGAAAACAGTGAGTAACCATAAACAGCTGTTTGTTTAACTGGTTCAAGAGATTTTACTACACTGTTTGATTTAAAGTCTTCCAGTGAGGGACAGTGACAGCCTGTGATCTTGCTAGGAATAACATGAGGCATATTGTTTTAGGCAACAGCTCTGGTTGATTTCTGTCATTAGATCACTACAGCTGGAAACCCAGCACACAGAGTAATAATGTCATTTAATCTGTGGGACTTTGTGATGGAAAATGATGTGCTGTATGAGAATGACCTTCTAATAACGTTTTATTCTGGCATGACACAACTGAAGAGCACAATTGGAAAAATAAAATGAGCACATTCAATAAGGGGGACTATGTGTTTGTAGCTTACATTTCCACTTTAAAGAGTTTAGGATGTTCTTTTGACTATTAACTGCAGGCCAATGAAAGTTCAAGAGGGAGCCAAAATGGTAAACAGAGGACATGCTTTTATCAGATCGTTTATCACTCTCCATTTTAGCATGTTCACCTGAAGCTCAGTGGAAAATACCTCAGTGGATTTTTCCATGAGTCCACAGCAGGCCAGGCCTTGTGGTCCCATCCAAGTTCACACAGGCCCTAGATTTCAGGGGTCAACTCTTGAAACTGCTGTGAAATGGTGGGGAAATAGTGACATGTTGGGCTAACGGTAGGACTTTCTCGACCATTTCATCCCCTCTTTAGAGGAATATTAGCACATGCACTGTCCTCGACCGTGACTGGAGCAGTGTGGGAGCTCGCCAGTCCTTTCCCACTGAGCCAACGACCAGACTGTCTCAGGCAGCCTTTCCACTGGAACCATTTTAACGAGCCTTGCTTATACTGTCCACGGAACAAGTCGTCAGTGTTTTTCCCCCCTTGTCAGACGCCATAACCACGGTTTATGTACATAATTGTCCTTTCAGTTTTTGTCTGGAACCATGTGTTAATATCACAAATGCTTTATAGCAGCCTTTGTAAGTTTTGGACAGGCCTGTAAAGTGATGCTTTTGAGAAGAGCTCATGCGTTCTTCATCTACAGCCTCTCTTGATTAATAATATACGCTTAAGGTCGACCAGCCATCCCATCTATGGCTTAACTCTGCATTCTCCATTGCAGTTAAGTCTCAGGAGAACACAAGCTTTTTGGAAAGTGAAAGAATTGGACTTGGGCCTGTGCAGTGATGGAAGCAGGTCATTGCATCATGTAACTGTTTTTTCAAATCAACAGGTGTTTTATGCTAGAGAGACACTGAACAGACCGTCCTCTGGCTCCCAAACAAGCCCCTGCGCCAAATGTGGATTTCAGGTCAACTAAAGTGCTTCTGACACTCAAAATATACACTCCCTCAGCTACTTTAGCTGCCATACCAAATATATGGCTTATGGTTGCTTCGCCATTTCAAGAAGGCAACTGGCCTGGGAGATCTTCTGGTTATCAAGCAAGCACCCTTTCAGCTTTCATTCCCAGCATGTGCAGATATCGACACAAGAGGAAAGGATTTGCTCCCTCATCGGTAATGGTTTCCAGAGTCAAATAATGTTTATTTCTAATTTCCATTGTGTAATTTGGCCATTAAAGGGGGCCTGTTTTGCTAGAATGCGGTTGATGTCACCATGGAGAAACCAAGGAATGTATATTCACAGTCCACTCGCACCAACTAAAGTACTGACATGCGCATGAATTGCATTTCAGCTGTGTGTGGAATGTGCATAATGATTATTTTTTCTTTTTAAAATGTTTTTATCCAAGCATTTATCCTTTTAGAGACAGATCACGCTTCTAGCAATTTCTCCTCCTTTGTTTGTCTCCAAAAATAGTCAACCAGAGTAATATCGCTTGAAAGCATTTTTGAAATACCAAGTTTGTTTGCCCATTGAGCAGGCCTGAATTTGGTGGGAAAAATGGACTGTTAGAACGTTCTCAGTCTCATACCTGCATTCCATAGCCTTTGCTATGCTAGCTTTGCTTTGGTAAGCTGACTTCTGACCTCTGTAGCACATATCCCAAGAGATAGCAACCCCAAGTCTGAATCTAAGGGACCAAAGACTATCTAATGTCTGTTTTACCAACAGAAAGCAAGACGTCCTTCCACTTAAATTTTGCAAGGGCCACGTTAATTGAACATAATGTTAATTGAGATAGTTAGATGAAGGTGACCTGATCATGAGGATGGTTAATAGTATGTGGCATTAGGTAATCAGTGATTGAGCAGGCAGGGAGGGGAGGATGTGGACTCGAGCTGCAGACAGCACTGCTTCTGATATATGGAATAGTAAGAAGGTGATGTAATTTCCAAGCAAAACAGAGACCAAATTTTCTGGCCAATACTGGAGGGCCAGAGTCCTCCCCCTTACTCTACACACAAACACACACACTCACACACACACACACACACACAGAGGAGATTTTTTCCTCCTCTTCATCCCTGATCAAGTGGAAAAAAGTCTTACTTCTGCAGCAAGCCCTAGCGCATTATCTCATCTAAGCGTAGTCAGCCTACAAGACTGTGTGTGAGTGTATGTGTGTGTCATGATTTATTCAAGAGCCGCCTCATTCAGAGTGCAGAGACACACACAAGAGCTCTGTGTTGTAGTGGTGCTGCTTACTCTAAGACTTTAAATAGCCCAAAGAGTCATTCAGTCAAATGGTCACTTAACATGGGTCAACAACAAAGAGAATGTAAAAGAAATGCCTTTGAAATATCTAGTGGGTGACCCAATTTCAAAGACAGTAGAATTGTTTGAAAGTAGATAATAATACTACTTCATTCATGGCCCAAAATTAAGAAAATATACTAATTTATACAGCTAACAGTACTGTGCAAAAGTTAGAGACCATCCTTCATTTATTTCATTTCCAGTTAAAATGGCCAATGAGTGCCAGTTAATCATTTTTTAGGGGATATTTCTGATAAGATCATATTATATATATATATATATATATATATATATCATAAAACAATTGTATGCATAAGGAAAAAAACAAGTGGAGTAAAATGTATTACAAGATATCTTAATCTGTTAGACCAAAACGGACACATTCAGATAAAGAGTTCCTCCATCTTTGTGAGAGAAGAGAAACCCAAGCCACGTTTGTTTCGATTCTGAAAAAAATCTACAGGTGTTTCTGTCCATCCTTCCACTGTGAGAAGGCAGCTCAAATGCCAAGAGACCATTACTGAAAAAAGGAAACAAAAATAAGATTATTTGCAAAGCAAACAGAGAAGCTTTTGGTGTTCTCAAAACAATGTACTGACCTCAACATCGTTGCGTTTGGGATTACTTGGATTGTGAGAAGGAGAAAATGCAACTAACTTCTAAGACTGAACTTTGGAGGTGTGGAAAAATATCCCTGCAGATTTCTTTAAAAACTGAAAGCAAGTATCCTGAAAAGAAAAGTGTGGACACATTAAATACTGATAAAGGGATATTATATTTAGTTGTTGAAGCTTCTATGTAATTCTGTGTGTACTTTTTTTTCCTAACGATGAAAAATGAATATCTTGTACTTAATGGAAGGTGGTCTAAATGAGGGTGGTCTGTGATCTTCTCACAGTTCTATAAGCTTGTATATCTGAACACATTATGCCCTTTGAACAAGAATTTCAATTATATTAATATATTTCTTCCCGTAGGAGAGGGACTAGAACATGAAACATGTTTTCTTAGGGCAGTCTTTGGAAGATGATTGATAAAGAACTTTTGTACTTTTAGAGTCTGAGAGTTGAAACCCTTTTTAATTAAATTAAAGCTGATAAGAAATTAAATCAGAGGGGAAAAAGCACAGGTCTACATCAACTTTTTTTGCACTCTGAACGTTGTTTCTTGTTAAACGCGGTCCAAATTCTTCCTCAGCAGCTGGCCGGCACGTGACCCTCTTTGCTCCTCTGTTCCATTTCCTGTGTTTACCTCCACTCTCTGACATCTCCAGCAGCCCTCTGGGCACTGTGGCTGTCCTGACTGCAGAGATTGCTTTTTCAGAAGTCTCTGTGTGATGTCACCTGTCGGAGGATGGAGGTACATCCTAGACACAGGAAGACAGGATGGGGGTGCTGGGCCAGCAGTGTCTGGGACACAGCCTTTATAGGATGCTTAGGGAATGATGGAGGACTGTAGTTGCTGCTGTCCTTTCTCTGGAATTGTACGTTTTTTTGAAGATGATCTCACTGATTACCTCAGAAGTTAGACATTATACTCACATACACTGTGTAAGAAACTGAAGTAGTTTATGTGCCTAATTGAAAAAAAATATTATATTATATTATATTATATTATATTAGATGCATAGCAATGATATAAAAAATGTTTTGCAGAAGAAAACTTTATAGCACAAATTAAATCTACTCTATCTTATATACCTTCGATGGTAATTTGGGTATAAACGATAACAGATCAACCAATATTTCTAATATGGGACTATATTTTTTACATGGATATAATCATTTACGATGACAAATGTTGAGGTCAGACTCCTGCTGATGTAAGCATCATGGTGCTAGCCTTCAACTCGGATGTGTTAAAGGGGGCTGTAAATTATAATTTTGTATTTTACCCAATTATGCCAACAATCCCCCACACTCATAGTCATGGAACAAATTACCTAGAGACTAATGCCTTGGCAAAATTAGGCCATAATGTGAAATCCACCTTAAACCATTGCAATGGGAAAAATGAGATCATCCAAAAGGAAACCAAAGGCTTGATTAGAATTTCAAATCTCCTCTCAAAGAGGGGCTTTCCACCTTCAGCAGGAGGACCACAGTATTGAAAGAGAGCAATAGACAATACAGAACAAGGCTTTTGTAGATTCTCGGACCTTGTGGAAAGTTACTGCAATATTTGACTGAACTTTGAAAAGGTTGTTTGGAAAAGGGACATGGAAAACACAATCATTAGTCAAAGTGCCAGATCTGTAAACCGGTATCAAAGATCAAACGCTTTATAAAGAATAGCATTCCAGGCCGATCATGTTGTCATACAGTTCTTTCTGTGTCCCTGTTAACTGCACCTAAATAGCTGATGACTTGGCTGTAAATCGGTGTTTCCATGTGGCTTATAAAATAGTGGCCATGTGCTTGTTTTGTTCAGCACTGCATGCACCCAGGCTACAAAAATAATAAGCGAATTGAGCTGCATTAGTGGCCAGAAAAAAATAAATGAATGCCTATCTGGAGTGCTTAAGAAATAGGTATACACAGGAGTCTTTCTAGAACTGCACTGCACAGCATAATCTGTTCATTACATAAATATAGCCTACCACATTTCTCGTGCCATCCAACCAGCTAGGGATTTCATGGATTGCTAATGGATTGTGGTCTGTCATCAACTTGCTCAGCTTTTAGAAGTCATTTAAAGTAGTTTTACATGAAACACTGGAATGATCTGATGATCTGAGAGGACCCTGAATGCTGTTTGTACGTCTGTTCAAAGGCACGATTGCGTATGTGGGCAGTTTTAGCCATAGAGCAAGCACAAATCATAGTTTTGCTAATCGGTTGACAGACGTTCCTCCTAAAACACTCAACCTTTGGGAGTTTACAGCTCAGAGGCACCTGTTCTGTAGTAGAGTGAGTGGGAGGAACCGCATTGGTATCCCAGGCCCTTTCGGCCTAGTTCACCAACCTTGCATGGGACATTTGGTTTTCATTTTATGACTTCAACTTGTTGCTAACTTTTCCTCTGTAAAGCACAAACAGATGGGACGTGGCTTTTGCCTGCACACTCTCCTCAAGCGAGTAATCACTTTCATTCACATCAGAGGGAGATTGAGATCTGAGAATCTAAATTGAATTTAGGCAGTGATGCTCCATAAAAATGCACTGGGAGAAACCTTTGCTCTCTTGCCTTGCAGATGACCTGCCCTACTGTCCCAAAGGAATAACATCCAAAGTGTTTCGCTTTAATGTTTCATCCATGGAGAAGAATTCCACCAACCTGTTCCGAGCAGAATTCCGTGCTCTGCGGGTGCCCAACTCCAGCGCCAAGAGGAATGAGCAGCGCATTGAGCTCTATCAGGTAGGCGTTATTCTTTTTGGGTATGTGGTTTTTCATGACAAATACAGGACTTGGCTGAGTCACTAATGGATTTTAAGAGCTACTCTACAGTAAGTCTCAGGTTATAACTAATGATAAGTACTGTAAAAGCAGTAATAGAATTCCTACTAAAGACCCTAAAGTGTCAGGAGCAGATGCTAAAACACATTTAACCCCTTAAACTCAGGGTTAATTATTATTAATACACATTATCCAGTAACTACTACACTACAACTACTAATATGTACGTTACATAGTTATATGAATGAAGAAAAGTATATCCACATGCCTTAGCATATAAAGGAACAATACAGCTCCCAACAAGAGTTGATTTCTCAGAATTGAGTTGATTGAGAATGATTTCTCAGAATTCTAATATTTCTATAATTCACTTTTACATTTTTTCTTAACCTCTTAAATTCCTAGGCTTACTACATACAAAGATTTATTTTTCAGTAGCTATCAGAATTTTAATTGCAAAATAATGTAGCTTTTCTTAGGTTATAGAGGTGTGTTAAGGGGGTTTACCGTTTAAATTCCCAGGCCTACTATATTCTAAGGCTTGTTATTCAGCGATCACATTGAAAACAATACACAGTAACAGAGAGTTAGCAGGGAGAAATGGAGGCCTGGACCCATCTGACTGAAGGTGAAGGTTAAATCAGACCTATGGGGAAAACTAGTGATCTACAAGAATGCTATAGTTTTTTGGCTTGAGCACTGAGCTAACAGACATTTCAAAGATGAATACAAAAGTTCTTTGTACCAACAGAACAGAACAAAGTTGGTTGGCATGCACATCTGATCTCCATATTCTTTGGTTTTACAATTTTTTTATATAATTTGAAAATGCCTGCTGTCCTTTATGTTGTGCTGATATTTCACATTGAACAGATCATTAGAAATAGTTAAAAATTGCTTAAATTAATTAACATTAACTTACATTGAATGCTATGAATGTTTTTTTCTTCTCCTGTAAAGTTACTTTTTGGGAGACTTTATTGAAGATTTTGTTCTGACAGTGACAGTTTGTCCTAATCCATTCGATCCTAGACTTATTACTCGCTTATTAATCTTATTATTCAACAAGTACTATGAATAATTAAGTAACTATGTAACTTATATTTGGTAGTTATGTAGTTATGAATGAAGACTTGACGTGTGGGTCCACTGTCAGTCTTTAGGATGTAAAGGGTTAAAGTAAGCTTTTTTTTTCTTTTTTTTTTAATTCGCACAGTTAACTCCCAGGCCAGCAGTTTCTTAACACCAGACGCTATTATATATCATCATGGATCTGATCGTGGGACCAAAAAAGGACACTGAATACTGAATTTATATCAAGTCCCCTAACTCTTGCTTCTCCAGTTTTTCAAGGCACTGATCTTTATTCCAGGCGCCGGCGAATGGATTATACAGAAGTGCATTTGCACAATTTAGCTGAACAAAGGAAGTATTCTGAGAAAGCCTGAGTAAAGCTTGCTTTTCTGCCTCTGTCATAGCCAGAGTGTGGTAACGTAATACAGTGAGCGAAGGTGAGAGTTGTAGAAGATATATTGTGCTTAGAGGCATATTACAAATACACGTAGTCTGTGTACGTACATATATACTTAGAGTGTATATATGAGGTGAGGGGGGATTTTGGGTCGGTTTCCTCATTAATCTCCCAGGAGAGGCTGGGAGCCCTGATCAAGTTCCAGCGTTTCCTGCCAGAGAGACGTGCGTCTCCGGCCCTGCATACCACTTCTCTTCTCCGCCAGGCGCTGGCCACGGCGCAGGCCCAGCCTGACAGGACCACAGATGGTTTCCAGGAGCCCTGCAGGAGATAGAGGCCGGGTCAGCCACTGGAAGGAGGAGGCAGAGGGGAAAGGGAGGGGAAATGGGGGTGCAAAGTGAGAGCCTCACCCCCACACATTTGCCTGAAGCTGATTGGCAGGAGTTCTAGAGGCTGAAGCTTTAGCGTGGGCTGCCTGAGTGGTCTCACAGGACCCCATCCTCAGCTTGAGTCTCACAGGAAGTTAGATTAGGTCCTGACGCTGCTCAAAATCTACTTATTCTAGCCTCTTTATAGTAAGCCAGATAGTTTTGGAAATGTCTAATGCACTATGGGGAAGTATAGTGATTTTATCAGGTGAAAATAAACATTAGATGTTATAGTACTGACTGTGGCTTTCAGCTACTTCAAGGCCTTCTGAGTAGAACGATGTGGTCAGTTTTTTTTTGTTAACTTAGAAAAACATTCAAAACTATGCTTTATTACCTTATTTTCCCAAATAAGTTCAAGTGTAAAACAGTGTGGTGTAAATCTTGAAGAGCACTGGAGAAGCAGTTTATACTGAACTGGTAAAAGGGGCTACATGCAGGCATTAACATGCAATATGGGGATATCTCACACACCAGGAGTCACATTTTCCATGAGGGAGAGAGGAGAATGCTTTGGCCTCGGGCATCCTTGAGTGTCTGGCTCAGACAGTGCTGGCCAGGCCAATGTCTGGAGCTTGTGTGTGTGTGTGTGTGTAAGTGTATGTTACCATATGACACAACCGCTCATACTAGCAATCAAAATTTTATTTTGCTGTTAAAAAATAGCAAAAACTATGTCTAGAACAGTTTGGAGAGGAGGTTAGTGCTGAACTGAGTATCAGTGTACTAGTGTTGCTGCTGTTTGATTGCCAGATACTCCGACTTGATGAGCACATTGCGAAGCAGAGGTACATTGGGGGCAAGAACGTCCTGACCAAGGGAACACCAGAGTGGGTCTCCTTTGATGTCACAGAGACAGTGAGGGAGTGGCTTATGTACAGAGGTGAGTTAAAGCTAACATTACACCAATACTGATAATGTAACAGATCTGATACTGGCACTGGCAGTACAGTATAGGTATTTACAACACATAATACCAATACCATGAAGCAATTTCTGACTGAGTGATGCTTTCATGCACACCAGTAGATGGAGCTTAACTGAAGCAAGCAACATGTTGGCAGTGTGGGATTATTTTACAAGCAGTAGCAGGCCCACAGACAGACATTTTAGTGGACAGGAGCTCAAGAGGAAAAAAGGACAACATGAACATTAAACAATTTAATTAACTGTATATTAATATTCAGGAAAGTTTTTCCAAAGCAGCAGCTTTACTATCTGTAAAAGACTGGAACCCCAGTCACCAGTGTGTAATCCCCACATATAAATCTCATTTTTTTTACAATAATAAAAACTTGGTGTAGCAAGTTAATAACACCCCTTACTGCCAACATCATGTTTGGTTGTTGTAATAAGCACATCATGGAATGAGCTGTTTTCTTAAAGAGATTATCTATATTTTATTGGTGGGATTTCTAGTGGTCAGCACTGTGCCAGAGGGTGCACCCAAGAGTGATGCTTGTAGAACCCAAGCTGACCCATGAGCTCTATTCCCTGGACAAGTCTAAGCTAAGCCTCACGGAATCAGATTTTGAAGAACACACTTCCAAGAGGGAAGTGTTCAGTCTGAGGGTAAAGTGCTGAGTACAATCAGCAAAGATATCAATACATTAAATTTACTGAAACACTGAAAGTTCAATAAGTTATCCAACCACTAAAATGCCATTCAAGCTCAGTATGTTTTATTTGTGACACCTAACACTATCTTTAGCAAAACATTTATACAGTGAAATGGTATAAATATCAGAATTTATAAGCACCTACGTAGTATTATTGGTACCGCAGTATCAGTAAGTATAAGGGTCAGTATTAGCATGTCTTATAAAGTGGTTTAAGGTTTTCATAGACATGCATACATTAAAGAATGTCTGGAGCCAATAAGGCTATCTGATAGGGATAGCTAAAAGCAATTGGAAATTAGTTTCAAATTCTGGTATTAGATGCACATTTAGATTTGGGACAGTAAGATTTCTCTTGGATGTCTGCACTGCAATAGTATTCTAGACTGGAGGTATCCATAGAAATATAACCTTAGCAGAGGGTTATTTTAACCTTTTTGCCAAGTCTCTTATTTCGCTGTCTAAGGAGTCCATATGATTCATATGTAAGATATAATAAGCATTTTGGAGTTTCTGAAGTGTCTTACCAAGGTAAATAGCTTGAAAATAGATATTATAAACCACCCTAGTTGAGTTTGCATTTTTCAGTAGGGAAAAAACTGAATCTGGAAACTTATTCTAATGAGAACAGTTCTGAAAACAAATGTGTTTGACAGTAAATTGTGTTTGTCCCAGCCTTAGTTGGAATGGAACAGTTGGAACTTAACAAGCTGCAAAATGAAAATATTTAAATCATGGTTTCAGGAAATAACAAATAACAATTTATATTAATACAAAAAAAGTTTTGACAGGGCACAGGATTTAGACCATTTGGTCAGCTTCTAGCATCACTGAATTGCATATTCTCTCCAAATGCTGTGCAGAGACTAACCTTGGCCTGGAGATCAGTGTGCACTGTCCCTGTCACACCTTCAACCCAAATGGTGACATCATTGAGAAAGTCAGTGAGGTGCTGGAAGTCAAATTCAAAGGTGAGATGCACTGGAGCCAGGAAAAGCACATAGGCTTCCATCATTTTCCTCAGTTTGATTGCAGTGTGGGTGGAACGATGTAACCTATATCCATCACTGAATGAATTCAGAAGACAACACTGCTGTTTTACAAAAATAATTTTGGACCGATTTGAGCTGGCAATTACAAGCCAACGTTTTACTCACTTAAATAAATGAAATTCATTGATTACTGGTACTAAATTGGGCAGCTTGATTAAATACATTCTGACTTTTTTGGCACAGCTGATTGTGACTCTTGGTTCAAAAGCTTAGTCAGCAGGTCTATAAAGTATTGTAACATATTTGGGAAATTGCTATATTGCATCATTACTTTGTGAATCAATGCTAAATACTACAGCAAAGTTTGGACCACTAGTTGGAAATTGTGCTTGGGTGATGTAGTTGTCAGGGAAAACGTGATCACTCCATTTTTGTCATTTTTCATTTATTTTATCAGTAAAAATGCCAACTACCCTTTTTATTGTGTTGAAATTCCATGGTAAATGGAACAATAGAAATGCTGCAAAATCACTTGGAAAAAATCTTGCTCCATTATCTGCCATTCAAAGTTAAAGTTTTTTGCTTCACTGTACAGTTCTTGGTGGAAAGCTTCTCTCATTTCTTTGAGGTTCCTCAGTAATTCTGTTTTTGTCACCTCATCTCTGCTTCCCTCTACCATTTCTACCCAGGATAACATAAATGCCTTCTGAAGTTCTGTCCAACACATGTGGGTCTAAGTTGTAGAGGGAGATAATGCTGACAGAGAAGGACAGAGATTGTGAGCTTGATCATGGGAACACACTTGAGTGTGGAATCTCACTTAGTGTTGGGGGGCCTCAGGGTCTTGGGGTTTTGGGAATTCTCCCTACTCCATCAACGGGCTTCAGTGCGAGGAATGCACTGCTGCCACGGGCGCTCAGACTCTTGGCCCTGAATTAAAGAGGGGCGTCCGTATCCACTGGCGACGCTTCTCCTGGGACCTAAGCTGCTTTTTCTATCAGGGACAGATTGGATGAGCAGACGGCTGAAGGGGGAGAATGGAGGGGCCTGTTCTGATGGGATAAGTTGTAGAACAATGACCATTGGTGGGCTGAAGTACCAGAGATTGGAGAAGCAAAGCAGTAGCATGGCTTATATTTGTCCTTCAGCACCCACTGAGCTGTGTGGTTGTTGTGTAGGTATGGATCTGGAGTATGATGAGAACCGCTGGGACCTGGGCCGACTGAAGAAGCAAAAGGAGCAGCTCCTACCCCACCTCATCCTGATGATGCTGCCGCCCCATCGCCTGGATGTCCCACCAACTTCCAGACGGCGCAAAAGGGCACTGGACACCAACTACTGCTTCTCGTGAGGAGTTTTTCTAAATAGTTTAATAAATAGTGTTTATTGTACATTTCATATTGTTACATAAAACACCTGTTCACAAGTTTGGCATTAATGTTTCTTTAATATAAAACAAGCTTGGCAGCAGATAAGTTCATAACATGATTCTGTTAGTTCATCCCTGAATTAGCAATTGTAGGCAAAATTTTAGACATTTCTAGCATATTCATAATGATTCACTTCTTGTAAGTCGCTCAGGATAAGAGTGTCTGCTAAATGCTGTAAATGTAAATGTAAATAATGATGAACAGAGCTGTAGATGATTCTAAAATGACCAAGAAAGCTAAATAGCTGCAAGAATGGATTTATATTAAATTGAATATTCAGAATGCCTTGTGGTGGTCAAACCTGAAGGCAGATAACTTGACAAAACCTGACTATAAATAGATAATTATAATATATTGTTTATCCAAAAATAGTATCACGTAATAGAACACCTAAAACTACATTTTGATGTATAGTTAATAACATGCAGATCTACACTGTATATTATTGTATATAAAATAACAACATAAAATTATTAACATAAGTGATTCCAAACTTTTGAACAGTGTTATTTGTTTAGTGAAATAAAAATCATGAACGAGAACAGATTCTCTTTCTCTTGGCTCACCAAGGAATCTGTCTCACAGAACCACAACATACTGCCACAATGGAAAATAAAAACAGAAATCAACAACAAAACATTTATATTTCATCACTGAAGTGAGTTTGCCAGTCCTCTCTAGTCTGCATTCCAATTACTATTAGCACACCACAGTTCCCTTAAGAGACTGTATGACTAAACCTCTAATTGGCATCTGACAGCTTTAACCATGGAAGAAGAATCAGCAAGTTGAGATCTGTCCCTGTATTCAAATCAGAGTAGGCTCGTCTCTAGCGCGCTCCTCACCGCGAGGATTCCTTGTTTTACCTCACCGACAACATTAGACGCCTGGGCCCAGTCCAGGAGGGAAAAAAATGACACACCTCGCAGTGGAATTTCTGAGCCTCCAAAGACACAGCCTGAGCTGTTTATAAGGCAATACAGAATGAAAATAGAAGGCTTAAAACGTCAAGCAAGAATTAGCTGTATTACTTCATTGAGGCTATGGAAATGTCTTCAAATGAATGCATAGAGTGTGCCAAGAAAGTAGAGTACCGGAATAAAGAGGTATATGGTGTGCTTGGAAATGAATAGAGAGGCAGTGGAGCAATTGATCAGTCACTGTCTGTTTTATTCTCTCTCTCCCTCTCTCTCACTGCTGCAGTAATTATGAGGAGAACTGCTGTGTTCGCCGGCTCTACATCGATTTCCGTCAGGATTTGGGCTGGAGATGGATTCATGAGCCTAAAGGATACCACGCTAACTTCTGCTCAGGGCCATGCCCATACCTGCGCAGTGCTGACACCACTCACAGCACGGTGAGCAAGGGGACGAATGGGACATGATCCTGTTTATTAGTTTACTTATTGCAACTTTTACAGGGAGGGCCTTTAACAGCAACAAAAGCGAACATATAAAATAGATGTCTCCTTGCAAGTGCACCATAATAGTATGCACTGTGTTGCCACTTTGTGGGCATATAAATACTGTAGGCCATTTGCTTTGATGCAGTTTGTCAGCCTCCCTCTACTCCATCCATCAATGGAATGGGACAATCAATAGCACCACTGCTTTTATTACTTGGGTCATTCTTAACACTGCATTTAAGAAACCTATATGGCAGTGGCACAAATGCATCAGGCACAGCAGTGTTGCTGGGGTTTTAAACACCTCATTGTCGCTGCTGGGTTGAGTGTACACCACCAACCAAAAATGTCCACCATGTGGTCAGGAACGAACCACTGATGACAGGCTAGAGGATGGCTCTACGCAAACTGTGCAAAGACAACAGTGAGCTACAGTCTCTAACTACCCCTATAAAGTATACCAACAAAGGCATGAGTTTCTAAAAAAGTAGGCAGTAAGTGTACACAGTGGTCAAAATCCCAGATGTAGCCGTGCCTGATACATTGGTATCACACAACATCATGCTACTACCACACCAGTGTCACAGCTGTGTAATGAATCCAAATAATATCAGCTCAGCAGTGGTCTTGTAGTGGTCCCTTCACAATGATGGATGTGGTAGATGGGGGCTGATCAACTGTGTAGCTACAAATGGGCCACAGTCAGTGAATATATATCTAAATGGTAGGTGTACCTGACAAAATAGCCAATAAGTGTAGCTACAAGGTAGGTGCACCTAAGAAACTGTCAACTCACTGTAGCTTATTTAAAGGACCCCTATCATGGAAAACAATTTTCTTAACATGCTTAAATGTACATAAATTGTTATGGTTTTGTATTGATTTAAAAAACAGTAATGCAGCAGATTCGATCAACAACACATCAACACCACAAAAGGGTTAAAGTAGCATGTAAACACTGCATGATTCACTCCCCAGTGCTTATAGTATATAGACAGATGTTAAGCTGCAAAATCAACCTGACTAGTTAGGCAAGTCAAGAATTTTCAGTTCCAGAGTATAATAAATTCTTTCACACTCTCACAGCATGACAGGATCAGAAAATGAAGCTAAAAAGATACCAAAGTGCTTCCAGCTCACAATTTCCACTCAATGTCTCAAATGTCTTTAAGGCATCAAGGCAAGATCTGGAAAACTAAGAAAACTGTCAGACAGAATTGCTCATATGCTGGTCAGTGAGGCAAATCAGAACCAGCCAGAAGCATTTTTACCTTGCCTGTTCACAAGTGTTTCAGCTCAGAATGCTTTTTAAATAAAAAGCAGCCAATCAGACCAGAGATAATTTACATATTTCAGTCTTAAAGGAACAGCAACAAAACTGGCTGTTTTTAATTTTAAGGGATTGAAAATTATTTATGTAAAAATTAATTATGACTGTTTTTGGTACAAATGTCATAAATGAAAGGGGCAGTCATGGGCTGGAGGTTAGGGAACTGGCCCTGTAACACTGCCCCCGTGTGTGCGTGTGTGTGTGCTGTTTCACTGCACGGATGGGCTGTGAAATTCCCCATTGTGGGACTAATAAGGGTCACTTAATCTGATTTAATCTAAAAATGTAGGATATGGGCTCTTTAACATTCACACATAAGATGTGATGAGCAGACAAGCTGTTCAGTGTGCTTTTAATTCCACAATAATAACACTACATTCTTACCTTCTTCCATAGTTGCTGAGCCTGTACAACACTCTGAACCCAGAGGCGTCAGCCTCACCCTGCTGCGTGCCACAGGACCTAGAGCCTCTAACCATCCTTTACTATGTGGGACGAACACCAAAAGTCGAGCAACTTTCCAACATGATTGTCAAATCTTGCAAGTGCAGCTGAGGGTTTCGGTATGACTGGCAGCCCCACAGAGGTCCTAACACTTTGGTAAGAAGAGGGAGGAGTGAGAGAGGCGAGAACTGGACTTAAAAATACCTCTATGTATCCTTCTCACCCACTTTGAGGCCCTGGAGCATGATGCTTCAAAGCACTACATCACCTATGAGTTTTGTTTCAAGGTGGATTTGCCACCAAATGCTACTATACCAACCCTCGGACCTCCACACAGACCATCTGAACTGGTTTTCCCCTGCATTTTTTCATTTTTTTTTTGCTCTCCTTTCCTTGTTGCTTTTTTAGAATTTTGAACTGTACGTGCTTCCATGCAACTCGTCTTGGGCATTTCTGAACCAGTCGAATCACTTAAAACAACAGTGCTTACTTAATGACAAATGCAGAAGCTGCTTTATCCAGGATGACTCAGCAGCTGAGGTCAGGACACCAAGGACGACTGATAATGCCTACTGGATATATTAAAAACAGACTTAAAGTTAATGAGCATCACCTGGCTGTTGCTAAGGTGATCGGCAGGTTTTTCTTTTTCGTTTAAATTGTAAAGCCTTGACGCACAGGATTCATCTATGCTGAAAGTTGTGCTGTGGTCTTCACAGTTCCCTACTGTTCGTCTACAAGACAGGCTAACAGATGCCAATTATCTTACAAATAATGTTATTAATGATACAGATATGCTGGAAAGAAACATTTCTGAAAAATGTTTTTTTGTTTTGGTTGTTTACCTCCGTTACACATTGGAATCTTTTAGGGATATTCGGTCATTAGGGCTGCATGAAGCAGACAGTACAATGTAAAATGATGTATGACACTACATGAAATCGAAACTAGATCACAAACTGTAAGTTTTTTTTTTTTTTTTTAACTGCTATTACTCTTGAGACACCTTTTTTATTAAAAATAGTCTTGGACAAATAGACTGAATTTGGAGATTTTCTGCAACTGTAATGCAAGACAAAGTATGTAAGGTTATCTCATGCAGTTGTTGTATAATGGTGTATTGAAAACATACTGTATTTATTTCTGGAATATTTGGAAAACTGGATCATCTGATACGAGGTCATGAATGCATTGAGTACTGTAAGGGTAGATATAGTGACTGTGGTTTTTCTGTGTAAGATTCTGCACATTACTATTTATTTGAGCTCCATACAGCCCTCTCAAAATATAGATACCTGGATCCTTTACTGTAATTTGTGTCTATGCAAGCCCTTACAATGGTTTTAAAGAGGAACTGGTTACACTTGTGCATCAAGCCACTAAAGCCAATGGTCATACATCAGTTTCTGTCCACACTTTAGTATGTGATTTGACAAGATTGGGATGAGCATTGGGAAATGAAAGGTACCCTGTGTTCAACTTTACAGTTTAATTTATGACAGATGGCATCTCGCTGCTGTCGGAAAAAAACCTTGTATTTCCATTTTTGTCTTTTTCAGTTTTTGATATAATTTGATCATACCTGTTGTCCTTTACATTGTGTGTCATTTTAATGATGAATGGACAAAAGGAAACGACCCAAAAAGATTTCTGGTTCCATTGACTTATATTCAAAGTAAAGTAGGTTTTTCCCTTCTGTAAAGTTACCATTTTGGAGATACAAGGTTTTCTTCAGACAACAGCGAAATGAAGCCTTCATCTTTTCAAACTGCAATACATGTTTCAATTGCTCAGATATCTAACCTGCCTATAAAATTCTCTCAGTAGGCTGTTCTAAGTCTCCTGTGGTCTCAACAATTAAATCAAACTGCAGTATCAGAAACCTGATCAGAATATACTACAGCCATCCATTGCAGAGAGTCCAGTTAGGCAAGTGCTGACTTGATGAGAACTTTGGCTTAGTTCAGTAGAGCAGAGTACTCAGCAGAGTAATGAAATGCAGAGACAAGTAGCTCATACAGATGCAGTCATCAGACACTTGTATTGCAGAGGAAGCTCATCACTTTCTCATGTTCGTCGCATGTTACAGAAGGCAGCTAGATATCCGGTGGAATCTGAGAAATTACTGGGGAAATTAAAATTAAAGTTCCATGCCTGGGAAAACCATTTTTTAAATATAAAAGAGTCTGGTGTTGCTAAAGTCTCAAAATGTGCCATTCAGTCCCCAGTTCATATAGCCCACATTTTCAAACTAATTCTGAAGACAGTTTTTGTGATTTAACATATACCTTCCTATTCAGCCTACAGGAGTCAACTCTGCACATTCATGCTAAAGTTCTAAGACGTGTTTCAGTCCAAACAGCTTTTTAAATGATACAGAACAACCTATCACAGTTTTAAAAGTGTGGCAGCAAAAACAGCCTCTTCAATTCTAAGGGATAAATGGTCATGTAAAAATAAATGATGACCGTTTGTGGTATTAAAAAAACAAACATTATAGTACATTTTAAACAGACCTCAAGGAAAATGATCCAATACAAGGAAAACATAGGATATGGGCCCTTTAAAAGGTTTAAGATATGTAGCAAAAATTCAAGCATTTAGGATTAAATCATGTTTTTAACCAAAAATGTACAGTGACAGTTACTGGCACAATCTTGATGCTTTTACTGATAAAGATGAAGGAGACAACATTTTCATTAAACAATTCAAGTATGCATGTAACATTCTTCTAGTCATGTCACAGACAAGTGTAAATTTTGTCTTCGATTAAAACTATAATTATGTATCCAGAGGAATTTCACAATGTGCACTATAACCGCAACCACTTAAACTGCATACCACATGGAATAGAGATTTCTACCATCTCTTTACTAGCACATCTCAGTGGATTGAGAGTTAATCAAATATTAATAGCTTGTTTGGTCTAATATTCCTATACATTTCTGTCACAGACTCCAAACATTCAGTTCCACACTGTAATAATCAATGGTACAGTTATTTTTGATTTATGTTAAGAAAGTTGTCAAGTACACACAGGACAAGTACAAAATAAAACACTGTAAACACTAAAGTGAAACTTTCCCAAAAAGAAAAAAATAAAAACCAAACCCTGAGGAAATAAACAATACAGTATAATATCCTTATTTAGGACATTAGGTTTTGTTTTGCATACATCAGAATTATGCCTTGATGGCCACACATTATGACAAATGAAAACTTACGGTCTACAAAAATGGAAACAGCATTTGATCTAATCAGTAAATGTTTATGAAACAAAAAATACCACCAGAGTCCAACAATGTACCATGCCAACTGCCAAGCCTAATATTAACACATTATTTATAATTAGCATACCAGGAGAGGTGTGAATATGCCTGTCAAATAAATCAATATAACTACCAATTCTCCCTGAGACAGGATTTATCTAACTGCTGCACTATTAGGGCACACTGTGGAAGAGTGGACTGCTTTCAAATAGAAAGACAAAAATAGGTTTCCCTCAAATCATTATGCAGAGATGTAAAGATTTATTTTAGGGGCCATTAATGAATTAACACAGATCCAGTTATGCTATGGAGCCATCTATTTCTATGGCTCTGACTGTTAAGGGTGCCATGGAAGAAGAACTTATAGAACACATCATAAAAACATGACACAATGTACTCAGAGATGCCAATATACAAGCACTATGTGGCACCTGAATGAGGCACTTTTACAGAGAGCATTAACGGTCTGGACTGACACAGTGTGACACAGTTCTATGATGCATGCTTAGAAAGTCTTTTACCATTGTGGTGTCCTTTGAGGATATTTAAAGCTACACTTTGTTTACAACAACTTAACAGTATATAAAAACACAACCTTCTTCAATAGAATACTTTCAGATGTCTGTTAGGTCAAAGAACTTTTCATACCCATTCAATGTAATGCTTTGGATTCCATTAGTTTCAAACAAGAAAAGAAATAGTTTTAAATGCATGGGTGTTCTCTCTTAAAAGTGGTTTATGTAATGTAACTGCAACCCAAAATGTGTCACATATTAAAATTAAAACTGCTTGTAATAAAGAGCCTGCACCTTTTTTTGGCCAGGCCTGTTATAGTGTGCAGGCGCAGTACAGTAGAGGCAGCAGCTGTTGTTGCCTGTCTTTCCATGGCAGCAGTTGCATGTGAGAATAGGGCTGGACAACTGCAGTGGTGGGATGGGGAGGAACTGAAGGCCACCGGAAAGTCTTGGGCCATGGAACAGATCCTCATTTGCGTCAAAGCCAGGGATTTCTTACACTGCAGGCTATCCTGTTGCACACCCACATGCTCTCCAAGAAAATAAATAAGGCTGGTTTGATGTCAGACGCTGTCTCAGGGGTAGAAGCATTTGTCAGCTGTTCCCTGATTGAATACACTATAAGGGAAGATATGATTCTTGTCTAGCATGACAGACAGCACAAGGAGGGAGATAATACGGTTAGGAAGCACACAATACATTGTATTTTGGTATGTTAACTGCACAGCTGACCTTTTTTTTTGGGGGGGGGGGGTAGAGGCAGCTGCATCAAGTGAAACCTAGGGTTAATTTTTATATTAGAAACATCTGTACCAGTGAGCGGATCCTACACTGCAGGTAGTTACTGGACCAGCCCTCACTCAGTCATCTGTGATTGGACCCATGAGTCTGGAACAGTTTGCTATAAACAGAGAGACCTAGAATAAGACAAGAATAGATGACAGTGTAAAATGACTTACAGGGAAAAAAAGACTATCATCATCTCTCACTTTCTCACAGATACACAATGCGCATTAAGAGTGTAACAACTTCAATATGTATTAAAAAAAATCAAATTTGAAACAGTGTATTGATATGTAAATCTATATGGCACAACACACTTCTGTCTCTCAACTGAGGGTCTCTCATTTATCATCTTTCATGATAGCTTGTCAACTAGGCACCTGGGTGCGTCCTATCAGAGTAAAGTAAGTGGGGAGGGGGAGGGGCATATATACACCAAAGCGCAAATGACCTGTTTTTTTTTTTTTTTTTCTCAAATCAACTATAAATTTGTGATTAGGCACTAAAAAAGTTCAATTTGGGAACTTTATTTATTTTAGCCAATGTATTCTAGCCTGATGTATGTAGTATACAAATAGAGTACACAAACAGTATAATAACAACATATTACAATACAAAATAAATCAAACTGAACCTTGACCTCTCGACTGAGAATTGTTTTTAACCTGAAAATATGCGCATCGTTAGCCCCTAGTGCACACACATGTGAGCTGTATGAAGGTGCAAACATTAACATATTAACATTAAAGGGTGAACACAAGTCGAATATTCAGGCACTCCTTATTTCAGCTGTATCGATACATGTATCATGCTGGGACACCAAATCAGAAAGAAAAGTTTTCATCGTTACACCAACAATACATATACACTTTTTGACATATCTTCTAGTGTAAATACTTCATAAGCAATAGCTTTAATTAGTAATGTAGTAATGTAGATTGTATTTTTTTCCCTTAAAGGACTGAAAAACTGGATGCCAGCACAAGTCAATGCAAAGTAACCATGCAAATAACAAACACTTATATTTGAAGTGCTATAGCTAGTACATACAGACTATACTGAATGACAAACTGTCAGCAAAACACAGATTCTCAATAGTATAATTTACAGTACTTAAAGTCATTACCATAGTCAAAGGATTATTAAAAACTTTTATAAAAACAACAACAGTCATGATTGCAGATGCCATTCACCACAGCTAAACTAATTGATGCAAGTCACACTAGGAGAAATTCTAGTGAATTTCATGTGTTGTCCCATAAATGGGGTTATGTCAGATAAGAGCAGCAGCAGAAGCTGCAACTGTCCTGCCCCTGTCCTCCTCTCTCCGTGGTCTATCGCCTGGCCCTGAGCCAGACTTACAGGAGAAAAGAAATTCCAAGTGCAGTCAGAGCTGCTGTGTTTGTGCTCCCAAACAGTATTCTCTTTCATTCCCTCTCCACAGACTCTGTTTATTTTGGTGCTCTTTTACACCGTGAGGCCTTACGGCGCAGGAGAACGAAAACATCAAGCCCAACTTCCAATCCAGTGACATGACTGCTGGAAGCAGCTTTTCCAAGCTCAGCAAGAAGAGTTGTGGAAAAAAAGAGAGAATGGGGAAAATATTTCCCCATTTTCATCGTATATTCCTCCTCAATATATCCCTCGCAAAATGATTTATATTCATAGTAAATTCAATGATTAAACAGACAACAGCAAACAAAAAGAAGCCAACACCAGAAGAACAGGAGGAGAAGATCAAATACCAAAGCTCAGTGAAAAATGAGGCTTGGTGTGGTTTCTGGTTTGGAACTGTAGTGTATACCATTGCCAAAACCGAGCAAAAGGTTGAAAGGGAAGTCTAATTGGTCGGCTCTTTGTTTGATTTAGAATTTTCAGGGGGGTACAGGGTGAAAGCCTCTCGTTGGATTCAGCAGACCATGTCCTCTTTGTCTCATGGCAGGGTCTATAATCTTTCTGGTAAACGTAGGTGTAGCCCTGTTAAAATTTCACACACCACAGTCAGGCCAAAACAACCCCATTCACTGACACAGATGTGTTTTCTGGTTTATGCCCATTACAGCAGTAGCAAACAGTTAAATAAAACTAAACAAAGTCATGACAAACTAAAACATTTTTTAAGAAAACCTGAACCACTTCAAACTTTGTTTCCATAATAATCCTATTTCTAGCAAGATTCGATTTGTTTGTGGCACATTTGTTTTGAGGAGAGCAAGAGTGTTACCTATCACTGTCATGGGTCTTATAAATTGCCAAAATATTTCAGTGCAAGCGCTTCAACAGAACACTGAGTACTCTGGGCATTAGTTTTATCGGCCCAGTAAAATCAGAATGTGTCTGAATGAGAGCAAAAGAATAAAGAATGGTGAGTGGCTGCTAATGGCAGGCCTAATGAGAAGAGAGTGCAGGAAAGAAATAAACAAGAGGAGGTGGGAATGGGGAAGAGGTAAAGAGAAGGAGGGTCATGGCAATAGAGAGAGGCTGACAGATGCACACTGACGGCTGATCACAAAGAATGCTGCCTGTATAGATCAGCTCTAACTCCCTGTCACACTCAATCAGGACAGCCCACTTATTTCAGCACAAAGACACAGAGGGCCCTTCTCACTCTCAAAACAACACAGCAACACAACGCATGGCTGCGCTCTACTTTCAGCTGTTCCCTCTACTTTTATCCTCTCTCTGTCTCTCTCTCTTGCTCAGTCTTCAAATTACCTCCTTTTCTCTCTCTCTCTGCTCCCGTTATTATTCAGGTGCCAAGCACCTCCCAAACCTCTTTCCCCATACAATGGAAAAATGCATTCATGAAATTCAGAAGCAGCTCCCTGCAGATCAAGTTGCAGTTATTGATGAGTTTATAAGACGTCTGTTGAACCGCGCCAAAGTACATACCTTGAAAAAGGGGGGAAAAATTTAACGAAAGAAAGAAGTGACTGCACACTGCATATTTTTTGGTCTGTGCAAAACAATTGTCATTTTCTGCTAGTTTTTCCAGATTCGAGGAAACTGACTGTGTGTTCCATGATAAATTGTGGGATACATGTAGACACATGGTATAGAAGGCGTTTGGGGAAAGTCCTGATCAGACAAACAGATGTGCAGCAGCTTAAACTGCTTAATATCACTGTTACTGCAATAAAATCAACAGTTCCTCCAGACCCACGTTCAGGCTCCAAGGTGGAAAGTGTTGTGCAACCCTAGGAAGAGGGGTGTGAGCATGCGCAACTGTGTGTGCTCACACCCACAGTCTCACACGGTAAAGGAGAAGGCAGAAAACATTGGCTTCAAATCGACACACTGAAAAAATCACCAAAAGTTATTAGCAAACTTGTTTTTATTATTAACGTAATATGTATATTGCTTCTAACTTATGAAAATTCATCACTAACACATCTTTCATCACCCCTTAAGTTACAGCTTTCTAGGGAAGCTTTAAAAAGCATATAACAAATATGGCCCTGTTCACAGTAGGTATTGACATCTGTCTCAGGTTATCTGATCAAAAGTGGACGGCAAGAGGCACAGCCACTCACATCTGGGATTTCCATGCCACATTAGATTTAATGACCATGTACATTCACCTCATCAGTCTCTCTCTGTTTGTTGTCAGACAGAAATACACCAAAAGTCTGTGACAAACTACAATGCATGGATTGTTAACACAACTTGTAAACAAACAGGAGAGGAGATGGAAAAAAGACAACACAGCTCATTAAGACAATCCTTCAATGCTGTCAAGGGCACACTGAGACACTGTAGCATTCACACTACAAATTTTATATGATTCTATGCATCCCTGACAAAACCCAAAGGAGTGATTGCATCACATTAAGTGTCTGAGATGCATTGTACCTCATTTACACCTGTACTTAGCACCATCCACATCCATCACCAAGAATACATGTTAACGTCGGGTGTAAACATGATCTAACAGACAAAGAAAAAATGTATTCTGATCAAATTCCTATTTTACTGTCACTGTATTTGTTCAACAGCATTTACTTAGTAAATCTTAGTATGCCCCAGCATGTATAATTGCCTGTTACACCTGCAATAGAGTAAGTAAGATACAACAAGCTGTGATGAGCTTGAAAATTGATTTGTGATGGGAAACTGTAGTTAGAAATATGGAAGCACGGCTCCATTAGGCCACAGTCTTTTGAAAGCTAAAAAGTGTAATTTTGTATTCATGTGATATTACAGGAAGAAGACCACCAGTTCAGAACAAATGAAAAGTGCACATATGCTACGTTAGTGGCATCACAAGATTAAGGTTTATCAGTAAACAAGCTCAACACAGACGACAAAAGTAACATTGGGAACATTAGGTATGACAGTGAAATAAGAGATGCAACATTGGTGAAATTCTGCTAAAATTTCTTGTCTTGCTGTGAAAGCTGAAGGACAACTGGTACCATGCTGCCATTGCTATGAAAAGATCAACATCCAACAGCTGACAATGGCTAAAATGTGTCACATTCACTTAGTGGTATGTCGGAAAGACAGTATGTTATATAAAAGTGATATACGCATCTAACAGATGTCTTTTTGAGCAGACATTTCACCTCTTGATAAACACCAAAATGTATCCTCAGTGTTCAGTTCATTTCAGTTTACAGTCTGTTTTAGCACTGTAAACAGTTTGCAAGTGTATATTTTAGTTACATATTTAATACAGAAATATATAGTGATTATGTTTTATAGCATAGTGGCTCCCAATCATAGTCCTGGGAATCTAATGTTGGCCTAACCTCCTGAGCAGAGGTGTATTAAATGAGGATGAGAAGAAAAAAAAAAGTGTGAAACAGTCTGTGTACCATTGCTGCACCATGTGCAGCTCATGAAGCAATTACTACAAATAGCATCAGTGCTATTCTCATTAGTGTTGAAGTTTACCCCAAGTGGAGAAGTGCCATGAATTCTAATGACGTCTTGTTGCCATAGTATGAGATAAAAATAAAAGACTATGCTGAACAGGGTTCATCAAAGGTGGTATGGTCACTATGCCCAGCTGCCTGCCTTTGATGCTGGAAGAGTAACTCACCTGTTTGGCCAGAGAGATCTCTCTGCCAAGGATGGCCATTAAAATACCATAGGCATGTGCTCCTAATAAATGCTCAATTAATTAACCTATATAAGCTTTGTGAGTGGTCTTCTAAATCAATGCAGTTCAAAATGAAACGGCATTTTAAAAAAAGAGACCCGTCATAACTACAGAAGGCTTTGATCTAATACCAGGTATACTTATCGGGCAAAATCAATATTTAGATCTTTAAATATAGATGGTGGGTGTATTCACCTGTCTTTCCACACATGGTGTCATAGACAACATGTTGTCGATTAGAT
Source organism: Pygocentrus nattereri (assembly GCF_015220715.1). Classification (NCBI taxonomy): domain Eukaryota; kingdom Metazoa; phylum Chordata; class Actinopteri; order Characiformes; family Serrasalmidae; genus Pygocentrus; species Pygocentrus nattereri. The sequence goes on along the minus strand of NC_051220.1, from coordinate 32,279,142 downwards.
ATGCTGTTACTGGATGTAGCATCAGGTGGTGCCTGCCTGTTGACAAAGATTAAAAAATTAATTAGACGAACCTCACATATTTCTAACATGACAGACATATGATACATAAGATGCATATGTACAAACTTGGTAGCCCAACCTCATCCATGGAGGGAAACATATTGGTAACACTTCACTGAAGTGTTCAGTGGCCATTCAGAAGGCCACATTACTTCTACATAATCCTTTCAACAGCAACCAACATGAACCTACATAAACATTTAGAAAGGCTTATTCCAACAAGCATCAGTTGTCATAAAAGTTGCTTTCGTCAATTTAAACGTCAACTGCAATAAAATCAATTTTAGAGACAGCTGACAATTGTTGATATAAGCTTTTATAAATTTCTTCACAAATTTATGTCAGTTGTTATGAAGGGCTTATGTAGGTGTCATGTAGCCATATAAACGCTGCCCTTAGATAAAGTGTTCCCAACGTGCTTTGTGTATCACTGGGGCACAAATATGTGACACACTGTCCAAATTTCCTTAGTCATTCATCATTATAAGAAAGACAGAGAATACAACAATGATGTGAAGTAAAATATTGCTGAGCTGCACAAATTAGGAAATGGTTACAAGTTGAAAATGCCCATTTCCACAATCAGGGCAATAATTAAAGTTAAAGCATCTGGAGATGCTAATAATTTGCATGAATGGTTTTAGTGGTCAAAGAATCTCCACAGCTGGGGAACCACACACATTAGATAGGTCTTGAGGTCAGAACATCTCCCAAACTACAATTGGATGCCACTTACATAGCCACAAGTTGTTTGGGAGGGTTGCCAGAAAAAAGCATCTGCTGTCAAGGACCAAGTGTCTACAGTGAATCATTCTACCATGTGCAAAAAAGACATTCTACCACCATGCAGAAAGGTACCTCATCTCCACTGTGAAGTATGGTGGGGCTGGCTTTCTTCAAAAGGCCCTGGAGAATTTATTCAGATACATGGTATTACTGACTCAATCAGATACCAGCATATTAAATCAAAATCTGACTGACTCAGCCATGGAAGCTTAAATTGGCCAGGGTTGGATTTTTGGACACTTATCCAAAGCACACCTCAAAATTAACACAAAAATGGTTCACTGACCACAGAATCAAGGTTTTGCCATCCCAGTCCCCTGATCTAAACTCCACAGAAAATGTGGGATGAGCTGAAGAGCATAAGCATGGACCTCAGAATCTGAAGGATCTGAAGAGATTCTGTATGGAGGAATGGTCTCAGACACCTTGCCATGTGTTCTCCAGTCTCATTAAGCATTGTAGAAGAACACTCAGAGCTGTAATTATTTATGAATGAGTGCTACCAATTATGGCACATACAGATTTGGAAAAATATTTCATGATAGGAGTTCAAATAAACGTTAAATTATTATTAATATTCTGAATGACAGTTCAAAAGGATAAGCAATAAAGAATGTTCTAAAGACTGTTTTGCCGTTATTAGTGGATGACACTGTATCTGCCATTTTATTTTGCAACTATAAATAAATACACCATTACAACTTAAGGCAATACATGCCAAAAAACAGAATATAATGAAGTATAATCTTGAAAAACTATTATTGTCCAGAGCAGAGGTTCTTAACCTAGGGGTCACAACGTGGTCCAAGTCACGAGTGTTACTTCAAAACATATACCTTATCAAACAGCGAGAACATCTTTTTGAAAAATGCATGCAACTGCTGCTGAATGTGTCCACCAACAGGTCACAGAGGACAAGCTGATATTGATTATGAATTTTTATAGACTGAGCTCATTACTGAGGGAGGAGCTTTAATGATCGCTAATCTTGAAGCACTTTCTTAGCACCAGGCTAATAATGTCTGATTTACAGACCCAGTAATTGACTAGACTTAGCAATTGATTGATGTTCTGTAATCTTCTGCAATATCTGTAACATGTACACTTGTGTGTGTGTAAGGCGGCCCAGTGGGGGTGGGAAGAGTGAAATATATTTAAGGTTTAAAAACCCCTGGTCCAGAGCTAGATAATGAACAATCACCCAAACTATGCAAAGGATAAGTACACCCTTAGAATGGCAACATAGTTTCTTTCTCCATGCAGTCACGAAATGTCCAAGTGTACAAAATTAACTTGTATTTACGAAATGTTTACCAAGTGTTTATCACAAGCTCCTCATGAGCTACTCATATAAGGTAGACAGGTATTCTGATGCCAAGTCTAAGGCTTTGAATCATTTTGTAGTGCACAGATCTTGAGATATAAAAACACTGTTTTAGCTGATTATCTGCACATAGTCAAACAACTACTCAATTAATGAAATGTATTATAAACTGAAGGCAAAAAGATTTGTTTGCCACAGCAACACAACACAATCGATAAGCAAAATATTTCCACTGACAAATACAATAAATAAATAAATAAATAAATAAATAAATAAATAAATAAGCTTGTGCTTACTGGAAAGCTGATATAAAAGTATTTCTTTGTGCTTTTTATTTGATGATGTTGACTAATTACATGTTCCTAATGGCATCATGGAACTTATGACAAACGTCCCTCTTTGGCAGTGAATGGCTCAAATAATTATGCCTCTCTTGAAGAACATCTGGCTGTGGCAAACACGTTAAATCATCAGTTCTGTCTAGGAGGGGAGAAAAACAGGGGCCAACATGCCCGTAACTCTATACATTAAATCCGCTAAGCATTTTTGGGAACAATAAATAAAGCTTAGCTGGTATTAACCTCTAGAAACAGAACAGTGGCTTGCCAGAGGAGTATTAACACGGTAATGAGGGTGCACAGTGCTGCCTTGTAGGGTCCACACAGTTGGTCTTTCATATGGTTACACAACCCCAGGGCACTGCAGCAGATAGAAATGTTCCAATTAAAAACCCAACTTGACCATGCAGGAAGCACCACTTTAGTGCTTTATTGGCAATAAGAGTTCAAGGTTCTTTGTGCCAGTTACTCAGCATTTAGCATGCTGGGTAGAATGTGACTTTGCATCACTTGTTGCCCAATTTATGTCTGGCATATAACATATGGCATATGTTTAATGTCCTGAATCGGTTCAGCTTTATATTGTGAAGGACAACCAAAGAAATACAAAAGAATTAACAACACATAAAATACTGCACTGTCAAGTTAGCACTTTTTGTAAATCTATTTTCAGGATTCTATTTTAGGTAAAAGACTAAATAAACAAACATAAAACATAAATTGAATCAAATGCCTCTACTGCAGTCATTATCTATAAACAATTATATGTGAGATTGGATGTCTGACCAGCAGCTTCAAAACTACAAAAACATGTTTGAGGCTTCATTTAAATGGATCCTCCAAAACAAAACTTACAGCTATGCAAACCAAACATTCTCTGCCCATATTCCTCCTTTGCTCCTCTCATTTCTCATCCATCTGAGGCTATATGGCTTAGTTCAAACAATTTTTAAGTTAGCAATACCAAAGAGAAAGCAATTTCTACAATACAAAATGTTAAGCATTGTAATAATCTGACAAGCAGAAGTTAACTTGGATTTCAAACTTTCCTCCCTAATTCAAGAAACACGTAAACAGAAATGACATTTTTGTAATTAGTTAGTTTTGTAACTAGGCCAAAAAGTAGAAATAACTTTTTTGTTCATTGGCAGAAATGGAGGTGACGACACACCAGACAGTAACAGTGCTGTTGTAATTGTCACCGTATTAGTAATGCCCCTCTGCACACTGTTTCCTTGACTACAGCTTCAAAACTCAGCATGCCCTACAAACAAAACATACACATGCATTCACATAATTTATTCTACAAATGACTTTCAAATCCCTTCAGCTCACATACAGCAAAGCTGCAAAAAGCACTGATAAAAGGTGATAAATGGATTTAGAATGGATAGAGAGTACAGAATTCTATTTGGTTCATGCGGGTCCCAATCACTGTGTGTGTGTTTGTATATGTATACATAATGAAAAAATTGCACTGGCCACTCAGGCCACAAAGCCAATAAATATTGTGAACAAAATTAAGAATTTATGTAGCAACAGCTTATTTATCACTATATTGTATCTAAGACCTCATTTCACAGAGTGATTTTAGCAAATTTCAACCAATGGAACAACACCTATGACGGCAGGTGGATCAGCTCAGCTGGGGTCAACACAACTTCACCCTACCATGACATTAGCAAATGTTAGACCTTACAAATTCTGACAAAATTTGATTTGATGCTATTAGTTCTGTGTCCGATCCAAAAGGTTTGATAAAAGGGAAAAAGAATGCAAAACAATCTCCAAGGCAAGCGGCCATTTGGGCAACAGGCTCTGCATCAAATGTAGCCAGGGCCACTGGGCAACAGGCCTGCACTAACACATACACACAACCACATCCACACACTCCATCTATGATGATTCTTAATGTGCATTTTATGGTGTGATGTATTTTTGATTACTCCAAATAATATTTAAGATTTGATTGATGTTTCAATGATGATGTCTGGTGCAGTAAATGGTCTAACTGGCTGAAAGCCAGGTATTTCTCTAAAGAGAGCATGACTCAGCTTCTACATCATCTTGCACAATTTCAGACAAAGGCTGTGACTTCACTATTTCTTCATTATAAGGCATAGAAGCACAGAAACACTAAAGCAGAGTGATTCTACTAAAATGAGCAAAAATGAAAGGAAACTCTCAAAAGGAAATTCTCATTTTCTGCTTCCAATCAATCATCTTTTCATGTCTGCCTTCTCCTTCACTTTGGTCTTTTTCTTTCATCCTCCCAAAGAACTTCCTTCTCTTACTCTCCCCTTCACCTGTGCCTTTCACTCTCAGCTCTCTCACTTTTCATAGGTCTTTCTCTCACTGGTTCAGTGTTTCCATTTGAGCATTTTTGGTCTTCAGGCTTCCGTTTTTCCCACACTCTCCCATGTCACACAGGCCGACCACAAAAATGCACGACTGTGGAGAGTGTGAGGGGCTCTGGAATTCCACATGCCGAGGGTAAACACAGTGCAGGCCAGGAAGGCACACAGAGGAGCAAACACTGCACCTACCCTTCTCCAGCACTATCATACCCCTCTCTCAACTATCATCTCTCTCTAACCCTCCCAGCTCAGGAGCTGTCCAACTTTCTTTTACTTTTTCTTTAGGTATTACCTGCCATCACTCTTCTTTTTACTCTTCCACTTCTCTTTTAACCCAGTTACATTTCATGTCAACAGCAGAAAATGAGAATCTTTATTTAACCAAACAACATTTCACATACCGCACGCCACTCAGTACCAGCTGTCTTTAATGGCCCAATCCCACAACATTCTCATCTTAGTCCAGCAACCAAATCTAATTTCACCCCCACTTTCCAGCTCTCTCTGGCCAGAGAACTGTCTCTAGCAGGACAGTGCATGCAGGTCGAGGCATCTCAGCTAAATACACACAACAAAGAAAAAAAAAACTACTTTTTTCCACAAACTGGAGCAGACAAATGATAACATGAAACCAATTATGGAACACTTTAACTGTATTCTTTCAGAAACAGATAAATGTTATCTTGTCTGATTTCTCTAGCTAGGGAACATAAGGCAATTCAGAGCACCTACTGGCATTTGACCACTTTGCAGTAAAGATGTCCTGCTTGTCCCACAGATGCTTTGGCTATATTTGCTCCTTCCATCTATATTTGTTCACAGACTTACTCAATTTTCTTTCTAGATGCTTATCTAATCTTCTACAAAAGCATCTATAATTGTTTTAAATGTAAAACAATTAACATCCCTGATGCACATCAATTTAAAAACAGGACTACTCCCCTCAAATGGTCCCATGACCCCTAATTTCAAACATTTGTGCTGGTGTATGTGCAGCGTGAGCTTGTGTGGGAGTTGGGGGTAGGGATCCTGGCCTGAGCAGGCGTGAAGGGAGCTGGCTCTCTGGTTGCAAGTAGCCCACCATGGTGGCCCATGTGCTTCCAGCAAACAGGCCGCTGCTACCACAGAAGTTTGCCATTGTTGTGTAGTTTGGCCAGATGTGCAGTAATAAAGTCAGGCTGCAGCGTGGGAAACGGATGACAGTTTGGGCTTTCTCTGGTCTCTGCTCCCTAACCCCCACCTCCCACCTTTTTGTCTGCAAATCTCCAAACAAAATAAGGTTTCCAAAGCACTCATAAACACGGCCTGATAGTTGAACTACTCTGTTTACTAAGGAGGCAGAGGTCTATCATGTGACTGTGTGAGTGTTTTGTGTTGACAGAAGATGAAAACTGATTGTAATAGCACTGTAACTTTCACACTCGCACAACATGGCAGTGATTTTATGAAAGGCAGGGTCTGAACAAGGTAGCTTAAATGAGAACAGGAGACAGTTACTTAAAGCTTCCCGTAAAATAGAGATAAAACTATATTTTGAGCAATGCTGTAATTCACCTCAATTACCTGCATATTTTTTAAAGTTCTTAAATATGGTTTCTTTGTTAATATGTTTCTATGAGTCCCCAGTGTGAATGTACTACTGACTTCCAAATAAAGAACAATACCTGTAATTTCAATTAGGGATGGGCATTTCAGTTAAATTTTCACACAGCTGTTCAAACAAGATACATTTTTCTTTTTTGGACAGTGACTATATGTAGGTTGTGTTGTGGATTATCTACATTGTGTCCATTGCTCATGACAAACATTATCCATCAAATTAAGTTGACCTCTTAAATAAAATAAGGTTCTAATTTACTTTACTGCTGGAGGTGCATCCGAGGAATGCTGATGTGGACAGCTGACCAAACAAAATGACAAATGGATATTCTTGCTAGCTCAATTGAGCTTGCTAGTTTAGCTTTTGTTTGCTGTTAGCTTTGTTGCAGTAAGCTTCTCTGACAGCTGTAGGAGTACAAAATGAATTTGAGCTTCTTGTTTATCGTTGCTTGTCATTGACAATTCATATATGCTACAGCTATGTTTTTGTACCATCTGCTACCCGGTACCAGAGTCCCTTCTTGTCTGGTCTGCGGTAGCTTTTAGTAGATTGGAGTAGAATTTCTGTTTGTTTCCTTTTTGGACTAAACAGACAAGAAACTCTAGCCAAAACATAAGAACTAGGTTTTTCACTCACCTCTAATGAAGAGTAGAGTTGAGACATCTGATGATTTATGAATTTATGGTTCAATTTTTTTACTTAATGACTATTCAATTATTCAAAAATACTTACTAATACTCCCTTATTTCAATTTTGAGATTTATGACCTTTGTGTTTGCACTATTAAATTTGAGTCAGGTGGGACTCCGTAGGACGATGCTGATGTCAAGTTATTCCTCAAACTAAATCAGAATTAGCCACCAGTGGCTTCTTATCACAGCCCTGCCCCACACAAAACAAACATCTTCAGCAGCGCTTGACCGAGTACCTACGTGGGAGCGAGGCAAACAGAATTTTAAAAACATAGCATATTGGGATTAAATGAAAGTAATGCACAGCTTTAATATAAAAATGTATCTGCAGCACCTCCATTACATAAGATCAGTACCTCAATTAAAACACAGATGAAATTGGACTCTGGAGAGCAGCTCTCGTTCTCTACTGTAACTGGATCTCTGTTGAGTATTCTGACTCAGCTGACAAATGCAAACCCTATTTGATTTTTCACCTATTTTCTACCCACAGCGCCATCTACTCACAGTAGTCAAATTCATTTAAGCATTCACCATTAACACTAACATAGTCTCTCCCATTTTAATGCACCTTTATCTTGTACAAGTACAAATTCTGACTTCTACCAGAAAACAAAAGCTTAAGAAAAAAAATTTGATGCCGCTGTGTTGTTTATGCTGCCATGGCTATACCACTATCAACAACCACCATCTGAAATGCCTACACAGTCCAGATCAGACACAGATACTGAGCTTTTCTAGCCTTTCTTGCCTCCATTTGAATTACAGTTTAGGACTTTCTAAAGCCATAGTAATTTCAATTATTATAATTATTTTCCATCATCAGTAAAAGCAGTGAAAAAAAATTCAGAATTCTTTAGCCTATAAAAAGATCACACGTCAGCAATTTTTTATAAATCTCTTATATAGCATTATAAATGGAATGTGACACGTGGCAAACAGTAATAAACAGTTACTGACACTCTTGGCACTTTAAACAGCAGATAGCACTATATTACCATTTATAAGTATAAGCTGTAGTGTGAAATATCCTGTCAACTGTTAATAAAGCATAAGGACTGGTGCTTTATGAACTGAACAATGCTGAATTTGCACATCTTAATTCCAAAGCTATAACATTAACAAACTAAATTTTAGACTGCACTGTGCTCTTATTTTGAGGCCTTACTTGGTGATGCGTTGGGTGGCAGCTTTGCGTGAGGGTCCATCTTTTGGTATACTGCTGGGAGGTTTGGGGGTAAGAACAGTGACCCCACGACTGAGAATCTGGGATTTGGAATGGCCCTGGGCACTCAGTGCTTGGTTCATGTTGTACCGGGACTGTTGGGTGATTTGAACACAGGATGAGCTCGACGGAACATGGTTTTGGGGTACAGCACCAGGCAAAAGTGTGTGTCCAGCCAGCATGGCCTGGAGACAAACAGATACACACATAAACATACATTAGAAAATAATGAGTGGTAAGGACAGAACAGGAGAAAGGCATTAAAAATGAAGATATTCACTTTGACACAGACTCTAACCATCTGAAATTGAAACGGGCCAAGCTTTAGTTCCAGTACATCTGCACAATCTTTTCGTAGGAGAACATTAATTAATTTTTCAGTATATTTTCTGCATCTCTGCAAAATAATAACCATATCTTTATGCCTTTATTAGAAACAGCATTTTTCCTGCAAGTCATATGAGGTCAAACAGTAACAGACTCCAAAGTCACTGTATTCATTTACATGGAAGAAAGAAATGTCATGGCTTATCATAACAGCC